>NC_065446.1:130497558-131124370 GCF_917563875.1 Diabrotica virgifera virgifera
AAGGATTTATCTGCCCATTTTTCTTTTATGAGCTTCTGTAATGATATCATAATACCATTATGATATCGCGGTCACCTTCTTTATATAATTCAGCTGGGAGATTATCCATTCCGGGTGACTTGTTTCTGGCTAGTTTTTTTTAACTACGTCTATAAGTTAAAGAATCGTTGATAGTTATTTTCCCCTCTCATCTGCTCCACTTATTTCATCTCCATCGCCTTTCACGTCGTCTTCTTCTTCGTTTATACAGTAACTGGTTAAAGTATTCTACACATCGATTCAATACATCTTTCCTTGTTCTTAATAGGTCACCATGCAAATTTTTTGCATTGGTTTGTAGTTGACTTGTATTATTTCATCACTTAACTTGCTAGATTGTCTAGAATTCTAGAACTGTCTAGAATGCTATAAATTATTTGTCTGTTAAGATTTTCTACATCACTTATTTAAGTCGTTTCGTTTCTTTCGTTTGTCTTTGCTTCTCATCCCTTTGTCTGTTAATTCAGACATTTTTTCTAGTTTGCGGGGTAAGCATTTTTCTGTGAGCTTCATTTTTTCTTTCTTGTTACATTCTTGCGTTAATCGTCAAAACAATGATTTTACGGGCACAAGCTTCTGTTCCTATTTCATCTTTTGCTGTATATATTAGGGGCAATAACGTAAATCCGGACAATAACGTTAATAACCGGTCAATATCGACAATGGCCTGTTGAATTAGTCATTGTCGACAATGGCCGGATATTAACGTTATTGTCCATAGAAACTGGACATTGATGATAATTTTAAATTCTTGATAACATTTCCATCATTGTGGTGGTGGTGGTGGTGGTGGTCAAACGAAGTACAAGGGAAAATAAAAGAGAAGGGAAAATTATATAAAAAGTGGCAAGAAACCAGATCCGACACAAATCTTCAAAACTATATGGTCGCGAAAAAGGAAGCGAAAGTAGCAGTAGCAAAAGCCAAAGCAGAAGCGTATTTAAACCTATACGATCAACTTGGTACCAGGGAAGGCGAAATGAAGATATATAAAATATCCAAACAGAGAGCAAAGAAAGCAAAAGATTTTAATCAGATTAGATGTATCCGAGATGAAAATAATAAAATACTAGTTCACGAAAAGGATGTCAAAAAGAGATGGAGAAATACTTTGACAGCTTATTAAATGAAGAATTTGACAGACAGCCTGTAGAGTCAACGGAGACAGTAGCAGCAATGGTCACCAAAATAACAAACGAGGAAGTGGCTCAAGCGCTTCAAAAAATAAAGAAAGGAAAAGCGGTAGGACCAGATGATATTCCTGGGGAAGTATGGAGAGCATTGGGAGTGACAGGAACAAGGTGGCTAGCAGGTTTATTTAATAGAATTATGGAAGTTGGACAAATGCCAGACGAATGGAGAAGCAGTATTTTAGTACCTGTCTACAAAAACAAGGAAGATATACAACAATGTACAAACTACAGGGCTATAAAACTGCTTAGCCACACCATGAAAATATGGGAAAGAGTAATAATTGATAGACGGATACGTGAAGAGACCGAAATAACCGAGAATCAATTTGGCTTTATGCAGGGCAGATCAACAACAGATGCAAGTTTCATTATAAGACAGTTGATGGAAAAATACAGGAGTAAAGAAACAAACGCTCATATGGTATTCATTGATCTTGAGAAAGCATATGATAGAGTTCCTCGAGAGATTCTCTGGTGGGCACCCAATAAGAAAGGAGTCCCTGGTGAATATGTAAAGATTGTGAGGGATATGTATGAGGGCGTAACGACTAGTGTTAGGACAGGTGTGGGAGAGACTGATAAATTTCATGTGAAAGTAGAATTGCACCAAGGCTCGGTGCTTAGTCCGTATTTATTCTCATTAGTTTTGGACCAGATAACAGCGAAACTACAGCGAAACATGTATGCTGATGATGTCGTGTTAGTAGGAAATAGTGAAAGGGACTGAAAGAACAAAAACTGGAACAGTGGAGGCAAGCTCTGGAGGAAAAAGGTTTAAAACTTAGTAGGAAAAAAACAGAGTATTTGGAATGTTCATTTAAAGACGGAGTTACTACAAATATAATGGTCTCTTTGGATGGTGAACTGATTGTAAAATAGTCCAGGGCGGATCTGATTTGAGATGGACGTTGAGAGATGACTCATATTTTCTTGCAGAAATTGCTTAAAATTAACTCATATAATCATAATTGAGTTATCCTCCCACTCAACAAGTTCCGGAACATTGTTTAAATAATCAAAATGTCAAAAAATTAAGGAAAAATTCGATTTTTTTCTTCATTTTTTGATTATAACTTTAAAAGTATTTACTTCAGAGAAAAGTTGTACTGACATGAAAGTTGCATAATTAAATTTAATATAATATAGAATTGGTTAAAAATTTAAAAAATAGTCACCCTTGTTGCAAAATAGCAATAATTGCGAAAAAAAAAACAGACAAAAACAAGTATTGGCATTTTACGTTTTTCAACCATTTATGCTACACTTAGGACCTTCATATCTCACACAGAAAAACTTTGTGGATACAGTAAAACAATGCTGTAAATTTCATTAAGATCAGTTTAATAGATTTTGCAAAATAAATTTTGCAATCCAGCTCTCGCAAAAACAATTCATTTTTTCAAAATATTACAGGACTGAAAATAAAGCAGATAGCAAGTTGATTTTTTTTGCATATGGAAGTGTACCGTACTTTTCGTTTGCAATTTGCAAAATTAAAATCGATTATCTACCACGGCATCAGGAATTTTTTTAAATAAACATTAATTTTTGGTGCTACGCGCAGGACAGCGGTGTTCGATTCACACAAGTTGATTTCCACCAAAATTTCTTCTAATCTTTATATAACATATTGTTTTCTTACTCTATATTTTGTTGTATTTTAATATTTTAATTCCACAAAAATCAAACTAATTTTATTATTGTTTGTGAAATATTGTTTAAACAATTGCATATATTTAAAAATAATAAACTTTTATTCTCTAAGTTAAAATATATGAACAAAGTAAGTTTTTGCTAAAAAAAGTGTTATTTCAAAGGATAGAGTATTTGTTGTTATTTTGCAATAAACAAATTTATTTTTTATACCGAAATGTAATAAAAATTAAAATGTATCAATCATTATTAAAGGTCATTGGAATGCCCAATCAGAGCAAACTATCCGCTGTCCTGCGCGTAGCACCAATAATTAATGTTTATTTAAAAAAAATCCTGACGCCGTGGTAGTTAATCGATTTTAATTTTGCAAATTTAAAATGAAAGGTACAGTACACTTATATACGCAAAAAAAATTCAACTTGCTATCTGTTTTATTAATTTTTTT
Source organism: Diabrotica virgifera virgifera (assembly GCF_917563875.1). NCBI lineage: Eukaryota > Metazoa > Arthropoda > Insecta > Coleoptera > Chrysomelidae > Diabrotica > Diabrotica virgifera. Next base: position 130,500,892 of record NC_065446.1, read on the forward strand.
TTACAAAAGCTGGTTTGCAAAATTTATTTTGCAAAATCTATTAAACCGATCTTAATGAAATTTACAGTATTGTTTTATTGTATCATACAGTTTTTCTGGGTGAAACATGAAGGTCCTAAGCGTAGCATAAATAGTTGAAAAACGTAAAATGCGAATACTTATTTTTGTATGGGTTTTTCGCAATTATTGCTATTTTGCAACAAGGGTGACTATTTCTTAAATTTTTAACCAATTCTATATTGTAGGAAATTTAATTACGCAACTTTTAAGTTAGTACACCTTTTCTCGAAAATGAATACTTTTAAAGTTATAATCAAAAAACCTAGAAAAAAATCGAATTTTTCCTTCATTTTTTGACATTTTGATTATTTAAACAATGTTCCGGACCTTTTTGAGAGGGAGGATTACTCAAATATTATTATTTGAGTTATTTTCAAGCAATTTCTGCAAAAAAATTTGAGTCACCTTTGAGAAGACCAAAGAAGATGTGGGGGAGACGGTTAGGCAGGACATGTTGGTAAAGGGGATTAATATTGATATGACCCAAGATAGAATTGTATTGAGAAATGCAATTAGGGAAGCCGACCCCGCATAGGGATAAGGCAAAGAGAATGATGATGATAACATTTAAATCATTATCCGGTCAATGTCAACAATCCCGTTGTTAATCGGTCAATGTTGAAATTTAGACTAAAATATAGGTTATGTTTATTATTTGCTTCATTTTCGTGCTCGTGCTGAAATTACTCGTAGTAAATTTATGTAAAAAGTGTTACAAAATGTCATGGTTCACTATCTTGTCAAAACAAAAATGATTAACCTTCAAAAGCTATCTTGTATAAAAAATAATAGGACATCATACCTAATTTTATTTATCAACATTGGCCATTTTCTTTTGCCCACTGTCGTTATTGACCGGTTATTGATGAAAACACGAATTTTAGGTTATTTTTTTACAACATTGGCCAATAGCTAATGTTATTGTCGTTAATGGCCGGGCATTGTCGTTAATAACCAAGAGAAATGGACATTCACGACAACGGCCAATTTACATTATTGTCCGTAACATATACATATATTGTTGTATATATTTCTTAACCTTCTTGATTTAAATTTTAATTCCTTATGGTAGGGGAGCTCAAGCGGTGATTTTGCGCGTTACTCGAGCGCGTCAGAAAATCACATGGAGAGAAACCTTGTACCTTATAAATGTAGGTACCCCTACCATATATGAAACTTAATATAGAGGCGTGCGATGGCGGCAGTCCGTAAAAAAAAATCTAAATCGAAAAACGGAAAAATATCTATCTAATAAAACCAAACATGACCCCCCACGGATGGGGTGGGTGGCAACTTTAATATTTTAATTCGGAATCCCGCGATATTTCGCAAAATGAACATTACATAGATCAAAAAACTGAAAAATACGTGTTCAATATTTTTCAAAAATCTATCGAATGACACCAAACACGACACCCCACTGAGGTCGGGTGGTGCGTTACTTTAAAATCTTAAATGGGAACCCCCATTTTTGATTGCAGATTTGGATTCCTTATAGTCCTTGGGCCCACATATAAAATTATTATTTATGACCACACCGTCGAAACTTTTTGTACTTGTTATTTGAGTGAAGTCGGACAAAGGCTATTAGTCTAAGAGCTGGGAGCGGATTTTGTGCGTGATAAGTAATATGGAAAAACTATACGGGGATATGTTGAATTAGTTGTGTACATGACTTTCACCAACGGCCGGAAACCAGAGTTGGGGCCGAGGGTAGTTATAAGGGGTCAAAGTCGCGGATTTTATTATTTTTTTTATGACGCTCATGATCGAGATTGCACCAAAATTTGGGAATAAGTAGATCATGACTTATCTAAGTAAAATCTATAGGGGCTCAACGCTGCGTGGCCGACAAAGGGGTGGGGGTAGAGGTGAATATAAAAAATATAAGGGGTTTTTTGCGACGTTCGTGATTGAGATAGTGCACCAAAATTTGGGTAGAAGTAGACCATGAGATAAATAATTATAATCCCCAGAGCCGGAAACCAGAATGGGGAAGGAAGGTAGTTATAAGGGGTCAAAATTCCGTTTTTTATTATTTTTTTTGTGACGCTCATGATCGAGATAGCGCGCCAAAATTTGGGAATAAGTAGGTCATGACGTTACTAAGTAAAATCTCCAGGAGTGGAACGCTGCGTGGCCGACAAAGGGGTGGGGCAGGGGTGAATATAAAAAATATAAGGGGTTTTTTGCGACGTTCGTGATTGAGATAGTGCACCAAAATTTGGGAATAAGTAGACCATGACATAAGTAAGTAATATCCCCACAGGCGGAAACCAGAGTGGCGGACGAGGGTAGTTATAAGGGGTAAAAGTCGCGGTTTTTATTATTTTTTTTTGTGGCGCTCATGATGGAGATAGTGCACCAAAATTTGGGAGTAAGTAGCTTATGACGTAACTAAGTAAAATCTTCAGGGGCAAAACGCTGCTTGGGGTACAAAGGGGTGGTAGGCAGGGCTGAGTATAAAAATATATGGGGTATTTTTTGCCGTTCGTGATCGACATAGTGCACCAAAATTTGGGAATAAGTAGATCATGACATTACTAAGTAAAATCTCCAGGGGCGGAACGCTGCGTGGGGGACAAATGTTGTGCCGGGTCACAAAAAAATAATACACACTGCGACTTTGACCCCTTAAAACTACCCTCATCCCCAACTCTGGTTTCCGGCTCTGGGGATTTTACTTAGCTAAGTCATGGTCTACTTATTCCCAAGTTTTGGTGCACTATCACAATCTAGCACGTCGCAACAAACCCCTTATATTTTTTATATTCACACCTACCCCCACCCCTTTATCGGCCACACAGCGTTCCACCCCTGGAGACTGTATTTAGTTACCTCATGACCTACTTATTCCCAAATTTTGGTCCACTATCTTGATCATGAGCGTCACAAAAAAAATAATAAAAACGGCGATTTTGACCCCTTATAACTACCCTCATGCCCAACTCTGGTTTCCGGCTCTGAGGATTTTACTTAGTTATGTCATGGTCTATTTATTCCCAAATTTTGGTACACTCTGTCAATCACGAACGTCGCAAAAAACCCCTTATATTTTTTGTATTCACCCCTGCTCCACCCCTTTGTCGGCCACGCAGCGTGCCACCCCTGGAGATTTTACTTAGTTACGTCATGACCTACTTATTCCCAAATTTTGGTGCACTCTCTCGATCATGAGCGTCACAAAAAAAAATAATAAAAACGGCGACTTTGGCCCCTTATAACTATCCTCATCCCCAACTCTGGTTTCCGGCTCTGGGGATTTTACTTAGTGATGTCATGATCTACTTATTTTCAAATTTTGGTCCACTATCTCAATCACGAACGTCGCAAAAAACCCTTTACATTTTTATATTTACCCCCACCCCCACCCCTTTGTTGGCCACGCAGCGTTCCACCCCTAGAGATTTTACTTAGTTACGTCATGACCTACTTATTCCCAAATGTTGGTGCACTAACTCGATCATGAGCGTCATAAAAAAAATAATAAAATCCGCGACTTTGACCCCTTATAACTACCTTCGGCCCCAACTCTGGTTTCCGGTCGTTGGTGAAAGTCATGTACACAACTAATTCAACATATCCCCGTATAGTTTTTCCATATTATATTTTATATATTATAAATTTGCTACAAAACCCAGCAAATTTGCAGGTTAACCATGTGCCAAATACAAACAAGCAAAGCGGTGTTGCCGGTCATCCTCCAATTTCCGTTGCTAAAGCTGATGGTAAGAAAACCAAGGGCATACACGAGACACGTGAGAATATAACAATTACAAACCAGCAATTCTCAAGCGCCTTAACGCAGGCTCAACAAAGTTTGAAAATGAATGATATCCACAGTCTTGGTCAAAACCAAAACAAAACTCGGTCGGATGCAAAAGTTGTGGGCAATAACAGTGAGAGTGAGGAGCTTGCAACAAAAGACAAGGTGTGGATTTATGCAGCAAAGTATAAACAATCTTACAGTACACAAAAATTGGAAACATACCTACAAACAAAGTTTCCCGGGCATGAGTTCTCGTGCACTTTATACGAGAATAAGGTAAATGGATCAAATTCTTTCAGGATTACGGCAGATGCAGAATTGAAGGATATTCTTTTTCAACCACAGACATGGCCAAAGGGAATAGAGGTGAGTGAATATTTTTTTCGCAGAAAATATTCCGTCAATAAACCTCCTAACCAAGGTAGATACTTTAACAGGAAAAGACAACAGTGAAAGTGTTATTTTAAATAACTCTGTACCATTTTATAATAATCAAAATTCGTTAGCAAACTCTGACCAGATTAGTCTAGTTAGTATTTTCCATGTAAACACACAAAGTTTAATAAACAAAATAGATCAGCTTAATGTTTTTTTGAAAAATAAAAGATACAGTATATTATGTTTCTCTGAACATTGGCTCAGAGAAAACGAATTAACAACATTAAAGTTTGATGGGTACTTTTTGTCAACTTTTTTCTGTCGGAAGGTAAGAGAACATGGAGGTGTTGCAATTTTTAGCGATAATAAATTTTCTACACGACCAGTTTGTTTGAATGATATATCATGTGAATATGAGGGTGAATTTTGTGCATTAGAAATTACAGATATTAAAACTATTATAGTAACAGTTTATAGAACCGGAAATGGGAATTTTAAAATATTTCTAGACCTTTTTGAAAAGTTATTGGTGTTTTGCTGTGCTAATTTTTTAGAAATAATAATAATTGGGGATTTCAACATTGATTTTAAAAAATCTTCTAATGAACTCAGCAATTTCCGTGATCTAATTTCTACTTTTGGCTTAACAATAAATATTAATGAATATACTAGAATAACAACTAGATCAGCAACTTGTTTAGATAACATCTTAACAAACATAGACAGGGGGATAATTGGTTGTGGAATTGTGGACCCATGTATCTCTGATCATCTTGCTCAATTTATTAACTTAAAAATAAAATCTGAAAAAAATCATAGTGCAAATACATACACAAGACGTATAACGAGTAATGGCATACTGAAGTTAAAACATTCGTTAAATAACGTTGACTGGTCTTTAGCTATTTCTCTCAAAACAGCAACAGAATTAGCTCAATTTATTACTGAAATGTATCAAAAGTTAACTGAAATCAATTTTCCATTAAAAAAATTGCGAACTCATAGTAAAGCTCCAATTTCTTGGTTTGATGATGAATTAAAACTTATGCGAGAAAATCTTTCCACGGTCAAGGTAATTGCTGACGTTACAAAAGATTATAGTGAATATAATAAGTTTAAGAAGCATTATAGATCAACAATATCATTAAAGAAAAAACTAGCTTATGGGTATTTCTTTTCAAATTCTGAAAATATATCTCGTGACAGTTGGAAAGTTATAAACTATCACAGAAATAAAGTTCAAAATAAAAAAGTTTGTCCTAGTACGATCTCATCAAACGATTTCAATAATTACTTTACTTCAGTAGCTAAAAATATTAGAGATTCTTTTAGTTCTACAAATGAAAATGTGGCTATAGATATTTTGAAAGACGTACACTCTCCTTGCCACTCTTTATTTTTACTACCTGTTACTGATATTGAGATCAGAAATGTTTTGCGTGGCTTGAAAAATTCACATTGTACAGATTTTTATTTCTTGAACAAAAAAATAATAGTCGAAACTATTGATATTGTTATTGACAAATTAGTTTTACTTTATAATAATTGCCTTACTGAGGGGATTTTCCCAGATGTACTAAAAGTAACAAAAGTGTTACCACTATTCAAAAAGGGGTCTTTAGATGAAATTGGAAATTATCGTCCCATCTCTATCATTCCCATTTTCGGTAAAATTTTTGAAAGCATTCTTAATACTCGTTTGATAGAATATCTAGATAAACACAAAATACTTCACTGTAATCAATATGGCTTTAGAAAAAAGTGCAGCACTACACAAGCTATACAGAAAATTGTGAGAGATATAGTCGACGGCTTGGAGGAGGGTCATTTCGTGTCTTTGACATTGTGTGATTTATCCAAAGCTTTTGACTGTGTTTCGCATAAATTACTGTTGGAAAAAATGCATAAATATGGTATAAGAGGAAACACCCTCAATCTATTTACATCTTATTTAACAAATAGAAAACAGGCAGTTTTTCTTAATAATAGCTTTTCTGATTTGAACACGGTCGAATACGGTGTTCCTCAAGGTTCAATACTAGGACCCACTTTGTTTCTTATTTATCTTAACGATCTATTTCACTACACTTTTCCCATAAAATGTGTGTGCTTTGCAGATGATACCACTCTCATAAATACTGACATTAATCAACATAATTTGAAAATTAAAATAGATAGTGATACTCAGAAAGCAAAAAACTGGTTTTTGCATAATGGTCTGAAGCTGAATGAAGACAAAAATCAGAATTTGATGTTTAGTTCTGATCGGAAGTGTGTCTTAGGAAATAGTGTTAAACTCTTAGGAATTTTTCTAGATGATAATTTGGACTGGAGTGCTCATACAGACTACTTAAGTTCTAAACTTGCTACAACTATATTTTTGATACGCAACTTAGTTTTTATGATCCCTAAAAGTACCCTTATAATGATCTACTTTGCACTGTTCCATAGCCATTTAAAGTACGGAATAACTATTTGGGGTGGCTCTTGTCACGCAGCCAGAATTTTTAAATTACAAAAGAAAGTAGTGAGGATACTTGCAGGAGCAGAGTATAGGGAACACTGTAAACCTTTATTTCAGGAGTTAGGTATTATGTCACTGCCTTCACTCTATATATATGAGACGCTGATTGAAATTCATTCCAACAAAAGTAAGTTTAACATAAACTCCAACTTCCATGATCATCATACAAGATCGAGAGATGCTATTAGAGCACAACGTTTTAGGTTGACGAAAAGTATAAAAAACTCGACTGATGTTAGTTTGTACAATTTTTTGCCAGATGAAGTAAAAAGTCTTCATTTACAGTCGTTTAAAAATAAAATAAAATCACATTTTTTAAAACATTGTTTTTACACAAAGACAGAGTACTTAGGTACCGCTTATATAATATAATAGTACTAGTTTGGTCAGGGTTTTTTTGCCGATTATGACGATATTAATTTCATACTTTTATGTTTATTTAATATTTTTACGTTTTTACATAGTGTGTTAAATTGTTTAAATTTGTTAGTACCTGTTTGTATATCTTTTCATTATAATTTATAATATTTATCTTTTAAATTTTGTCCAAGTTTTATAATGTACGTACTCTTTTGACTTGTCAAAAACAAAAGAAATTTTGTATATTTGATTCAATAAATTCTATTCTATTCTATTACTTATCACGCACAAAATCCGCTTCTATCTCTCCGACTATATAGCGGGATAAGATGGTCAAAATTGCACCAGGCTCGATTCAGTTTTGGGATTATCCATTCGAAAAGATATAATTGAAAACCCACCCAGCCAAATTTTCAAGTCCCAAGGTGCTTCTGGGGGTCCGCTATGGAAAAAAACCTGTTTTTGTGAAAACAATTTTTTCAGACGCTGTATTGGTGCAAAAAATCTGAAAAAATTCACTAAGGCGTATCTTAACAATACAAAGCTGCATGATTTTTTTTCAGATTTTTAGCTTTAAAATTGAGCCCAGGAAAAAATTTTGAAATTTTCAGAAATTTTTTGGGTTATGTTGGACATTTTTCGCCAACTTTAAAATAATGTTTTTTTGTTAAAATTTTTACGTTCTTTCGAATGGCATAGGCACCAATATCATTTTCGACGCGGAAAATACTTAAAAATCGAAAAAACTGTTTTTTTTGGCATTCTTATGAAGTTTTCGACTCATAATAACCTCAACAACATACAGCTAAATTAATGATCATTTACATTTTTATATGCATTCTTACCTTTACAATGAAAATCAGCTATTAAAACTTATTTTTTTTTTCTACAGCCTGCACAAAAATCCAAAAACCTCTTCTTTCAGCGTTTTTACTAAATAGCCTCAAAAATCAGTAAAAAAAAATTTTTTTTAATGTTTAAAAAATTAAAATTTTGTTATCGATAGAATGTAATACAATTAATACTTAAATAAATGATTTGTTTGTACGACTATTTGAATTTCCGTCCCACTAAGGGTACCCTGCTTATAAAAAATAAAAAAATCAATAATTTAATATTTTAAACGTTTAAAAAATAAAATTATTGTAGTGTTCGATAGAAAATGTTTCCCCTTTATAAAAATGCTCGTTGCGGTTGTGATTTTCAAAGCGTGCTTAGGTTAAAAAAAGGACGCCACATTGGTGCCGTACGCAAGGAAGCGCTTCTAGCCACGGTTTTGGGAAATACTCAGGAAAAACTCAGTCCTCAAGTTCCTGCCGCCAAAGCCACTTTATACCAACGTAATAATAATCTTTTTATTAAACGTTAATGAGGAATTATTATTTAAATAAATTACTAAATTATTTGAATTACTCAATCGATTAAATAGTTCAACCTAGAGAGTGCAGTGTTTAAAGAGATTTATAATGAAATTACAAAATTCAAATTCAAATTAATATACTGTATGAAGTACGATGCAAATGAAAGGAATAAATTCGTTATTTCTTAAACTGTCGACTTTTGTAAGGAAAAATCCCAAAAGGTCGATTTTTTTTGTGATTTTTGGCATATATATCATACTAGTAGTTACTTCGTCCATCTGGGCGTGTAGTCGTAATCGATGATTTTTTTTAATGAGAATTAGGGTTATGTATTTGAAAAACTTACAAAGAAGTAAAAAACTTCGGTTTGTAAAATGATATAAAATTTTATTAAAAAACATTTTAAAAAGTCATCCAAATGGATTATAGAAAAACAGAACGTTTTCGATCTAGTCAGATCATCTTCAGTGACATTCTGTGTAGTAATTGAAACTAGCCCACTAGTTGATATATAGTCTTAAAAATTACATAATTATTTATTAAAATTATACTTTTGCAATGCGACACAATGTCGATATCAATGGGTTTTACTATTAGTACTCAAAAACAGCATGGCTTCCCTGCTCGAAAAACTGAAAGGGTACTTGTCAAGACGAGTGACACAGACCGAATTTCGTGTTGACCTCGAACTCGTCTTGACAAGTACCCCTTCACTTTTTCGTGCAGAGAAGCCATGCTGCTTTTGTATACCTACTAATAGTAAAATCCATTAACATCGACATTGTGTCGCGTTTCAAAAGCACAATTTTAATAAATATTTATGTAATTTTGAAGACTAATATATAAACTAGTGGGCTAGTTTCAAATACTAATAAGAATGTCACTGAAGATGACCTGACTAGATCGAGAACATTCTGATGGTTTTCTATAATCTATTTCAATGACTTTTTTAAAAGTTTTTCAATAGAATTTTATACCATTATAAAAACCGAAGTTTTTTACTTCTGTGTAAATTTTTTAACTATGGTATATACAACCAATCACTGGGGCTTTACTGTAATTTGGTTATTTGAAAGGTTATTTAATGCTCTGTTTAGTAGTAAAAACAGTAACATTATTATTTATACAGGGTGACCAAAAATAATTTTTTAAAATAATTAATTTACAAAAAAAATAATGTAGGTAATTTATTGAATTCAAAATATATTTTACTTTCAGAAAACGGAAAAAAATGTTATTTAGAAAAATAAACATTGCTTTTCGTTTAAATTAAATGTTCAAACTTCCAAGAGGCAGGTGGCTGGCAGGAGCTGGCTTGCAACATTTAATTTAAGTGAAAAGCAATGCTCATATCTCAAACATTTTCTTCTGTTTTCTAATAGTAGTAAAATATATTTTGAAGTAAATAAATTACTTAAATTCTTCTTTTTATGTCAATTAATTTAATTAAAAATTTTTTATTTGTTCACCATGCATAAATAATTATGTTAGTGTTTATATTACTGAATAGAGACTGAATATCCTTTCAAATGAGCTGGCATACGACCCATATTCTTATTTTAAAAAATCATCGATTACGTCATCACGCCCCGATGACGTCACTCGTCTCACACTCGACCCGTTTCGGGATTTTTCCTTAAAGTCGCCAGTCTACGAAATAACGAATTTATTCCTTTCATACTTTCATTTCACCATGCTGGATATTAATTTGAATTTGAATTTTGTAATTTCATGATTGCGTAGTAACTTTTTAATAATTAATTTATTAATCCGTTTAAACACTCTGCACCCTTCAGGTTGCATTATTTAATTAATTAAGTAATTCAAATAATTTAATAATTTTGTTAAATAATAATTCCTCATTAACGTTTAATAAAAAGATTTTTAAAAAAAGTAGTTAGTGTCTTTGACGGCAGGTACTTAAGGACTGACTTTTTGCTAAGTTTTTCCCAAAAAACGTGGGTTGAAGCGCTTCGTTGCGTACGGCACCAAAGTGGCGTGATTTTTTTAAAATAAGCACGCTTTGAAAATCGCAACCGCAATAAGCATTTTTATAAAAGGGGTACATTTTCTATCGAACACTACAAAAATTTTATTTTAATTTTTTAAACGTTAAAAAATAATTATTTTTCGACTGATTTTTGAGGCTATTTAGTAAAAACGCCGAAAACGAGGTTTTTGGATTTTTGTGCAGGCTGTAGGAAAAAAAAAGTTTTAGTAGCTGATTTTAAATGTAAAGGTAAGAATACATTATATAAAAATGTAAATGCTCATTAATTTAGCTGTATGTTGTTGAGGTTATAAGTCGACAAATTAAACGTTAAACAAGTTAATTTATTGATTTTTTATAAACCTATGGCAGGGTACCCTTAGTGGGACGATATTATTATACATATATGAAATTCAAATAATCGTGCAAACAAATCATTTATTTAAGTATTAATTGTATTACATTCTATCGATAACAACAAAATTTTTATTTTTTAAACGTTAAAAATAATTAGTTTTTGACTGATTTTTGAGGCTATTTAGTAAAATTTCCGAAAACGGGGTTTTTGGATTTTTGTGCAGGCTGTAGGGAAAAAATAAGTTTTAATAGCTGATTTTGATTGTAAAGGTAAGAATACATATAAAAATGTAAATGATCAATTTAGCTGAATGTTGTTGAGGTTATGAGCCAAAAACTTCAGAAAAATGCCAAAGAAAAAAACAGTTTTTTTTCGAATTTTAAGTATTTTCCACGTCGAAAATAATATTGATGCCTATGTCATTTGTAAGAACGAAAAAAATTTAGCAAAAAAACATTATTTTAAAGTTGGTGAAAAATTTCCAACATAACCTAAAAAATTTCTGAAAATTTCAAAAAATTTTCCTGGGCTAAATTTTAACGCTAAAAATCTGAAAAAATCAAGCAGCTTTGTATTGTTAAGATACGTCTTTGTGAATTTTTTCAGAGTTTTTGCATCAATACAGCGCCTGAAAAAAATGATTCTCAAAAAACCCGTTTTTTCCATAGCGGACCCCCAGAAGCACATAGAGACTTGAAAATTTGGCTGAGTGAGTTTTCAACTATATCTTTTCGAATGGATAATCCCAAAACTGAATCGAGCCTGGTGCAATTTTGACCATCTTATCCCGCTATAGCCTTTGGAGCTTAGCGCATTATGGTAGTAAGTTCTGTCTGTCAAGCTGTCACGAAGTTGTCAATTTTATACAAGAAAAAAATTTATAACTACATTGGTCATTTTATTTGAATCAAAAGTTTTTATCATATAAACAGCGAAACAACTTTGTCGGACAAAACATTGGGCTATATGACGCGTCGGACGCGCTAAATATGTCAAATTTATGAAAATAAATTTATTACCACATGAATAATTTTAACAGAATCTACCATAAAACATTTTTACAATAATGTGGTAACCTTGTCGGACAATTATCACGGGGCATATGCGCAGTGGGATGCGCCGAAAATGTCAATTTCCAGGAATTTTTTTATTTAGTACCACATATGTCATTTTTATTTTGTACTGATTTTTTACATGTGTAATGCATATTGGATCACTTGTCGGACAAAAATAATGGGACCAAAATTTTCAAAAAATTTTCCTAAATTTTCTCTTGTGCCGGAAAATTTTTTGAAAATTCGAGAAAGCAAACTACAGAACGATGTTTGACCATTGTTCAAAGAGTATATCCACAAATTTTCAGATCGAAATTTATCCAAAATTTTCCCTCTTGTCGGAATTTTTTTGGATTATTTCATTCATAGGAGATTCTGACCAATAGAAAGCTTCAGAAATCTAAATTAGATTGATAATTTTTTGATGATTTTAACTTCCAATCGTATAGTAAGATATTTGATCACGTGTTTAATTCTGTCCAATCAGACTAAAATTATAGTGAAAATTATCTACTGTAGAAAATTACCGATATAATTTTTTTAAGTAGATTGTTTCTGTTTAATAGCAACCTGTTTCCTAGTTTTGACAACTGTCACATTTAAGAAAATATCCATAATATACGTATTAAAAAATCATCTAACGAATATCACACGACAGTAAGAATAAATAAGAAAATAATGCTTCATTTTTACTCAAATTTGTTGTCATTGGTCAATAGCCACTCGAGCCCTGCGGGCTCTTGTGTCTATTGCCAGACAACAAATTTTCGATCTGTCTATTGCCAGACAACAAAATTTATTCTCACTCTCTTGTGATATTGTACCCGATTATTTCATTCATAGGAGATTCTGACCAATAGAAAGCTACAGAAATCTAAATTAAATCGATAATTTTTGATAATTTCCCGTCGTCAAGTATATTACGTCAGATTCCCTTCGTTGCTACGAAAAAATACATTCAGTGACATTAATGACAATTAATGTTTTAAAAATTATAAAATTGATGACTTTCAACCGTCAAATTAATATTTATAACAACTGTTTATTTAATTGTACTAATTTGTACTTACATAAATAAATTACAATAAAATTTTGGTTTTGAACAGTTTTATTCATGAAATAATCGCCACAAATTGCACTCGATCTCTAAAATTAATATAGAATTTTTGCCTCGTGACACTTTGACATAATTTCACTCGCCTTCGGCTTGTGAAATTAAAGCTGTCAAAGTGTCACTCAGGAAAAATTCAATAATTTTAGAGCTCTTGTGCAATTACTACTGATTATTTCATTCATAGGAGATTCTGACCAATAGAAAGCTACAGAAATCTAAATTAAATTGATAGTTTTTGATAATTTCCCGTCTTCTAGTACATTACGTCAGATGCCCTTCGTTGCTATGAAAAAATACATTCAGTGACATTAATGACAATTAATGTTTTAAAAATTATAAATGTGATGACTTTCAACCGTAAAATATTTATAACAACTGTGTGTTTAATTGTACTAATTTGTACTTACATAAATAAATTACAATAAAATTTTGGTTTCACCAGTTTTATTCATGAAATAATCGCAACAAATTGCACTCGATCTCTAAAATTAATTTAGAATTTTTGTCCTCGTGACACTTTGACATAATTTCACTCGCCGTAGGCTCGTGAAATTAAAAGTGTCAAAGTGTCACTCGGGAAAAACTCAATAATTTTAGAGCTTTTGTGCAATTACTACTGATACTTTTTGAATATTTGCCGTCGTCAAGTATATTACGTCAGATGCCCTTCGTTGCTATGAAAAAATACATTCAGTGACATGAATGACAATTAATGTTTTAAAAATTATAAAAGTGATGACTTTTAACCGTAAAATATTTATAACAACTGTGTGTTTAATTGTGCTAATTTGTACTTACATAAATAAATTACAATAAAATTTTGGTTTTGAACAGTTTTATTCATGAAATAATCGCAACAAATTGCACTCGATCTCTAAAATTAATATAGAATTTTTGACCTCGTGACTCTTTGACATAATTTCACTCGCCTTCGGCTCGTGAAATTAAAACTGTCAAAGTGTCACTCGGGAAAAATTCAATAATTTTAGAGCTCTTGTGCAATTACTACTGAAAATTTTGGGTAGAACTCTACGTCACGCCCTTTTAAATCTTGTACTTGTGTACCAATTTCAGCTAAATCGATTCAAAAGTAACCGGGAAAAACTGTTTTAAAAATTTTTTTGGCAATACCTCCTAAGGGCGTTGATGACCTAAAAGAATTAAGATTTCTGTTCGTTTGCCCCAACATTTTTGTCAGACAATTACATTTTTTGTTTAAGCATATAATTACTTGTAACCTAATACTTTTGTCGGAAACATGGTTGTGAAGATAAGGGATGCACGACCTAGCATAGTTTAAAAGTATAGTTTACTAATAAAAAATAAATATTTTGTCCAACTGTCGATTTGTCCCAATATTTTTGTCGTAAATTTTTTGATTTAGAATATAATTATTTATAACCTCCTAATTATGTCGGAAAGGTTGTAAATAAAAAAATTCCAGGAAATTAACATCTTCGGCGCATCCGACTCCTCATAAGCCCCGTGAAAATTGTCCGACAAAGTTACCACATTATTGTAAAAATGTTTTATGGTAGATTCTGTTAAAATTAGCCATGTGGTAATAAATTTATTATTTTCATAAATTTGACATATTTAGCGTGCCCGACGCGTCGTATGGCCCAATATTTTTGTCCGACAAAATTGTTTTCGCTGTTTATATGATAAAAAACCATTGATTAAAATAAAATGATCAATGTGGTTGTACATTTTTTTCTTGCATAAAATTGACAACTTCGTGAGCGCTTGATAGACAAATGCCCCACTACCATAATGCGCCAAGCTCCAAATTTGTCCAACTCAACCCAAATATCAAGTACAAAACGTTTCGACGGTTTGGTCATAAATAATAATTTTATATGTGGGCCCAAGGACTATTACGTACAAATAAGTAAATTTTATTCGAGATATTTTTTCGAATTATGGATAGATGGCGCTATAATCGGAAAAAAACGATTTTTGGAAATGGAAAGTTAAATTAAAAAATGAAAAATCTCCCCTAAAATGGAAAACCAAATTTAAATTTTTTTGGTTTTAAGACCTAATCTTTACAACCCAATTGGTTCACATGACGCTTTAGTAACTTCAAATTTAGCATCCAAGGCTCTCCTACTATTAGCCTGTTGGTAATGTTTTCCTAGTAACACTCTGAAACTCTTGCATCTCTCAGATTTTTGATATTTCATTTCTTTCTAGTCATTTTATTTTCTTTGCTGACGTTTGAAATTCCAGCCTTCAATGTTGAGATTACTAGGAAATGATCCGAGTCTCTGTGTGCACCTATATAACTTATGCAATTGATTAGGTCTGCTCCCTGTCTTAAATTTATTAAGATCTAATCAATCTAACTTAATATTCTTCCATCAGGGGAGATCTAGGATGCCTTGTGTATGTATACAGGGTGTACCCGAAATAGTGCGTTCCTTAACGGTATAGGTAGAAGGCACCATGTAGAACAGGGGTGTCAAACTCAATTTTGCAGAGGGCCATATATTAAATTCAGAATGTGTCGGCGGGCCAGATTCAAATAAAAAAAAAATGTACTGAATTATTATAACATTTTATTTAATAGTATACTTATAATATACGGTTGTTAAAAATCATATCAAAGTTATAAAAGAGGGTAATTATTTTGAGCTCGAGGATCCAGATACCTGACTTTTCTTGTTTTTGACAAGCTCATTGATGTCAGGTATCATATTCGTTGTATTTATTTTAAGAATTGATTGGAGATGTTCATTTGTAAGTCTTGTGCGATGTTTGTTCTTATTTATTTTCATGACGGAAAACATCTGCTCACATAAATAGGTGCTACCAAACATGCACAGAATGCGTGCTGCATGCTTTTTTAATTCCGGGTAGTTATCCAAACTCTTGAAATATTGTGTATAAAATGTAAGTGCGTTAACCTCTTTAAATTTTTCTTTCAAAATACTGTCCGATTGAAGATTTATCAACTCCATTTGCAAATGAACTGGTGCCTGTGAAGCTTCAAAATTGAATGGATTGTTGAAAATTGGGAATTCCATTTCATTCATTTTGTGGAAGTCTTCAAAACGATTGTTGAATTCCGTGATAAGATTTTGCAGAAGTTGAGAATATTGATCCAATTTTTTTTGATCCACTGTGCCAAATGATTTTAAATGAGGGAAATGATCCAAAGTTTGATTTTTTACCTGATTTTCCCACAGCCTCAACTTTGTTTCAAAGGCTTGAATACATGAGTACATTTGAGTGACAATCAGATTTTTACCCTGTAACTTTACATTCAGATCAGTCAAGTGTTTATTCATATCTACCAAAAAGGCACAATCAACCCACCAGTCATTGTCATAATCAATTGGGTCACGTAATGCAAAAAATCTTTCTAAAACTACTCCTCGACTGAGCCAACGAACTTCGGTGAAATAAGGGACATCAGAAAACTTTTCGTCCAAATCTTGTAAAAACTGCCTGAACTGTCGGTGATTTAGTCCTCTGCTCCTTATAAAATTTACTATTTTAATTATAGGTTGCATGACATGGTCCATTTTTAAATGTTTGGATGCCAATGATTCCTGGTGAATTATACAGTGAAATCCCACAAAATTGCCTGATGTTTTCTGTTTTAATTTAGTTACAACGCCCGAATGTTGGCCAACCATGGCAGGAGCGCCATCCGTAGTTGTGCTGCTAAGTATATTCCAATCGAGTCCATATTCTGCCATCAAATGCTCCAATGCAGAATAAATATCATTTGCTGTTGTAGTACCTGTCAATGGAACGCACTTTAATAGTTCTTCAGTTATTTCAAAGTTACTGTTAATACCTCGTATAAAAACAGCAAGTTGAGCTGTATCAACAGTATCAGTGCTCTCATCAACAGCCAGTGAAAAGTTTGTAAATTCCTTAATTTTCTCCTTCAGTTGAAGAACCAAATTTTGAGATAAATCATTTATTCTTGAAGCAACAGTGTTTCTTGACAGCGAAATATTTTGAATTATTGACTTTTGAAATGGAAATGAAACATCGGCAACTTTCAACATACAGTCTTTAATAAAATCACCATCAGTGAAAGGTTTTGATCTCTTCGCGATTTCTAATGCAATAATAAAACTTGATTTCAGGGCATCTTCGCTCTCAGTATTAGCTTTAGTAAACATCGATTGTTGACCTTGAAGTTTAGATTTTAAAGATGACAATCTGTCCATTCTTATTTTTTCAGTGTAACAATCGAATTTTGATTTATGATTCGTATCATAGTGTCTCTTCAAGTTAAACTCCTTACAAACAGCAACTGTTTGATTGCAAATCAAACACAGTGGTTTACCTTTCCATTCTATGAAAAAATATGCATTTTCCCATTTAGACTGAAAAACTCTACTTTCACTATCAACTTTACGTTTTTGTGACATGCCGAAATCGTAACAAATATGGAACTCGACACAATTATGGATATCGCACACGCACGACACAAACAAATGTACAATACCTTCTCAACCACTACTTCGCAACTGACTCACGTGACACGTCGACGCACTTCTTTTATATCGATAAGGAAGGTTCTAGTCTAGACTCGAAGCGCATGGAAGATTCTATTGTTCTCAACAAAAATAATAGGGTGTTTCCGCTAAGAGATGGTGTTACTGTCTATCTCTCTCGCTTGTCTAGGCACGCGCTGCCTTTGAAATGACTTATAAAAATGTAGTGTAGTGTACGCATTTTAAAACTTCCGTAGAGCAATCGAGTGAAGTCTAAAAGCTCTAAAAAACATGATTCTTCTTTCTGTGACACATTGCGATCGCGGGCCGTATTGGTATGGTCCGGGGGCCGGATGCGGCCCGCGGGCCGTATCTTTGACATGACTGATGTAGAAAAAAAAATCTTATAACATTTTTTTTATAAATTCAACTGATTGGCGAAAAAACCAAAATATATTTTGGTATTCAAATTGAAATCTGGCAACTACCTGCAATACAAAAATCTAAAGGTAGACAGTCACAATTCAAAAATAGTAGGTTTATTTGTATTACAGTTGTATCTGGTAGTAAAGGAATAAACCATGTAAATATCAACGAAACCGGTATCAATTTCGGCACGCGCCTTTAGTATTTACATTACACCCAGTCTTCGTCCTCAACATCAAACAAAACAAGAATTTGTTTTGTTTGATTTTCAAACATGGGGGGAGTATGGCACATTTTTATGTTTCTTTTAAACTACAATTCAAAAAATATTAAAACAAAAGTTCAAGGAAAAATATTGCAAAATAAGCCAACGCTGGCAAATTTTTACAGACACCTCTTAAAAAATAGATTTTGCCATGGACATCAGAACTCGTCATAGAATGATCATGTGAACCAAAACATTCAAAAATATTTTATTACCTTATGAGTTTCTCGAGACAACGCTGTCGAGTTTTTTTATTTTTAACTATTTTTGAGTTCTTGGTATCACTCTGAGTAAAAAAAAAAACGAAATTCTTTGTAAAAAAGCATGAAAATCAAAAATTTTTAGGTGCATTAATTGCATTTTAATCTCCTGTTATTGTCTCCTGTCAAAATTTTCAATGAGTTTTAAATGTATTAATTTTTTTCGAATTCTGAGAAAACTAATAAATATTTTTGAAAAATTTAAACGCAGAATGAAATATTACATTATTACTGAGGCCCAAAAGTCCCTGAAAACTTCCATAATGTTTATTTTAATAAGTTACAGGGATGAAAATAAAAGAGAAAATTTAGTGTGATTTTTAATTGCTAATATTTCATTCAAAAACAACTCTTTATTTATTCCAAGAAACTTTAGACCCTCGGTAATAACGTAGTCTTTCATTCTGCGTTTAAATTTTTCAAAAATACTTTGCAGTTTTCTCAGGATTCGAAAAAAAAATGAATACATTTAAAACACATTGAAAATTTTGACATGCGACATTTTTCGCCTTTCCCCTGAAGTAAAAGTTTTAATTTATGTAAAACTTCAAGATAATAGCAAATGCCACAATATTAAAGCAAGAAATAATTATTTTGCAGTTGGGTACCTACATTTCCGGTGCCAACAACTTTAAAATCACACCTCAACTAGTAAATAAACAAGGGGTTCAATTATGTTAAATAAATTTCCAAAGTTACAAACGAGTTCTTGTACGACGATGCCAGATTATTTAATTTTATTTAAATAAAAGTTTACATATCTGGAGAACAATGTAATTTATTTTTGGAAACGGTTAATATTAGAAAAAAATGTTATAGGACTTTTTTGTTCTACATTGTGTATTATATCCATACCTTAAAGAAACGCAATATTTTCTGGGACACCCTCTAATATTGTGTTCCAAACAAGTGCTACCGATTTTCGTGTTTAGTGCTGCTCTTAGTTTATTAGTCTTAATACATTATCCCTACTGACATTATGTAGGCTGTGCCTTTTTATAGTGGGAATGAAATCTTGCTCTCGTTCTCTTGCATTTATCTAACCTTACATCTTGGTGTCATTCTGGGACTTATTTTTGAAGTTTTTTTTTTAAATGATTTTTTTAAAAAATTTTTTTTTTTAATAATTTTTTTAAATAAACATGATTTATTGATGCTACGCGCAGGACAGCGGATACTTTGCTCTGATTGGGCATTCCAATGACCTTTGATAATGATTGAACTTTTCTAAATTTTGTATTTTTTTTACTTATTATGTTCCTTATGCCATCCAAAATAAAATTAAAATCTTCTTGGGATATTCTTAGTCCAGGAACCAAAGCATTTCACCTCGCAATTTTTACAGAATGGATCGATTTGCTTGAAAATTTGAGAATAAGTAGTGGATATTTCAAGGATCAAAATCTATATGATGCCGAAAGGCGCTTTTACCATGGGGTCGGTTGCCACCCCATCTTAGGGGTGGAAATTTTTTATTATATTTTGACTGCGAAAGTTGATAAAAACATTCATTCTAAGCAAAAAATGTTCTATACATTTTTTTGATAAAATTAATACTTTTTGATTTATTCGCTATCGAAAATGTTAGTTTTATATAGAGAAAATCAATGTTTTTCGATATATACTCATTTACCATTCACTCAATTTTTGCCGTAGAAAAAATTTTTTCAAACCAAGTTCTTGGGAATTAAATAACCAACAATTTCATATAAAAGCATTTTTTCGTATATCTGATGCTAATCTTTCTATTTTGAAGGAAATTGGATTTTTTCACCAAACTACAAAAAGTCGTTATTCGATTTTAACTCTAGTTTTTTAAAAACTAATCATTCTAAACCAGTCAAACTTTTAAAATCTATTAATAATACATAAATAAAGAAGAATTAATAAGACCAATCACTAAAAGCAAAGCTACCTTACATTATTATGCTTCCAATTGGATTTCTTTTTTTTTTTTGAAAAAAATATATTGATTTTTTAACGGTAACCTTTTTAATTTTTATCTTATAAAGTTTGTTAACAAATAATTTTGTAGGTTTTTACAAGGTCTATAAGACTATTAATACCAAACCCTTTTAAAATGCTTAGTCGCAAAAAGTGGTGACTTTGAAAGGGTTGGTAAAGGTGATTTTTGCATGTTATTACAAGATTTAATTGTCAATAGCTCACTCAATTTTTACTGTAGAGAAAAATTTTGCAAACCATGTTCTTGAGAATTAAATAAGCTACAACTTTATATTTAAATATTTTTTGTATCTCTGATGATAATCTTTATATTCTGAAGAAAAAGGAATTTTTTACCAAACTTCAAAAATTCGATATTTGCTTTTGACTCCATTTTTTTTAAACTAATCATTCTAAACCAGTTAAACTTCTAGAACCTATTAATAATACATAAGTAAAGAAGACGCAATAAGGTCAATGACTAATTTTAATCAGGGTGGTGATTAGGGGTTTGCTTTCGATCACATTTTCGCTGAAAAATATAGGGTCTGACATTCTTTTCATTATAAGCCACCTAATTTTTGAGCTAAAGACTTTTTTTATTTCTGAACATAGATATTTTGAAATACTTCAAATTAGTTTAAACAAGTGATCCTCGAAAAATGCATAGTTTTCCAATCTTTTGACTTTGAAACTACAATATTTAGCATTTGCCGAAGAAGACCTAACATATAATAAAGTATAGCTCGATTACTGTTGGTCTTAAGAAAATTAAAAAAAAACGGTTTTGTTGATTTTTTCAAAAGGTACATTTTTGTTAAGCAAAGTTGTTTTGATAAAACAAAAACTTTTTGAGTTATTTGCAGAAAACTGATTAAACGGCATCATATAGATTTTGATCCTTGGACTATCCACTACTTATTCTCAAAATTTCAAGCAAATCGATCCATTCTGTAAAAATTGCGAGGTTTTGTCCTATTTTAAGCTTCATTACTTGGACTATCTCGTGAAATTATTAAACTTGTCAGTTTCATCAGCTAACAGGTCGTTTAACAAAAACGAAGTATTAATATTATTCGTTCCTCTTCTTTTTAAATAAAATTGGGAGGACCATATACGTCTCTGCTGTTTACGTTTTTTAGTTTTTAATAATTTATAAATAATTATAAAACTAGCACAAGCCACAGAGAATTGTTCGCTCGACATATTGGCTGCGTCAGGACGAATACATGGATCACTGCTGCAGCAAGCCTCATGCGTCCTCATGCAGGAGCGTGTCCTCATACATTTTTTCCGACTCGAGGCATTCGGTGCGGCCTCGGCTTGCCTCATGCGCATTCGTGCTCAAGTGAGTACCCAGCTATAGATGCACGGTCACACACGCTCAAATTTTTTGTCAATTAGTCGAATTTGACAAAATTGTACGACGCTGCAATATCGTGAGTGGTCGGCTTTAGGAGTTCATTCGATATTCTATTCTCTCCTGGTGATTTTTTTAAAATTATCTTAATGATTCCTTTACCTCTCCCTTTTCAATGTTTATTTCTTCGTTTGTTGTCACTTCAGGTGTTGGCGGTTCATAATCGTCACGTTAAGCAAATAGAGGTCGAAAGTAGTCTGTCCATGTTTCCTTCTGAATATGTTTCGCTTTTACTAGTTAGTTCATCACTTTTATTTGCCCTCTGATAATTCTCTATAATTCATAATGGGGTTTTACTTAAAGTACAGAAAGTTTTTGACATGTTAGTATTCGTGTTTCTCTCTTCAAGTAATTCTGTTGCTACGTAAATTAGGCTATCTTTGAGTTTTCCCAGCTTTCCTCGTTGTTATCGTTTTCTAATATAGTCTAGGCGCCAGAGGGGTCACCGTGTCCTTTTCAATTCTGATGGACAAACTCAACGATTTCTTATGGATTTTTGTCTGCTGATTACGAATTTCGAGGGTGGATTTCGAACCGATTGGTCAAAAAATTGTTATAAACAATTTAATTGTTTATAATTTGTTTATAAGGCTCTGGCTCGTAAACTAAAAGAGATAAAAAGAATGTTTTAAATAAAATTTGTTCGCTAATAAAAACGAAGAATAAAACGCTTACTAAACTTAAATCCAACAATTATAACTGATATATATAAGATATTGTAAAATTAGTGCATAATGCAAATTGCAAATTGCAAAATAAGTATTTTTCGAAGCTTTATCGATCGTAACTCGGCTTTTACGCATGGAAATGAGCCTTAGAAGGTCTCATTTTAAAGCCTCATTAATAGGCTTCCAAACAAAGTTTGTTAAATTACTTTATCTTCATTTATTTTACAATTATACCCGTTTGAAGTTATAATTTTCTTAAAAAAATTGTACAATAATTTGTTTATACGGGTTTCAAGTAAAGAGCTTTAAACATTTATACTTTAATTAACAATAATGATAGAAGAACTCAAAAGTAATAATTTGAGCTTAAGAAAATCTTCGTAAATTTATTTTTGATCAAGATATCGATTTTTTAATGGCGCGCTATGAGGCGCAACATCGGCTCACAGTCAAATATTTTTCGACGCTTTATCGATCGTAACTCGGCTTCTACGCATGCAAATGAGCCAACAGGTGATATCTGATATCCATATAAAATGGATCGAGTTATTTTGCAGCATCATCATTGCATATAAAACGAGCATTTATGTTGTGGCGACATACACACAATTGACGTGCTTTGATCATGCTGCAAAAGAAATAGGTCCACTTTATATCGATACTATCCACTATCCACTGGATATCTATATGATATAGAATATATCTATATCATATACATATTTAGGCTCTGAAGCCCCAGAAAGTTTTAGTTTTACTGCGTACAAGAACAGACTTAATACCACCATGTAACTGTAAAAATTGCTCTAAGAACTTATGCAGATGTAAAAAAAGCTGAGATTCCCTGTATATCTCGATTCAGATGCATGAAACAAAAAGTTTGTAAAAATAGTATTAATAAATAATATCCACTTACTTTTTAGTCCTATTTCTGAAATATTAGTTTTTAATGTTTTTTTTCTCATTTAGTACAAAAAATAGAAGATAAAGTAAATAGAATGAAAGGTGATGCGAGGTTACAGTATAATGATTTAGTTATAAGAATTATAGGATAAAATTTTATTAGGATCTTCAAATATGAAGATAACGTATATATGTTACAGTTCAAGTTGATTATCCAGCAACTCTAACGGCTGGTTTCAGTAAAAGTTGATTATAAATATAAAATGAAGATTTATATTCAACATTTACTAGTAAAAGTAGACTCCAACTAGGAAAAGTATACTCTTCCCAATGCCATTTAGTAAAATATCACACAAATATCACACAAACAGCCGATTCTAGAAATTAAATGTTACTGAATATGTTCAAATTAGTCTAGGCTGTATCGTCGCCCCCGTTAGGTAAATTATTCCAGTTCGATTTTTTTGCACAAACTTACTAAAAAAGAGGTCCTTATAACGAATCCACAGGTTGTCAGATGGTAGTGTGGTCGAAAAATTGTTTAAACAATTTTTTTAAACAAACTCACAAAAAAAATTTATTTAGGACAATTTTCTTTACATCATTTGGGTCATTCGGAGCAAAAGAGGCAAAAGAGGTCTTTTGTGATTTTTCTGTAAAATTTTGTTGTTCTCGAGTTATACGCGATTTAAAATTTGCAAAATACGAACATGACCATTTTCAAGGCTTAATAACTCAGTTAAAAATTATTATTATGAAAGTCCGAAAGTCACCAAATAAAATTTTAACGACCCCCCTATAAGATACTGAAGAAATTTTTGTTATTATTTTATTACTAAGCGGTTATTTTTAATTATTAACAATGAGCGCTAGGAGCGTATTGACGCAGCTATCAATGTGAGTGCGAGTGAGATGCACCATTGCACCATTTTGACATTTAAAAATTCAAACTTCTGTCAAACCACAAAACTGTCAAAACTTTTTTTGTAATTTATAGCTCACATGTCATCACCATGACAAGTCGAAAGTTCTTCTTCTTGTGGTGCTTTCTCCTTTAGTGGAGGTTAGCGACTACACTGGCAAATCTGTCTCTGTCCAATGCGGCTCTAAACAAAGATGTTGAATCAAGGCCGGTCCAGTTTCTGATATTTCTAAACCATGAAATCTGGCGCCTACCGGGACCCCGTTTTCCTTCACTATTACCCTGGATGATCAGTTGCGTGAGGCGGTACTTTTCGTTTCTCATTATGTGTCCCAGGTAGCTAACTTTTCTCACTTTAATGATTTTTAGCAGTTCCCTATCTGTCCCTATTCTCCTCAGAACATATTCGTTGGTGGTGTGGGTTGTCCAAGGTATTTTCAAGTCTCTTCTATAAAGCCAGAGTTCAAAGGCGTCCAACTTGTTCATCAGTGTTGTGTTGTATCCAGGCCTCCGTTCCATACAAAAGTATTGACCACACATAGCAATGCAGAAAGTGACGTCTAAGGCTGATATTAATTTTACTGTTACAAAATAATCCTTTCATTTTGATAAAGCCCTTCGGGCTACCTCTATTCTCGCTCTTGATTTCTTGTTTTTAATCAAGTTGATTGTTGAACCAGCAACCAAGGTATTTGTACTGGCTTACGTATTCAAGCTGTTGGTGTTTCACATATTTATTGGAAGAGGTAAGTTTTTGTTCCTTGATATTCTTATAACTTTGGTTTTCGCAGTATTGATCTTCATCCCCATTTTTTCACAACTCTCAGTAACCCTATCCAACAGTATCTGCAGACTATGGTCCGAATCAGTCATTAATACTGTGTCATCTGCATAGCGGATGTTATTTACTCTCTGACCGTTTATCCTGATTCCTTCTGAAGGGTGCGATAAAGAGTTCGCAAATATTACCTCAGAGTAGACGTTAAAAGTATGGGTGATAGCACACAACCCTGTCTAACACCTCGTTGTATTTCAATTGGCCTTGACGTATTACCATTGGTCTTTATGATTGCTGTCTGATTCCAATAAATAGCCTCTATAATTTTAGAATCTCTTTTGTCGACTCCGATGTCATTCAATCTTTCTATCGAGGTCTTGTGCTTCACCCTATCGAACGCTTTCTCAAAATCTATGCAACAGATAAAAATGTCTGCTTGCTGATCTTTGTATCTTTGTGCCAGAGTTTGAAGACAGAATATTGCTTCTCGTGTCCCCATACCTTTCCTGAAGCCAAATTGTTCTTGACCGGTGACCTCATCACATTTTTTATAATATATTCTGTTCTGTATGATACGCAAGAAAAGCTTCAGAATGTTATTTAATAGACTTATAAGGCGGAAGTCCTGGCATAATTTGGCGTTCTTCTTTTTAGGAAGTGGTATGAAGACTGATTCAAGCCATATTTTAGGGATAGTCCCTGTATTGTAAACATTATTAAATAGTCCAAGAAGAAGGTCTAAGTTTTCCTCGTTGATTAACTTCAATAGCTCAGCTGGTATTTCATCTTTACCTACAGATTTGTTGTTTTTTCGTTGACGTAGAGCATATTCCAGTTCGGACTTTAGTATTGGAAGACCTTCGTCGTTTTCGGTATTTAATGTAGGAGGTTCTTTGATGTCATAGAAGAGTTCCTTTATATAGTCTTCCCACATGTTTATTTGTTCTTCAGGGCTTGAAATCAGTTTGCTTTCTGCGTTGATTAGATTATTTGGTCCTTGTGAGTATGTCGTGCCTGTGAATTCCTTGAGTTTCTTATACAGATGGAAGTCATCATGTTTTTTTATATAAGTTTTCGATTTCTTCACATTGTTCTGTTATCCATTTTTCTTTTGCAATTTTTATTTTTTGTTTATTGGTTCTATTTAATGCTTTGTACATTGCTTTGTCTGTTTGCATTTTCTTCTTTCATCCATTAAATCCAATATTTCCTGTCATCCATCTTTGCTTCCGTGGTCGCTGTTTTGTGAGCATTTCAGTTGCCGTTGTAAGGCCGTGTCTGATTTCCTCCCGAAGGCGAAAGTTAAGGATGTTTAATTATATGAAAGTGTGCTAAAAAACAGTGCGAAAAAGTAAAACCCATTTAAAATACATTATTACTTCAGACACACTTTAAACTCTTCATGTGCTATCTATATTTACAATTTTCACACAATAAAACCTTTACATTTTTACATAATATGAGATAGAGTAGATAAAAATTATTTTTGTGAATTTGGTTAACAAAAATTGGTTAAACAATTTTTCGACCGCGGTTCCGCGTGACACCCTGTGTATTTGTTATAAGAATTGTTATAAGGATGTATTTCTTTGAGTAAGTTTGTGCAAAAAATTGAATCAGAATAATTTACCTAACGGGGGCGACGTTACAGACTATACTAATAAGTAGTTGAAACGGTCAAAACAAAGAAACGCACACTCACCAAAAATGCACTTGAGATTCTCGTATAATCAACATTTTACTGAATCGATCCAGGAAGAGTCAACTCCAACTAGTAAAAGTTGATTTAAATTTTTAAAATCAACTTTTACTGCTCGTTTCAGTTGGAGCTGACTCCAACTAGTTGGAGTCAACTCTAACTGAGAATCAACTTGAACTGTAACATATATACATAGAAATTATAATTTGCATCGAGAAATTAGCGCGTGAACCTTTACGCGGTGAGCCGATCTTGCGCCTTAGATCGCACTATTAAAATATCAATATCTTGGCCAAAAATAAACCTACAAACATTTTGGTAGGCTCAAAATGTCCTTTTTGAGTTCTTCTATCATTATTGTTAATTAAAGTATAAATGTTTATAGCTTAAATTTGCTATTATTATTATTTCAAATGGGTATAACTTTAAAACAAATGAAGATCAAGTAATTTAACGAACTCTGTTTGAAAGCCTATTAATAAAGCTTTAAAATGAGACCTTCTAAGGTTAATTTGCATGCGCACAAGGCGAGTTACGATCGATAAAGCTTCGAAAAATACTTATTTTGCAATTTGCAATTTGCATTGTGCACTAATTTTACAATATCTTGAGTTCTAATTGTTGGATTTAAGTTTAGTAAACGTTTTTTTCTTCGTTTTTTATTAACGAACAAATTTTACTTGAAACATTTTTTTTATCTCTTTTAGTTTATGAGCCAGAGCCTTATAAACAATTTATAAACAATTAAATTGTTTATACCAATTTTTTGACCACTCGGAAATCCACCCTCGAAATTCGTAATCAGCAGCCAAAAATCCATAAGAAACCGTTGAGTTTATCCATCAGAATTGAAAAGGACACGGTGACCTCTATTTGGCTCCTAGACTAATATTTCAGTATCAGCAATTTTTCTGATATTCTTTTTCTGTTAGGGAAGTGTTTCATGGAGTCCATATTTAGTCCTTCGACTCTGATTTTTGTTTGCGTTGGTGCCGCTCTCTTGAATGAGAATTATTTAATGATGATTGTTATTTTACATAATACTAAGCTATGGTCGCTACCTACATCTGCTGAGTTAAGGATTTTTAAGACGATTATTCTTGAAGGATGCATATCTCCGTTGGTTACAATATACATAACATAATATAATAGATCTTTGTCCACGGGTGTTATTGAATGTTAAAATTGTATTAATAGATATATTTTATTTGTTATAGAGGTCCCCAAACCTTCAGAGACCTTCATATCATCGACTGTCATCCGCTAGCGAAAACAATCGTCTCAGCACAACAAGTAAGTACAATAATTTATTTATCTGTATTGATACACTATCTAATTTTCTTTTGTAATACGGTACATTCCATGTCAAATCACTCAGACAAAAACTTTTAGATCTCCGATTTGTCTGAAACTTGGTGTATAGCTTCTGCGGAACATAAAAATAAACTCAAGCTGAAGTATTTAAGCCCGAACAGTCTTCTTTTTTTTTAAATATTATGTTTAGTAATTTTACAGTAATTTGGTATTTATCTAAACAAATTTGTTTGCTATATCATAAAGTATCTATGAAAAAATATTTTTTTTAATAGAAGGGGCTCAAAAATGTCATTATGAGGCATTATAACAAGTTATTTTGATTTAAAAACAAGTTTTTGATCAAAATTTAGTGTAGAAAATGTTAAATTACCGTTTATTTACATTTTCCTGCATTCCCAAAACACCTCATTTTCGATTTGGCTGAAAATTTGTCCAAATATAGCCAAAACACAGGACTTTAAAAGTAGTTAAAATGATTTTTATAGTTTTATAATACAAACAAAGTTACATGCATAGGCGTAACCAGGGGGGTTTTGGGGGTTATAACCCCCCATTTGGATGCACTTTGAGCTCTATACGCTTAACACCATAGCCCTCAGAGACCTTCCAGTAGTTGTAACCCCCCCCTTTCAGGTAGTTGTAACCCCCCTTAGGATCATCCTGGTTACGCCTATGGTTACATGGAATAATATCAGACTCAAATAGACAAGGCGAAAATGGCGGCATCGTTGGAGAAAATATTCCCATGAGATTTTCTTGGCATAATCACATTCGTAAGACACCCCAGAATAAGATTCAAGAAGTCGCCCACGCCAAGATTGGTCCCAATTTGTTTAAATAATTGAATAATTTTTTTTAGGTTTTCTGGACCATTCTGAACAAAAAAGGTTTCTTGTAAAGTTGATCGTTTTCGAGTTATAAGCAATTTAAAATTGAAAAAAATGAAAAATGGCGACTTTCAAGGCCCAAAAGCACCAGTAAAAAATATTATTTTTGAGGTTACCAATTGCCTAAATTAACGTTCAAGCCTTCTTGTATCCGTTCCCGATGAGTATTTTGGGCTGATTTTATTTTAAACTATTAAACAGCGCTTATGACAGGGCGTGCGCTCGAGATGTCGCGCGTCTGGACTATATTATACAAATGTATATTATGAAACTTGAACTATGAACTATGAACTCTGGCGTTCTCGGCCCTTTTTTATACTTGTTAAATATACATACCATGATTTTGGTAACCATGTTTTTTAATTTTTATAAATCATAATGATTTTTTGTGTTTGTTATATAATAATATTAATAATAATGTTTATTATATTATGAAAGTACCTCTGGCGTTCTCGGCCCTTTTTTATACTTGTTAAATATACATACCATATTTTTGGTAACCATGTTTTTTAATTTTTATAAATCATAATGATTTTTTGTATTTATTATATAATAATATTAATAATAATGTTTATTATTAATAATCGCCGAGATAGAAGGCGATCTTCACATCTTCAACACATCTTCAATACAAGAGCCAGGAAATACAATCTGATAATATCAGCAGAAAAAACCAAATGTATGACAACATCTAAATACCCACTACGATGTAAAATCGAAATTGATGGGAAAATAATAGAGCAGGAAGCAAGGTTTAAAAATCTGGGAATAGATGTAACCAGTTAGGGAGATGTTGAAGAGGAAGTACGACAACAAAGCTTAAAAGCAAGTAAAGCGGCGGGATCTCTTAATGACATAATCTGAAAGAACAAACACCTAAGACAAGACACAAAAGCAAGAAGCTATAAAGCAGCAATTAGACTTATATTGACATACACGGCGGAGACAAGACCTGACACATCTAAAACAAGACGACTACTAGAAACAACAGAGATGAAAATACTTCGACGAATATCAGAGAAAAGTCTGTTGGATAGGGAGAGAACGAAAACATAAGAAAATCATGCAATGTAGAAGACATAAATGGATAGGTGACCAAACGGAAACAGGAGTAGAACGAACACATTAGTAGAATGGCAGAGGATAGGATAGTACGAATAGCACGAGATAAGTCACCAAATGGACGAAGAAGTATTGGCAGACCAAGAAAAAGATAGTGCAATAACTTAAACAATTTAGTAGGCTAATATTGAAGAAGAAACAGGCTTCAAGCCTACATACAAGAAGGAGTATTTTAACGTTTTCTACACTAAAATTTGATAAAAAAACTTGTTTTTTCTACGGCCGTGCTAAAAGAGCCACTTTCACGCACGCATTTCGTTTCCGAAAGTTGCCCTTTCCCACACGGCGTGCGTGAAAGTAAATTTTCCCGCACGGCGTGCGGGAAAGTAAAATACCTTGTAATATGGCATTATAATATATTATAATACATGCAATAACCCATTATATTGAAAGTTTGGTTTTGACAACCTTGTCAAAGAATTAATTTGTGTATTTTTACTTCTAAATAAAAATTGATATAACTCTATTTTTTGTGACTTTTTTTCCAAACGTACGGTCCTAGAAAAAATATTGTTCCTAACTCATGCGAAAAGTGTCTTCCCCGCACTCGACTGCTTGCCCGAACTCTGCTATCGCGTCGTTCAGGTCAACGGCAGTCTCGTGCGTGAAAGTATCACTTTCCGCACTAGTTAGGAAAATATCCCGTGTTGAGCTGGCCCCCCCACTTGCAAAAATTAAAAAACAAATAGCCCTGATTTATGAGCTATTTATGAGCTCTCATATTCCGCAAACTAAAAATTTTGAGCTCGTTCCACTGAGCAGGAATTTAATACCCTAGTGGGGGGGGGCAGCCCCCCCACTACTTAAAAATAGGAATATTGAATCGGTTTTTGCGGCAGAATTACGAGCTATTTATGAGCTCTTGAAATTATATAGTTTCGATTTTTGAGCTCATCCCCTTCACCCCCAAACAACCCTTTAATTGATTTAACTTAAGAGAAAGATGCTGAGAAAACTTAAAATATATCGTATTGCGAATATAATTCCTATAGCTTATATACTCTAAGAATAAACTATTAAATCAAGAGCATTTCGATTATTGAGCTACAACCCCTTCGCCAGAAAACCACCCTATCTTCCCGGTTTAAGAGAAAGTTGTATTTAAAATGCGTTAATCTAATTATTTGGCGACTACATATCATTTAATAATTTATAAGCTTCCAAATTACGCGCATTTAGATCAGTAAATTGCAATTTATTTTGTATAGTGCAGTCACTGAAGGTAAAAATCAACGATTACCTTCAATTTCGGTGAACCTTCATCGATTTTCACGAAAATTGGTCAGTGGTTAGAGGATACGTCAAGAAACAAAGGTGACATGGTACCACCTTGCGCCTTTACCCTGAGGGTGGATACCGCCCCTTCTCGGGGGTGAAAATTATTTTATAAAAAATAAATGCACAAATCAATAAAAGAACAAATTAAAAGCAAAATTTATTATATAAAGTTAATAAAATAAGTCAATACTTTTTAAGTTATTAAAGATCAAAAATTTTAATTATTTGTGAAAAAAATGCATGTTTTGAAAAGGTTTTTTGTAAGTCACTGAAAAACTTTAAGTTTTTACAAAAAAGTTAATAGTAGTTTAATTCGTATAGCTTATATTCTACGAATAAACTCTTAAATCACGCGTCTTTCGATTATAGAGCTACAACCCCTTCGCAAGAAAACGACCCCATATTCCCGGCTTAAGAGAGAGTTGTTCTTAAAATAATTTAAATGAATTATTTGGCGACTACATATCGTTTAATAATTTATGAGCTTGCAAAATATACGCATCTCAATTATTGAATTGCCATTTTCTTTCTATAGTGCAGTCACTGAAGGTAAAAATCAACTAGTACCTTCGATTTCGGTAAATCTCCATTCATTTTCACGAAAATTGGTGAGCGGATTTAGATACTATCAACTTTTTCTGCATCTTATTTTTCATAGGTATTTCTAAGTACTTTGACAAGTATTTAGTACCTAAGTGTTATAAAATGCATCTCTTTCCCGTTATTTAAGCTTGAACCCTTAGATTTTAACAGTCGCGGAAAAAATATACATTTAATTACCAATAACTTACTTTAAATTAACATTAAAGGGTTTTTCAAGTAAGCAATTTATTATATTTTTTATTAGCTTCAATTTTAGTGATGAAAACTTTTTTGTAAAAACTTACAGTCTTGGAGTCATTTATGAAAAATCGCTCTAAAGCATGCATTTTCTTTCCAAAAATTAAAATATTTGATCTTTAATAACTCAAAAAGTATTGATTTATTTTAATCACACTATATAACAAATTTTGCTTACAATTTGTCCCTCTCTCGATTTGTGGGGTTATTTTTAATTTTCACTCCCGAGAAGGGGTGACATATACCCCAGGCTAAAACCCCAAGTTGTTATTGTCAATTCGTGAAAATAAATTGAGATTTACCGAAATCGAAGGTACTAGTTGATTTTTACCTTCAGTGACTGCACTATAGAAAGAAAATGGCAATTCAATAATTGAGATGCGTATATTTTGCAAGCTCATAAATTATTAAACGATATGTAGTCGCCAAATAATTAATTTAAATTATTTTAAGAACAACTCTCTCTTAAGCCGGGAATATGGGGTCGTTTTCTTGCGAAGGGGTTGTAGCTCTATAATCGAAAGACGCGTGATTTAAGAGTTTATTCTTAGAATATAAGCTATACGAATTAAACTACTATTAACTTTTTTGTAAAAACTTATAGTTTTTCAGTGATTTACAAAAAACCTTTTCAAAACATGTATTTTTTTCTCAAATAATTAAAATCTTTGATCTTTAATAACTTAAAAAGTATTGACTTATTTTATTAACTTTATATAATAAATTTTGCTTTTAATTTGTTCTTTTATTGATTTGTGCATTTATTTTTTATAAAATAATTTTCACCCCCGAGAAGGGGTGGTATCCACCCTCAGGGTAAAGGCGCAAGGTGGTACCATGTCACCTTTGTTTCTTGACGTATCCTCTAACTACTGACCAATTTTCGTGAAAATCGATGAAGGTTCACCGAAATTGAAGGTAATCGTTGATTTTTACCTTCAGTGACTGCACTATACAAAATAAATTGCAGTCTACTGATCTAAATGCGCGTAATTTGGAAGCTTATAAATTATTAAATGATATGTAGTCGCCAAATAATTAGTTTAATGCATTTTAAGTACAACTTTCTCTTTTGCCGGGAAGATAGGGTGGTTTTCTTGCGAAGGGGTTGTAGCTCAATAATCGAAATGCTCTTGATTTAATAGTTTATTCTTAGAGTATATAAGCTATATGAATTATATCCGCAATACGATATATTTTAAGTTTTCTCAGCATCTTTCTCTTAAGTTAAATCAATTAAAGGGTTGTTTGGGGATGAAGGGGATGAGCTCAAAAATCGAAACTATATAATTTCAAGAGCTCATAAATAGCTCGTAATTCTGCCGCAAAAACCGATTCAATATTCCTATTTTTAAGTAGTGGGGGGGGGGCTGACTCAGCCCCCCCACTAGGGTATTAAATTCCTGCTCAGTGGAACGAGCTCAAAATTTTTAGTTTGCGGAATATGAGAGCTCATAAATAGCTCATAAATCAGGGCTATTTGTTTTTTAATTTTTGCAAGTGGGGGGGGGGCAGCTCAACACGGGTAGGAAAATAACTATTTGAATCAAAATAACTTGTTACAATGACATTTTTGAGCCCTTCTATTAAAAAATTGTTTTTTTCCATTGATGTTTTATGATAAAATATACAAATTTGTTTAAATAAATACCAAACCACTGTAATATGGCTAAAAATAATATTTTCGGAAAAAAAGAAAAATACTGTTCTGGCTAAAAATGCTCCAGGTCGAGATTATTTTTACATTCCGCAGAAGCTGTACACCTAATTTCAGACAAATCGGAGACCCAAATTTTTTTTAATCTAAAATTGAGTGGTTTGAAATGGAAACATCCAGTGCTGTTTTTGTGACGGTACGCGCCGGTACGCCGTACCGGTACCTTTTGGGACAAAAACAAAAAAATATTGTGTTGGTAACTTTTAAGAAACCACAAGTTTGATAGGAGTAAAAAAAATCAGACAAATAATCTTTGTACTAAGTAGGCACAGAGATTTTTTATAGTGTTCAGGAATTTTTTCTTTGCTCCCAAATAGCTTTAAGTAGGGATGGTGGTTGTTGACAAAAAACCGGTTTCCGGTTATACCGGTTTTTTCACTTACGGTTCAACCTGGCGGTTATCACCGGTCAAAAAAACCGGTTATTCCAAAAACCGGTTTCCGGTTTTTTTAATCAATAGCAAATACTCGGTAGGGTACAATGTTACATTTTTATATTGCACTTTAGTTTGCTCAATTTTCCTCCTGAAAAATTCCCCAATCATTTTAACGTATAAAAATTTTCCCAGGCGCTTTCACATTACCCTAAAATTGGGCCAAAGTACCCCAATCTGGAAACTCTGATTCGTCGCTCGTTAGTCGTTATAGACGGCGTCGGCGTGTATTGCGTTGTCAATTGGGATATTCAATTGGGAAATATCCAAATGCACTTTTATTTTACTTAAAAATAAATTTGATAACCCAATTCATCTTTTACTTCCATTATCATCAAAAAAATTTTAGTAGTATTTTTAATCTGTTTGTATATAATAATGCCTTTTAATTCCTAAGAATTAAAAATTACAAATGGAGATTCCTAATCGTGTTTCGGTATTAACAATCATAAGACGTCCACTATACTGCTCGCGAAGTCGATCAGCGAGTACGAGAATGTAAACAGGCATCTCATGCGACTTCGCTGTGCCTCGGCCTACTTCCATTCGGTGGCGGTTTTTGCGACCAAGTCAAAGGAACCGAAGTCCTTATTGCCCGGCATGAATGTGTTCCTCGCGAAATAGAACGAGTGTGTAGTGACGGGTACTTCGGACTTCGCTTAACTTTCCCGAAGTAACTTCGCGAGAGTGTGGTGCTCGCTTATACAAGAGTCTCAAGTACTCAAGTATAAACAATTATTATAGATGATGGTTGGAATATCGATTTCAAGCAGATCACTTACAGTTTTTTGTAAATATTATCATCTAAGCACGCACCACACTCTCGCGAAGTTACTTCGAGAAAGTTGACCGAGGTCCAAAGTACCGTCACTACACACTCGTTCAACTTCGCGAGAAACACATTTACGCGGGGCGATATCGACTTCTATTCCTTTGACTTGACCGCAAAAACCGCCACCGAATGAAAGTAGACTGAGGTGCAGCGAAGTCGCATGAGGTGCCTGTCTACACTCTTGTACTCGCTGAACTTCGATCGACTTCGCGAGTAGTATAGTAAGCGTGCAAGTACCACACTCTCGCGAAGTTACTTCGGGAAAATGAACCGAAGTCCGAAGTACCCGTTACTACACACTCGTTCAACTTCGCGAGGAACACATGCAAGCGGGACGATACCCACTTCGTTTCCTTTGACTTGGTCGCATAACTGCCACAGAATGGAAGTAGGCCGAGGCGCAGCGAAGTCGCATGAACAACCTGTCTACACTCTCGTACTCGCTGAACTTCGATCGACATCGCGAGTAGTATAGTGAGCGTTTAACTATTGTCCCAAACTATAATAAAACTTGTTTCAAAATCTTATGTTTCACTTTCGTCCAGTTCTTTATTGGTAAATAAATTTTGAATTATGGTTGCTTAGGTTAATTACTCCGCATATTATTTATAATATGTACATATGGTTGGCATCAAAAATAGATAGAAATCTCCTCATTTTTTCTCTGAAATAATTTTTTTTTTCAGAGGTAACTTATTCGGTTTTTCACCGGTTATTACTTTAAAAAGAAAAAACCGGTTATAACCGGGACAAAAAACAACCGGTAAAACCGGTTGTTGCGGTGGATTAAAAATCCGGTTTTAGGTTATACCCGGTAGCTTTTTCCCATCCCTATTAAGCCCTATTTGAGGCTTAGTTTAAAAAGTTTTCCCAGGGGCGGACCCCTTATAAATACCCCCCAGTTCCCCCGGAACATTGCGTACCGGAACCTATATTGTTACAAAAACAGCACTGGAAACATCCATACATTATTAACAGGAAACGAAGCTGAAAAAGCACTTGAAAAATCTAAAAACTACTGGCCGATATTTTTTAACCGGAATATCTGGAGGAAGTAAATAGTGGGTATCAAAATTTTTACTGTTTTTTTAACAGTTATTTATGATATAAGTGTTAAAAATACAATTTTAAGGCACGCTTGTGAAGGTTTGCAGAATGAACGAAGCGAATTCTGCAATTCATATGAGTGCCTTAAAAATGTAATTTTAACACGTATATCATACAATATTTTTTCTACAAACGTCTTATATATCTATAATTATAATTTATTCATTCTCAATTACAGGACAATACCTACAAAAACTTTTACTTGAACTTTACTGACATTCCATTTTTATATTTTTCTTGACATTACATAAAAACTACCTATTGGGACCGTGCAAGTTCGGCAAAGCGACCTCTATTTCTACGCTCTGTACTTTCATTCGCACTTTTAATTATATTGGCCAATTATATTAGTCCTGGTTGCTGGATAATTGTCAAGGCCATAGTCCAAAAAAATAATAAGAAGAAAAAATAAGATGCAGGTTATGTTTTGCAAACGTAAACAATTGTATGTAGTAAATAAAATTAGTTATTAAAATGCAGTACTGCAAGCAAAATACAATTAATTAAATTTACCTTTATATAATAATTGCATATCATATCAATATTGTGGAGCAATATATAATTTTTCTGCTTCAATGACAGAAGGTATGAAATATACGTCAATTTGACAATTTCAAGTGACAATATGAATTATTTAAGATAGTTGCAATATTTCTCCGCGACTCGCGCACGGTCGTTTCTCGTTTCCCTTCCAAGTACTTGCACACCGCGAATACTGCCAATACGTAAATCATAACAACCATAGAATAACATCTACTTTTATTGTTGTATATTCTAACAAATTTTATTAGTTTTTTTCTAGAAACGTGTTAAAAATGCAATAATACTGTAAGTGTTAAAAGTAAAATTTTAAGGCACGCATGTGAAAATTCGCTTCGCTCATTCTGCAATTCACACGAGTGCCTTAAAAATGTACTTTTTAACACGTATATCATACAATATTTTTCTATAAACGTCTTATATATCAACAATTATAGTTTATTCATTCTCAATTACAGGACAATATCTACAAAAACTTTTACTTGAACTTGACTGACATTCCATTTTTAGATTTTTCTTGACATTACATCAAATCTGCCTATACTGTCTATACGAAAATCATAACAACTATAGAATAACATCTTACTTTTATTGTTGTATATTCTAACAAATTTTAATACTTTTTCTACAAACGTGTTAAAAATGCAATAATACAGTTTAAATTAAATTTTAAAAACCTTTTAAACCACCTTTTTCAAATTCCGCAAGTTGTACTATTAATATTAATGTTAGTAAATGAAATATAAATATTTTAACGTTTCACAATTTGACAATTCACTTTTAACTGCAGTGCCTTAAAAATTTTAAAGCACTAGTGCCTTAAAGTAGCATTTTTAACGCTCCTATGGAGTGCTAAAATTGCATTTTTAACACGGTTTTAGAAAAAACCTTTTAAAAAACCTTTTTCAAAAAACATTTTTTCAAATTGCGCAAGTTGTACGATTAGTATTAATGTTAATAAATGAAATATAAAAACATTTTGACGTTTCATTCCTACGCGCAGGACAGCGGTGTTCGATTCACACAAGTTCATTTCCACCAAAATTTCTTTTAACCATTATCTAATATATTATTTTCTTACTCTATATTTTGTTGTATTTTAATATTTTAATTCCACAAAAAACAAACTATTGTTATTATTGTTTGTGAAATATTGCTTAAATAATTGCATATGTTTAAAGATAATATACTTTTATTCTCTAAGTTAAAATATATGAACAAAGAAAGTTTTTGCTAAAAAAAGTGTTATTTCAAAGGATAGAGTATGTGTTTTTATTTTGCAATAAACAAATTTATTTATTTATATCGAAATGTAATAAAAATTAAAATGTATCAATCATTATAAAAGGTCATTGGAATGCTCAATCAGAGCAAACTATCCGCTGTCCTGCGCGTAGCACCAATAATTAATGTTTATTTAAAAAAATTCCTGACGCCGTGGTAGTTAATCGATTTTAGTTTTGTAAATTGCAAATGAAAGGTACAGTACTATCTGCTTCATTTTCAGTCCTGTAACATTTTGAAGAAATGAATTTTTTTTGCGAAAGCTGGATTGCAAAATTTATTTTGCAAAATCTATGAAACCGATCTTAATGAAATTTACAGTATTGTTTAACTGTATCATAAGTTTTTGTGGGTGAAATATGAAGGTCCTAAGTGTAGCATAAATGGTTGAAAAACGTAAAATGCGAATACTAGTTTTTGTATGGTTTTTTCGCCATTATTTCTATTTTGCAACAAGGGTGACAATTTTTTAAATTTTTAACCAATTTTATTTTATAGGAAATTATTTATTTACCCAACTTTTATGTCAGTACAACTTTTCTCGGAAATGAATACTTTTAAAGTTATAATCAAAAAACGAAGAAAAAAAATCGAATTTTTCCTTCATTTTTTGACATTTTGATTATTTAAGCAATGTTCCGGACCTTTTTGAGAGGGAGGATAACTCAAATATTATTATCTGAGTTATTTTCAAGCAATTTCTAAAAAAAAATTTGAGTCACCTCTCAATGTCCAAATGTACTAATATTTTTACAGATCCGCCCTGGTCTATAGTGCTTTAAAGTAACATATTTAACGCTCCTATGGAGTGCTAACAGTTGCATTTTTAACACGTTTGTAGAAAAAAACATTTAAACGACTGTTTTTATTTATTTCTACATTATAAAAATACGACGCAATGTAAATAAAAACGTTTAACAGACAACTTTATTAAACCCTAAAATAAGAATTTTTTTAATTGTTTATAATAATTATTAAAATAAACAATAACATATTTAAACCATATTTTACAATATGAGTTTATGGTCCGATCGATTAAGTAGTTTATAACAATTCCATCTGCCACAAAGCATTTGTCACGGTGAAAACAGTCTCTATCTTAGGCTCTATGCATACTTGCGTGTTTTCAAGTTGCGAGCAAGCTGATTGTTTTCAAGCCAAGTTTCCCATCAATACACATTTGAGTGGTTTCTCGACGTCAATACACGCCAGAAATAAACAGCTATGGATCTAAGTTGACATCATCGTGCGGTCAAGGGGTACTCACTGATTTCCCAGCACAGACTGCCAAACCGCCTGACTTGTTTTCAAGAAACTGGCGTGCTCTCGGTCTACGCGGCTTGCAAGTCACTTGCAAGCGGCTTGCACGCCGCGGCTCAGTTCGAGTGTGCAGTGCCTGATTACAACTCATGTACATTGCTCGCAGCGTGCACGTGGCTTGAAAAGAAGCAAATGTCCATCGAGCCTTACAAGCCCTACTATAAAGCAAGAGCCCACAGGTATACGAATAATATTCGAAATATATACGAAAAATCAACAACTATAAATATTAATTGCATGGCTGAGAATATTGCCAGAGGATTGCAACAGCCAAAGCGTATTAACATCGATGGACAGAAATTAATTAATATCCGATATTATGCCAAAATGATGACAAATCTTTTCCCCAATGGAAATCTAGAAATTGCCCATAGAAGTTTTAGAACAATATGTGTCTTTAAACCAATAAATGCGATTAACGGGGGACTACCAGCCATATGAGCTACTTAGAACACTCAGTTTAGGTTGGACTGCATTCGAAAACCAGTGTGTTCTACGAGTCCTCACCAACAGAGCAGAAACCTTAACTCTCACAAAAACATTAGCGGAAAAATTGAGGATACAATATAAAATGGGGAGATCAATACTTGGATTAAACGCTGAATAGAAATAGACGAAAATTTCTAGAAGGAGCCTATGTTCAACAATGGAAAAATCAGTGTTGATTGATGATGATGATCTACTATATTTAATGGAAATAAACTACAGTTTTAATTGAAAATATGTTACATTGTAGGCCAAATTAACAGGTTTTACTTTACTACCATTTAAATCACTTAACAGTACATAATTAAAAAAACAAACAAAATGTGTAAGTGTCCGGATTTTTTTGACCAGGATTTTAGTATTACCTTAGGTCCTTTTTCTTTTCAGACTTAAAGGTTCCTTCTTCTGCCATATCACTGCCTGCTTTAAATCACAACCATCAAGATGCTGATAACGTACCAGGAAGCAAAACGTCAATTCACAAACTGTAAGTACCTTTCATTCCCTTTCATTTCTAATAATATAACATGTAGAATATTTTTGTCCTACACATGTATGTAGCGATTAGTTTGGCTTCAGAGGTTAGCATGATAGTGTAGTAATAATGATTGAATTGTAGACCACTAATTTCAATTGATAGTAAAATTAGAAGTATGTTGATTATCCAGCTGGTAATGTAGAGAGGCTCTATTACTTAGTAATATAAAAAATCATATTTTAAATATTTATTTTTATTTTCTTGAAGAAGTCAATCACCAGCTCAAAGCTTGATTAATCAAATAAAGCAATTATATAAAATTATTACCTTTACCTGAAATATTCAGATTATATAATTTTGACAATAATTTGCCTCGAAATTCTGACTGACAAAAGGGGGTCTGTAATATTTCGATAGATATAAAACGATAGTGGGGGAGTACCTACACCCGGTTCAATTTAATTCTTGTAACATTTGAAAAGTATGATTTTAGACAGTCAGATGAGGAATGTTCTCTGGCACAGTTCATTAAAAGCACTTTTTGCTTCAAAATCTATTTGAATATTTACAATAATATCAGAACACTACCCAATCCAAACAAATATATCATTTTTCTTCGACCACATTACAACAGCCTAATTGAGCCTTGACCTCCCCCATACAGATGCATCAAGTCAAACTAGTTTGATTTTACTCAACAAACTTGACTTGATTTGAAAACCAAACTTTTTTTGGAAAAAAGTTTGACTTGACTTGATTTCGATATTTTTAGATTTGACTTGAAATCAAACTTCTTCAAACAATTTGAAGTTTAAATATCATAATATTGCGCAATGTGTTTATTTCCAATTCTAATTGAGAGCATACCGCCTTTTGTTTTGACTTATTTGGACAGACCTGATCCTGTACTCTGCTACTCTGCAAATTAGTTATATACAGTGGAACCTCGATTATCCGTCTCTCTATTAACCGTCACCTCTGTTAACCGTCAGGGTCTATACCTACATAAGTTATATTGACTACATAAGTAAAAATTTAGTCATCAATATATTTTGTTGAGCATTGCGATAAGCCAAACGAAATTCGTTGAAATGTACATGTGCAGGTATGCCACCACCGCATTTTTTTAGGTAAATAATTTTTGTTCTTATCCAGGGCTCTGGATTAAATTTAAATAGGTAATGATAAATGATACCGTGCTTTTAGAGTTCTATTTTTTGAATCGCAAGCCAAAAATAAAAACGTACAGCACAATAATTATTAGTCAATATCTGTATGTTACCATAATTCAGTGTCACCATAATACTATGAATTTTTTTTAATGTTCTGTTAACCGTCTTTTCTATTATCCGTCATACCCTTGGTCCGGTGCCCTGACAGATAATCGAGGTTCCACTGTATAAGTTCATATTTAGGAGTAGAGTAGAACCTCAATAACTCGGATTAATCGGGACCGTGGCCGATCCGGGCTATCGAAAATCCGGGTTAACCGGAGAATATGGTAAAAATTAATAAAATACGGTATACTTACAGATAAACTCCGTTATAATTAAAATAATATGAAATACATATGTGCAGTCTACATATCTAAATTACTAAAAACACGTAAATACAAACCTAAGCAAACGGAAGCGAACAATACAAGATTTTACTGCACACAATACAGTCACAATCGGAACGATGTTATGATATTTTAGAACAGTGAAGACTAAGACGATTTTTTAAAAAAGACTTTTTTGATTAGTCTTTTAGTCTTTTTTAAACAATGCTAAGACAGTTTGATTGAAATAAATAAAGGAATACTACTACAGGTGCCTGCTGTTTCCGATAATTCAAGTCAATGAACGTCGCTCTGCCATGCTGCCATGTGTCATGGGTCATTTTTTATCGTATAGTTCAAATTACACAAATACACATTATCTCTCAAATATTATATTACATACATTTTTATTTTGAATTGTTGAAATGCTTGTCTGATGAAAATCGGTCCGGGTTAGCCGGACTTCCGGGTTATCGGGGACCGACTTATCGGGGTTCCACTGTATGTGCTTGGCTTGTTTGTTACGTTCGTTTTGAAGTGTGTGTTTTGTGCAATAATATCTGAACCTGAATCTTTTCCGCTCAGAATACATACCAGATAGAACAAATTGAGTCTGATTTTGAAGGTATCCCCACTGCAAAAATGAAGAGAAAAAATCTGTAGACGAAGCAGAATTAATTAACAAAAGAAATACACTGATCTATTTGATGTTACGGCATGCGATTGCAAAACATTGGAAATTGCAAAGTGTATATTATGTGAAAATAAAGAAGAGCGTTATAAAATGACAAATAGTGAAACTAGTTCTTTAAAACGACATCTGATTCAAAGTCACAAAAGATTCATTCAACCAAATAAAAAAAAGTAATATCGCTGTCATAATATGCATAAAATTATTACCGATTACCCATAAAACTTGTCAGCAAGCAATTTTACGCGTAATTGAATCATTTTCTTGAATTTCGACTCTAGTTTGACTTAAATCGTTCCCGTATCAAGTTATTTTTTATATGGGACCCATTGTATTTTTAACTTTGTTATCTTAATTGGCAACTAACATTTTTCTATCTCGACAAAAAAGTATATCTATTAAATCATTTTTTTTTCAAACTCTTTCAAACTAGTCTGACAAACAGTTTGAATTTTCAAACCTGTATCCATTGACCAGTTTGACTTGACGTGAATCATTTGACACAAGGATTGACTTGAGTTTGACTTGAAATTAAGTAAAACTCAATTCAATTTCAAACATTCAAGTCAAACTTGTGCAACTCTATTCTCCCAGTCCATTTCGCCAGTCGTTTCCGTTTATCGCCAACCATTGTCAGTTTGTAACAATGACAATCTGAGTTTAGTATTTTTGAAGAATCTGAGATTCAGAGAGCCAAGCGGGACAGGCGGTCGATTCGCATTTCGCTTCATTGCCGAAATGTTTGTCTGGAGTACAGACATAATATAAACAGGCTACAGTTAGTAGCGTTTAGTAGCTTCTGGTGGAGCAGTACGGCAAGCGATAAGTGCTTAGTGATCACCATTGACTAGTTCATTCTGTCTGCCACATCGACTCTAAAATGTCATGGTCAAATTTTTGAACGTGTTTTTGTTGTACCAATGTGCCGTTTCTCGATGTTTTTCCAATTTTTTTTCAAATTTTAAATAAAAAATGTTCAACCGTCCTTCAATTTTTTTAACTAAAGAGGAGTTCTAAAGAATTTTTTCAATAAAATTTTTTCAATAAAAAATGGGATTCTCTTTATAGTTCAGAGAAATAAGGAAAAAAATATCCTGTTGGTGACACATCCCCCTCCAGGCCGAAACCAAATTTTTTGAGTAGTATGGACATCTATAATAATAACCTCCGATTTTGATGATATACATAGTTATAAACAAATCAAGATCAAAAAACGGTAAATTTTCGCTTTTTTTGTCTATTACAAAAAAGTTAAACATCCTAAACAAATTTGAGAGTAAGAAACTCATAAATCGTATAAAAAAACTTCAATATGGCGTTCGCTGAATATGTCAATCCTTATTTGTTGCTTAGAAAATTGAAAAATAAATAATAAATTTTGAGTTTATATAAATATTCATAACTTATGTAAAAATTAACTTAGAACCCTCTTATTACACGGAATGTTGAGACTCCTGATACTTAAATCCTACCCTAAATTTCAAAACAATTGATCAAATAGTTTAAAAGTTATTTAATTTGTTTATCCCAAATTAATTTTTTTTTGCAACACTATAAGTCAGAAAATGATGAAGTTACAGTAATACTTTGGATAGTTTATGAAAGAAGATTTACATTATTAACTTAATTAAAAAATGACAAAAATGATTTTAAATACTTATTGCAAAATTATTGTGAATTAAAAAAACATGTACAACTGTGAAGTAGAAGAATGCTGGAATGAAAACAAAAACTGCAGGCTGCGGAAGAGTCTATCGGCAAAAGAAAAACAAACACCAGCGCAATAAGAAACAACAAACCATGGTTTTGTCAAGAAGTCAAGGAACTCGCAGAACAAAAGAGAAAATGCTATCTGTGTTACAAAATCACTGGAACGCAGGAACAACGCTCCATCTATATAGAAACAAGAAACAGAATAAATTCGCGAATAAGAGCAATAAAAAGAGCGCATTGGATCAAGTTCACAAGTTACATGGATCACGACATCTATGGCGCACAGAGGAAAATTTGTAAAATGCTAAAAGACAGAAAAAAAAAACAGATACTGAATTTGTACAAAGAGGATATAGTATTTTTACTACAAAAGCGATATTACGTACGTCAAAATTTTTGACGTAAGAGAACTGTCAAAACATTAGAATGTGACTTTTCATTATTGCCATGTTTATTATAAACATGGCAATAATGAAAAGTCACA
The DNA here is from genome assembly GCF_917563875.1 of Diabrotica virgifera virgifera. Lineage (NCBI taxonomy): Eukaryota > Metazoa > Arthropoda > Insecta > Coleoptera > Chrysomelidae > Diabrotica > Diabrotica virgifera. The sequence goes on from NC_065446.1 coordinate 130,545,672, forward strand.
TTCTAATGTTTTGACAGTTCTCCTAAGTTAAAAATTTTGACCTACGTAATATCGCTTTTGTAGTAAAAATACTATACCAACTGAGACATGGGAAAAATATTTCAGAGAACTCTACAAAGGTGAAGATGCCAATGACGAACACGATTACAATACAGAAGGCAGGTATATCACTAAAGAAACTGAAATAGAAGCGAGAATGAAGATCTTAAAGAATAGACGATCGCCAGGTACTGATGGAATACCGAACGAACTGCTGAAATACGGCGATCAGAAACTCACTAATTGTCTCACAAGATTGTTTAACAAAATCTTAGACAGAGCAGAGATACCACAAGATTGGCACACCAGTATCACAATACCGATATTTAAGAAAGTACAAAGATTACATGCCCGGACTACTACAGAGGAATAACTCTCTTAAATACGACAATGAAGTTATTCACATGCATACTCAAGGATAAATTGGAATCACAGATAAAGAACAGAGAAGAACAGCAAGGATTTAAAAAGACAGGTCGACGACGGACGCAATATTTGTCATGAAACAAGTGAAAGAGAAGTCGATAGAATATAACAAACCTGCATATATTTGCTTCGTAGACCTAACGAAAGCGTTTGACAGAGTCAGACTTAGCGATATAATAAAGAAAATTAAGCAAAAAAGGATACCGGCAAACATTGTTGAAGTCATAAAACAAATGAACAATAACAACACGACAAAAATTAAAACAAACGACACCACTACGCCCAACATACCAACACCAGGAGGAATCAAGCAGCGAGACAGCCTCAGTCCATTTCTATTCAATATGCTTATGGATGAAATATTAGAAGATGTGGAATCGCTACAACTAGGATACAGACTCGGCCACAGTAGAATGGGTATAGTGTGCTATGCGGATGATGCAGCCCTGATTGCAGAGGATGAGGATGACATACAAAGACAACTTTATCGATTCTATCAAGCATGTCGACTGCTTAACATGAACATGTCCATGCAGAAAACAAAATGCATTACCATTGCGAAAGACCCAATTAGATGCAAGCTCGTGGTAGTGGGGAAATCCATAGAACAGCTAAACCTGTTCAAATATCTAGGTGTAGAGTTATCAAGTTATCATGACCCAGCCAGAGACCTAAGAGGACAAATTAACAAGGCCGCTGTCTTGTCCGGATGTTTGAGAGATGTGGTCTGGAATAACCCATATATGAGAGTGGACAGCAAAGTTAGAATTTATAAAACTTGCATCAGACCTATTATGACCTATGGCATTAAATCAAGAGGAGACGCCAATAAAACCAAAAGCATGCTACGAACAGCCGAAATGAAGACACTAAGAGCAATGGCAGGGAAGACAAAAAGAGATAGAATACGAAACAACATCATCAGGGAACAATGTGGCGTGCAAGATGTAGTCAGATGGGGTAGGAAAAAAAGAAAGGAATCGTTCAGTCATGTAAAAAGAATAGAGGAGCACAGACTACCAAGAATTGCTCTAGAAGGAAAACCAGCAGGCAAGCGTCCACCGGGAAAACCACCAAAAAGATGGAGAGATAGCTGGCAGTCTATACCTCTAAGAAATATTTCAACGTCGAAATTAACAGATCGACAGATCTACAACAAGTATAAGAAGAAGAAGAAAAAGAGGGGGGGGCTAACTCCGTCCCTAATTGTCCTAGGACAATTGTTTTTCTTTCTAAATGTGTATAAATTTCCAGTTTTTCTAAATATGAAAAAATAATTTTTCTACGGGTAACGGTTAAAAAGTTATTCTAATTGTTTATAAGTAAGCAAAAAATCGACATGTTTTTGCAAAAGAATTTTACTCTATTTAAAATTACTTTTTGTCATTTTTTTATAATTAAGTTAATAGTATAAATAATGTTCTTCTTTCATAAACTGTCCGAAGTATTATTGTAACCTCATAATTTTCTGACTTATGAGGTTGCAAAAAAAATGAATTTGGTAAAAACAAATTAAATAACTTTTAAACTATTTGACCAATTGCTTTGAAATTTAAAATACATATAATTTAAACACAAGAAGGCTCAGAATTCCGTGTAATAAGAAGGCTCTAAGTTAATTTTTACATAAGTTAAAAACATTTAGAAAATATAAAAATATAAATATTTATAATTATATAAAAAGTGGCAAGAAACCAGATCCGACACAGATCTTCAAAACTATATGGTGGCGAAAAAGGAAGCGGAAGTAGCAGTAGCAAAAGCCAAAGCAGAAGCATATTCGAACCTATACGATCAACTTGATACCAGGGAAGGCGAAACGAAGATACATAAAATAGCCAAACAGGGAGCAAAGAAAGCAAAATATTTTAATCAGATTAGATGTATCCGAGATGAAAATAATAAAATACTAGTTCACGAAAGAGATGTCAAAAAGAGATGGAGAAAGTACTTTGACAGCTTATTAAATGAAGAATTTGACAGACAGCCTGCAGCGTCAACGGAGACAGTAGTAGCAATGGTCACCAAAATAACAAACGAGGAAGTGGTTCAAGCGCTTCAAAAAATAAAGAAAGGAAAAGCGGTAGGACCAGATGATATTCCTGGGGAAGTATGGGCAGCATTGGGAGAGACAGGAACAAGGTGGCTAGCAGGTCTATTTAATAGAATTATGGAAGTTGGACAAATTCCAGACGAATGGAGAAGCAGTATACTAGTACCTGTTTACAAAAACAAGGAGGTATACAACAATGTACAAACTACAGGGCTATAAAACTGCTTAGCCACATCATGAAAATATGGGAAAGAGTAATTGATAGACGGATACGTGAAGAGACCGAAATATCCCAGAATCAATATGGCTTAATGCAGGGCAGATCAACAACAGATGCAATTTTCATTATAAGGCAGTTGATGAAAAAATACAGGAGTAAAGAAACAAACGCTCATAAGGTATTCATTGGTCTGGAGAAAGCATATGATAGAGTTCCTCGAGAGATTCTGTGGTGAGCACTCAATAAGAAAGGAGTCCCTGGTGAATATGTAAAGGTTGTGAGGGATATGTATGAGGGAGTAACGACTAGTGTTAGGACAGGTTTGGGAGAGACTGATAAATTTCATGTGAAAGTAGGATTGCACCAAGGCTCCGTGCTTAGTCCGTATTTATTCTCATTAGTTTTGGACCAGATAACAACGAAACTACAGGGTAACATTCCATGGTGCTTAATGTATGCTGATGATGTCGTGTTAGTAGGAAATAGTGAAAGAGACTTAGAACAATAACTGGAACAGTGGAGGCAAGATCTGGAGGAAAAAGGGTTAAAACTTAGTAGGACAAAAACAGAGTATTTGGAGTGTTCATTTAAAGATGGAGTTACTACAAATAAAATGGTACCTTTGGATGGTGAATTGATTGTAAAAAGCAGTAGTTTTAAGTACCTACCTGGGATCGGTATTACAGAGTAATGGAGAAATAGATAGAGATGCATGCAGTAGAATTAGGGCTGGATGGATAAAGTGGAAAGAAGCGAGTGGTGTGTTGTGTGACAGAAAAATTCCAATGAAGCTGAAGGGAAAATCCTATAAAACAGCCATAAGTTCGGCTATGATGTACGGAACTGAATGCTGGGCAGTGAAAAAGAAAGAGAAACAACGAATGAATGTTGCAGAAATGAGAATGCTTAGATGGATGAGTGGAGGGACAAAGAAGAATAAAATTAGAAATGAGTATTTGAGTATATTAGGGGAAGTCTAGGTGTGGCATTAATTGATGCCAAAATGAGAGAGCATAGGTTAAGATGGTTTGGTCATGTTCAACGTCGAGACCTTAATCACCCAATATGAAGAATAGCTGAAGTGCAGATTCCTGGAAGGAGTAGGAGAGGAAGACCAAGGAAGACCTGGGGGGAGACGATAAGGCAGAACATGTTGGTAAAGGAGATTAACATTGATATGACCCAAAATAGAATTGTGTGGAGAAATGCAATTAGGGAAGCCGACCCCGCGTAGGGATAAGGCAAAGAAAATGATGATGATAAACATTTAGAAAATCTCAAAATCTATGACTTATTTTGCAATTTTCTAAGCAACAAATATGGATAGACATATTCAACGAACGCCATATTGAAGTTTTTTGATCTTCATTTGTTTATAACTATGTATATCATGAAAATCGGCTGCAGGAAACATATAGGTTATTAACATAGATGTCCATACTACTCAAAAAATTTGGTTTTGGCCTGGAGGGGGATATGTCACGAGAAAAATCTTATTTTTCTGGACTATTACTAGTGGTACTTATTATAGTTTTTACGATCATAGCTCTGAAAATGGCTTTGTAAGCCGAAAGCGCTCAGCTAGAAAGTAAATAATTTTGCACGTTTTAAAATTACTTTCTTTTTTCCATTAATTTATTTTTCAAAACTAATTTGCCAGGCCATTATATTTCCTTCATTCCAAGGAACCACACTCCCGCGTAAAATACAGTAATTTTAACAACAATTAGATGCAGATGTCGTAGAAAGGGTTGTGCACGATCCGAATTGGAAATCAGAATATTAATACATTGAGCGCAGACTGCAGGTCAGCCAAACGTGTTATTTAATTTTTAATTTATATGCACCGTTTCAAAATTCCCGATCCGAGGAAATCGTTAGTGAAGAAGACATTTTCTAATGGCGGCACAAATCGCTACCGGAATATTAAAATAGTTGCGAACAATTTTAATACCTCGATTGGACGCGGATTTTTTCCGAAATTATTCCAATCGGCACGACGTCATTCCTCTCGAGGTATTATTTGTATGCAGTGGAAATAATTAGAGACAAGTTGAGTTGCTTGTTTCTACCGTAGAGGTGTCGCCGAGAATAACTGATCAGGGCAGGAGCTAATTGTGTCGAAAAATCGGTAGGGTCGATTAAGGCAAGGGTGACGTGACTACTTGAGATTTAATTGTTTTACGTGTTTATTATTATTAGAAAGCTGAAAAAATGAGATTCAGCATTAAAGTTAATGATTGAAAAGATAAATACGTTTTTATACCCACTTATGGCAAATGAATGAATGCGAAAAAGATAGTATATTGTACAACAAGTGAGAAAAAAGACATATTTCTCACGGGAGCAGAAGTTTGTTGGTACGAATCGATGGCAAGTGCCGCAAATCAAGCGAGGGAGAAATATGTAATTTTCTGACTAGTTGTACACTGTACTTTTTCTATGGATGCTTTGTTGTCAAGAGTTCAAATTTCAAAATTAAATAATTTAGTTTGTATATTTGTTATTAGTTTGTATAAGAATTTAAAAACCGCCAAACGCCTTAAAAATGAGTGGCGCATACAATATTCCAGCTACAAAAGATCTGATATGAATATTACGTGACGCGAAAATGTATTTTCATTTTGATGCAAAATAAAATTATGGTTTTATGTTAAAAGATTTTTTTGTAATCTTTGCTAAATTTGATGTAAAACACGCCACAAAAGAGTAACTTTGATACAGTTTGAATTTTGAAGCTCTTTTGTGGCGCGTTTACTTTAAATTTAGCAAAATATTATGAAAAAATATTTTAAAATAAAACAAGAATTTTATTTTGCATAAAAATATACATTTTTGCCCCACCTAATATTCATATCAGATCTTTTGTAGCTGGAATATTGTACGCGCCACTCATTAATGGTTAATTGGATTATACATTTGTACCTTAATAACTTCTAAACGGCTTAACCGATTTTGATCACTAAACATGAGTTTGAAACGTATTGACAAGTAGTATCTGATGCATCTAAGGTCAAGTATGATAACTGAAGGTCTTATAGGAATTATTGAGTTTGAAAAACTGTTTTTTATCATAGGAAATATATTTGATCATACTTAGGAAGCCTGTAACTTATAAATTCGAATATTCCCGGATATGAGATATACACCGTTAGATGCGCCTAGAGCCCTTCTACAAACTCTCAGTTATTGGCGCAATTCGTAGGTTGAAATTTTGAGTAATTGTCGAAAAACCAAAATTTTCAAAGTTTAGTTTTTCAGTTTTTCGGCTATACTGAGCGGTGTGTATGTCTGATTCTGACTGCTTAAACACCATTTGAGAGCTTATCTCAACATTGTTGATTTGGTGTATTTGCGGTTCTCCTTTTTCTTCTTCAATCAAAGAAATATACCACCAAAAATATGCCGTTTTGTACCTACTAAGTCCTATAGCTGGCTTATGGGTGGTCAAAAGTCACAAACTACACCGGTTCTGAATCGGCCCTGACCCCCTCTTCAAACACAGAAAAAAAATTCAGATCGGTTTAGCTTTTCCACATACATACATACATATACATACATACATATCCACAAATATTTTCCCTTTTTTAAATAGAAATTGAGTCATATTTCTGAGCTCGGTTACTTTTGAATGGTATAACCGATTTTCAAAATTAGATATGCGTTGGAAAGGTAATGATCAGTACTATCACAAAGCGCAAAGGTCGGACTTACATTTTTGAAAGTTTTGGGAGTTTTGGGGACGAGAACGAAAAGCAGACCCTAAATAGGAAGGGCCGTAAAATCCACACCCTTGGACCAAAATGGATGGTTGACATACATATGAAGGAGTCTTTTACTGAACTATAATTTTCAATACATATATGTAATTATTTAATATTCTTAATATTTACATACTTTATTTATTTAAAATTATAATTAACAGTTATATTTGAACAGTTTTGAAAGGTAATTCCTGGTAAGTTTTGATTCAACACATTTTGTTTAACAACAATAATTTTGTTTGTATTGTGCATGTTACCATGGAAGCAACGATCATATGAATGTATGGAAAACCTGCGGAGAACCAGTGAGAAATTATTTCGTACTGCAATGGCCGACTTTTCTGACTGCGTGAAAAATTTTTTGTTTTGAATGTATGTAATTAGTGAGAGAAGTTGCACATTATATAGTATCCATAGAAAAATGTATTTTTGTATAATTTTGTATATAAAGTGTATAAAATTATTTAATTTCTAAGCTGAGTGGTTTCTTCAGAGCTATTGTCAAAGGTCAAAGTACCAGTATATGGAAAGTACTATTTTTTAATTGAAAAAATTCCTTATGAAGTTACAAAAACTTGGACGGAGGTTGAAATTTTTTATATGTAGGATTCAGCGGTCTGGTGATAATACTGACCACTATTTTTTTATGCCTAATGTAATAACTTCTTCTTTTGGGTATAGAACCCCTGAGATTCCAGAGGTAGAATAAAAGTAATATTTAATCGGGCCACAACTTTAATTTCTAGTTTTCTGGATTGGTCCTTGTAGGTGGGTTGTAGAATACTGACTCATTTTTATCAATAAATTTTGTCAAATTAGCAAAGGTTTGTTTCAGTAATACACACAAAATTTTTTAAATGGGCCTTTGAATGTTTAAATGGGCCTTTGCGTTTACAATAAAATAACTTAGGTTCTCCATCTTCCTCCTTATTATAAGTAATTCTCTTTGTTCATTGGCGGATTGATACCTCTATGGAAGGTTGTCACTCTATATACTTCTTCTACCGATTGGTGATTTGTCTCTTGTTATTTGGACCACACAGGTCTTCCTCATTCTGTTTATTTGGTTATTTCATTTTTTTTCTATTTAGTGTCCATTCGTTTATACCTACACTATACGTTACAATTTTCTTCTAATTTCTTCACTACTCTTTCGATCTCTCTCTTTCCATAAAAATCATATTTTAAATGTTTGTTTTTATTTTCTTGGAGAAGTTAATTACCAGCTCATAGCTGGATTAATCAAATAAAAGAATTAAAAAAATATTGCCTCTACCTGAAATATTGAGATTATACAATTTTGACAATAATTTGGCTCGAAATTTCTGACTGACAAAAGGGGGTCTGTAATATTTTTGTAGCTATAAAGTAATACTTAGTGGGGCAAGTACCTACACCTGTTTCCTTTTACCTTTCAATTTAATTCTTGTAACATTTGAATCGTTATGATTTAGACAAAAATAAAGTAAGATAAAGAATGTTCTTTGGCACAGTTTTTCAAAAGCCCTTTTTGCTTCTAAATGTATTTGACCAGATTACAACACATTACAACAGCCTAATTGAGCCTTGACCTCCCCCTAATATTTCGCCAGTCGTTTCCGTTTGTAACCATTGTCAGTTTGTAACAATGACAATCTGAGTTTAGTATTCTTGAAGAATCTGAGATTCAGAGAGCCAAGCGGGGCAGGCGGTCGATTCGAATTTCGCTTCATTGACGAAATGTGGGAGTGCGTTCGAATGTTTTTCTGGTGTACAGAAAAATAAACAGGCTACAGTTATAATAGTAGCGTTTAGTAGTTTAAAATTCTATGGTAGAGCGGTACGGCAAGCGATAAGTGCTTTTGTACACCAGGGAAATAAGGCAAAAATATACCATGTTCGGGACACTTGAGCAGCCAGGTTTCAAATGGGTTTTTTGGGTACTATATACCTAATACATTTTAAATACAGAAATGCCCGTCACAGTTTGGACGAGAAATTTAGTTATTAACAAATAAGGATCAAAAATGAGAGTTTATTCGTTTAAATCGCTACAGGTAAAAATAGGGTATTTAAATGTCTTATTTATAATTTTTTCTTTTAGTAGATGAGCCAAGGTTTAAAATAGCGTTTTTTGAATTTTGGTCCGATTATTTTTTGCTTCGGATATTGCAAAATAAAACTAAAATTTCGTAAATAAAAAATTTGCTATAACTATTGCGAAAATGAATTTAGGACTTTCATATTGCACGAAAAGTTGAGTCAAACAGTCCATACAATGCACAAAAAATTTTAAGACGATGCGTCGATTAGTTTAAATTTTATTCGATTTGTTTATCCCAAGAGCTTTCTGTTCGCAATGTTATTGTTCAGAAAATAATAATGATACAGCAATTCTGTGAAAACAACATGAAATAAGAATAGTCATGTTTTCAACGCATTTAAAAAAAATCGTTAAAAAGTCATTTTTGTCACTCAGAAAACATTTTACTAAAATAGAGTCATTTTTGACTTAAAAACAATTTGAAAAACTGGTATTTTTATACAAATTTTCGAAGAAAAACTTTTCGCCTAGGATTATTACGGTCAAAGTTAGCCACTTTTTTTTATTTAATTGACGGCTACTTTGTTTATAACAATTAAGCAACCTAACTAGAGCCATTTTGAAGTTGAAGATATATAGGTTATGTGTAAAAGTTTGAGTAAACTTTGAACCTCAACAGAGTGGTTAATAAAGCTTTAAAAATGTCGTCTGAGCGGAATTAATTCGTGGTCGGTGGAGGGGAATTACTAAAATACGTGCACTCAAATAATGAAACTGATTCTGCAAACATATGCTGCGATTAATATCGCTGGAACTTGTTGATGGATTTTGATCATATTTTTTTTACTTTGTATGTACTCGTAGTCTTATAGAGTACGTTATGTACACACAACCCCACCTAACATTACAAAATGTTAGGGAGGACTCCCCTTATCACTCAGGGATATAAAAAATAGATTACGGCCGATTCTAAGACCTACCGAATATACATAAATAATTTCATAAAAATCGGTCAAGCGGTCTCGGAGGAGTATGGAAACTAACACTGTGACAGGAGAATTTTATAGATGTAAATATATAGATGGCTATTAACAAATAGGGGTTGGTGATAGAAGAGTGAAAATTAAGGGTTGTATGTATTCTACATCATATAAAATTAAGGTAGATAATTTTGTCCAAATAAATAAAAAATATTGTCAGGGGGGCAACCCCCCCTTATAACTTATGTAAAACTTATAAACGTGTAAAATTTTTATAAAAATCGGCCAAGCCGTTTCGGAGTAGTATGGTAACTAACACTGTTACAGGAGAATTTGATGTATATAGAAGTAACTGCCAATTAAATAATAAAAGTGACTAACTTTGCACCTAATTAACCTAGGCAAAAAGTTTCTTCTGAAAATTCGTAAAAAATACCAGCTTTTGAAATCTTAAAGTTGATTTACTCTATAGTCAATATTAACAAAGTTATTCAAATTGTTTAGAAGCCAAAAATTACTCTATTTTACTAAACTTTTTTCGGAGTGATAAAAACGACTTTTTAATGATTTTTTTCAATACTTTAAAAGCATAACTATTATTCTTGCATGTGGTTTCCACATAATTGCTATGTCATTATCATTTTCTGAACAATAAAATTGCGAAAAAAAAGCTCCTTGCGATAAACAAATTGAATAAAATTTAAACTAATTGACGAATCGTCTTAAAATTTTTTGTGCATTATACAGAATCTTTGACTCGACTTTTCGTGCAACACGAAAATATTAAGGCCATTTTTGCAAAAGTTATAGCACATTTTTTATATTTGAAATTTTAGTATTAAATTGCAATTTCCGAAGCAAAAAATGATCGCACCAAAATTCAAAAAGTGCTATTTTAAATCTTGGCTGATCTACTAAAATACTAATACTCTAAATAATATACAGTATGTCCCTGTAAGTTGTATCCATATGGAAAACTTTTTTATTATTAATTTTACGAAAAAAAGTCATTTTTCATAAAAAGCTCTGCATGGTCCAAAATCTAAGATTCAACCATCAGATATAAAATTTTATGAATATTATACGAGGTATGTCAAAAAGTTTGAATTTCAATCAAGAGTAAAGTAGCTTTATTTTTCACAATATTGAAAATTGCTATTATGGAAAGTTGTTTGGAATTAAAAACTATATTCTAATATGCAATTACATCCTTCTAATTAATATTTTTTTTTTGAAAAATTATGGATAACAAACCTTATTTTCAGTTATTTCAATTCTGATAACTTTTTTATTATTAATTTTACGAAAAAAAGTGATTCTTAATAAAAAGTTCTTCATGGTCTGAAACCTAAAATACAACCATCTTATGTCAAATTTTATCAATTTTATACAAGGTATGTCAAAAAATATGAATTTGTCTCAAGAGTAAAATACCTTTATTTTTCACAATATCGAAAATTGTTATTATGAAAAGTTATTAAGAATTAAAACCATGTTTCAGTATGTAATTATATTCTTCTTATTGAAATATTTTGAACTATAAAGGTACTTTACTTTTGATCTAAATTTATCTTTTTTGACACACCTCGTATAAAATTGACATAAGATGGTTGTATTTTAGGTTTTAGATTATTTTAGACCATGCAGAACTTTTTATTACGAATTACTTTTTTCGTAAAATTAATAATAAAAGAGTTATTAGAATTAAAATTACTGAAAATAATGTTAGTTATCCATAATTTTTCAAAAATTTTTTTTTTCAATTAGAAGGATGTAATTGCATATTAGAATATAGTTTTTAATTCCAAACAACTTTTCATAATAGCAATTTTCAATATTGTGAAAAATAAAGCTACTTTACTCTTGAGTGAAATTCAAACTTTTTGACATACCTCGTATAATATTCATAAAATTTGATATCTGATGGTTGAATCTTAGGGTTTCGACCATGCAGAGCTTTTTATGAAGAATAACTTTTTTTCGTAAAATTAATAATAAAAAAGTTTTCCATATGGATACAACTTACAGGGACATACTGTATATAATTACCCTATTTGTACCTGTAGCGATTTAAACGAAAAAACTGCCATTTTTGACATTTATTTGTTAATAACTAAGTTTTTCGTCCGAACTGTAACGGGCATTTTTGTATTTATAATGTATTAGGTATATAGTACCCAAAAAATCCATTTGCAACCTGGCTGCTTAAGTGTCCCGACAAAAACCTTATTTCTCTGGTCTATTGGCTTAGCGATCACCTCCCATGAATGAACCAGTTCATTCTGTCTGCCACATCGACTCCAAATGTCATGGTCAAATTAAAAAAAAAATACTTTTGTAAAAAGGATTTCAAATACTTCTCCTAACGATTGGTGACTTATCTCTTGTTTTTGGACCACACAGGTTTTGCTCATTCTGCTTATTTGGTTATTTCATTTTTTTTTTCTATTTAGTGTCGATTCGTTTATACCTACACTATAAGTTACAATTTTCTTTTAATTTCTTCACTACTCGTTCGATCTCTCATGTATTTCCTGTAATTCTTCTCAGTACTCTCATAACTGCTGTTTCTAGTAGTCTTTGTGCTGTGGATATTCGGATATTGTTTCTGATGCATAGGTCATTATTGGTCTTACATTAGCTTTATAAATTCTTGACTTTATCTCCGACGCGGTATACTTGCTTTTTGTACTTGATTTCTCACTTCACTCTCCAGGTCTCCGTAGCTGGACAGTGTAATTCTAAGGTATTTTATATCCACTGCTTATTCAAAGTACATACGAACGTGTAAAATATACGGTATATTCTTTGAAGTTCAATGCACATAGGAACGTGTAACATATAGGCTATTGATTATGTACTATAGAAAGGAACTACAACGTTAACGGGGTTTTATTATTTCATATGGTCAATGAATCTCTATATATGAAAAAACCGCGGAGTGCTACCATTTAAAGGGGTGCGTTTTTGAGAAATGGGTGAATTAGTCCCTGGGCACAGGTTATATTAGGGTGAGTACTATGCACTTTTGGTACAAACACGTCTACATAAAAATTGTTCCTGGTTAAATTTCCTATCTAACTATAACTTTTTAAAGTCAAAGATAAGAAAGTAGAAAACTCAAAGAGGTACCACAAAAATGTATATTATAAAAATGTCATACAAGGACGCGTTTCGGCTCTTACCGAGCCATCATCAGCTTGAAATACAGGAACAAAGTCTAAAACTGTCCTACAATATAAAAAGGAAATTTTTAAGCATGTGGTGATCACGCCCACCTCGGCAAAGGAACTTACCAGACCAGGAAGGAGGGAGAATCTAATGGCTTACATTGTATTGGGTTCTTTAGGTTTCATTCTAAGTTATAAGTAGTGTATTAGACATTAAGGGTATAAATTCATTTTAAGATTTAAATGACTTCCTCTTTGAGAGAAACCATCTTGCGAACAGATCAGGTGCAAGGAACTTTTCGGTGAACTGTCAAATTGCTGTCAGTGATGACAGATGACATGTAGTACTCAAGAATGAATTTGTCGTTAGGTGGTAAATGTTGTAACTAAAAGACCCCACAGACTAGGGAAAGAAAAAAGAAGAAGATTAAACGTCAAATTCAAAATTCGTAAGGTGAAAGAATAGAGGTGAAAGAATAAAGAACCCAATACAATGTAAGCCATTAGATTCTCCCTCCTTCCTGGTCTGGTAAGTTCCTTTGCCGAGGTGGGCGTGATCACCACATGCTTAAAAATTTCCTTTTTATATTGTAGGACAGTTTTAGACTTTGCTCCTGTATTTCAAGCTGATGATGGCTCGGTAAGAGCCGAAACGCGTCCTTGTATGACATTTTTATAATATACATTTTTGTGGTACCTCTTTGAGTTTTCTACTTTCTTACCTCGAGACCACATTTGAGAATGGATACTTCTCTTCATGTAAGTCAAAGATACTTTTTTTACAAAAATATATTCAAAAGAAAAAGCACAAAGAAACCCAAAAGAAAGAAATTTTGTTTTTTGTCCCATAACTTTTGTCCACGGGGATATAGGTATAGACATTGCTTCACAGAAAAAAAACTTACATATTTTCTCTTTAAAATGATGTTTAGTAGAGGTCATTAGGATTTACAGTTTTCGAAATATGATTTTTCAAATTTCGCCACTTACAGCAATTTTAGGCAATTTTCCTTGTTATTTCGCAAATATTGTTCTGTAACTTTTTCTACGTAACTTTAGGCATATGCAATGGTACATGTAAGAGGAATAGAAATCAATTACCTTTAAAATGTCCTACTGTATAATGTTGTACGACTTCTTTTAAAGAGGTGATCTTTTTTAAGATTTTATACTTTTAATGAGTTTCTATATTTTTTACGATTATTTTTTAAATTTCCCATTATAGCTTTTTTTCTTCTACATTTAGGTATATATTATATAATAAAAAAGAAAACTTATTCTGTTCACTTTAAAATGGTGTACTTATTATAAAAAATTCTAGGATTATTTTTGAATAAGGTATGCTTTTTTAAAATGTAACCGTTGCAAAGATTTTTGATTTTCGGATTATTTTTTAAGTTTCTCATTATAACTTTTTTATGTGATTGTGTGTTATGATTGAATCTTATTTTTTATAGGTAATACTTTGGATCCACTTGACTCGGCCGGCAAACTTCAAAATATGGATTAGTTCCAATATTTACTGTCAAAGCTCCTGCACCACAAGCTTTGCATGAAAAAATAGCATGTAAATGTACCAAAGGATGTACAAAAAATTGCGGTTGTAGGAAGATAGGAATTAGTTGTTCCATATTCTGCAAAGGGTGCATGTGCATGGGTACTAATTATGGGAACTCTAAGATAACTGAATGTCAGAGGAAGATATTGAAGCTAATAATGCTAACGAAGAGATGGACTTTGATTTTGAAATTTTTTAAATGTCAACGTTTAAATAATTTTAACTAAAGTGATGTTTTCTAAGACTAACGTTTATGTAATTTTTGTAAAAGAAATGATTTTAAATAATGCAGGTAAAAAAATATCAAAGAATCACTCGGTTTCCATTATTTAAATATAGATGATGATACACCATTTTAAAGAACAGAAAGTAAGCCCTCTTGATTGAGCAATTTACATATAGTAAGTACATTTCTTACAAGAAAAAAAAGTTATAATGAGAAATTTAAAAAATAACCGTTAAAAATATAAAAAATAATATTTTTTTTATATTAGACTTATATGATATAATAATATAATATACTATATATAATATAATATTATATAATATATTATATAATAATATTATTTTATTTTTATACTATATTATAAATAATCGTTAAAAGTATAAAATCTTGAAAAACCATAATCTCTTTAACAAAAGTCGTACAACGTTATACAGTAGACCATTTTAAAGGTAATTGATTTCTATTCCTATTACGTGTACCATTGCATATACCTAAAGTTACGTAGGAAAAAGTTACAGAACAATATTTGCGAAATAACAAGTGCCCAAAATTGCTGTGAGTGGCGGATTTTGAAAAATCATATTTCGAAAACTGTAAATCATAATGACCTTTACTAAACACCATTTTAAAGAAAAAATATGTAAGTTTTTTTTCTGTTAAGCAATTTCTATACTTATATCCCCGTGGACAAAAGTTATGGGACAAAAACAAAATTTCTTTCTTTTGGGTTTCTTTGTGCTTTTTCTTTTGAATATATTTTTGTAAAAAAGTATCTCTGACCTTAAAAAGTTATATTTAGATAGGAAATTTAACCAGGAACAATTTTTATTTAGATGTGTTTGTACCAAAACTGCATAGAGCTGACCCTAATGTAACCTGCGCCCAGGGACTAATTCACCAATTTCTCAAAAACGCACCCCTTCAAATGGTAGCACTCCACGGTTTTTTCATATATAGATGTCCATTGATCATATGAAATAATAAAACCCTGTTAACGTTGTAGTTCCTTTTAGCTATCTTATTTTGAATATAATCAATAGCCTAATACGTCGCTATGTACTTTGAAGTTCAAAGTATATATATAGTAGGAAAAATGAAAGAATACCCATGAACGAACATACAAAACACGCTGTATTTTCCTGTCACCGTGTCACACAAAAAATTGCCCAGCGCAAGTACATGTAACAATAACTATTACATGTACTTGCGCTGCCCAATTTTTTGTGTGACACGGTGACAGGAAAATACAGCGTGTTTTATATGTTCGTTCATGGGTATTCTTTCATTTTTCCGACACGTTGTAACACGTTGCTATGTACTTTAGAATTCCAAGTACATACAAACGGTGTATAGGTACATTGCTAGGCACTTTCTACTTCAACCCATCTTATTTATGAATACGTCCCTATGTACTTTAAACTTCAAAAGACCTGACTTATCTACTAATAATGATCCCATAAATTTCTATTTCACATCTGATTGGTTTTTTACTGCTTGCGATTTTTAGTTTTCTGAGATGAAATTGTCGTATTGAATAGGGAACTTGCACATAAAAATATTTTTGCATAAAATTGTTAATTTATGTTTAAAAATATTATATTCAAAATATTCCGTCTTAATAATTAATAGTTTACGTACAATAACTAATAATAGTTGCGCGCCCAAATTAACCGTTTCAAACAACTTCAAAAGCGTGCGCTTGGGTCTGACGTCACCAACCATGATGTTTACCACTGTTCTCGTTGGGCTAGTGGCAAACGTGCATTGCGAAGACAATATTTTGACATTTTAAAGATTTTCATTCATTTATAATATTGTGTTTAGTTTACGGAAATACATTTTTATTGTACAATCTATCTCAAATGCCAAATTATATGACAAAGTTATGGAAGTATGTACAGTCGGAAAAATGAAAGAATACCCATGAACGAACATATATAAAACACGCTGTATTTTCCTGTCACCGTGTCACACAAAAAATTGGCCAGCGCAAGTACATGTAATAATTACTGTTACATGTACTTGCACTGGACAATTTTCTTTGTGACACGGTGACAGGAAAATACAGCGTGTTTTATATGTTCGTTCATGGGTATTCTTTCATGTTTCCGACTGTACATACATACTACTAAAAGTTACTTATAAAAAGAAAGGATGTTTTATTTAAATATATAAATATATATTTAGTTTAAAATTTGAATTTCATTCTCACATAAAGAAATAGAAAATATTTTATGGATAAAACTTCATTTTATCAAAGTTTTATTCCATTAATTTTTAATAATTAGCAAAACCAAATCATGGGGGAAAATATTTACATTCCAAAAGTCTTGTGCTATACTAATCAAACTGTCAATAAGACCTGGGTCATATCCTATCCAAATATAAGTAAATTTTTAATTATTTTCAAAGTCTGTATCTGCTACGCAAAAAAACAAATATTTTTAAATAGAAACATTTGCAACTATACTTGTGCATTGTACATTCTAACATTGGTTATTTGGTTGATAGATTAGATTTTACCTCTCGGTCTCGGTTTTCTAACAACACAACTGTTTTTTAAATCCAAAACGTTCGTCCCTTATAATAATTAATGTTCCGAATATATTTCCGGTCGTAATATTTTGTAACAAACAAAACTAAAACAACCTATAATTTTTAAATATTTTAGATTCATAACAAAGAAGAAAGAAGAAAACTTAAAAATAAACAAAACTTTTAGTAATATAAGTAAGAGTAACTTAAACCTATTTTTATAAACAATTTAAACATGCTTATTAATAATACTTACTTATTTGTCTAACACGTGATCAATTTCAGTTTGAAACTAAATAAACTGATTATAAGCTATACAAGAACACAAATAATACCTTGGAATTTCCGATTAAATACTATGAAAATGGAATTAATACAATCCCCAAAACATTTTTTTTCTTTTGTACTTTTATTTTATATAATCGACTTTTACATAGGAGTTTTAAGTGAATGTGAATGAATTTGTAAATCATATTTTCGAAATATCCTAGCGGTTTTGTTGTCGATGTCAGTCGTGACGTCAGACCCGTTTAAGCGTCTCTGAAGAAATTTGAATTTTATAGCATTTTCAAAGCCTCTTAATAAACGTAGAGTTAAAAATATTTGTTCTTTTTTGCATGCATGCGTTTTAAGATCACGTTACCTTATATTTTTTAATATTATTTTAGCATTTAAAAATATATGCAAGTTCCGTTGGTGAAAATATACGCAATCTTGGTTGAAATGCATTTCAGGAAATCTTTTTTCTTTTCTTTACATTTTCGTTCAGTTCTGTACAAAACCATTGAGTTCTTGGCCCTGAGAGCGATTTATTCTTATTAATGGTTATTTCACCAAGAACTTCCTTGGCCGAGCCTAAGATATTATACTTAATTTTTGCCAAGCTTTCTTAGACTCGGTCTCTTTCTGTGACATATATATGTAATATATAATTATGTATACCTAACATAGATTTGGGCAAATAAAAATTTTAAACACGTAGATAATATATATGACAATCGATATTTGTTAGTAACTTAAAAATCATATACATGACGGTAATCATGTAAATCAGGTAAGATTTTTCCGTTTGAAAGAGGATATTTTCCTAATTTCAGCCGAATTTAACACAATTATTATTAATTTTCAAGAGTGCATTTATACTTGTGTGTACGTGTAACTTATTGTAAGCTTTTGTATACTGAATAAGAGAGCCCGAAGAACTTTTCATGTCTCCCTCGTATCTTCCTCGTATAGACGAAAGTGTCCGTCGAGGTTTTTTAATTATATTTTTATAATTTTGGCATTCTCTTAAACCGTCCTTTCTCTATTTTAACCAATACAACAAGATTTTTAACACGTCTAATTTATTAAAAATCGCGACGTTGTTTTTGAGGAAATTTCGTGTTTTTTCAAAAGTTACGAGCCCGACCATAAACAAAAGTCAATTCTCGCTTTAAAATATGTCATGTTTGAACATATTTTGTTTCCAATTATTTTGTGGTACGCAAGGATTTTGGGATTTCAATCATCAAGAGTTACGTGTTGGCACGGACACCGTCGTCACATATTTGTTGTGGTTTACACTCGTATTTTTAGACTTAAGTGACCCTCGGATTTATTGAAGTGCAGCAGGAAATTATAAAATATCGAATAGCTGATTTTTACCTAACTTATTTACTCCAGAGAAATAAGCAAGGAATATACCATGTTCGGGACACTGCATTATCCAGGTAGCTGATAACTTTTTTAGTTAATATAGACCTATATAGGATGAAAACCTAC
This sequence comes from Diabrotica virgifera virgifera, assembly GCF_917563875.1. Taxonomy (NCBI): domain Eukaryota; kingdom Metazoa; phylum Arthropoda; class Insecta; order Coleoptera; family Chrysomelidae; genus Diabrotica; species Diabrotica virgifera. The sequence goes on from NC_065446.1 coordinate 130,564,430, forward strand.
CGTTTTTAATTATTAATAATTTAGAGCAAAAACGAGATTTTTTCGATTTTTTGCTATCCCTTAAAAAGCTAATAATACGTTCTTTAACCTTTTAAACGTTCTTTAAATTTTAAAGAACCGCTTGGATTGACATGAAATTTGACATACATATAGCTAACAAGTCGAAGAAAAAAAGTGATATTGTGCCGATGTGTGCTTTTGCCCTGGGGGTGGTTTTCAGCCCCTCTCGTTGGTGAAAAAATATACGTCCAAAATAAGTCCGGAACTGGATAAAATAACAAGAGTTTTTTTCTTAAGTCGATACTTTTCGAGTTATTTACGAGTGAATATATTAATTTTTTAACAAAATAACCACGTTATTAGACGGTTTTTCGCAAATAACTTACAAAGTAAGTATTCTATCGAGAAAAAAATAGTAAAAATATAGCCCGTAAAAAAGTGAACAAAATGGTGTATTCATGAAGTTTCTAGGCCTCGTAAAATCAGAATTTTAAATAATGAAAAATAGGTTCAAATTCGTCAAATTCCAAATCGAATATTTTGACATGAAATAATAAAAAAAATGAAGCGCTTTTTGGGGAAAACTCATGACAAATTTTTTAAAGTGTTTAAAAAAGCTTAATTTTTGTTTTATAAAAAAATATCTAACATCAAAAGAAAACAAGTTGGTCCCTTTTTTTTTGGCAAAAATCGAGAAAAACAACCCCCTAATTAGCATCTAAGATGAACTTAATCGTTCCCACTCCAAGCTGCTTTACTCGTGTATTTATTTTTTATACAACCTCTAAATTTTTTTGGTTCAACGTCCTTGTTTTTAAAAGGGCTGTAGTTGAAAGTGCTTGAAGGAGTCACTAATCACTACTGTATGCATATTTTGAACAGCCATATCTTAACCATATTTTGTCTTACAGAAAAACAAAAAAGTAAAAGATATTCAGAAAAGCAAATCCGACTTTTTTTACTGTTTAAAATTTTTGATCTTTCGAATAATTTTTCAGTTATTTTGAAAAAAATAATGTTTTTCAAAATTAAAAATTTTAAAAATTTAACTTTAAAACCAAATTTTTTCAAAAATTAGCACTTGGAATCGATGAAACTTACAGATCATATAAACACAACATAAATAAAGCAACTTGTGAAGCGGCAACGATTAATTTCGATTTAGTTGCTAATTAGGAGGTGATTTTCCCGATTTTTTTTTTGGCACAGCAAAAGGAACCAACTTTAATTTGAGTGTGATGTGCTTACATTTGATGCTAGAAACTTTTTTTATAAAAACTGAAATAAAGCTTTTTTCAACACTTTCAAAAATTTGCAATGAGATTTCTCCAAAAAGTGCTTAATTTTTTTGGATATTTCACGTTGTATTATTCTATCTGAAATTGGCTAATATGAACCTATTTTTCATTAGCTATAACTCTGCTTCTTCCAGGTTCAGAGACTTCATGCATACACTATTTTGTTTACTTTTTTAAAGGCTATATTTTTGCTAGAAACGTTTAAAAAAAATACATAGTTTTTGAATTATTTGCGAAAAAGCGTCTAAAATCGTGGTTATTTTGTTGAAAAATGAACATATTCACTCGTAAAGATCTCGAAAAGTATTTACTTAATGAAAAAACTCTATAAAACAAAAGTTGCTTAGAATTAGTCACTTTATCCATTTCCGGACTTATTTTGGAGGTATATTTTTTCACCCCCGAGAAGGGGTAAAACTTACCCCCAGGGCAAAAGCACACATTGGCGCAATATCACTTTTTTTCTATGATATGTCAGCTATGCGTGTGCCAAATTTCATGTCAATTCAGGTAGTTCTTTAAAATTTACATCAAAAACTGTGAAAGAATGTACTATAATAAATTTTCATAAAATTACATAATTTAATTTTTTAGAAAATTGAAAAACCTTCAAAATGCCGGTTTTTGAAAGCTAAAAAAGTGAATTTGTTGCTTCCCAAACTGCAAAATAAGTGAAAATCGTTATTTATTATTTATTAATAACTTTTACTAAAACTAACTTAGAACTTTAGTGTTTCACCCAAAGTTGGGTATTGGGTACTTAACAAATCTTCAAAATTTGGGACCGATCCATTAATAGTTTAAAAGTTATTCTATTTGTTTATCCCAGAGACCTTTGTTTTACAATAACATAAGACAAAAAATAATGAAGATATGACAATTCTGCATATGCCAAATGAAAGTAGAAGAGTGGTACTGTCAAAAAAAATTATTTAATATGTATAGTCAAAAATCCTAATGCCGAATTTTTGAAATTTTGTAGTTTATATAGTTTATAAACTATATTTAGAATAACTTTAAAAGTATTGTCCGTAGAAAAAATCTTTTGACATATTTCACAGCCGAGTTCAAAAACTAAAAAATAACTTTCCTTTAAAAACAACCACTTTCATTTTCTATATCTTGGGATCTACTCAATGGATTTTGATCTTTCTATTTTTTTAATCATACTATCATTATTAATCATAGAAAAAGTTAAGGTATACATATACATACTCCAATAAATAAAATGTCTTCAATAACTACTTAATTATTTAATAAAAATAATTTATTTATTAAAGTGTACTTTAACTTTTTCTATGATTATTAATGATATGATTAAAAAAATAGATTTTTGTAAGAAAATTATTTTTTCAAGAATTGTTTAAACAAATTAGACTGTTTATTAATTGATAAATTTATAAACAAATTGCATATTTATAATGTAGGTAGAATCTACACACAAATTAAAAAAGAAAGATCAAAATCAATTGAGTCATAGAAAATTTTATTAGTTTGAAATTACTTTTTCGGTATTTCAACTCGGTGGATTTGTAGGTTTCCCCTAGTAACTATTTGAACTACATTTTTGAAAATTCGTAGAGGGTCATACAAAGGTAAAATGTTTGTGCAATTTTTTAACAAAAAATATCCCATTCTTTAAAATGGCATCAATGAGGTTCCTTAATTATTATAAACAAATTAGCTGTGAATTAAAAAACGACACCACTAACTTTTTCTAAAATTGACCTATACTAGATTTTTTATATTGAAAAATTCGCCTTAAAATACTAATTTTTCGAATGTATAAAAATATTTTTTTAGTCTAGGCGCCAGAGGGGTCACCGTATCCTTTTGAATTCTGATGGACAAACTCAACGGTTTCTTATGGATTTTTGGCTGCTGATTACGAATTTTGAGGGTGGATTTCGATCCGAGTGGTTAAAAAATTGTTATAAACAGTTTAATTGTTTATCAATTGTTTATAAGGCTCTGGCTCATAAACTAAAACAGGTAAAAAAGACTGTTTCAAATAGAATTTGTTCGCTAATAAAAAACGAATAAAAAAACGTTTACTAAACTTAAATCCAACAGTTAGAACTCAATATATTGTAACATTAGTGCACAACGCAAATTGCAAATTGCAAAATAAGTATTTTTCGAAGCTTTATCGATCGTAACTCAGCTTCTACGCAAGAAAATGGGCCTTGGAAGGCCTAATTTTAAAGCTTCGTTAATAGGCTTTCAAACAAAGTTTGTTAAATTACTTTATATTTATTTGTTTTAAAGTTATACTAATTTGAAATTATAATTTTCTTTAAAAAATTGTTCATTAATTTGTTTATAAGGGTTTCAAGTAAATTTGGTCTGTAAGCATTTATACTTTAATTAACAATAATGATAGAAAAACTCAAAAGGAACATTTTGAGCTCTTTAAAATGTTCGTAAGTTTATTTTTGGTCAAGATATCGATCTTTCAAAGGCGCGCTATGAGGCGCAAAATTGGCTCACAGTCAAGTATGTAAGTATTTTTCGACGCTTTATCGATCGTAACTCGGCTTCTACGCATGCAAATGAGCCAATATGTGATATCCATATAAAAATGAATCCAGTTCTTTTACAGCATCATTATTGCATATAAGACGAGCATTTATGTTGTGGCGGCATACACACAATTGACGTGCCTTATGATGTTGCAAAAGAACTAGATCCACTTCATATAGATATATTTTAACTCAAGATTTGCCCTGTGCACATCTTGAGTTCTAATTGTTGAATTTAAGTTTAGTAAACGTTTTTTCTTCGTTTTTTATTAACGAACAAATTTTATTTAAAACATTACTTTTTTTTCTCTTTTAGTTTATGAGCCAGAGCCTTATAAACAATTTATAAACAATTAAATTGTTTATAAAATTTTTTTGACCACTCGTATCGAATTTCACCCTCGAAATTCGTAATCAGCAGCCAAAAGTCCATATGAAACCATTGAGTTTGTCCATCAGAATTGAAAAGGACACGGTGACCTCTATTTGGCGCCTAGACTATTTTCTACAAATATTATTTTTAAAGTTTTTCTGAATGTTTCTAAACTACAAAATTTTAAAAATTTGGCATTAGGATTTTGGACTATAATAAATAATTTTTTTATCTTTTTTTAACACCTACGGATAATATAAGTCTTTTACTTTCATTTGTCATTTGTAGTATTACCGTATATTTATTATTTTCTGTCTTATGTTATTGCAAAAAAGTCTGTGGGATAAACAAATAAAATATTTTTAAACTAATTAATGGATCGATATTTAGTGATGTAACGAATATTCGTATTCGCATTCGCATTCGCGAATATTCGCATATTTTGCATATTCGCATTCGCGTTCGCATTCGCAAAATTTGTGCGAATGTTTTGCGAATACGAATATCAGAAAAAAATTATTTGAATATAACGTTAGCTTAATAAAATCAAACCAAAGTTAGAAGATCAAATAAGGACAGAAAACTTATAAGAAAAAGAAGACATTAACCAACTATGGGCAAATATAAGAGGTGTTGTGTTACAGAAATCGGTTAAAATATTGGGCAAAACCAGGTCAGAAAAACGAAATCATTGGTTTGATCATGAGTGTGAAATGGCCACAACTAGAAAGAATGTAGCATATCAAAAAACCATCGACGCAGGTTATACACGGAGAAGAAAAGAAGAAGATAGACGTCTTAGAAGAGAGGAAAAACGTATCCATCGACGTAAGAAGAGGGAATACGAACAGAACACTCTCAATGAGATACAAAGTTTATTTGACAAAAATGAAACAAAAAAATACTACAAATCCTTAAATAATAGCCGTCGAGAATTTAAACCACGATTAAAAATTTGTAGAGAAACTAGCGGTGAAATTCTACACGACAAAAACTCAGTTCTTAACAGATGGGCACAACATTTCAGCGAACATCTAAATATAAACGATATTGAAGGAGGTTACAACATAGAAAATCAACAAAATCTACATCATCAACTTTACAGTGAAGACCCAACAAGAGAAGAAGTGTCAAATGCCATCCTAAAATTCAGAGACAATAAAGCCCCAGGAAACGACGAAATCTGTTCGGAAATGTTTAAAATAGGTGGTGATCAACTTTTTGCAGCAATCCATAAACTGATAGTTCTTATATCGCAGAATGAATTGGTACCAGAAGAGTGGCTAAAGGGAGTAATATGCCCGTTGCATAAAAAAGGTGATCAACTGGATTGTAAGAACTATAGAGGCATTACTTTTTTAGCATCTGCATATAAAATCTTCGGCAATGTATTGTTTGAAAGACTTAAACATTTTACAAAGGACATTGTAGGTCCATACCAATGCGGATTTACTGCTGGAAAGTCAACTATACATCAAATTCAAGCACATAGGCAGATTCTAGAAAAGTCACTAGAATTTAACATAGATACCCACCATCTCTTCGTCGACTTCAAAGCAGCCTATGACAGTGTTAAAAGAAGTGCATTATATAATGCAATGATAGACTTTGGGATGTCACCTAAGTTAATTAAGTTGACCCAACTAACAATGCAAAACGTAAACTCGTGCGTTAGAATTCAAGGAGAAAACTCTACGTTCTTTGACGTTAACAATAGTCTAAGACAGGGAGACGCGCTGGCGTGTCTCCTCTTTAATATTGCCTTGGAAAAGGCAGTCAGACAATTAAATATTAGAATGAATGGAACTATTTTGAATAGATCGACGCAAATTCTCGCATTAGCTGACGATATAGTTATAGTGGGCAGAAGTATGAGAGACATGGTGCAGTGTTTTACAAGGCTTGCGGACGCGGCAAGTGAATTAGGACTTGTGGTAAACAAGGAGAAAACCAAATATATGTTGGTTTCTAAAACCTCCCGAAATATCCAACAGAGAATTCAAATTAACAATCACACCTTGGAGCAAGTCAAGGAATTCACATATCTTGGATCGCTAGTATACTCAATATACACGACAAGCGATGAAATAAAAAGACGCATAGCATTAGCAAACAGAACTGTTCACGGTCTCCATAAACATTTAAAAAATAAAAATATAAAACGTGCAGTAAAGCTTAATATATACAAGACCTTAATAAGACCGGTTTTGATATATGGAGCTCAAACGTGGACCCTATCTCAAAGTGATGAAAGACTTCTTGGTATTTTTGAGAGAAAAATTCTTAGAAAGATTTTTGGGGCAGTAAATGAAAATGGGCTATGGCGTCGAAGATACAACTTTGAACTGTATCAGTGCTACACCGATCCAGATATTGTTAAATTCGTTAAAGTGTAGAGACTTAGATGGACTGGACACATTGCTAGGATGTCAGATCACGAATACACTAAGAGATTAACATTTTCAAAACCAGAGGGCACAAGAAGTAGAGGACGACCACAAAGAAGATGGATTGATGAAGTAGAGGAAGACCTAAAGATTCTAGGGGTCAGAAGATGGAGGGAAGTTGCCAGGAATCGACAGGAGTGGCGACTTCTTTGTGAGTAGGCCAAGATCCACAACGGATTGTCGAGCCACTTATGATGATGATGAATCTATCAATTGTACTGACTAAGCCTATTTAATTAAAAAATAAAATAATTCTACCATACTTTCGAAAAAAAAACATGTGACTCAAATATTGATTTCAACCACTACGTCCCCCCTTAAGGATAGCTATGACACGAGTTTGATAGGCAACCCATGCTAGAAATATTTGTCTATGTATGAAATTTAATAAAAAAAATGTTTCATCCGGCAAGCAGATGGGTACAGATTGACCTATATTCGGATCTCGTACTAAGAGAGGCTTAAGCTTATAAACGCACTTTTAAAAATTAAAATCGGTTAATTAAGAGAGCCTAGAGATTTACATATATCAATTTCAAAATCCGTACACGTAGACCAAGGCATTTAGCACTAAAAACACCGGAAAAAATACAGCTCCTAGAAACTTGAAACTTTTTGCATATGTTCAGGAATAAAGTGTACTATAGCAAAATGGGTGGAAATGCATAGCTGGATAGTTGAAAATTAATTTTGAATATTTCTTTAAATATACTTTTTTATCTCATGCGTAGATTTTGTGTCACATTGGAATTAAGTACTAAAAATCAATTATCTATAACAAGAAATCGAACTTGACTGACTTGGCAACATTTAGTGCGCATATGAATATAATAATTATTGTTATCACAATATTATCCCTTCGTTTTTGATATTATACAGTCCGTACAATATAGATACCGTTGAACGTCATACGAGTCATAGCACGTGACGTCACATGGTACCAACAGGAAATATTTAAGTGGTAGGTCTGTTCCTTTTTAGAATCGTTTAGCCAAGTACACTGGAATTACAGCCACTAGATATATTTTTTTATGCACTTGTAGAAATAATATTTGAAGATTTCTATTAACCTTCGGAGTACGGAGATTATTTGAATTACTTAGATTACGAAGATGGGTCAAGCGTGACCCATTCTCATTTTATTTATAAGGATGTTTTAAATAGTCAGTATTAATAAACAGTATCTTTAATTCAACAAAAAAAAAAACAAAATCCTAAATTATTGTATTTAAATTTTTTAAGATGGTTACCCATGGGCATATACTAGTTCGCTCCGGCGGCCATTTTAATACCTTACAGAAAACGGGCATAGGTAAATTTGCTCCGGCCATATATTTGAATACAGTGGAACCTCGATAAGTCGGATTAATCGAGACTGCGGCCGATCCGAGTTATCGAAAATCCGGGTTAACCGGAAAATATGGTAAAAATTAATAAAACAAGGTATACTTACAGATAAACTCCATTATAATTGCAAAAGCATGAAATACATAAACTATGCACAATACATCTAAATTACAAATATGCACAATACATCTAAATTACAAATTGTACGTACAGTTGTATACAGTATTGTTTATTTCTTGGTAAAAAACTTGGTCAAAGTGAAAAAATGTTTGTTTTGTCTGATGAAAATCGGTTCGGGTTAGCCGGACTTCCGGGTTATCGGAGGCCGACTTATCGGGGTTCCACTGTACGTATACCCGTAAACAGAGACGGCTGCGATTTACGTGTACCTACAAACATATTGAAAATATTCTTCGAAATCCGAAGACCGGGTCAGGACTGACCCGGCATCATAGATGTTACGTAGAGGAAAAACTGTAATTTGCATGTTCACGAATTATATAGGAAAAAATAGATTGAAACAAATAAGGAGGACTTACGATCAATCGGATTTGTAAAAAAATTATTTCATAAAATATTAAGAAATAACTGAATTTCGGGTCACGCTTGACCCAGTCTTCGTACTCCGAAGGTTAATGTAAACTTAAAGAAATACACAATTGTAACTTGTTTTATTTAATTTGTATAAATGGTGTATAAAGCGTTTTGGTAACACCTATTTGACAGTTGCGGTGTTGACACTTCAGATTTGTTTACTTTGTTATTTTCAATTTTGAAGTGAATACCTCTTAATTTATACAAACTGGAACATAAATTAAAAACCACTTCTATGTAAAAGGTATATTTACTAAAAAATTTTAAAAATCCCAATGGATTCAATAAAATGTGTTCATCAGAACGTTTTTAAACCTATCGGTCCATCATCAGTGAATCTAAAATCAAATAAGTAATCCCACTATTAAAATTGAAAAGATGGTTAAAATTTTGAAAGTTAAAAAGTGTGGTTATGATTACTTACTTGGATACTTGCAAAATAGCCCCAGAACCAAACAATGGTTGTGATTATAAATAAATCTACATTCATCATTCTCTTTGCCTTATCCCTATGCGGGGTCGGCTTCCCTAATTGCATTTCTTCACACAATTCTATCTTGGGTTATGTCAATGTTAATCCCCTTTACCACCATGTCCTGCCTTATCGTCTCCCCCCAGGTCTTCTTTGGTCTTCCTCTCCTACTCCTTCCAGCAATCTGCACTTCAGCTATTCTTCGTATTGGGTGATTAACGTCTCGACGTTGAACATGACTAAACCATCTTAACCTATGCTCTCTCATTTTGGCATCAATTGGTGCTACACCTAGACTTCCCCTAATATACTCATTTCTAATTTTATCCTTCTTTGTCACTCCACTCAACCCTCTAAGCATTCTCATTTCCGCCACATGCATTCGTTGTTCCTCTTTCTTTTTCACTGCCCAACATTCAGTTCCTTACATCATAGCCGGTCTTATGGTTGTTTTATAGAATTTTCCCTTCAGCTTCATTGGAATTTTTCTGTCACACAACACACCACTCGCTTCTTTCCACTTCATCCATCCAGCCCTAATTCTACTGCATGCATCTCCATCTATTTCTCCATTACTCTGTAATACCGATCCTAGGTACTTAAAATTATTGCTTTTCACAATTATTTCACCATCCAAAGGTACCATTTTATTTGTAGTAGCTCCATCTTTAAATGAACATTCCAAATACTCTGTTTTTGTCCTACTAAGGTTTAAACCTTTTTCCTCCAGAGCTTGTCTCCACTGTTCCAGTTTTTGTTCTAAGTCTCTTTCACTATTTCCTACTAACACGACATCATCAGCATACATTAAGCACCATGGAATGTTACCCTGTAGTTTCGCTGTTATCTGGTCGAAAACTAATGAGAATAAATACGGACTAAGCACAGAGCCTTGGTGCAATCCTACTTTCACATGAAATTTATCAGTCTCTCCCACACCTGTCCTAACATTAGTCGTTACTCCCTCATACATATCCCTCACAATCTTTACATATTTACCAGAGACTCCTTTCTTATTGAGTGCCCACCACAGAATCTCTCGAGGAACTCTATCATATGCTTTCTCAAGATCAATGAATACCATATGAGCGTTTGTGTCTTTACTCCTGTATTTTTCCATCAACTGCCTTATAATGAAAATTGCATCTGTTGTTGATCTACCCTGCATAAAGCCAAATTGATTCTCGGATATTTCGGTCTCTTCACGTATCCGTCTATCAATCACTCTTTCCCATATTTTCATGGTGCGGCTAAGCAGTTTATAGCCCTGTAGTTTGTACATTGTTGTATATCTCCCTTGTTTTTCTAAACAGGTACCAGTATACTGCTTCTCCATTCGTCTGGCATTGGTCCGACTTCCATAATTATATTAGATAGACCTGCTAGCCACCTTGTTCCTGTCTCTCCCAATGCTCTCCATACTTCCCCAGGAATATCATCTGGTCCTACCGCTTTTCCTTTCTTTATTTTTTGAAGCGCTTGAGCCACTTCCTCGTTGGTTATTTTAGTGACCATTGCTGCTTCTGTCTCCGTTGACTCTACAGGCTGTCTGTCAAATTCTTCATTTAATAAGCTGTCAAAGTTATTTCTCCATCTATTTTTGACATCCCTTTCGTGAACTAGTATTTTATTATTTTCATCTCGGATACATCTAATCTGATTAAAATCTTTTGCTTTCTTTGCTCTCTGTTTGGCTATTTTATATATCTTCGTTTCGCCTTCCCTGGTAACCAGTTTATCGTATAGGTTTGAATACGCTTCTGCTTTGGCTTTTGCTACTGCTACTTTCGCTTCCTTTTTCGCCACCATATAGTTTTGAAGATCTGTGCCGGATCTGGTTTCTTGCCACTTTTTATATAATTTTCTCTTCTCTTTTATTTTTCCTTGTACTTCGTTTGACCACCACCAAGTCTCTTTATCCTCAAACTTTTTTCCTGACGTTTTCCCAAGTATTTCAATAGCAGTCTCTCTAATACTACTGGCCATTTTTCTCCAAATTGTATTAGGGCTTCCTTTCATGTTCCAACATATTTTTTCTACTATTCTTCTCCTGAATAGTCCTTCTTTCTCATCTTTCAGCAGCCACCACTTGATTTTTTGTGGTCCTCTTTGATATTTTTGTTTAGTTTCGCTTTTTACTTCGATGTCCAGAACAAGCAGATTATGTTGTTGGCTTACTGTCTCACTAACTATTACCTTGCAGTCCTTGCATTCACGTATGTCTTCTTTCCTTATCATGAAGTAGTCTATTTGGGATTGATGTTGTCCACTTTTGTAGGTAATAAGTTGAGTTTCTCTCTTTTTAAAGAGTGTGTTAACAATCTAAAATAAATAAATCTACATTATGTTAAAATAACATTAAAAAGGCTAAACGCCGATGTTCAGGGATTAAACCTCTGGGAACATGGTGAAACTCTAACCGAGGACCCAATCAACCATCTTAGGTCAACGATGACTACTAAGTGTCAAAGCTGTGTAAGGAAATGCTTGATATGACATTGACAGTTGAGGAAGGAGGTAGTCGATTTTCAATGGAATTTAAAAACAAAGTCATGATCCAAGACGAAAATATGGTAAAGATTTTAATATCTGAAAATGTCTGTTATTTAAATCTATTGTTTTTAAAATTAAAAGAAAATATGTTATACAAAATAAAAATTATTTTAACTGTAGGTAACTACAAATTGACTGTCTCAAATAAAATTAACCTGATCAAAATAATCAAAATGAAAAAGTGAGCTGATTAGTATTAATGACAGAAATAAAAATAAATAAGTAGGTGGTGATATAAAACTTCTTCTATAACTGTCAATGTCACATCAAGCATTTCCTTACACAGCCTTGACACTTAGTAGTCATCGTTCACCTAAGATGGTTGATTGGGTCCTCGGGTAGAGTTTCACCATGTTCCCAGAGGTTTAATCCCTGAACATCGGCGTTTAGCCTTTTTAATTTTATTTTAACATAATGTAGATTTATTTATAATCACAACCATTGTCTGGTTCTGGGGCTATTTTGCAAGTATCCAAGTAAGTAATCATAATGACACTTTTCAACTTTCAAAATTTCAACCATCTTTTCAATTTTAATAGTGGAATTACTTATTTGATTTTAGATTCACTGATGATGGACCGATTGGTTTAAAAACGTTCTGATGAATACATTTTATTGAATCCATTGGGATTTTTAAAATTTTTTAGTAAATATACCTTTTACATAGAAGTGGTTTTTACTTCATGTTCCAGTTTGTTTAACTATAAGGTATACAGCCAACCCAGGGAACTACCCCTTTTTATCTTATTTTATATTTTTACCTATGAAATAATATCTGTTCTTTTTAGAACAAATTTAGTGTGTTTTAATTCTAAAATGTCACATAAGAAGTTAAATAGTCGTTGTAAATAGCTTTTTTCCTTCATTATTTTAAACAGGAACGTAATAATAATTCTACCGTTGACATTAATGGATAAAACATTAATTTAAATATTTTTCAACTTAATAAATAAATTGAGTGATTCATTTTAAAATAACCCTGATAAAAACAAAAACAAAATACAATGAAATATGTACAGTAAAAAATAGTTTTACTCAAAATATAACATAACCTTAAAACATGAAGATTGAAAGTAAATGTATCTTAATATTTTGATATTAATCCAGAGAAATAAGATTTTCTTGTGACACATCCCCCTCCAGGCCGAAACCAAATTTTTTGAGTAGCATGGAGATCTATATTAATAACCTTTATGTTTCCTGCAGCCGATTTTAATGATATACATAGTTATAAACAAATAAAGATCAAAAAGACGGTCAATTTTCGCTTTTTTCGTCTATAAACAAAAAGTTAAGCATTTTAAACAAATTTGAGAGTAAGAAGCTCATAAATCGTCTAAAAAATTTCAATATGACGTTCGCTGAATATGTCTATCCGTATTGGTTGCTTAGAAAATTGCAAAATAAATCATAAATTTTAAGTTTTTATAAATATTCATAACTTATGTAAAAATTAACTTAGAACCTTCTTATTACACGAATTGCTGGGACTTCTGGTGCTTAAATTATATTTTAAATTTCAAAGCAATTGGTCAAATAGTTTAAAAGTTATTTAATTTGTTTATCCCAAATTCATTTTTTTGCAACACTATAAGTCAGAAAATTAGGAGGTTACAGTAAGACTTCTGACAGTTTATGGAAGAAGAACATTTATACTATTGATTTATTTAAATAAAATGACAAAAATAATTTTAAACAGTGTAAAATTATTTTGCAAAAACACGTCGATTTTTTGCCTACTTATAAACAATTAGAATAACTTTTAACCGTTACCCGTAGAAAAATTATTTTTCGTATTTGGAAAGACTGAATTTTTATACACATTTAGAAAGGAAATCAATTGTCCTAGGACAATTAGGGACGAAGTTAGCCCCCCCCTATTTTTTTATTTCACATATTTTTGCAAAATAATTTTGCAGTATTTAGTAGAATTGTTTTTTGTCATTTTTTAAATTAAATTAATAGTATAAATCTTCTTCTTTCATAAACTTTCCAAAGTATTATTGTAACTTCATCATTTTCTGACTTATAGCGTTGCAAAAAAAATTAATTTGGGATTTACAATATAATACCTTTTAAACTATTTGGCCAATTACTTTTAAATTTAGGGTATATGACTTAAGCGCCAGAAGTCTCAGCATTCCGTGTAATAAGAACGTTCTAAGTTAATTTTTACATAAGTTATGAATATTTATAAAAACTCAAAATTTAGGATTTATTTTGCAATTTTCTAAGCAACTTTAAGGAGAGACATATTCAGCGAACGCTATATTGAAGTTTTTTTACGATTTTTAAGTTTCTTACTCTCAAATTTGTTTAAAATACTTAACTTTTTTGTTAAAGACAAAAAAAGCGAAAATTTACCGTTTTTTGATCTTTATTTGTTTATAATTATATATATCATCAAAATCGGCTGCAGAAAACATATAGGTTATTAATATAGATGTCTGTACTACCCACAAAATTTGGTTTCGGCCTGGAGTGGGTTGTGTCACCAACAGGATATTTTTTTTCCTGATTTCTCTGAACCATATTCTTACCTCACAAATTCAAGAACAACAAATAATATAATCGCACACAATGAATGCTCATAACTACAAGTCCTTATTTACTCTTCAAACAATTTAAAAACAAATATTTCCAATTGCTTATGGGATATAGAATAAACCAACAAACAAGGAATTACTAAATTAGAAATGTTTGGAAAGGAAATCTATTAATCGATCTCTATCTGATCGCTATCGATCAAAAAACCGAAACTTAAATAAAGCTGAAGAAAAAAGTTTGATAACATTTGGAAATTTAATGGTAACAAAACATTTCACAGTAAATAAGTAATGTGTGTGTGTGTGTTCACAAAAAGGGGATGGCATTAGATAAACTTTTTGCCACAGATATTTGAAAGTTGAAGATTGAAGATGTCATATTAAATTTTTATTTTAGAATCTTTAAGAAATTGTATGATAATATCATTAATAGTTTTGGTATTGAAGCTTAGTAGATGTGAAATATTCAGCGGTAAACTTACATACCGCTCCTGAAGTCTAGCAATTAGTGCTTTCGTATGGTTTTTATTAAGTTCACAATTAAAGATTATATGATTTAAATCTGCAGTAGAGTAGTTATCACATGAACAGAGAGAGTTGATACGCATTCCTATTTTAGCTAAATGTGCAGGAAAATTGCCATGGTTTAATCTTAAGCGACTTAGGGATGTGGAATAAAATCGAGTAACGTGATAATCAAATATATGTGGGATATTTTGCGGAAGTTGTGGGTGTATGTAAGTGTATGGATTCCTCGAAGTTTGTACAAACTTCAGCCAAATAGTTTCCCATTTCTTTCTTAATTTTTTATGCAATTCTGGAATGTATTCGCTGGAGATTGTTAAATCTACTATTTGAAAAATAAGTAATGAAAAGTGTTGTTTTTGTTTATTGCATTTTACATCTTTATACTGCACATACAATCGGCTCAAATTGTTTTTAACATAAGATTATTATTTTTTATTTCTTGTTTTCTATTCCTTATTTTACTATATTTACTTTTCCATTTCTATTTTTTTATTTATTTACATTGAATACTAATTTGTTTTGTTGTATAATCCACTTCTGCAATAATTATGTGATATATTTGATTTAAACTGGATTCAGGATTTTTTATACTTCGGCAACATTGTCAACTTGAATCCCGACGTAGATAATGACGTGTAACTGTATCTATATTGTACGGAATATAGTCATGTGAAGTGTCACTGTCACTGTCGTACTGGCGACGTACTGTTGTCGCACTGTTGAAAGTTCGCAGAACTTTCGAAAAAAAAAAAATTGTGGCGCGCTGATGTAATCTCTTAATGCCTGTTCTTACTTTTCTAGAACGACTTACAGTTATAGTTAATTTTTACCTATTTCCGTGATATTTTAGAACAAAAATCCCTTTGAGTTATTAAACTCAAGCGCCCTGACCCACATTTTGTTGTAATGGCGAAAGACTTTAATTTTATTTTTTAAACCCTGACCCTTATAGTAGGGTTATATTTTTTTTTGGTACTAAAATTTGATTGATGAAGAGAAAGGAGTAGTGAGAAACGGCTTAACAAGTTAAAATTAGAATGAAGATAACAAATTAATTATGAGGATGAGGATGAGACGTAAAAGCTCAGGAAGTGGAGATCGGCTTATTTTCGTGCTGTTGTTTAGGGGAGAAAAAGATAGTGATAATGGAAGAAACCAGAAAAATTAAAAAGTAATGAAATACTAAAAAGAAAAGAACTGACCTATGATCAATAAACCAAAGATGGGCGCCAGAAGTAAATGCCTTTTAGAACCTTTACTTCGTTGATAGAATAGTGTGGGAGACTAGAAAAGAGAGAGAGAGAGAGAGAGACAGAGAGAGAGAGAAATAAGGAGAAAGATATAAACAAACTAAATAACTTAATCCTGAAATAAAATATTATATGAACCCATATAGTTGAGAGATATCAGGTGCAGGTGAAATGATACAAACCCAATAGGTATACCTTATTTTTATTGTGTAAAAAAAAAATATCTAGATATATGTAAAGTAAGATTTTGGTAACTAATGTATATATATATATATATATAATGTAAAATTTCTAGCTAAAAATATAAATAATGTATAATAATGTAAAACATTGGCTTGCAAGATGAATATATAATAGTAAAATTCAATTAATAATATAAATAATGAATATGAGTAATGTTAAAATTTTGGTTGCCAAGATATAAGCAGATAACGTAAAAGTTTCCGACTATTAAATGATTTCTATGAGTTTACGTTTCTTTCAGATACAAACAATAAAGAGACAGAAAAACAATAGTGAGTGCTAGTCAACAGAACCAGATGATATTCTTCATAAGACCGTATTAATATACTTGTATATTATCTACCACAATACCTAAGTTATTATGTAATGAACCCTATAGAGACCAATGCTTTAGGTCTATAAGTACTTATGTTCCCTTACATGCATTGAGATTTAGATGAAAAATTGACAAAATATCATTTGTTGTGTAGACACAACCGATAGTAAAAGATATGATAAGGGAAGTTAAAAAAATAATCTAGTACTTAACAACAAATGTCCAATAAATATATAATATATTGCGGAACACAATTCGGTCTATAAATGAGAACATTAATTAAGTACACTTATCTTTGTTCCAATCTAGATGAAATTCCTTCAGCTCTAATTCCAAGTGTTGGCTTATGGACGTGCCGGTTTATCAGACGGTAAGCGGCTCTATGAGTATACACATCTTGGGGAAGATTTACGTTCCGGATAATTAATAGGAATGTTATTCTTAGTGCATTTTCCATATAGGTTGTCTTTGTGGGATATTAAAAGCTTGGTTCTATTTTATAATTCTCTAGGTACGGCTAAAAAGAGAGGTTCTCATTAGGTATCTAGAAATTTTTTCCTGGATACAAGGTGAGACAGACCGGTTACAAAAGATAACCGAACATATTCTTCCACATAAATGGGAAGGTCATTTATCCAAAATGAAATTACATTATTACTTAAGTAATATATTTCTAAAAGTAGCTTTGCTAGATTTGACTTTTTAAGGTATAAAATTATTCATTTTGATATATGTGTTTCCTAAATTTCCAAAAGAAATTTTTAAAATAAAATCACTTACCAGACGTTCATTTTAGGTATATTATATCTTTACAGATATATTTAGCTTGCTTTGTAATTGCAATTCCAAAATAGATTTATTGAATATCTCCTATTCTTTTATGTATGACATCTGCCGTTTTTTCTCCAACACATATTTGTCTGTATTTGACCTTCTTAAGTCGTTGGTTAGCTAGCACTAATTCTGTTTTCATTTTCCTACCTCGATCGTAAGGTAACTTTTTGTTATTCGATGTTAATTATTACGGTTGTCGGGAGTGATTACTCGTAAACGTAGCGGAACGCTACATTCCCCCTCCACTCGATATAATTTTCCTTCAGAAAATTATTCTGGCAAAAACCAAAACGAAGTTTATTCTTGGCAGGGTTAGTACTTTAATATGGGTCAGGAGTAGTAGCTCCTAGCAGTTGTAGCTGTAGTTACAGTCACAACCACTCCACAAAGTTAAAGACAGGATTAGTACATCAACTAACTAATCTAATCTAACCTAAAACATTAATTTTGAATTTGGCTCAAAGTGGGTAAACATCCACATTATACCACATATTTACACAAGGGAAATAAAAGGCAACACTTCTCATGCTTCCGAGCATGGAAGAGTGCGGGCACAAAAGTATGACACACTTGTGTGGATCCAACACAAGAGTGCATCAAGGTAAGTTCCCAAGATTCCGGAACCGGTATGGTTTACGGAGATCGCGAGAAAGGAACTTTTCCTTCCTTAACGTAGACAAGGACTAGTCTGATGATCTGCATCCAGACTTTATTTACGAATGAACCGTATACTAGGTATCTTAAAGTTTACTAATAGTTATTCTTGCTGTACCATTACTTACATCAATTAAACTTATTAAATCGTTCACATTAAAGGCTTAGATTACACGTAACCCCAAATTGTTATCAACGTGAACTAAAGGTACTAGAAAAAAATATTCCTGACTAAAACAAAGTATCCACCCAACTACATAAAGAACCATTAAATTTGGCCTTACTCACTATCGGACTCACTATCGATTTGGATATTAGCACCTAAGTTAATCCAAAGATGAACACAAAATTTATTGTTGACATATTCAACCGAGAGTAACCAGGATATTCTCCAACCGATTCAAAACATGGTATCAAAGATAACTTAAGGTAAGGAAATAGAGATGTAACATAACTCTCTAAGGTAAGATAAGATAAGATAAGATAAAGTGAAGTACGATACGCTAAGTTAAATATATTATATATCCAATGCAGATATAAACCAGGTAGTTAAGAATGCACAGCAAAACAAAAAATGGACAAACAAAACAGTTCCACAAATGGATAGCCATTATCATATCCATCCAAATATGGTTCCGTCAGTATAATTCATAATCCATTCCCGAATTGACTTAATATAATCACAGGTAATAATCATTGAAAGGTAACCTAAAGATAACCTAACTTAATATCTGTATCCGATAAATCTATAGCCTAAGGCTACAGCTGATTTCAGTGTACGATATACCAAAACGTTTGATAATCAGTGTATTTTTATACTAACACATGTATAAGCATCAACACAAGTAAGTTCTTAACTACAATTTCTCAAAGGTAAAACTAAAATTTAAGAACCAAAATCAAACAATTTCATCTGAAACCGTATATTTATAGATCAGTTCCTAAAATCAATGACAGAAGAGGTCCGAACTGGACTACTATAGTGGACCAATGCGTAAGAAAACGAAAATCAAATATTAGAGTAGTCACTAACCAACAGCTAATGAATGTATTTTCCAAAATTATTGATATAACAACCATCAACGAAATTAATATTAAAGGTATTGGGTTATCGCCTTGTACAAGAAAAAAAATCCATTGTATAACTTGATGAAGACTTAATCTATGCTACAGAACCGAAGATGGTCAACGACCATATTCGCCACATAGCGACTCCAGGTAAAAGTACATCCATCACAAAATATAGCATGGATTACGAAATCCGCTAACGATCTAGTCCGGAATTTGATCAACGAATTCGAACCCACGTATTATGCTTAGATACACCTATATACCAATATACAACAAAATTTACTAATAAAAGTGAAAAGACAATATTTAAAAGCAATTTACCTATAACAGTCTAATATTTTGAGAAGTGATAATAATGGAATACCCTGTATAATGCATTTATTACACCAGACAAATGTTATGACATTCCCTGTGCAAACGCTGAGTCCATAATATATGTGAACACTTAACTATCAAGGTAAAATCAAGAGCAGAGGTAAAAATAATAATTACCAAATAGCAAAAATAAGAGTTTTTTAGGAAACTAGCAAGTTGCAGACTGCGATAAAAGGTTCCAAAATTAATGCAGAACGCAAGTTAATACCTAATCATCCTCTGAGGTCGAGGACTCAGAATCCATGACTGTTTTATCAGGTAGGAGATCTTTGACATGAAAACGACCAATTCGTTTATTGGACGAATTGTCTTTTAGTTCATAGACAAGAGGCGATATGACTTTTAAAACCGTACATGGAATATACTTCTGACAAAATTTCGCCGCTATGGCATCATTTTTACTTGATTTCACAAAATTTCGTTTTAGGACTCGGTCTCCAGGATAAAAACGTAACGGTCTTTTCCTTAAATTATAATATTTCTGGGAACGTAAATAAGAAGATTTCAATCTCTTCCGAATATCGGCAAATATAGGGGGTAGGTTTTGGAGATCCTCTAGTCGATGAAGATTCTCAGAAACTTGTGGTAAAGTAGTTGCATTATCGGAAATTAAACCAAAATAATCGCCTGAGAGAGGAACATTTCGACCAAAGTTAAGATACGCGGGAGAACATTTAGTGACCTCGTGAGTGGAAGTCCTTATGGCTTGGGCAACAGAATGAATGTATTGATCCCACGACCTATGGTCCTCAAATGTATAAGACCTTAAAGCGGTAACAATACTACGATTTACACGTTCTGAGTGGTTCGCTTGAGGGTGATATGCAGCATTATAGAAAATCTTCTGCACCCTATATTTGGACATAAGAGTCTTGAAAGCGTTCGAGATAAATTGGGGCCCATTGTCACAGGAGACAATTTGAGGAACACCAAATACTAAAAATACTTGTTCTTCCAAATACTTAATAATTGCTGGGACTGTGGCTTTCCGAAGAGGGCAAACCAAAGGAAATTTGGTGAAATAGTCCACTACTACGAGACAATAAGTATTTCCTGTATAGCTACGAGGGTATGGACCAATTAAATCGAGAGAAATCATCTGCCAAGGGAAATTAATATTTCTAAAAGAACCCATAAGACCAGCTTGTGGTAAGTTACTTGGTTTACAAGTAGCACAAACTATGCATTTAGAGATGTACCTTTTAATGGATTTGCGCATGCCAGGCCAATAATATAACTCAGCAATACGGTGGTAAGTTTTATAGAAACCAAAATGGCCAGCAGTAACTTCGTCATGACACATACGCAAAATATTTTCCCTGTTTGGCGTAGGTACAACTATTTTCCATTCGGTCATATTCGATAATACCTCAACAGGACTTAAAATGTGTTTGTACAGCACATTGTTCTCCACCTTAAAATCGGGATATCTTTGTGGGTCTTGAGTAACCTTATCGACCATATTTTGATACCACGCATCAGGAGTTAATGAAGATAGATCTAAAACATTAATATCAAAAACACGGGAAAGAGCATCAGCAACCACTACTCCGGCTGCCTTTCGATAGACAATCTTATACGAATAGGCAGTCAGTTTACATATCCATCGGGAAAGTCTCTGAGAAGGGTTTTTCATGCTGTGAAGCCATACCAAAGAACTATGGTCCGTAATTATCGTGAAATTACGACCCTCTAAATAATAACGAAAAGCTTCTAAACCCTGAATAATAGCTAATAGTTCTTTCTCCGTAGTCGAATAGTTTTTCTGCGCCTTATTCAGTTTCTTACTTGTATAAGCTATTGGGTGTTCAGAGTCATCTTTCACCTGAAATAGCACGCCACCAGAAGCGGTGTTAGAACAATCGGTCATCAGATAAAAATGTTCGTTAAAATTAGGTGAGATCATGACTGGAGCGCTCGTTAGTGCATCTTTAACGCGCCTAAACGCTTCATCGGCCTCAGGAGTCCAAATAATCGTTTGGCCTTTTTTCCTATCCTTCAGAAGATCAGTAAGGGGTGATAGTAAGGTAGAATAAGACGGAACAAACCGACGATAATATCCACACATGCCTAAAATTCTGCGAACTTGGGTGGTAGTTTTTGGGATGGGAAAATCTCTTATAGCGGCGACCTTTTCAGGGTCTGTCCTAAGACCCTGGTTATCAACCATATAGCCTAAAAACTTCAAACTTGGTCGACAAAATTGACATTTATCAAGATTAACCGTTAAATTGGCCTCTTTTAACCGGACAAATAATTTATTCAAAATTTCGATATGAGTAGAAAAATCCGGGGTGACTACCAAGATATCATCAAGATAATAAAACACGTAGGGCTCTAACTGAGGACCTATTACTATATCCATGAGACGACACATAGTTTGGGGAGCAGATACTAACCCAAAAGGCATTGTTACAAATTGAAACAATCCTTTACCATTGACGGCAAAAGCGGTATATTTCCTACTTTCAGTACTAAGAGGTATTTGTAAAAAAGCTTTTGAAAGATCTATAGACGATATGAACTTCGAGTTTTGAAGTTTGCTCAAGATAATATCAATTCGAGGGATCGGGTAAGCATCCCGATTTACTGTGATGCTGTTTAACTTACGTCCATCAAAACAGACCCTAAATGATCCATTCTTTTTTTTCGTGAGCCATAATGGACTACTATAGGAAGAGGTAGACGGTTCGATGATATTAAGTTTAAGCATTTCATCAATCTCTTGGTCTAAATCTTTTTGCCACGCTTGGGGTATCGGATATTGGTATTGCCTAAATGGTGTGGGATTATTCACTTCAATAGAATGGGAAAGCAAGGTAGTACGGCCTAACTTATCCGTAGAGGAGATAGAATTAAACTTGGAGATAGTTTCTTGTAACTGATTTTGTTCCTCATTTGATAAACTAGAAAAATCTTGTACGGCATTCAAGCTCGAAATATTAAATGAAGATATAGACATAGAAAAATCAGAGCAGTTAAGTGTGCTATTAAAAACATTAAGAAAGTCCATTCCAAGGATAACTGAATTTTGAACTGAGGGAATAACATAAAAAGTAACATTTCTGCGTATATTCGCTACAGAGACTTCTGTTACGAATTTTCCCGTGATGGGTTGTACAGTGCCATCAGCAGTCGATACTTGAAGAGAAGAAATCGGGTTAACTTTGACTTTATCGTTGTCTATTAAACGAAGAGATAAAGAACCTAGTAAAGATATGTTTGAACCACTGTCTAGAAGTGCTAAACAAGATTGACCTAATACTTCGATAGGGAGATACGGACGATTATCGTTATGTTTCCTAACTAATAGAGAATTTAAATCTAAGGTTGTTTTATCAATCACTATGGTGTTGCCAGAAAATTGAGATAAAGGTAGACAGGTATCTCCTTCCTTAATTTTTCTGGAAGAAGAAGGTAAAGGTAACGGAATTAACGCAGAGTTAAGTTCTTGTTCGAGACCAGGAGATGGGAGATTTAATGAAGATACTGAGAAAGAAACACTATCATTATCTGATTCGACATTAAAGGGTGTCTGCTTCAGAAAACTTAATCTTGAGATAGGTTGTTGTTTGAAGTTGTTGTCTTTTTGGACGAAATACCTTTCCCTTTTCGACTGGTAGAAGGTACGGGAGGGCTTGACGTGTTGAGTCCTGTATTGTTTATGGAAGTTACGGAATTCCCTGATGGGAGAGACTGTCAGAGGAGGGCTCAGGGTACAATCCTCTAAACGACCGTTTCCCTGACAATTCCTACAGTTGGGTTTAGTGGTATTTTCAAGGCCACACCCAAAACAAAAGGGACGCAATCTGGGGTTTGGGCATGCAGAGAAGGCATGTCCCTGAGTATAACAATTCCAACATACGATCGTGGAGGTAACGGTAGATACATTGTGTTTCGGTACTTTATTTTGCCATGATCGATTTCGTGAAAAGGAATTCTGACTAGAAGACGGGAAAGGACGAGACGAAACTACAGTTGAGGGTTGATTAGACCAAGAAAATGTTTCTTCTAACCGCTTACATTTTTCCGTAAGTTCGTCGATACTACGGATTTCTACAAGAGCTAGTTGAGAGTGATATGAGGGTAACAAAGATTTCATGATGATTCTTACCTTTTCGGATTCCGTGAGAGGAATGTCAAGACGACTACACAACCCAAGGATGTTGTTGATAAACATAGTAACGGGTTCATTCTGGAGTTGTTTCCGCTTTTTAATGTCATCCAAAAGATCATCTTGGTAGGAATATGGTAGGAAATCAGATTTAAGTTTTTGCACCAGATCTTTCCAGCAAGAAAGGTTAGAGCGATTATTCATAAACCAAGTGAACGCAGGACCGGTAAACAACTCAGCGGAGGCTGCAAATAAGTCATCCTCTGGAATACATCTAGAGATTCGCAAACATTCAACTTTCTCTAAGAAAGCGACAACAGTATCACGATCACCTGTACCAGAAAAAGAAATACCCCATTTATGAACTTGGGCAGATTTAGAAAATGGGAAGGGTGACGCATTGTGTATGGGTGCATTTGGAGTGGAGGTAGCAGCTGGGTTTCCCCGAGCATCGAGGTCACCTTCAATATCCAAGATTTTGACTGCGACGGTTTTCTGGTATAATTCCTGGTCATCGGTATCACACTCTAAGCGACTTACTCGTTCAGATAAATGAGCTACTCTAGACGACAATCTAGCAAAGGTAGGATCCAGTATTGTACCCCTGAATATCCCGATTTTCTGGGTAAGGTCTTTCAGTGTGTCCTCAATCTCCTCCTTATGTTTGTCAAAGGGAATACAGGAGGAAGAAATTTGCCGAAAACTCCTATTTTCCTTCTCCTGTCGCAGAGCTCCACGCAATATTTTGCGTTTAGCCTCGACGGTAGGATATTCAGTAACATCAATACTTCGGATTTTAAGCTCGTAATCTAACTCTTTTACCAGTAAATGATCAACTTTAAAAGTGGACATTTTAAAAAAGAAACTTTCAGTATCAAGACAAAACACCCCAATGAAGGTTAGATAGATAAACTCAATAAAAAAAATTTTACAACTGGCACAAAGCCCGCAAATTTAATCGCATACAGTAATCTAAAATTGAGATAGAAATCAGAACCTAATAAACATATACCTATAACCCAAAATATATAATTGTGTGGATACAAGTGCCAGTACAGGATATCATAATAATTATAAGATACCAAAAAATATGTAACGTATAAAAATGTAAAAATTCAGTTTATTAAATATTAACGTCACCTTCAATAAACATTTATATATTACCTTTTAACTTATGTTCGTATACCACCCAACAATTCATGCTATATCCTCAATTCTAAAATAATTTCCCCTACACCTGTATACTCTCTCAAAAAAAAAACAAAATGATACACTGCTACTATCAACTTTTTCTTTTTTTTTTTCCAAAACAACAACAAACTGTAAGTGATAATTCGCAATAACCAAATTGAATAAGAGAATGTAGTGTAACTAACACTAAATCACCACCTAAATGAAAACAACGGCCCCACGTTGGGCGCCACTTTGTAACCCTTATAGTAGGGTTATATTTTTTTTTGGTACTAAAATTTGATTGATGAAGAGAAAGGAGTAGTGAGAAACGGCTTAACAAGTTAAAATTAGAATGAAGATAACAAATTAATTATGAGGATGAGGATGAGACGTAAAAGCTCAGGAAGTGGAGATCGGCTTATTTTCGTGCTGTTGTTTAGGGGAGAAAGAGATAGTGATAATGGAAGAAACCAGAAAAATTAAAAAGTAATGAAATACTAAAAAGAAAAGAACTGACCTATGATCAATAAACCAAAGATGGGCGCCAGAAGTAAATGCCTTTTAGAACCTTTACTTCGTTGATAGAATAGTGTGGGAGACTAGAAAAGAGAGAGAGAGAGAGAGAGACAGAGAGAGAGAGAAATAAGGAGAAAGATATAAACAAACCAAATAACTTAATCCTGAAATAAAATATTATATGAACCCATATAGTTGAGAGATATCAGGTGCAGGTGAAATGATACAAACCCAATAGGTATACCTTATTTTTATTGTGTAAAAAAAAAATATCTAGATATATGTAAAGTAAGATTTTGGTAACTAATGTATATATATATATATAATGTAAAATTTCTAGCTAAAAATATAAATAATGTATAATAATGTAAAACATTGGCTTGCAAGATGAATATATAATAGTAAAATTCAATTAATAATATAAATAATGAATATGAGTAATGTTAAAATTTTGGTTGCCAAGATATAAGCAGATAACGTAAAAGTTTCCGACTATTAAATGATTTCTATGAGTTTACGTTTCTTTCAGATACAAACAATAAAGAGACAGAAAAACAATAGTGAGTGCTAGTCAACAGAACCAGATGATATTCTTCATAAGACCGTATTAATATACTTGTATATTATCTACCACAATACCTAAGTTATTATGTAATGAACCCTATAGAGACCAATGCTTTAGGTCTATAAGTACTTATGTTCCCTTACATGCATTGAGATTTAGATGAAAAATTGACAAAATATCATTTGTTGTGTAGACACAACCGATAGTAAAAGATATGATAAGGGAAGTTAAAAAAATAATCTAGTACTTAACAACAAATGTCCAATAAATATATAATATATTGCGGAACACAATTCGGTCTATAAATGAGAACATTAATTAAGTACACTTATCTTTGTTCCAATCTAGATGAAATTCCTTCAGCTCTAATTCCAAGTGTTGGCTTATGGACGTGCCGGTTTATCAGACGGTAAGCGGCTCTATGAGTATACACATCTTGGGGAAGATTTACGTTCCGGATAATTAATAGGAATGTTATTCTTAGTGCATTTTCCATATAGGTTGTCTTTGTGGGATATTAAAAGCTTGGTTCTATTTTATAATTCTCTAGGTACGGCTAAAAAGAGAGGTTCTCATTAGGTATCTAGAAATTTTTTCCTGGATACAAGGTGAGACAGACCGGTTACAAAAGATAACCGAACATATTCTTCCACATAAATGGGAAGGTCATTTATCCAAAATGAAATTACATTATTACTTAAGTAATATATTTCTAAAAGTAGCTTTGCTAGATTTGACTTTTTAAGGTATAAAATTATTCATTTTGATATATGTGTTTCCTAAATTTCCAAAAGAAATTTTTAAAATAAAATCACTTACCAGACGTTCATTTTAGGTATATTATATCTTTACAGATATATTTAGCTTGCTTTGTAATTGCAATTCCAAAATAGATTTATTGAATATCTCCTATTCTTTTATGTATGACATCTGCCGTTTTTTCTCCAACACATATTTGTCTGTATTTGACCTTCTTAAGTCGTTGGTTAGCTAGCACTAATTCTGTTTTCATTTTCCTACCTCGATCGTAAGGTAACTTTTTGTTATTCGATGTTAATTATTACGGTTGTCGGGAGTGATTACTCGTAAACGTAGCGGAACGCTACAATAGCCCGTCGAGAAAACTCCAACGGAACGTTTTTTATGACGGCACTAAATCCAATAACGTTTTTCTAATTTCACACTTAGTAATTTTTCAGGCAAATAGGGCAGTCGGAATGAAAAAGTGTCTGCTGAGAATGGTTTCCATCGTGGTTAGATTATACCTTGTGGAGATGGACTTTAATTTTTTTTTAATAATTGTTATATTTTCTATTAGCTAGATAGCTGCAATTTTTACTCGGTACGTAATTTAATGAAAACACTAATAAACAAGCAGCGGTTTCATTTTTTTTTATATGCATCCATCAAGAAAATTCGTAATTTATTTTAGCTGTGCAATGTATTAACCCAAGAGGTGTTGGTAGGTAAGCCACTACCAATTTGCACTGATGACTTCTTTACATTTTCAGTAGTAATTGCACGAGAGCTCTAAAATTATCGTTCTTTTACGAGGGCAACAAGTCGATAATAATTTTAGCGATCGAGTGTAATTCGCTGAGATTAGTTCATGAATAAAACTGTTTTTTTAAATCATTTGAACTAATATTTGATTGATATATTCATCTGAATATTTGCTAAACCTGTTCCTTGGAGTTCTCTGTGACAACTTGTAAAACATTGTCATTAATGTCACTGAAAAGAAGTGTTACTGGCTACCTAACTGAATGTTCATTTTTGCGTAGTAACAAAGGGCACATGACATAAAGCTTGACGACGGGATTTTATTAAAAATGATCGTTGTGTTTTTATTTATGTAGCTTTCTATTTGTCAGAATTTCTTATGAATGAAATAATCAGTAGTAATTGCACAAGAGCTCTGAAATTATTGAATTTTTCCCGAGTGACACTTTGACAGTTTTAATTTCACGAGCCGAAGGCGAGCGAAATTATGTCAAAGTGTCACGAGAGCAAAAATTCTATATTAATTTCAGAGATCGTGTGCAATTTGTTGCGATTATTTCATGAATAAAACTGTTCAAAACCAAAATTTAATTGTAATTTATTTATGTAAGTACAAAGTATCATTAAACACACAGTTTTTATAAATATAATATGACGATTGAAAGTCATCACTTTTATAATTTTTAAAACATTAATTGTCATTAATGTCACTGAATGTATTTTTTCGTAGCAACGAAGGGCATCTGACGTAATATGCATAACGACGGGATATTATCAAAAATTATCACCTTAATTTGCATTTCTGTAGCTTTCTATTGGTCAGAATCTCCTATGAATGAAATTATCCGTAGTAATTGCACAAGAGCTCTAAAATTATCGAATTTTTCCCAAGGGGAGTGAAATTATGTCAAAGTGTCAGGAGGGCAAAAATTTGATAATAATTTTAGAGATCGAGTGCAATTTGTTGCGATTATTTCTTGAATAAAACTGTTCAAAACCAAAATTTTATTGTAATTTCTTTATGTAAGTACATATTAGTACAATTAACACACAGTTGTTATAAATATTTGACGGCTGAAAGTCATCACTTTTATAATTTTTAAAACATTAATTGTCATTAATGTTACTGAATGTATTTTTTCGTAGCAACGAAGGGCATCTGACGTAATATATTTGACGACGGGGTATTATCAAAAATTATCAGTTTAATTTTTATTTCTGTAGCTTTCAATTGGTCAGAATCTCCTATGAATGAAATAATCAGTAGTAATTGCACAAGAGCTCTAAAATTATTGAATTTTTCCCGAGTGACACTTTGACAGTTTTAATTTAAATTATGTCAAAGTGTCAGGAGGGCAAAAATTCTATATTAATTTTAGAGATCCAGTGCAATTTGTTGCGATTATTTCATGAATAAAACTGTTCAAAACCAAAATTTTATTGTAATTTATTTAAGTACAAATTAGTACAATTAAACACACAGTTGTTATAAAAATTTAACGGTTGAAAGTCATCACCTTTATAATTTTTAGAATATTAATTGTCATTTATGTCACTGAATGCATTTTTTCATAGCAACCAAGGGCATCTGACGTTAATATACTTGACGACGAGAAATTATAAGTAGTAATTGCAAAAGAGCTCTAAAATTCTATATTAATTTTAGAGATCGAGTGCAATTTGTTGCGATTATTTTATGAATAAAACTGGTCAACACCAAAATTTTATTGTAATTTATTTATGTAAAAACAAATTGGTACAATTGAACACTCTGTTGTTATAAATATTAATTTGACAGTTAAAAGTCATCACTTTTATAATTTTTAAAATATTAATTGTCATTAATGTCACTGAATGTATTTTTTCGTAGCAACGAATGGCATCTAACGTAATATACTTGACGACGGGAAATTATCAAAAACTATCGATTTAATTTAGATTTATGTAGCTTTCTATTGGTCAGAATCTCCTATGAATGAAATAATCAAAAATTATCAGTTTAATTTAGATTTCTGTAGCTTTCTATTGGTCAGAATCTCCTATGAATGAAATAATCAACATAATTTGTTCACGTTATATCAAACATAAATATTTATATTGTCAAAATAACTGTCAAAGTTTAAATACATAATTCAAAGTTTCTCTTCGAATTTTGTGATCTAACCACAGATTATTTAACGTAGATACAATTTGTTCAGTCCATTCTTGTATCGATATATCGAAGTAATTTAGTACAGCAAAAAAACACCCTGTTCGGGACTGTGACAAGCCCAGCCCAGGAAAACTAATACACAGGTACGCAAATGATGATAAATATATTTTTCAAAATATGTTTCCATCCGGGATAAATACAGAGTTTAGTAATAATTCAATAACCAACCCACAAATGTATCAACAAGTCAACACACAAGGGCAACTAGCCATGAATATACAAACCACGCCATATCTAATATCGATGTCTCAACCAGCACCAACAAAACCAATGCCACCTAACTTGTACCCTCCACTACCACAGACACAAATTCCATTAGTGCCGATCACATATCATAGTTCTGCTTCAAATTATCAATTACAACGATTGCCATCCACCAGTGAAGAAGAGGAAGAAAACAACGAACCAGCTAGCAGCAACGATTGGCAAGAAATTAGAAGCTCAAAAAGAAGAAAAATCTGAAAAACAACAGACAATTCAAACAGTACAAATATTATTGTAACAGAAAATAGATTTGAAGCGCTAGAAAATGAAGTAATCCCTCCCAAGGAGAACAACACAGCAAACCCTCCACCAATTTTCATACACGGTGTACAAGACTATCAAAAAATGGTACAATAAATTAAGGATGTAGCAGAAAGGGAAGAATATCATACAAAAAGTTTAACTAACAATGTCGTAAAATTAAGTTGTGGCACGCCAGATACATATAGAAAAATGGTTAAATATTTTAATGAACATAACATTTATCACCATACATATCAGTTAAAACAGGATCGAGCCTATAGAGTTGTAATAAAATACCTTCACCACTCTACTAACACCGAGGACATAAAAAACGAACTCCTAAAACTGGGTCATAAAGTTCGAAATATAATAAATGCACAACACAGAATTACTAAAGAGCCACTTAATTTGTTCTTCGTGGATCTCGAACCGGCAGCAAATAACAAAGATATTTATAACTTAAGGGGGCTACAGAATAGAGTTATTGAAATTGAACCTCCCCGAACAACCAAAAATCACATAATACAATGCATGAGATGCCAATCGTACGGTCACTCCAAGTCATATTGCAATAAACCATTTGTATGCGTCAAATGCGGAGGAGCCCACAATACCACAACTTGTAAGAAGACTAGAGAAACTCCAGAAAAATGTGCATTATGTGGTGGGGATCACCCCGCAAATTATAAAGGATATGAACATTACCAAAAAATTTATAATATTAATAACATGTATCATAACAGAGGGAACGTATTAAATCCAGCAATAAATCAGATACATACACAACCCAGAATATATACACAACCCAGGATTCAGAATCAGTATGAAAGTTACGCTCAAGCTGCAGCAAATAATCAGAACAATAACGAAGATACAGCGAGTATACTTACCAAATTTCTAGAAGAGTTTAAAAATTTATTTAACCAGCTAATGCAACAAAATAGTATGGTGCTCAACATGATTTCCATGCTAGTAAATAAAGTAAACTAACAATGTCTAAGTTCATAAGAATTGCCCAATGGAATGCCAATGGTCTTCCTAATTATAAAGAAGATATAAAACTATTTCTGGAACAAAATTTCATTGACATACTACTAGTAAGTGAAACCCATTTTACAGACAGAACCTACTTCAAGATACTTAAGTATAAATTATATTACACAAATCACCCAGATGGTACAGCCCACGGAGGTTCAGCCATATTGATAAGAGAAAATATAAAACATTATGAAATGCTAAAATATGAAACAAGTTACATTCAAGCAACATCGATAAAAATACAAACTCTTCCATATGATATAACTGTCACAACAATTTATTGTCCGCCCAGGCATAGACTTACAAAAGAAGATCTTCTACCCTTTTTCCAAACTCTAGGGCCAAAATTTATAGCAGGTGGAGATTACAACTGTAAACATACGCTGTGGGGTTCACGCCTAACAACCACTAAAGGCAGAGAGCTAGCAAAAGTTATCCAGGATAAAAGCTACTCATTCCTATCGACGGGATCACCGACATATTGGCCAACCGATCCAAATAAAACACCAGACCTATTGGATTTCTTTATTACAAACGGAATATCTCAATCATATACAGATGTAGTACCAAGTTTTGATTTATCATCAGATCATAGTCCCATAATTGCCACAATTAGCACAACGGTGATAATCAAAAAACCAACACCTCGACTGCATAACTTCAAAACAAACTGGGACACATACCGGCTAATCATAGAACAGGAAGTAAATCTACTAGTGAGATTGCAAACTCCCGAACAAATAGAAAGAGAAACTAATAATCTAATCAACTTACTTCAAAATGCTGCCAAACAGTCTACCCCTCAACCTGGACAAAAAAAATTTTCAACCAACATTCCTCTTGAAATAAGAAGACTAGTAGCAGAAAAACGAAAAGCCAGATCAATTTGGCAAAGAACTCACAGACCAGACGACAGGACAATTTATAATAACAAAACAAGAAACTTAAAAACAGCTCTAGAACAGATGAGAAACAACTCATTTGAAAACTATGTATCAAACCTTTCGCGTCAAGATAACTCTATCTGGAAACCAATCAAAAACAAAAATAAACCAATAAATACTTCACCTCCAATTCGGAAAAACTCATTACCACCAGGACCATGGGCAAAAAGCAACAAAGAAAAAGCTGATCTATTTGCTGAACATCTAACTGAAGTCTTCAAGCCACACGACAATGACCAAGTACAAGAAGTAGAGCAGGAACTAGCCTTACCAATTAATCAACGAGAGCGACTAACTTTAATTACACCGAAGGAGATCAAAGCTGAAATTAATCATTTGAATGAAAAAAGGCACCAGGCACTGATCTCATAACAGCAACAATGCTAAAACAACTTCCTAAAAAAGGTTTAATGAAGTTATTGTACATATTAAATGCAATCTTAAGACTTAATTATTGGCCTATATCACTAAAAATTGCCCAAGTAATTATGATACCGAAACCTGGTAAAGCTTTAACGGATGTTTCATCATACCGCCCAATAAGTCTACTGCCAATAATGTCAAAACTTCTTGAAAAGCTGTTACTTAAAAGAATTATGAGCGACCTAGAATTCCAAAACTGGATCCCAGAACACCAATTTGGATTCCGGCAAGGTCATTCTACAGTGCAACAATGCCATCGCATATCAAATGTAATTAATAGAGCTTTGGACAATAAACAGTATTGCACAGCAGCCTTTCTGGACATCAGCCAAGCATTTGATAAGGTATGGCACCCAGGATTACTTTATAAAATCAAAAAATCCCTACCCAACAAATACTTTGACTTATTAAAATCGGGGGATGAACTATCAAACCGTAACAAAATTCAATCAGGAGTCCCACAAGGTAGTATATTGGGTCCACTTCTTTATGTACTATACACATCCGATTTACCAACATCTCCACAAACCACCATTGGAACTTTCGCTGATGAAATAGCAATATTTGCAAGTGAAGAGGATCCAAGAGCTGCAGTATTAAAACTTCAAGAACACCTAGACCAAATTGGACAGTGGTTAAAGAAATGGAAGATAAAAGCTAATGAAACTAAGTCAACACATATAACTTTCACACTAAGGAAAGACCAATGCCCAAGTATTAGCCTTAATCAAGTCAACATACCACAACAGAACATCGTCAAATACCTGGGGCTTCATCTTGATTCTAAATTAAACTGGAAACAACACATTTTAAAGAAGAAGAAACAAATTGAGTTGAGAGTGAAAGAAATTGATTGGCTTATAGGTAGAAAATCTCGACTCTCAATTGAGAACAAACTGCTGATTTATAAAACAGTCATCAAACCTATATGGACGTACGGTATAGAACTATGGAGTTGTGCCAGCAAATCAAACAGAAAAATTATCCAAAGAACTCAATCAAAAATTCTACGCACCATCGCAAATGCCCCGTGGTATATTTCCAACCAAACCCTTCATACAGACCTAAACATCCCGTTAGTCAGCACAGTAATTCAAGAAAGAGCCAACAGACATCACGAGAAATTGGAAGACCACCCCAACCAATTAATATTACCATTACTGCAGCCACTAAACAACAGAAGATTGCGAAGATTATGGCCCATAGATCTTCGCTGAAACTGAGGTGAAACCGCTGGGTGATGTACCTCATAACGCCATTTTAGTGTACAATAATACATTGATATATGTTATTGTACTTGTTATCAAATTAGCTTATAGAATATGTAATTGTGATTGTTAATAAATGCTTACAAAAAAAAAACGTTATATCACAAGGAAAAAATTCCTTTAACTGAGCGGCTAAGCAGGTCAGAGCCGCTTTTATAAGGATGTCCAAGGTATTATGTAACAGAGACCTAAAATTGCATTGAGGATCTGCCTACTTCGCTGGTACGTGTTCTCGGTCTTACTTTATAGTGTAGATCTTGGACAGTGACTAAAATTGATCTAAATTGCCTTAAGACTTCCGAGATGTGGTGCCATACAAAAATTTTAAAAGTTTGTTGGGTGGAGAAGATCGGAAACTACACAATACTAGAACATCTTAGCAAGTCTACTAACATTATCTATAAAAAGCATCAAGAAAAGCAAACAGGGTTATTTCGAACATGTAATGAGAGGTCTCAAATATAGGTAGCTATAAAATATTATGCAAGGGAAAATAACAGGCAAACACATTCCAGGACGAAGGAATTCATGGTTGAAGAACATGGGAGATCAGTATGGTATTGATACAAGCATGCTATTTAGGTTGGCAGTGAATAAAATTAAGGTAGCTATGATAGTAATCAACGTTCTGAAAGACATGGTACATAAATAAGAAGAACTTAATATGAAAGCTAACTTCCCAAATGCTGTCCATGCAAATCTTGTTTGACGTTTTATCTCCACAATATGATTTTATACATTAAATTTTAAGGTTGGTCCCAACTATACAGAACACTATGTGCACCAAACATTTTTGTAGAAGAAATGTTTTGACATCCCATGTTACATATATTAGTATTATTTCTCACGTTACGTTGTATGTTGCATTTTAATTTTAATTGTGACTTACTGTTTTAACGTGAATTACTGATTTCTGGATACTATACAGAGTGAGTTTTATGTATGGAAACCCTCAATTATCTCGGAAACGGCTTGCACGATTTTTTATAGATTTTGATAAGTAAAGATTTTCTAATGCGGCCGATATTATAGTGGTAATTAAATTGTTGTCTTCCGTTTTTGTGGGAATCTAATGAACTTTCGTATTTCAAATGGAACATCTTGTATATTTTTTGCGTTTTGGAGACAACGACAACCTAATAAATATGATTTTTAAACGCTTTTATTTAGTTCAATAGATTGCGTCAAATTTTTGGATGTTAATTTGACTACCTTTTCTTCAATGCAAATGAATGAAATTTTGCAGACATATGCATTCGCGGTGACAATACACGAATAGACAACAAAAAATTTTTGTTTATGTTTATTAATTGTTTAAATAAAAAAAAAACGATTTTAATGGAAAAAGGCCTAAATTATCTTGTTTTTTACAATGTAGAAACTTGAAACTTTTACGGATAGTAGCCAATGATATAACCTATACATAATTTCACTTTTTACGTTAATTGTTTACGTTATGCGTCATAAATAAACAATAAAATTTTAAATTTTGGACACTCATATATTTGTTTATACAGTACGATGCAAGTGAAAGGAATAAATTCGTTATTTCGTAAAAAGGCGACTTGAACCCTGGAATGCTACCTGGGGTACACTTGTACCCCAACCTTGTTTATAAGTTACACCAATTTGCAGTAGTGGGTGTAGAAAATATGAAAATAAACTTGTGAATAATAATATAATAAAATATTTTTGTATACAAAATAAATTCTTAGCATGTTATCTTAAGATTGTTTTTGTCATAAGTTCTTAAAACATACATATATAAATATTTTAGGTCGATTTTATTTGGGGTACCACTGTACCTCGATGTAGCAGATTGAGTTTAGAAAATAAGTGTAGCAATCCAGGGTTAAGGAAAAATCCCGAAAGAGGTCGATTTTATTTTTAAATTACGATATTTTGGCATATATGTCATACTAGTGACGTCATCCTTCTGGGCGTGATGACGTAATCGATGATTTGTTTAAATGAGAATAGGGGACATGCGACAGCTCATTTGAAAGGTCATTCAATTCTTTATTCAGTAATATGCAAGGTTCGACTGTTGACTACGCTGCCTGTCGTGAACTTGGGCCCGAAAGTATTTGCGGAAGGACAGGCTTACGTTGCATTGAGCCGAGTGCGATCATTAGACGGCTTGCGCATCGAAGAACTGCATTGCGAGAAATTAACAGGGTCTACACCGTGCATAAGTAAAGCATTAGAAGAGATGGAAAGACTGCGAAAACTGAAATATTGATTTTTATTTAGATGTATGAAGAAATTACAGAAAATGTACAATGTATCAAATGTTGAAATAAATGCAAAAAATGTGTCTATCTTATACATCCTTTTTTTAAACATGACGATATATTCTAATGTTTGAAAAATGTGAGACTAAAAAGTAAAAAATAAAAAATATGAAAAAAAATTTTTAGGAAACGCTTTTTTTTAGTTACTGGTGACTAAAATTAAAAATATAAAAAAATCAACTAAAAAGCAAAAAATAAAAAAAATTCAAACTCGAAGGGTTATTCGAAACAAACTGTTAGACAGATTAAATATAAAGCGTCTTCATCGAATAAACGGTTTGAGGATAGATACTTTTTCACTTTTCGCGCCCCACACTTTTCTTTAACGAATGTATTAGAGTTTTTCAATTTTTTAACGAATGTGTGAGATTTTTGTATATTTAATCTGTCTAATAGTTTGTTTCGAATAACCCTTCGAGTTTGAATTTTTTTAATTTTTTTGCTTTTTAGTTGATTTTTTTATATTTCTAATTTTAGTCACTAGTAACTAAAGAAAAGCGTTTCCTAAAAATTTTTTTTCTTATTTTTTATTCATGCTATATTTCCTATACCTAAATGCCATAATTTCGGATTTATTGCAAAATTTATTTTAAAAAAAAATTTTATTAAATTGTAAAAATCAATTTCTTCGGTCCGGT
The DNA here is from genome assembly GCF_917563875.1 of Diabrotica virgifera virgifera. Classification (NCBI taxonomy): domain Eukaryota; kingdom Metazoa; phylum Arthropoda; class Insecta; order Coleoptera; family Chrysomelidae; genus Diabrotica; species Diabrotica virgifera. The sequence goes on from NC_065446.1 coordinate 130,601,048, forward strand.
AGACATCATTTTAGGTTGTTTGGATCATTGCGAACAAAAAAGGTATTTTATAATTGTTCTCTAAAGTTATTCGTTTTCGAGTTACAAACAATTTAAAACTGAAAAAAACGAAAAATGTCGATTTTCTAGGTTTAAAATCACAGGTAAAAAATATAATTTTCGAAAATATGAAGTACATAAATTCAAGCTCAAATCTTCTTCTATCAGCTCCCCATAAGAATTATTGGCACGTTTTATTCTAAAATATTGTTTTTTGATTGTTAATGAAGCGCAATGAGAGGACCGGCGATCAGGCTTCATTAACATCTAAAAAACAAGGTTTTAAAATGAAACAAGCCCAAATTAGGTATCGGTGGCTGATGAAATAAAGTTTAAACTTGAATTTAGGCACTTTGTGGCTTCAAATATAATATTTTTTATTTGTGTTTTTGAACCTTGAAAATCGTCATTTTTCGTTTTTTTTTTATTTTAAATTGCTTATAACTCGAAAACGATTAACTTTAAAGAAAAAATACAAAACACCTTTTGTGTGCCCAATGATCCAAAGAACCTAAAATAATGTCTACCTGACCGAAAAAATGGATGTTTTAATTTATTTAAAATTGTTTTAAAAATAAATTTTGCAATAACTCCGAAATTATGGCATTTAAGTATAGGGAATATAACATGAAAAATAGTCAGTATTTCTTAAGGTCTTCAAAACGCAAAAAATATACATGGTGTTCTATTTGAAATAAAAAATTTCATTAGATTTTCAGAAAAACGGAACATCTGACAACAACGTATTACCACTATAATATCGGTCGTACTGGAAAACCCTTCCATAACAAAATCTATAAAAATCCTGCAAGCCGTTTCCGAGATAATTGAGGGTTTCCATACATAAAACTCACTCTGTATATGAATTATTATAATTTTAGTGAACATGTAAATCAAAATAATTAAAACATTTTTGTAGGTTATTGTTAGATAATTTCTAAGCAGGTGGTTGTACTCTGATGATATATAATTGTTATTTATGAGGTATAACTGATTTTAAGGGAATAGGCGCAAAATTTCGCGACAATGTGTTTTAAATGCATTAGACGAAAATCTAGAAAACTAATAAGTATTTTTGAAAAATTTAACGGGGACGGAGCAAAATGTAAAATTTTGACGCCTGTCAAAATTTTCAATGTGTTTAAAATGTATTTATTTTTTTCGAATCCTGAGAAAACCAATAAATATTTTTGAACAATTTAAACGCAGAATGAATCATTCCATTCTTACCGAGGGCCCAAAGTCTGAAAACTTCTATAATGTTTATTTTAATAAGTTACAGTAAAAGGAAAATTTAGTGTGATTTTTAATTGCAAATATTTCATTAAAAAGAAAGTTTTTATTTATTCTAAGCAACTTTCAGCCCTCGGTAAGAAAGTAGTCTTTCATTCTGCGTTTAAATTTTTCAAAAATACTTATTAGTTTTCTCAGGATTCTAAAAAAATGAATATGCATTTAAAACATATTGCGGCGAAATTTTGCGCCTAGGCCCTTAAGATATAATTTATCCATAATGTATCTTGCAAAATAATTTCACTTTATTATTACCATTTTAGCACAAAATTCATTTTGTCCAATATTTAGTGCAGTGCACCATAATATAAACTTGAGGCCTAGATTGGTCCTCCACCATAATTTCGAGTATTACAGTCGAACCCGCTTATTAGAGTACCGGTTATAGGAATATCCCGGTTTATGGAATATAAATTCGAGGTCCCGAAACGTTTCCATTTACTCCTAAATAAATTTATCCGTTTATTGGAATACGTATTAATAAAACAAGACCGCTTATTGGAATATTATTCAGGTCAACGAATAAATTTTTAGCTACAATTTCGAATTTCGTAAAAATTTAAATTATGTCTTGTATTATGGTTTCTCGCCAAGGGCTCCGAAGGCCTTTAGTGCTGTTTTATTTATATTATTTGGGTTTGTCAGATAGGTAATAAATATTTTATTGCGTTATTATGAGTACCAATTAAATCGTTTACCGACAAATTCAGTCGTAAAATAATTTCCTTTGTCTACAAACTAGACCTATTGCCATCCTCTTGCCTGTAGTAAAATTTTTAAGAAACAGTTCGCCCATCCTAATTGCTTGTAAAATTATAAAACGTTTTCGGGATGGCCAAACCATTGTAAATTTTTCTAATTTTTATAATAATTGAGAGCAACAAAAGTGACTAGTATTTTAAGTAATAAAAAACAAGCTACAATTACCGATTATTTTTCAAGACTAAATAAGTGATTTTCTTATTAACCCTGGAAGCTCACACTTGGGTGTGAGATACCCATCGCGACACTTAACTGCATGTAGCTTGCGCAGCTGCATTTCAATGGTAATGCTGCTTTATGTAAATTCAGTCTCTATTCTGCCAAGGACGGGTGTGTAGTTGCGGTCTCATTTGAGCAATATTTTCAATCACGAGAATTTATTGAATACAGGCTAGGGTATGTAGCACCCATGTGTGAGGTTTGCGATCAAGTGTGCGTTCAAGTTAATGACCTAACAACAAAACATCCCACAAATTTAGTAAAGAAAACTAGGTGTTATTTCTGCAAAGGCAAAGATGGAAAAGCAAAGCGTGCATGCTCGGCTTGCTATAAAGCATAATGCATGGAGCATAGAGCCACACTGTCTTATGAATGTAGTTACTAAAATGAGTGAAACTGAAATACCTGGCTAAGAATGAAGAATATGAGTTCTATAATCAAAAGGTGTTATATTTTAGTTAGAAAGACCATTTTGTTGTTAAATTAAATTAAAATATTTTGAATTATGTTTCCGGTTTCTTAGAAAATATTTTTTAATTATTTTTAGGTATTTTTAATATTTTGTTCTTTTGTGTTACTACAATTAATTTTTTTTTTATTTAAAATTATTTTGCAATCTGTTGAGTGTCAACAATAAACAAAAGTAATTACATTGACTAAGGACAAGAAAGATTTTACCCACTGGCAAAATCAAAGTACAATTTTTATAAAGTTGTGTACAAAATAATTACATTTCATAACTACTAACTCATTAGTTTAAAAGTTTACTCTAAATGGTAAGTCCAATGGTTTGAACCTCTTTAACCTACGCTGTTCTTGGGAATTGTCCAGGAGGTTAAGTGCAAACTGGTTTTCATGATCCTCCAACTTGGCAATGTAAGCAGTGCTACGTTTTGTGATGACTTCTTGTACCGTATCAGTTTTAAGGTCTCGATGAATAATTCTGTTGTTGATGTACCAAGGTGCATTAGTGATGGTTCTGAGGGTTTTTGATTGGAAGCGTTGGATGATTTCGATGTTGGAGTGACTGGCTGTTCCCCATAGTTCCAACCCATATGTCCAGATTGGCATAAGTATTGCCTTATAGAGCAGCAATTTATTATCCAGAGATAGTCTTGATGAACGGCCCATTAACCAATACATATTCTGAATTGGAGACCTAGTTGCTTTCTCTTGGTCCAGATATGTTTCCTCCATGTGAGACTTCTGTCCAAATGAATACCAAGATATTTTACCTCGTTGGCTGATGGTAATTGGTGATTGTTTAAAGTTACAGGAGGACAAGTTCCTCTTCGTGTTGTAAATGTAACTTGAATAGATTTTCCTTCATTGACTTTAATTTTCCATTCCAAAAACCAAATTTTTACTCTGTCTAGATACGCTTGAAGGATATGCGAGGCATAAATAGGGTCTGTGTGTGAGGCTAGGATTGCAGTATCGTCGGCAAATGTTCCTAGCATCATTTCTTCTGTAAGTGGTCTCTCCTCTAGAGGTTCCTGAAGAGGTGGAGGTATATCTGCGGTAAACAAGAGATACAAGGTAGGTCCCAGCACGCTACCCTGTGGTACGCCAGCTTTGATAGAACAGAGTTTGGAAATTGCATCTTGGTATTTAATAAAGTAACACCTACCTGACAAATATGACTCAAGAAGAATGTAAAAGCTGTGCGGTAACGTCCTTTTTAGCTTGTATAGGAGGCCTTCATGCCATACCTTGTCAAATGCCTGCCTAACGTCAAGAAATGCCGCTGAACAGTACCTTTTGGCCTCAAAATCAGCATTTATATGTTTTACCACTCTGTGAACTTGTTGGATTGTTGAGTGATGGGATCGAAATCCAAACTGGTGGTCTGGAATTAGATTTTTGATCCAGGGTTCGAGTTTTTTTACTAATAGTTTTTCGAAAACTTTAGACGTGATTGGCAAGAGGCTGATTGGCCTGTACGATGTAGATCGTACTACAATTAATAGAAAGAAAATAAAATTATTGATATAATTATTCGTATGTATTCAATAGTGATTAGAGAGTCTCTGGAAATCATAAAATATTTACTTTTTTTTTTATTTCTTCACAAAAAATCATTGGGTATCTGACACCCATGTGTGCGGTTTATGTAAAAAAATAGGTGTGATCTTCCAGGGTTAAGTATATTATGTATTTGAATACGAAAATATTTACATAATCTATAATATTGCATACATTTCATATTAATTACTGTATGCATCCACATAATATAATGTAATTTGGTTTTTTAATAAATACGTTACGCTATTGTATTATTGACATAAAAAGACCTAAAACCAGTGATGTGGGACATCTCTGCCTAAAACCATATACATATACATATTAACATAGTCATCATCATCATCATCATCATCATCATCTTGGTGCTACAGCCCTTAGAGGGCCTCGACCTTCTCAAGCTTTCTATTAACATATCTCTAACATATTAACATAGTATGTACTATTATTACGTATATTCGGCACACTTATTACGGCTAGCCACCAATGATCGGTTATTAGAATATCCCGGTTATAGGAATATTTTTGCTTGGCAGAAAGGCTATTCCAATAAGCGGGTTCGACTGTATTTCTAAAATGCAAGGATTCCTACAGGCAAAGACACCAAATTAAGCTGTTTTCAAATTCTATTATGTATCTCAAATTATATTGGCTCTGGTAGCCAACGAAGCATATTATCATAAATACCTGAAATTCGCTTGAGTTTTCGATGAGTTGTCTCAGGTTTAGAATATACCCATGTGTATCTTTTTTCTTTACAAACCCCGCTTGTTCCAGCGGTATTTGTTAATGTAGGTAAGATTTTAATATGTTTTTGATAATATGCTAAGGGTGTGTATCTTTTCCCTTTACAAACCCCGCTTGTTCCTGCGGTATTTGTTAATGTAGGCAAGATTTTAATATGTTTTTGATAATATGCTAAGGGTTTATTCGTATGTTTTATTAGACACAATTTTCACATCTGCTAATTGTTTCTCTTTTGTATAGTCGGATATAAATATTGACATACACCAATCGGATGGCTATTTTCGCGAGTTCAAAATAGAGACATAGGTAAAATGGATATTATGTAATAACTCATCACCTATACTTATACAAAAGCCTCGGCTACCAAACTAAGAGTCACGCAGAGAAGAATGAAGCGGTCAATGCTAGGAATAACTCTGCGAGACAAAATCAGAAACAACGAAATCAGGAGAAGAACAAAGGTGACTGACGCCATCGAGAGGATAGCCCGGTTGAAGTGGAGATGGGCAGGACACATAGCCAGAATGACAGATGGGCGATGCACGAAGATATTATTGGAATGGAGGCCAAGAGAAGACAAGAGAAGCGTCGGTCGACCGCCTGCAAGATGGACTGACGACTTAAGAAAGGTAAATAAAAACTGGATGAGAGCGGCGCAGGATAGATGGGGTTGGAAACGAGGGGAGGAGGCCTATGTTCAGCAGTGGACTTTTGAGGCTGGATGATGATATACTTTGTTTCACGTTAAGAATAGAACGTTACGCTTACGGAGATCAGTGTTGCCAAACCTCTCGCGCACGGGAGGATACGTGACTGCCGATATACGATTCATTCTAGTCAATACGGCGTGGCATCGGCGCGCTTCTATCGCCCATAAGAAATACATGGGGTCATCTCCGCAATATTCTATTCTTAACGTGAAACACTCTATAGTCACTGCAGCATTTCTCCTGATATTGTGCCAATGTCTGGAGATTTATTTCTCTTTAGCGATTTAATTAAATATTTTATTCAGAGAGCAAGACAGTAGGTTCTGTAGGTTAGTAGGTGTGCTATATATTTTTTGCTAGTCGTCTGGATTCCCGCTACTTCTACATAATATAATATATAATAGTTTTGCCCCATTTCCAATGTTTTGTCAATATGGAATGTCAATATGTCTTTGGAATACCGTCTTTATCCCTCAAAGCCCACGTTTGAGGTTTAAACACTCTTGTAAAGAGTTTACCTTTTAAAATAAATCTGTCAGTTCAGTGCGACAACTATGTTCTTTAATTTCTCTGCATATTTGATCTAATCCACTTTGTCCTTACGGCATTGTCTTATTTATTTTGATAACGCTCTGTATTCATCGTTTGTTATAAATCTAATTTTATGTTATTTTCCGCATTAAGTCACAGTCCAAGTGCCATCAGTTATCCATGACATACTTCTTCATGTGTCTTGTCCGTTCCGAACGTTAGCAATTAACTTAGCTATTCTGGCTTTGTTGTCTCTTCCTCTCTGGACCCCTTCTGCTGTCTATTTTCTTTGGATAATTAGCTAAAGTAATCTATATTTACTGTACCTCATAACGTGACCCAAGAATTCCAACTTTGTTTTCTTTATAGTTATTTAGTTATTCTTACCTCTCTCTCCTTACCTATCTGACGTAGTACCTCCTCGTTGCTCATGTGCTCAGTCCAAGATAAACGTAATATACTTTAGTAAGCCCACATTTCGAAGGCCCCTCCTTTTTTCATTAATGTTGCGGTCATTGTCCTCGCCTCCATTCCATATAACAAAACCGGAAATACATAATATTTAAGAAGTCGGATTTTGAGAGGTACGTTGAGGCTATAGAGGTGAAAATTTGCTTTATACTAGTGAACGACGCTCTTGCTTTTTCTATTCTTATACGCATCTCCTTTGCTTGATCCCTGTTACTGTTGTTTCTAAATTAACTGTTGTTTCTAACTAAGTGTACGAATCCACTTGTTCAATTCTTTGATTGTCTCATAGCAGTTGTCTTGCTCGTTGTTGGGTTTTGTTTATTGACATCTATTTGGATTTTATAATGTGTACTTTGAGCCCGTATTGTGCACTTGTTCTTTGTATCTTACTCATCAGGCACCTCAGCTCCTCTATGCTACTCGCGGGAGTCACAGTGTACTTATCATATCTTATGTTATTAATAATTATTTCTCCATTTAACTCTATGTCCACTGTGCTTTCCTCTAGCGTTGTCTTAAATACTTCTTACGAGAGACGTTAAAGAGGATAGAAGACAAGATACAGCCTTGCCGTACCCCCTTTCTTAATCTTTGGTCAATGTAGATCCTTGACATACACTTTGTTTAAACCGGCATCGTATATAGTCCTGTCGCCAGGGGGGTTACAACGGCCTTCTTAATTCAGATGGACTTACCCAAGTTTTTTTTATGTATTTTGGCCCGTAGCACACGAATTTTTTGGGTAACAGTTGATCCGGATGTCGATAAGATTGTTATAAACAAAGTAGTTGAGGAATTACATAACAGCGATTTCTCGCAAAACAAAACATTTTTTGGGAGTTTTTGGGTCATTATAACCAAAAAATGTTAATACAAGTTTTTTCGTAGGATGCATAGTTTTCGAGATAAACGCGGTTGAACTTTCAAAAAATCGAAAAATTGCAATTTTTGAACCCGAATAACCTTTGAATAAAAAATAAAATAGCAATTCTGCTTACCGCCTTTAAAAGTTTGAGTCAAATTATATCCGTTTTGAATATTTGCATTGCTAAAAATTTATTTTTTGATTGTTAAAAAAAGCTATAAACACATAGTGTTTCCCGTGACTAATACATGCGTTTTAATGCATGCTACGTAGAAATAGCCCCGCTTGCACTTTTACCTCTTCTACCTACTCGTTCGATTTTAAATGAGAAATTATTGAAAACACCACTCAAGCACTAGGTGTTTATAGCTTTTTTTAACAATAAAATAATAAATTTTTAGCAATACAAATAATTAAAACCGATATAATTTGACTTGAACTTTCAAATGCGGTAAGCAGAATTGCTATTTTATTTTTTAATCAAAAGCTTTTCGGGTTCAAAAATTGCAATTTTTCGATTTTTTGAAAGTTCAACCGCGTTTATCTCGAAAACTATGCATCCTACGAAAAAATTTGTAGGAACATTTTTTGGTTAGAATGGCCCAAAAAATACAAAAAAATGTTTTGTTTTGCGAGAAATCGCTGTTATGTGATTCCTCAACTTCTTGGTTTATAGCAATCTTATCGACATGCGGATCAACTGTTACCCAAAAAATTCGTGTTCTACAGGTCAAAATACATAAAAAAAAACTTTTGTAAGTCCATCTGAATACAGGAGGTCGTTGTACCCCCCTGGCGACAAGACTAATAGTCTTTTGCATCACCATTATTTTGTTTTTAAGATATATTCAAGGGTTTTGAGGATCAGTATGTGGTTAATCTAAAGAAAGGTTTTCTTCCTAGTTTTGTTGAACTTTATTGATTTTTGAGGAGTTTAGGGATTAGGTTCCTGATTTATTTTTCAGTAAGTTAAAAAAATTTATAGCGTATCCACCAATACCTCAAATATGTATTAAAATCGATGCTGTTTTAATTTAAAATATTTCGTAAAAACAATCATAAAATAAATTAAACACTCTACATCAAATTTTTAATTAACGTCCCTAATACATTTCTGTGCACTTGAAATTTTTCCCGTACATTTGAAACATTATTTATTTATAAGTAATGCAGTATACCGCGTCACTAAACCTATAAAACACAATAAATTAGTGGAATTTATCTATAGGATGTTTTATATCGAGCAAACAGATGATTTTAATAAAAATCTTTTCGAGTAACTGTGTTATGGAATCAATCAAATATCGTCTGGATATAATGTAGTATATACGCCAGGAAAAGCAAATACAATTTAAGACGAACATCGAATAAAGAAGAAAAGCTCACTGATTTGAGAAATTGATAGCCGGATGACGATGGGGGATGTTTTTAGTATTTCCAGCAAATAAAACAGTCTGAAAGAATTAAAGAAGCAGACATTCCGTATCGGAAACGTTTACAAAAAAGCAAATTTATTACGCTGAACGGTTGTAGTCCAAACTCAACAATTATTAAAAAATATATTAAAATGTTTTACAGAAGTCACTAGAAGAGAACGACAATAAGTTTTCATAAATGTAAGTCTACTAACGACAAATTTTTATTAAAAAAATGTTATCGAAAAACAAAAATAATTTAACCTAGTAATATCAACAATATTGTATTGAAGATATCATCATCAAGGCTTGTCATTCCGGATGGAATGTCTGTCACTCTTACTTAGAGTTCTCTGATTCGCTTATTGGAGTGAATTACTCCTCATTCTTCTTTTGTGTATTATGACTTGGCTTGTTGTATGACTTGGCTTTCGTTACAATTGTCTTCCACTCATTTCGATGCGTGCATAGTTTCCTTCAGTTTCTCACTTTGAGGATTTAGATGTCCTTCATGACCTGGTTCTCCCATCTCTCTGGGTCTTCCGCTTGATCTTTCAATTTCTGGTTTTCATCTGGTGATCTTCTTAATCAGTAAAACGTTTTTTTTCTCTCTATTTGTCCTAGACCCCTGTTAAACTGCCCCCCCCACTTGCAAAAATTAAATAATAAATAGCGCTGATTTATTAGCTTTCATATTCTGCAAATTAAAAATTTTGAGCTCGTCAAACTGAGCAGGAATTTAATATTTTGGTGCCTCTACTTAAAAATAGGGATACTGAATCGATTTTTGCGGCAGAATTACGAGCTATTTATGAGCTCTTAAAATGATATAGCTTCGATTTTTGAGCTCATCCCCTTCACCCCCAAACAACTCTTTAACTGATTTTACTTAAGAAAACATGCTAAAAAAATTTAAATATATCGTATCGCTGACAATTCCTGAAATCTATATGTATTCTATATAAACACCTATATTCTAAGAATAAACTTCTAAATCATGCGCATTTCGATTATTGAACTACAACCCCTTCGCAGGAAAACCACCCCGTCTTCCCGGCTTAAGAGAGAGATGTACTTAAAATAAATTAAATTAGTTATTTGGCGACTACATATCGTTTATTAATTTATGAGCTCCCAAAATACGCGCCATTAGGTAAAAGGTAAAAATCATCTATTACTTTCAATTTCGGTGAACCTTCATCGATTTTCACGAAAATTAGTGAGTGGTTAGAGGATACCCCAGGAAACAAAGGTGACATGGTGCCACCTTGCGCCTTTACCCTGAAGGTGGATACCACCCCTTCTCGGGGATGAAAATTATTTTATTAAAAATAACTCCACAAGTCGATTGAAGGACAAATTATAAGCAAAATTTGTTATATAAAGTTATTAAAATAAATTAATACTTTTTGAATTATTAAAGATCAAAGATTTTAATTTTTAGTGAAAAAATGCATGCTTTAAAGCGGCTTTTCGCAAATCACTTAAAAAGTGCAAGTTTTTATAAAAAAGTTATCATTACCAAAATAAAGCTTTTGAAAAACCTTTTATTATTAATTCAAAGTGAGTTATAATAGTTAATAAAATGTATTTTTTTTTTTGGCGAGTACTCAAATCTATTATTCAAGCCTAATTAACAGGAAAACGATCCATTTTATAAAATATACTTAATATATATATTTGTCAAAGTACTCAGAAATACTTATTAAATGAGCACCGAAAGAAGTCGATATCATCCAAATTAAGCAAGTGAACATGAAAATAATAGGACCCTTTCAAATTTTTAGTAAAAATTTAAAAATAAATCGAACGCCATTTCCACAAAAATTAAAATCTTTAGTACCTAATCTCTATATCTATAAAACTTTCTTAACTTTAGCGTAAGTAATGACCTTAAACATTTTGACCGATTTAGAATGAATATTTTAAAAAATATATATATGTATGATTTAAAAAAATCAAATTTTTTTAAATTTTCGTAAATTATTTGCTTTTGATAATAACTCCAACAATACCCGATACACGTAAAAATGATAGATAACGAAATTTGAGTTTTTTTTATTAGCAAAGATTTTACTTGTCTTTTTATTTCTGTATGAATCAAAATATCCAAGATAGAAACGTTTAAGGCCGATGCCACATTATGCGTTTTGACCGGATGCGTTTCCGCCGCATCCGGTGAAAACGCATAGTGTGACAGATCGGTCCGGTTGCGTTGGAAACGGATGCGTTTTGAGTCATCGGTACGCGCTTACAAACTGCACCAGACTAAACGCATAGTGTGACAGGTCGGTCCGGTTGCGTTGGAAACGGATGCGTTTTCACCGCATCCGGTCAAAACGCATAATGTGACATCGGCCTTAGCCTTGATTTTACTGCGAGAACAATGTAACTGGAGCCCTTTAACCTATTACCCGAAAAAATAAAGTATTTAAAAGATTAAATGTAATACAGTTTTATAGCTCTTGAAATTACCTTTCAAATAGTTGGATGTGCCTGATATCATAAAAATTATCAGTTATTCCAAAAAAAAAACAATATCATTTTTTTTGGAAAATTTTTTGGAGTATAAATTTTGAACATATTAACTTATTCTGGAGCTCATTTGATAGGTATTTTTAAGTAATTTGACAAGTATTTAGTAGGTATTATTAATTTCTTTCCCGTTATTTAAGATTGTATCCTTAGATTTGAATCCTCGCAGAAAAAAATATACATTCAACTACCTATAACTTACTTTAAATTAACATTAAATGGTTTTTCAAGTAAGGAATTTATTATATTTTTTATTAGCTTCAATTTTAGTGATGAAAATTTTTTTGTAAAACTTACAATTTTAGAACTATTTATGAAAAATCGCTTTAAAGCATGCATTTTTTTTTCATAAAAATTAAAATCTTTAATAAATCAAAAAGTATTGATTTATTTTAATAACGTTATATAACAAATTTTGCTTAGAATTTGTCCCTCTATCGATTTGTGCGGTTATTTTTAATAAAGCAATTTTCACCCCCGAGAAGGGGTGATATCTACGCCAGGCTAAAACCGCAAGTTGGTACCATGTTACTTTTGTTTCTTGAGGTATCCTCTATCCACTCACCAATTTTTGTCAAAATGAATGGAGGTTCACCGAAATCGAAGATCATAGTTGATTTTTACCATCAGTGACTACACTATAGAAAGAAAATTGCAATTCAATAATTGAAATGCGTATATTTTGCGAGCTCATAAATTAATTATTATTTAACGATGTAGTTGTTAAATAATTAATCTAATTAATTTTAAGTGAAATTATCTCTTAATCCGGGAAGAAGGGGGGTTTTCTTGCGAGGGGGTTGTGGCTCAATAATTGAAATGCGCGTGATTTAAGAGGTTATTCTTAGAATATATAAGCTGTACAAATTATATCCGCGATCCGATATATTTTAATTTTTTTCAGCATGTTTCTCTTACGTTAAATCAATTAAAGGGTTGTTTTGGGGTGAAGGGGATGAGCTCAAAAATCGAAACTATATCAACTCAAGAGCTCATAAATAGCTCGTAATTCTGCCGCATAAATCGATTCAATATCCCTATTTTTAAGTAGTGGGGGGCTGACTCAGCCCCCCACTAAAATATTAAATTCCTGCTCAGTGTAACGAGCTCAAAATTTTTAATTTGCGGAATATGAAAGCTCATAAATATCTCATAAATCAGGGCTATTTTTAATTTTTGCAAGTGGGGGAAGGGGCAGCTCAACACGGGTGTGTCCTACTCATCTTAGTTTCTGCGCTGTAATAAATCTAAACTGTATCTTCTCCCTTTATTATGCCTGTTTATTTATGGTTCATTCTTCTTCTCATTTCTCCGTTTTCCATTCTTGTAGGACCCATTTTTCTTCTTAGAATTTTCCTTTTGAATATTCGCTCCGTTATTTCTTCACTTTTCTTATTTTTGCCATTCACAATTACTCGCAAATATTTATATTGATGAACTTTTCCAAAAGTGTAGTTTTCTATCGTGATGTCTCTCGTTTTGTTATCTTCTCTTCTAGACCAGTGTATATATTTTGTTTTTGTTTATTAATTTATAGACCTCTTTTCCGTGCTTAATTTGCCTGAGTTGTTACTGCTTCTTTTAATCTTTCCTTGTATCTTCCCATAAGAATGATATTATCTGCATATTATGCTACTATTTGTGTTAAGGAGCGGATAATTCCTTTAATTCAGCTGACCTTGACTGTTCCTTCTACTGCTATGTTAAATAATGTGGATGACAGGGAATTACCTTGTTGCTTTCCTGTTTCTCTTGTAATTCATTTTGTGCTACCTTTTTCTGTTGTTACTTTAGCTCGAGATCCATTCATAGTAATTCATAGTAATTTTTGTTAGTCTGATTAGCTCAATAATCTCTAGGTGGCTAAAATCATTACAAATATTATAAAGGTTCTTAATATATTTTGAGAGTGAGACTTAACCAACATTTCAAAAAAATTTCCTGTCAAAACGTAAACAAATAAATTTCATTGAAGCACATTCAAACTTATTAATCACAACATTAAAATTAACAACAAAAGTGATAACAAATAAATTGAATGAAATTATAGCGTTAGCAGAAGAACAACCAGGTTTTAGGTCGGGAAGGTCATGCACTGACGCTATATTTATAATGAGGCAAGTTCAAGAGAAATCGTTGGAATACAACAAACCGGCATATTTATGTTTCGTGGACCTTAAGAAAGCATTTGACAGGGTCACATTAAAGGACGTTATCCACTTGGTATACTGGAGAGAGGTACCTCTGGGAATAATTAAAACTACAGAAAACATCTACCAGAACAACACAATAAAAGTAAAAGTGGAAGATGAACTAACTGACCCAATCGAAGCCGGCAATGGGATAAGACAGGGGGATTCCTTGAGTCCTTTATTGTTCAACCTGGTCATGGACGAAATTATAAAAAAAGTAAGAACTAAAAAAGGATACCAAATGGTAGAAAAACAACTTAAAATAATCTGCTATGCGGACGATGCAATACTAATCTCTCAAAGTGAAGATGATTTACAACGTATACTGCACCAATTCAACATAATCGCCAGAAAATTTAACATGTGAATTTCCTCAAGAAAGACAAAATGCATGGTTATAACAGTAGATCCAATAAGATGTAAATTGGAGCTGATAGATCAGATAATAGAACAAGTGATGGAGTTTAAATACCTAGGCATCACACTATCTAGCTACGGAAGGCTCGAAACAGAAGTGGATCATCAAGTGAAGAGAGCAAACAGAGCCGCAGGTTGACTGAATGACACAATATGGAGAAATAAATATATCGAGAAAGAAATGAAAGGCAGAATTTACAAAACAGTCATCAGACCAATAATGACATACGCGGCAGCAACACGTCCTGACACAGAGAGGACAAAAAGATTGCTCGAAACAGCGGAGATGAAAACCCTTCGAAAAATCGATGGTAAGACTATATAGGACAGAGCTAGAAGTACAGATATACGACGGAGGTGCAAGGTGGATAACATTAATAACTGGGTAAGAAATAGAAGAATAGAATGGAATGACCACATAAGCCGAATGACAACAAATAGGGTAGTCAGAACAGCGAGAGACGGTTCCCCAATAGGAAGACGATCAGTGGGAAGACCACGAAAACGATGGAACGACAACTTACTAGAGGCACATTGAAAAAACAGACAGTGTCATGTATATACAAAAAGAAGAAGAAGAGACATTTAAACTTAATAAGTTTGAATGTCTTTAGCCAGTACAATGAATTGTACTGGTTATTCAGTACTTTAGAAATCCGTTTAATAGTTGTCTCTTTCAAAATTCCTCTTCACACTGCCAGCAAGAGTTCTTTTTATAAGAAAAATTAAATGTCAGTAGTAATGCTTATAATGCTTAATAGTGTATTGAGTTCAGAGGGAGATTCTGGAGTGATGTAGACGTATCCAATTCTTTTTATTTGTTGAAAACTCCAGTATCCTAATACCTATAAAATAGTTGTTCGATATTCTGTGCAACACAAAATGCTTTAACTTTTTTCGAATCCTGAGAAAACTAATTAGTATTTTTGAAAAATTTAAACGCAGAAAGAAAGATTACATTATTGCCGAGGGCAGAAAGTCCCTGAAAACTTTTATAATGTTTATTTTAATAAGTTATAGGGGTGAAAAAAGAGAAGATTAAATGTGATTTTTAATTTTAAATATTTAATTCAAAAAAATCTTTGTTTATTTTAAGGGACTTGCAGCCCTTGGCAATAATCTAATCTTTTATTCTGCGTTTAAATTTTTCAAAAATATTTATTAGCTTTTTCAGGATTCGAAAAAAATTAATGCCTTTAAAAAGTGTTGGTCGGAAACTTTGCGCCTATGCTCTTAAGTGGATAACAAAATAATTTTAACAAGTTTGCCGAGATGCTTGTAAATATATTTCAGTTTTAATGAGATTGTTATTTATTTAAATTAAAATAAAAGACAGACGTACTCTCAACCATTTGTTGTTAACTCCCGACGACCGGTTTCGCTCTCTATAATATGCAGAGCATCTTCGGGTCAACGGTTACAAGTAACTAAATGCAACAAATAAAAACCAGAGTTAGAACAATGTCTGGTTATAATGTGATGCAAAAAGAAATGAAACCAGTAGAGCTAGGAAATGTAGCCATATCAACCCACAAATCCACATTATATGGATCGTTTCTCACCTTTACACGTATCATAGGAATATTTCAACTAAAACTGTCACTGTGACAGTGGTAGTTGCCAAACTCGTCCGATACGTCCAAAGGTGGGAAACAATAAACATAATGCAAATTTACAGGCCAATATCGCTAAATTTCCCATCTCTCTATACTCTCTCCATCTCAGAACCTAATATCCTCCACATTTTCCATCCTCCCCTACCTTTTATATACAGTGATGAGCACGCTAATAACCGGCAAGCTAGCGCGGAGGATGGAAAACGTACTAGGTTCTGAGATGGAGAGAGGCAAAACTTGTCGAGCTGGGAAAGTTAGCGATATTGACCTGTAAATTTGCATTATATTGATTGTTTTCCACCTTTAGACGTATCGGACGAGTTTGAAAACCAGCACTATCACAGTAACAGTTTTAGTTGACATACTCCTCTGATACGTGTAAAGGTGCAAAACGATCAATATAGTATGGAGTTGTGGATTTGTGGGTTGATATCTCTACATTTCCTAGCTCTTGTGGTTTCATTCCTTTTTGTCTCATAACTTAATACGCTTTCCATCTTTTGCGCTATTTTGCCGGTTATTAGCGCGCTCATCACTGTATATTGTTCAACATTGGCTTGATCTTATGGATCTTTTTAGCATCTTTTATAACCAGACATAAATCTTACTCTGGTTTTTATTTCTAGCATTTAGTTACTTGTAACCGTTGACCTGAAGATTCTCTGCATATTATATAGAGCAAAACAGGTCATCGGGAGTTAACAATAAATGGTTGAGAGTACGTCTGTCTTTTAATTTATTCAAAATGAACTCTCGTATGCAACCCACTCAACATTTGTAATTTATCTCTTTGAAGTAATGATTATATTCAAGTAGAGATATATTTATAAGCGCCCTTTAAGAATTTATCTGCTTAATGTAATTTGTTAATTGTATACATTTGTAGCTGACCAGGTCTTAAAGACCCATAGTTTGGAATTTTTTCACGGTTTTCCTCCATTTCATCCTGTCCATGACCGCAGTTCTCCAATTTGGTATCCCGATTGTTTCCAGGTCTTCCTTACATGCTTCTAGCCACTTTTTTCTTGGTCGCCCTCTTCTCCTCTTTCCTTTCCCTCTGATTAGCGGGTCCTTTGCCCACCTTCCGACAGCCATTCTCGCAAGATGACCTAACCAACTAAGTCTCTTTGTTCTGACGATCTGGCTTATTTCTGGTTTCCTGTATAGTATAGTATAGTTGATACAAAGATGGCATAACCCAGACATCCAAAGTGAAAGTTATCCTTCAACACCAAATTGTTCTATATGGTCCACACAATGTCCAGAAAAAAGTCACACCATTTTGAGCGTCGGGTTTGGGTGGGAGAAGGGGGAGAAATCGGTAAATTCGTAGTTTTTTAATTTTTTCGCCAATATTTCTAAAACTATGAGGTTTAGCATGAACAACCTTCTATACAAAATTGTTCTACATTCAATTTGAAATAAAAAAGGCCCTATGCATAATATTTCTAAAATGAATGGTTCTAAAGTTACGGAGGTAGTATAGTATAACTGGTCCAAAAAAGGCCTAACACAAACATCCAAAGTAAATGTTTTCCTCCAACACCAAAATGTTCTATATGGTCCACATATTGTTCAGTAAAAAGTTACACCATTTTGAGCGTCCGGTTTGGGAGGGAGATGGGAGAGAAGCCGGTAAATTAGTAGTTTTTTTAAGTTTTTCGTCAATATTTCTAAAACTATGCTTTAGTGTAAACAATGTTATATAAAAAATATTCTACATGAAATTTAAAACTAAAAATGTTCAATACATAATTGTTATAAAATCAACGGTTCCAGAGTTACGGAGGGTGAAAAGTCGAGGTTTTCGATACTTTTTATATTTTTTGGGCAATATTTATGATATAACTATACCAAAAACCCAGACATCCAAAGTGAAAGTTATCCTCCAACACCAAATTGTTCTATATGGTGCACATAACGTTCGATAAAAAGTCACACCATTTTGAGCGTCGGGTTTGGGGGGAAGATGGGAGAGAAATCGGTAAATATAAAAAGTATCGAAAACCTCCACTTTTCACCCTCCGTAACTCTGGAACCGTTGATTTTATAACAATAATGTATAGAATCTTTCTTGTTTTAAATTTTATGTAGAACATTTTTCTATAGAACATTCCTTACGCTAAAGCATAGTTTTAGAAATGTTGACGAAAAACGTAAAAAAACTACTAATTTACCGACTTTTCCCCCATCTCCCCCCCCCCCAAACCGGACGCTCAAAATAGTGTAACTTTTTACTGAACAATATGTGGACCATATAGAACAATTTGGTGTTGAAGGAAAACTTTCACTTTGGATGTCTGCGTTAGGCCTTTTTTTGGACCAATTATACTATACTACCTCCGTAACTTTTTAACCGTTCATTTTAGAAGGGTTATGCATAGGGCCTTTTTTATTTAAAATTTAATGTAGAACAATTTTGTATAGAAGGTTGTTCATGCTAAACCGCTTAGTTTTAGAAATATTGACGAAAAACCTAAAAAACTACGAATTTGCAGATTTCTCCCCCCTCTCCCCCCAAATCCGACGCTCAAAATGGTGTGACTTTTTTCTGAACATTATGTGGACCATATAGAACAATTTGGTGTTGGAGGATAACTTTCACTTTGGATGTCTGGTTTTGGGTCTAACTATACCATACTAGTACAGCTCTCTGATCTCCGCATTTGTTCGTCTCCTCCAAACGTCGTCATCGTATTTTTCTCTCCAGAATATCTTGCTTAGGACACTCCGCTCCCAGATATTCAGCATATTTTCTTTTGCATGACCCATGTTTCGCTTCCTTAAAGGACTGTGGGCTCGATCACTATTCGGTATAGTCTCAATTTTGCCCCTCTGGAAGTATTTTTGGCCCTTAGTAGTTTGCGTAGGGCTCAAATTTCCTTCCTGTCGAAATTTTCTTCTCTTTCTTGGCTTTCTTCCCCTTTACTTGTTAGAGTTACTCGTAGATACTCAAACTCCACCACCATTTTGCAGCAATACTCTGTACTCTCGGTGTTTTTGGTAGTGTTCAGTGGTGTTTTTTCATATGCGATCTGTCCCATTTTCATATACGTTGTTTTGTGCTCATTAGTACTCAGTCCGTACTGCTTAGCCTTTATTTCAAATAGTTTGAAAATCCTTAGCAGATCCCTTTAAATTCTTGCCATTAGCACTACAGCGTCCGCAAAGGCCAAAACCTGGCTTCTATTGTCATAGATCATACCTTTCGTTCGTATTCCACTCTCTCTTAATATTGTGTCCAACAAGAAATTAAAGAATACTGTGGAAAGTGGATCTCCCTGCTTTAATCCCCTTTTAACTTCAAAGTTTCCAGTTAGGCTTCCTTCTACTCTTAGTCTATTATCGGTCCCCATTAAGGTTATTTTTACTAATATGATCACCTTTTCGGGATTCCAAGTGCTCTTAGGGCCTGGTACAGACGCCTTATTATCACAGAATCGTAAGTTTGTTTGTAATCTATAAAGAGAATGTTTAGCTTTAACTGTTGCTTATACGTACTGCTCTAAATCATTTTCAATACGAATATTTGATATAAATATGGTGGATCTGCCCTTTTTGAATCCTCCCTGCTATTCTCCAACCTGCTCGTTTAAGTGCCCCAGTCTGCTTCTTATGACTCTGGCGAGTACCTATAGCTTTCGCACACTGCCCTGTCTCCCTTCTTATGGATGGGACATACTATTGCCTGCCTCCATACTTCCGGCATTTCCTGTCATTCCCAGATATTCGTCAGTAGGCTACATATTCGCGTTATAAGTGCTTCTTCCCCATGCTTGATTAATTCTGCAGTAATACCATTGCTGCCTGCACTTTTATTATTTTCCTGCCATGTATGATTTCTCTCATTTATTTCACGGTTAAAGTCTCCGTTGTTTCGGCGGGTCGCTAACTTCATCCATCATTTCCACTTGCTCCTCATCACTTCCATCCGGTTCTTCATTAAGTAGCTATCTAAAATGCACATTCCATCTTTCTAGTGTCCCCTGCTTATATCCTATTAAGTGCCCTTCCTTACACTTGTAGTAAGTAATTCTGTTTTCATGCACATTGGTCACTACTCCTTTTCGACCCATGGTAGAAGTTCCATACATTTTTATTAATATAATGCTCTTCAATCACTTTAAGATTTTTATCCATATGCTTCCCTTCTTCCTCCTACATATTTTTCCCGTTCCTTCTCGCCGTTTCATATCCATTCCTCTTTTCGTCACTTGGTTTATACATATATTTTATTCTTGCCTCATTCCGTTTGTTAAGGCTTTTCTTGCAATCGATTTCAAACCGTTCTTTGTCTCTCCGCTTCTTTACTGGACCTAGCCGGTTTTGAGCTGTTTCTTTCATAGCGTCTTCTATTACTCCCCACTCCATTTCAATGTCACCTTGCTTTTCGCTTTGAAGTAATTTTGCTCTCACATCTGCTTATAGTCCAAGTAATGAAGCTGAAAATAGGACAAAACCTCGCAATTTTTACAGAATGGATCGATAGTCCAAGGATCAAAATATATATGATACCGAAAGGCGCTTTTACCAATGGGGTGGTTGCCACCCCATCTCGGAGGTGGAAATTTTTTATTATATTTTGACCATAAAAGTTGGTAAAACCATTCATTCTAAGCAAAAAATTTTCATACTTTTTTTTGTCAAAATTAATAATTTTCGATTTATTCGTTATCGAAAGTGTTATTTTATATCGAAAAAATCAATGTTTTTAATTAGTTTTCTGCTAATAACTCAAAAAGCTTTCGTTTTATCAAAACAACTTTACTTAACAGAAATGTACCTTTTGAAAAAATAAACAAAACGGTTTATTTATTTTTCTTTAAGACCAATAGTAATCGAGTTATACTTTATTATGTAAGCTCTTCTTCGTCAAATGCTAAATATTGTAGTTTCAAAGTCAAAAGACGGATAAACTATGCGTTTTTCCGGTATAACTTGTTTAAACTCTAACACAAAAATTAAGCGACTTCTAATGAAAAGAATGTCAGTCAAACAGTTCTAAACAACCTCCTAACTCCTAATTACCACCCTAATTAAAATTATTCATTGACCTTCCTTGGTCTTCTTTATTTATGTACTATTGATAGGTTCCAGAAGTTTGACTGGCTTAGAAAGATTAGTTTTTATAAAAATGGAGTTAAAAGCGAATAACGATTTTTTGTAGTTTGGTAAAAAATGCATTTTCTTCAGCATAGAAAGATTAGCATCAGAGATATGAAAAATTGTTTAAATATGAAATTGCAGATTATTTAATTCCCAAGAAATTGGGTTGCAAAAATTTTTTCTGCGGCAAAAATTGAGTGAGCTATTGACAATTACAACTTGTAGTAACATGAAAAACCACCTTTACTAACCCTTTCAAAGTCACCTCTTTTGCGACTGAGGTTTTGAAAAGGATTTAATATTAATAGCCTTATAGATCTTGTAAAACACTACAAATACTGTTTTATCAAACTTCCTGAGATAAAAAATAAAAAAGTTAGTGTTAAAAAATCAATATACTTTTTTGAAAAAAAAATGGAGAAATCCGATTGGAAGCAAAACAATGTAAATTAGCGGTGTCTTTAGTCTTCTTTATTTATGTATTGTTAATAGATTCTAGAAGTTTGACTGGCTTAGAATGATTAGTTTTTAAAAAACTGGAGTTTAAAGCGAATAACGAATTTTTGTAGTTTGGTAAAAAATGACATTTTCTTCAGAATATAAAGATTATTATCAGAGATACGAAAAAATGTTTCAATATGAAATTGTAGGCTAGTTAATTCCCAAGAAATTGGTGTGAACAATTTTTTTCTACGGCAAAAATTGAGCGAATAGTAAATGAGTACCTATATTGAAAAACATTGATGTTTTCGATATAAAACTTACACTTCCAGTAGCGAATAAATCGAAAACTATTAATTTTATCAAAAAAATGTACAGAACATTTTTTGCTTAGAATGAACGTTTTTACTATCTTTTGCGTCCAAAATATAATAAAAAATTGCCACCCCCGAGATAGGGTGGCAACCACCCCCATGGTAAAAGCGCCTTTTGGCATCATATAGATTTTGATCCTTGGACTATCCACTACTTATCCTCAAATTTTCAAGCAAATCGATCCATTCTGTAAAATTTGCGAGGTGAAAAGCTTCGATTCCTGAACTACATATTATAAATATATCTCTACTTGAATATAATCATTATTTTAAACAGATAAAGTACAAATGTTGAATAGGTTGCAAACTAGAGTTCAATTTGAATAAAGTAAAAGACAGACGTACTCTCAATCATTTATTGTTAACTCCCGATGACCGGTTTTGCTCTCTATAATATGCAGAGGATTTTCACGTCAAAGGTTACAAGTAACGAAATGCTACAAATAAAAACCGGAGTAAGAACAATGTCTGATTATAAAAGATGATAAAAAGATCCATAATATCAAGCCAATATTGAACAATATACAGTGGTGAGCACGCTAATAACCGGCAAAACAGCGCAAAAGACGGAAAACGTATTAAGTTATGAGACAAAAAGAAATGAAACCAGTCGAGCTAGGAAATGTAGAGATATCAACTCACAAATTCACACTATATTGATCGTTTTTCACCTTTACACGTGTCAGAGGCAGGGCCGGATTTACACGTTGAACCCTACTAGGGATTAATATTTCTGGCACCCTACGCCTTGATCTCCGCCTCCCCCCAACCCCCATATAACCAATACAACTTTTGGCTTTACCAAGCTCTACCAAAAAGCAGCCAACGACTGGTAATATCCTTTTACTTTACTTAAAGTTGTAGTTTCATACTGAAGCTTAGTACCTACTGACTTTTTGTAATCATTCTAAAATGGTACTCCAAAATATGGACAAAAATACTATATCTAGTGATTCAAGGTTTAATCTTAGAGCAGATGCATCACTACGGCATGAAGGTTTTTCGTTCCTGTCATTCTCTATTAGTTTCAAAGATTATGCAATTACCGGCCCATTTTCTTTCAGAGCTCGACAAGCATCGTTTCTCACTAACTAAGGTGTTTTAGATTTTTGTTAAAATAAAGCTCCCGTCGATGTGTTGAACTTGTGAAAACATTGTACAGTTCTTGAAGTGGATAAAAAAAAAGAAACAGCAACCACACATGAACTAACGGCCACAGATCCTACCAGATTTCAGGAATGAGCGGCACGTGGGACATACTCACTCAGACTGAGTACATAGTTTTTTTTATTCTGGTTTGAATACCCGAGTCCCTGCCATATTACTGGCATTGCCATATGACTAACCACGGCATTCTGTGATATCCAAATCGAATTTATCATAAACCTCGATAATAGCATTTACAATATCTTCAGCTTTGTGTCCGACGTTAGGCAAAAACACAAAAAGCGTTCTGCGGGTATGCCATCTCTATTTATATTCCTTAGTACCAACGTTAATTGGTCAATATGAGATATGTCTGGGGTGGAGTCTACCATAATCCCAACATGTTTTGCTTCCTTAGCTTCATTTAATATTTGTCTTCGAACATTTTCAACCATAAGAAGGATAACTTCTCCATAATATGTTGACTAGGAAATGTATGAAGTTGTACCTGAACCTTCATCGCCATATACTTTCAGCTGCTCTGCAAGAAAGGAGTCAAATTCGAATAAAAATTGTATTAAACCTAAAAAGATGCCTTGATCAAACAGTCCTAAATATTCATGGCTACCACGAAAAGCTAATCATTTTGTGGATAGAAATTTTACCGCGGCAACAATACGCTTAAGGACATTCTTCCAGTTTTTAGTTTCCTTATTTAACTGATCAGCAAGACTTGAAGTAACATGTCCTTTTATTTAACCTCTCAATTTTAATGTTTTATGGTGTGACTTATGACAAAGGAGAATTTTCGTGGTCTACCACTCTTTGTGAAGCATTTTTCCAATCATTAAAACCGGTTGTAAATGTATTTGCGTTAGCAGAGCAACTGAACAATATGCATGGTACACAAAACACAGACCCTTTTCTGTGAGAAAATGACATCCAATTTATATTTATTATTTCTCTATTTTTAAGTTTACCAGAAAATAGCTTATCAGTTAAATAACTGTCTTTTTTATCTGATGGATAGTGCTGCTTTTGTGATGTGTTAGTAGGTTGCCGGTTTTGTGATGCACCGAACAAAATCTGCCTGTTCCGCGCCCTAACAAATTTGGCGCTCTAGGCCAGTGCCTAGTCAGCCTAGTGGTAAATCCGGCCCTGATCAGAGGAGTATGTCAACTAAGACAGTCGCTGTGACAGTGGTAGTTGCCAAACTCGGTCGATAGGTCTAAAGGTGGGAAACAATCAATATAATGCAAATTTACAGGTCAATATCGCTAAATTTCCCAGCTCGACAAGTTTCGCCTCTCTCCATCTCAGAACTTAGTACGTTTTCCATCCTCCGCCCTAACTTACCGGTTATTTTTTTTTTATATGTTTATTAGGTAATCTGTTATAACATTTAACAATAGGCACATTTTATCTGATAAATAATGACATGAAGAGATTGTGACCAGCGCCACACATCTCTATAGAGATAATATTAAATTACTCCATTGCATATATTAACTTAGCTACTGTAACAATATTAATGTCTGTGCGGTAAATCTAATGGTGTCTGTCTCTTTAACCGTTTTGTTTCCTGACTGTTGTCTAACAAATTAATTGCAAGCTCATTCGCGTGGCTTTCAAGACGTACGATGTATTTTGCACTTAACTCCACTATCACTTCACTGACGGTTTTCGTTTCCAGATCATTGTACATATCCCTGTTAGTAACAAACCACGGAGCATCGATTATTGAACGAACTCCTTGGACTGGAATCTCTAAATTATGGATACATTCGACTTGGATGCTGTTCCCCAGAGCTGCAGACCATATGCCCAGACTGATTTGAATATTGTGTTGTAGACTAGCAGTTTATTTCTTGTCGTGAGCTTAGACTTACGCCCTACAAGCCAATAATGCTTACTAAATTTTATGCCCAGTTGTTTCCGTTTGTTCCATATATGGGTTCTCCAGGTTAATCCCCTGTCCAAGTGCATGCCCAGATATTTTACAGAGGTAACTGAGGGAATTACCTTATTACTTATTGTTACTGTAGGTGATTCACCGAGATATTTTGTAAAAACAATATGGTTTGATTTTTGTTCATTCAACTTAATTCTCCAATTTTGTGCCCATGTATTTATTTGATTTAATACTCTCTGGAGTTTTGCAGCAGCTTCGACGGGATTTTTGTGTACTGATAGGATTGCAGTATCGTCTGCAAAGGTGGTGATCGTTGTACTACGATTTGTGTACATTTGTGCTTGATGAGCGCGCTCATCACTGTATATAAAAGGTAGGGAAGGATGGAAAATATGAAGGATATTAGGTTCTGAGATGGAGAGAGTATAGAGAGATGGGAAATTTAGCGATATTGACCTGTAAATTTGCATTATGTTGATTGTTTCCCACTTTTAGACGTATCGGACCAGTTTGGCAACTACCACTGTCACAGTGACAGTTTTAGTTGACATACTCCTCTGATACATGTAAAGGTAAAGGAACATGTAGCTGCTAATTTGCTTCATATTTTTTGTTCTGACACTTACACTAGCTATCTGGATGGCTTGACTCTCTATCCTTTCTGTTTCGAAGGAAATTAGATTATGTTTTACTATTACTGCTGCTCCTTGACTAGCTAAGTTTTTAGGGCGAAAAGCTAAATATATTTGATATAATAATAGTTTGAAGTATGTTTATTTTGTAAACTGTGTCTCTGATATTAAACGTTTTTTGATTGTTTAAAGTAAACAATATCTCCTGATAATGTTAATGATGTTAAATATTTGATGCTGATATTGTCTTATTGATGATTTTTTCTTCCAATTTGTATCAGTGGCACTATTTAAAATATAAGTACATCAAATGGAAGTAAATAAAAATTTCTTGAATATTCGTTTAGTATGTCCTTTTTAAGTATATTTGAGGGAGAGGCCATATATTTTACTGTCACAAAATCGTTCACGTTAATCCGTTGTTTAGTTGTGAATTGTTTATTGCAGTATTTTTCTCAGAAGATATTAAACAATATAAAGTAACGCTAGAACGCGTGCCTCTATTTACCACAACTGTGCTTTATCCTTTATAAAGGTTATTTACTCCAAACTACTAACAATTTTTTGCACACCTACATAAACAACAACGGTGTCGGCAAATTACAGCCATTCGTTCTGCTCATTTTAAATTACGACAAATTCTATGCGGATTCGGGAAATATTACCCAGACCGTACATTACTAAAAAGTGCTATTAGACGGCGGAGCTATACGGCCGGTCTAGCACTTTACTACGACACGGTTGTTGCATTCGATGAAATTAATCAACACAAAAGGCAAATTTATAAAAGTGATCGCTGCATTCCCGACTCCAAAAAGACGATTAAAAGGAGTGAATTTGATGAAATCTAAGTTTTTTTGTACATTTAAAAATATCTATTTAAGTAATTAACAAATTTCCAGTTCGACTGTATATGAACAAAACTTACCAAGGTAATAAAGCGCTCTACCCCTAAAGTAGTGACCAAAGTAATAAAAAACCATATCAATCTCAAAAAAAGCTCCCGAATTTGTCTTTGACGCTAGGAGAAATAACAGGAAAAGTACTACAATAATAACTAGGAAGGCCATCGGAATACTCACAAACTTTATAAATGCAGTATACAGGTTATAATAAGTACCAATAACTTGGGAAACAGTTGAATTAATCATGATTCTCCCAAACCAGGGAAACCAGTAAATAGCGCAGAATCGTACAGACCAATATTGTAGCTACCACTTATCTGCTTTCCCCATTCGTCGGCTTACTGCCAAAACCAACTAACTTCACTTTTTAAAGTTTTGAGGAATCGACGTTTTAAACTTTAATTTGAAATGAAAAATCGTTTGAATTTAAAAATGATTTAATGACTGAAAAACATTAAAGTAAATAACATTATAAACGAAACATTTTGTTAAAAAATTATTAAAATGAAGTGAAAGTTAAAAAAAAGTACAAAAAACATTTTTTTTCGGCACTTGTCGGGTTTTGGCTGTACAAAGTTAGTCAAATTCTAGGTAACTTTGAACATCACTGTCCTCCAAATCAAGCACTTGTCTTGTTTTGGCAGAACTAGAATATTGTAAATGATAAAATACTATTTTATTTAAACAGAGATGTGCAGACAACTGCACTTATCTGTTTTTGGCTAAATAAAAGTGTCATCATTGGAATTAGTTGTTTTGAGACCCTTCTGTTTCCCACATTTAAAATCTGCTTTGAAGTGTCTGGTTTCATCAGTACATTCTTTGATAATTATTAAGTACAAAGGCGTAAATCAGAAACGAAGAAATCAGGAGAAGAACAAAGGTGACTGACGTCATCGAGAGGATAGCCAGGTTGAAGTGGAGATGGGCAGGACACGTAGCCAGAATGACAGATGGGCGATGGACAAAGAGGTTATTGGAATGGAGGCCAAGAGAAGACAAGAGAAGCGTCGGTCGACCGCCTACAAGATGGACTGACGACTTAAGAAAGGTAAATAAAAACTTGATGAGGGCGGCGCAGGATAGATGGGGTTGGAAACGAGGGGAGGAGGCCTATGTTCAGCAGTGGACTTTTGAGGCTGGATGACGATGACAAAGGCGTACGTAAATCAGAATCGACAAAAAGTGGAGTTAGTTGGTTTTCGCAGTAAACCGACGCATTAGGCTGTTACCTATAACCGTAGGGTCTATAACCTGTTAACTGTAACCGTATATCCTATAAAATGCGTAAGGCAAAAAGCGGAAAATGTTTAACAAACTATTGTGAGAAGCCACAAACGGAAGAATCTTAATATGTAGAGTGTAATGGTATCCCCACAGCTAACTATTTATAGAGGTACCACCACTGCCATAGCTTTTCAAAAGTTACAAGAAACAAAGAGAATCCTACTATACCAAAAAACAAGGAGCAGACATGGAGAATCTTATATAAAACTAAAAAAGAGTGGTTAACCAAATCCAAATATATGCCCAAATAGTCTGTAACGAACCAAAACAATTAGTAGAAAGTTCGGTATCAAATATGCTACATTATCGTATGTCCCTAAAGCTTTCGGAAAATTTCAAATTTAAAAGTATTATTGGTAGGAAACATTTGATCAAGTTGCCATTGGAAACCAAAGTTATAGTTGGTTCGCTAAACTCAGACACAACTGGCTAGTGATTTTAGTAAGTAATTTTTATTTGTTTTTGGCCAATTTTGACAAAATTGGGAAAATTACTAGCTATTTAGTAATTATTAACTATTTAGTAATGCCAATTTTACGAAATTGGCAAAATTACTTACTAAAATAATTAGAAAGTCTAAAATCATTAGAAAAGTCTGTGTTTAGCGAACTGACTATAGTAAATAAATTAAACGATATAAACTATATCAGTTTTGACAACTACGGTTCGTTAAGCTGTCGTACAAATTTAATATTCGTCAAAGTATTTATCCTTTAGTTGGACATGTACCAAAACGTGATTTTGTAAGAATTTTTAGTGCTCAAAATATTTCTATGGCAACAATTTACCAGACAATTAAAGACTGCGGAAATGATATGACATGCCTTAATTTACCCAAAAATGGATAACCAAGAGTTTAAACTCCTGCTCGGGAACAGAGATTAATTCAGAGTGTGGAAAACCAATAATTAGGAAAGTCTTTGCGAAATGTTGGCCGAAGATATAATGTTTCACGAATATCTTTAGGTAGAACAATTTCTAGAAATAATTTAAAACGATATAAAAGAAAAAAAAATGTCACGAATTCATAAGGCTTACGAGTACAATACCGAACTAAAATCTAAATACCGGTATTTGATATTTGAAATTTGAAATATCGGGATACCGGTATTAAAACCGGTATTATTAATAAAAAATTGACTATTTATATTTTTACTTACCTCAGTTGTTATACTGACTTGTTAACAAATAATATATGAAATCCAATAAATATTGTTCTGATTCTGAATGATTCTATATGAAATCCAAGAAATATTGTTCTGATATTGCCTACACCGCCTCTTCTCAATGGTGCCATACTCGGCCCGGTATGTGTAATAAATATGCCTGATATACAGGCTGTAACAAAAATACAGGTCATAAATTTAATGACATATTCTGGGACCAAAAATAGTTCGATTGAATGTAACTTACCTTAGTACAAATGTGCACATAAAAAAAGTTACAGCCCTTTGAAATTACAAAATGAAAATCGATTTTTTCCAATATATCGATAACTATTAGAGATATTTTATTGAAAATGGACATGTGGCATTCTTATGGCAGGTACATCTTAAAAAAGAATTATAGTGAAATTAGTGCACCCTATAAAAATTGCATAGGGGTTTTGTTCCCTTAAACCCCCCCAAACTTTTGTGTACGTTCCCATTAAATTATTATTGTGGCACCATTAGTTAAACTCAATGTTTTTAAAACTTTTTTGCCTCTTGGTATTTTTTCCAATAAGGCAGTTTTTATCGAGTTGTGGCTTCTTTTTTAATATGTTAACATAAAATTTTTATGTTGGTTTTGTTCCTTTAAACCCCCCAAATGTTTGTGTACGTTCCAATTAAACTATTACTGCGGTACCATTAGTTAAACACATTGTTTTTAAAACTTTTTTGCCTCTGTATTTTTTCGATAAGGCACCCTTTATCGAGATGTGGTTTCTTTTTTAATGTGGTTCAAAATATGCCTAAAAATGTAAATCATAAATAAATTTTCATATTATTACCAAGTCTCCATAATCGTACTTAGCCATATACAAATATGTGGTGGATTTGAAAAATATTCAAAATATCTCGATAAAAGCTGATTTTTCGAAAAAGTACTAAGAGGCAAAAAAGTTTTAAAAACATTGTGTTTAACTAATGGTACTACAATAATAATTAAATTGGAACGTACACAAAAGTTTGGGGGGTCTAAAGGAACAAAATCCCCATAAAATTTTTATCAGGTGTCCAAAGGGTACCCCCCGTTAAGATAGGCAAAATGCCCTCACTTCCAGAATTCAATATATTTATTTTTTTTACGTTCTATGCAATTAAAGAATGAGATAACGCGGATTTTTAGGTCGCCACCCCCTTACCCCTCCCCCCACAGCCAAAAAGGTAGATTTTTAGATTTATTTTTTTTTAGTTGGGTTGCAATTGATTTAAAAATTTCAAAAAATTCACACATATATCTGAAACTTTTACAAAACATGTCCATTTTTTATGGACCCCTAGGCCGTGTGTACATAACCTCAAAATTTTTTTTAACTTTTTAAAGCTTATAACTTTTTCTTGGAGGGGGCTGCAGGTCCAATTTTTTTTGCATTTTGTGTATTTTATCAAAAGCTATCTCTCTGATTTTTTTCAGATTTTTCCGTTACCTGTGCCATCTTGAAAAATCCGGAAAACTGTTTTTTTAGGGGGTTTTTGGGGATTTTCTCCATTTTATAGACTGCAACATAGATCAACTCAAGGTTTTGTTAATAGATTATGTAGAATTTGAAATAACTGAGTATTTTAGGACTATCAAAAATTGGGCAAAACATCCCAAGCCCCCCAAAAACCATGTTTTTTTTAAGTTATATAAGGGTTTTTGTTGGCTTAATGATATTTTTTGAGGTCGATACAGCCTAAAAATTTTGAATTTTTTCATTTTTTTACTTTATATGTGATTAAAAAATAAGACTCATCGCATTTTTAGCCCACCACCCCCTCCCCGTGCCCCCACAAAAACGACAATTCTTCTATTTTTTTATTTAGTTAATTTGCAATTAATTTAAACATTTTATGAGGCTTCTAAAAAACATATCTATTTTATATACACATAACCTCAAAATTCCTTTTTTATTTTTTTAAAACATATTTTTGACTTCGATCGATACTTGTTTTATCGATATTTTTTAGAACGTCCAATGAATTGTACATCTCTCTCGCGGACGACCGCCTCAATACGTGCTTAGCGCCCATTTTTAATTATTAAAATTAATAGTTAGTAATAAAATAATGACAAAAATTTCTTCAGGCTCTTGTAGGGAGGGCTTTAAACTTTGATTTGGTCTACTACAAGCATAAAAAATGTGATCTATGTCGCAAAAAACATTACAGGTTTCACAAAGTAAGGTGTTGACTACATAGATTTTATAATATAAGTGCTGAGGTAAGCTTGCATATCCGAATTTCAGCCTACAAATAGCCACAGTATCATTTCTTGTACAATCATAATCTTGGTGCCACAATACTGTCGGAATATTTGGAAGTAACAGTGTTTACCGTGTAGGGCTATTAGAGCAATGTTTTTTCCAATTCAATTCCCATTTTCCCCTTAAAGTTCCTCTTAAGGCACGTATCCATTATGTTGGTGCTCCGTGCTCCATGTAACTGCTCCACATAGTGGATACGTTGGTGCTCCCGGAGAGGCGCTCACCCGCGGCGATCCAATCGGTGGCGGTTTATATGTAGAGGAGCGCATGCCGTATCCACATGGAGCACCAACGTAATGGATGCGTGCCTTTGGATATCATTAAATATTCTTGAGCTCCTAAATTGTTCTTGAAATTCTGTCCAGTTGTAACGCTTTCTTTTGCTATATTATGAGCTTTTACCCAAGTGAATTTTAATTCGTATCGACGTATCACATTAATTGGACGAGTGATGCATTTACAAACAGATAAGAAGTCACTCAAAAGGTATATTTTTTAACTTGTTTTTTTTTATATAATCGCAGGCTTTAATAATAGCAATCGCTTCTGCAAAAAAATGGAAGTATTGTTATTTAGTCTCAATTTTTCTTGGACGTTTCTTGATGATTTATAGAATGCGTATCTCTTAACAGTATTTTGTTTTGATGCATCGCGTCGCGTCAGTATATATTTCCTGAAAATCTGACAGATTTGATACGCAGGCACTTAATGTATTTTTACACCTGATTATTGTCACATAGTTTTTATAATTAGCTTAAAATCTGAAATAATTTTCATCACGTCACACTGTGGTTCCAAATGTCGAAAAGGTGGTCACGAACCTTTAAAAGCGTATAGGTCTGCATCCTGCGTACCAAAAAAAAGTTGATTAATAGCAAGCTGAAAATTTGTTAATAGCTTAACAGTGTCTAGTCGGACAAACTTTGATGTACGGGAATACTGGAACAGGGGAAGTTTTAATTGTGGAGGTTAAAAATTTGGAACGTGGCATTACGAAAACTCCCCATGTATTTTATCGGACAGGACTTCCAATTGATTTGTTACCCTTTCATTAAACTCTCATGCAAAAATCAGACTGCTATTTATCACCGATATAATTCCTGTCATTTGACATATTCTACGTGTCGGACTTATTAAAACGCCCAGTTGGTGATAAATACCAGTCTGATTTTGCACGAGAGTTTAATGAAAGGGTAACAAATCAATTGGATGTTCTGTCCGACAAAATACATGGAACTTTTTCGTAATCTGACATTCCAAATTTTTAAACTGTTCCACAATTAAAACTTCCCCTGTTCCAGTGTTTCCATACATCAAAGTTTGTCCGACTAGACACCGTTAAGCTATTAACAAATTTTTAGCTTGCTATTAGTCAACTTTTTTTTGATACGCGGGATCCAGGTCTATTGGTCATACACTTCGGAATTACTTTCGTACTTAAGGGTTTCTGGCACCGCTAATTGCAAATTTTTTTGTCAAATTCGGTAGTCTAATGTCGCTGATTTTAAATCTGACATTATTTTTTTGAAAAACAAAATGTCGGATCCAATTTGGCCGAAAGAAGTTCAAAAATTTTATTTTATATTTATATTGTAAAACATGTATTTTTTTTAATTATATATTATAAGGGACTTTTAAATTGCTGATTACCAACACATTTTCTTTTTGAAATACAATATTTAGAACCTACTATGTACTTAGGTACAACCGCCCGTACATATGCAACAATCGCCAGAATTATGTAAAATGCGTCATTTTCACACTTTTTCAAACAACTGCCAGAAATGCAAAGGCAGTTAAAGACAGCTAAATCAATGTTATTCTGTATCTTCTAACTGTACATTTTGAGACTAATAGAAAGTAATAGCAGAATTATGCAAAATTATGAACTTTTTGAATATATTTTTACGAAATTTTGATTATTTCATGTATATTTTTACTGTTTATTCATTAACAAATTTTATGCATTTATTGTTAACAAATCTTTAGTCAACTTTTATCTTACATTAATAAATACCTTAAAAAGAAGAATCTGCTTTACAGCAATAAAATTGATAAACTACAAAACGTTTTACAGCGCTTTCAATGTACGCGTTCTTTTTACTTTTTCTGTCGGCCAAAATAAGGTCGTACATGGCTCACTTGTCCCGGAGTTCTGAATAAGAATAGATCCGGTCTGATCCTTACACTTGCGTATTACAACTCTACGCTAGTATGAGAAAACAACTGTAAACATGGAAGTCTCTAAATAGTCCAGAGAAATAAGATTGTTCTCGTGACACATGCCCCTCCAGGCCGAAACCAAATTTTTTTAGTAGTACGGACATCTATATTAATAACTTTTATGTTTCCTGCAGCCGATTTTGATGATATACATAGTTATAAACAAATGAAGATCAAAAAATGGTAAATTTTCGCATTTTTCGTCTATAACCACAAAGTTAAGCATTTTAAACTAATTTGAGAGTAAGATACTCATAAATCTCATATCCTTATTGGTTGCTTAGAAAATTTCAAAATAAATAATAAATTTTGAGTTTTTATAAATATTCAAACTTATGTAAAAATTAACTTAGAACCTTCTTATAACATGAATTGTTGAGACCTCTGGTGCTTAAATTATATTTTAAATTTCAAAGCAATTAGTCAAATACTTTAAAAGTTATTTAATTTGCTTATCCCAAATTCATTTTTTTGCAACACTATAAGTCAGAAAATTATGAGGTTACAGTAAGACTTCTGACAGTTTATGGAAGAAGAACATATTTATAATATTGACTTAATTAAAAAAAATGACAAAAGTAATTTTAAACAGTATAAAATTATTCTGAAAAACACGTCGATATTTTGCTTACTTATAAACAATTAGAATAACTTTTTAACCGTTACCCGTAGAAAAATTATTTTTTTTACATTTGTAAAGACTGAATTTTTATACAAATTTAGAAATAAAACAATTGTCCTAGGACAATTAGGGACGAAGTTAGCCCCCTTTTTTTAATTCACATGTTTTTGCAAAATAATTTTGCAGTATTTAGAATTATTTTTTGTCATTATTTTTAATTAAATTAATATTATAAATCTTCTTCTTTCATAAACTATCCAAAGTATTACTGTAACTTCATCATTTTCTGACTTATAGCGTTGCAAAAAAAATTAATTTGGGGTAAACAAATTAAATACCTTTTAAACTATTTGACCAATTGCTTTGAAATTTAGGGAATAATTTAAGCACCAGAAGTCTCAGCATTCCGTGTAATAAGAACGTTCTAAGTTAATTTTTACATAAGCTATGAATGTTTATAAAAACTCAAAATTTATTATTTATTTTGCAATTTTCTGAGCAACCAATAAGGATAGACATATTCAGCTAACATCATATTGAAGTTTTTTATACGATTTATGAGTTTCTCACTCTTAAAATTGTTTAAAATACTTAACTTTTTGGATATAGACGAAAAGAGCGAAAATTTACCGTTTTTTGATCTTTATCTGTTTATAACTATGTATATCATCAAAATCGGCTGCAGGAAACATATAGGTGATTAATATAGATGTCCATACTAATCAAAAAATTCGGTTTCGGCCTAGAGGGGGTTGTGTCACCAACAGGATATTTTTTTTTCCTTATTTCTCTGAACTAAAATAGGGCTTTTTATTTTAGCTCATGACCACGTTTTCAGCATCTGGAACCACTGTCCGTCGCAAACACTTCAATTTTGATACAAATGTGAAGTGACGACGAAACGAGTGCTAATATCCTTTCATTAAGCAAACTATTAAAAATCTAACCTTGTGTCTTTTGTTCCAGTCGCCGCCGTCCTCAAAGTATCAACTCCGACGATGGTGGGAGTAGCGGTGGTCTGCACTTCACTGCCTCCGTCGGTGGCAGCCTCAGATCGGTCGCAGGCGATTGTGTTAATTTAAAAAGACATAACGCCTATCGGCACAAAGGGCGCTATACTAGTGCCTTGGACAACAACGGCAGCTGCAACAATCAAACGGTAAGTGACAATTTTATATTAATTCTTTTTATCCTGAAAATCCCTTAAGTTGTTTATTATTATTATAATCCAAGCAACATTAATTAATAAGCAAATTTTCTATTATCTAAATTACTACTACTTCAGGAAACGAAGCCCAAAAATTATTGGAAAGATTCGAAAAATTACTGGCCGCTATTTTTGAAATGGAATATATGGGGGAAGTCAATACAAAAGGCGTACCATCGTGGCTATCGAAATTTTTACTGCGTCATGGTTTTTTATTAACATTTAAACAAACAAGCGAATACTTGATCTTTAAAATAATACTTTCAAAATTAAATAACGATTATGAACAAAAAAGTTATTGAAAAATTAAACCAGAAAGTAAGCATTTTTTTCAATTGTTCATAATTATTAAAATAAACAATAAGAAAATTTAAAACGTATTTCACAATATAAGTTTATAAGTAGTTACTATTTGTGCAAAAGATGGACCCTAGCGATCGAGTTGTTTTTAAGCAATTTTATTTGTTATCCCATTTGAGAACAAAAAGGTCATTTTAGAATGGCTATACAGATGCTTTGTTAATATATATATATATAATGGCTTTTTTGATCGTATTCTCTTCGTAAGGCCTCAGACTTTCATGTTTTTTATAAAGTGTATTCATTTTTAATTGTAAACAACTTAAAATAATCTGCTCTGCTGACGATGCAATACTAATCTCTCAAAGTGAAGGTGATTTACAACGTATGATGCACCAATTCAGCATAATCGCCAGAAAATTTAACATGTTAGTTTCCTCACAAGAGACAAAATGCATGGTTATAACAGCAGATCCAATTAGATGTAAATTGGAACTGGAAGGTCAGATAATAGAACAAGTGATGGAGTTTAAATACCTAGGCATCACAGTATCTAGCTACCGAAGGCTCGAAACCGAAGTGGAAGATCAAGTGAATAGAGCAAACAGAGCCGCAGGTTGCCTGAATGACACAATATGGAGAAATAAAAATAGCGGAGAAGAAATGAAAGGCAGAATTTAC
The DNA here is from genome assembly GCF_917563875.1 of Diabrotica virgifera virgifera. Lineage (NCBI taxonomy): Eukaryota > Metazoa > Arthropoda > Insecta > Coleoptera > Chrysomelidae > Diabrotica > Diabrotica virgifera. Next base: position 130,637,169 of record NC_065446.1, read on the forward strand.
AAAATTGTCATCAGACCAATAATGACCAGATATACGACGAAGATGCAAGGTGTATAACATTAATAACTGGGTAAGAAACAGAAGAATAGAATGGAATGACCACATAAGCCGAATGACAACAAATAGGATAGTCAGGACAGCGAGAGACGGTTCCCCAATAGGAAGACGATCAGTGGGAAGACCACGAAAATGATGAAATGACAACTTACTAGAGACACTTTGAAAAAAATAGACAGAGTCATGTCTATACAAAAAGAAGAATGTACAGATGTAAAGTAATTCTTCGTTGAAGCATGTTAAATACCTAGGTCGGGGGATTGTGCTGGCCAAGGTAACACATAAACACCTTCGTTGGTAAGCCAGTATATCATTGGACGTGTGACATGTGAACGAGCATTATGAGGTGGAAGTTTTGACTAACTGCATCAGCAAACGGATGAAAGATAGGTTGTAGAATTAGAATGGTGTCGAGATACTGCGGAGCTGTAAGGAAGCCGTTTGAAAAAACGGGGTCCGTTCTGTTACTGACTATTATTTCACTTAATACCATTACTGCACCACCTCTGTATCTGTAAAAGTCCTGAAAATGTTTTAAGCCTTCTACATTTCCAGATCGTTTCCACATTCATTCCTACTGAACGAGAATCTGGATGAAGTCCAAATCTAGATTTGCCGGAGAATAAAACTGTAGCCCATTCATTCGCATCCCTGTTTTGATATTTTTGACACCACTTTAATCTTGCAGCGAGATTGCCTCTAAAGATAGATATACATCTAAATGGCTTTCGATTGTGGAGATTGGACTTATGAAGACGATTTGCTAGAGTATCATAGCCTATGGTTACCTGGTGTACCCTCTATATTAGGGTGGTGAAAAAAAAGTCAAGCTGATAATTCCGTGTCGCTATAGTGCGGAAAAGTTGCGATTGTTAATTACAAGAAAAACAAAAAAAGAATGATTCAAGTCAGACTTTATCTCCCGATCCCGCAACAGGCCTAAAGATTATGAAAAAAAATGAAATTTAACTTTTTTTCAAAAAATTTTTATTCATCCTACGTGTACGTTTTATTTATCACTATAGTAAAATTTATTTACAGTTTGCATGGTAGAGTAATAAAAAAATAGATTTACGCATTTAACGAATATCTTCCGATCCCGCAAGGTCAATCAAAATCTATAGAAATTTGAAATTTTTGATGATTTTGATAAATTAGAAAATATTTAGTTATCTCATTTTTCTGTTACATTGTGAAGCTCTTCGCTTGTTTAGATATTGTATGACAATATTTAAACAACCCAGAACTCAAAACGAGGGGGTGGTTGCAGTTTCAGCTCCACACGCACTCCTCTCTCCAACCAACCAATGAGTGTGTGTTTTTTACATGATTTACATATGTACATTTCTTTTTCATCTGTTTGTGTCCAGCTCTTAAACTTCAACTTTGTATTGTAATTTCTTGGTAAAATCTGGCAGCATGGACCTTGATTTAAATGTTTTCCTGATGAATCCATCTGTCGATTGGGGCCCACATACATTGGCATTAGACGATGCTTCCGTGGGCAACTTTAGACACCGCTCGTCAGCTTGCATGTGGCAGGGATAGTTTTTGTACATTCCAGTCTGGCATGTCTCCCGATGTAATGCAAGAAGTTATATCTTCATTTGAAATTCTTCGGAGAACTGGTGGAGAAGATAGTTTTGTAACATTCCAGTGTATTATTTCAGTGTAGTCCTATGCTTGAAAATTTAAAGTAGGAGGGATGAAATTTCTAATACTTTTGTCCTAGGCTTTAGTCTGTCCAGCTTTTAACACTCTCCTTGGCCCTAGCTCTCTAATGTGTTTCCTTGCTCTATACTACTTGAAATTTTGAAGCACAGGACTAAACTAAAATAATTGACTTGAATGTTGCAAAACTATCTTCTCCACCACTTCGTCGAAGAGTTTCAAATGAAGATATAACTCCCTGTATTACATCGGACGACATGTAAGACTGGAATGTACAAAACTATCCATGCCACAAGCCAGCTGATGAGCGATGTCTAAAGTTGGCCACGGAAACATCGTCTAATGCTAATGTATGTGGTCCTTAACCTCAATCAAGAGATGGATGGATCAGGACGTCATTTAAATCAAGGTCCATGCTGCCAGATTTTACCAAGAAATCACAATGTAAAGTTGGTGTTTGAGAGTTGGACACAAACAGATGAAAAAAAATGTACATTATGTAAATAATATAAAAAACCCACACTCATGGTTTGGTTGGAGAGAAGGGTGCGTGTGGAGCTAAAAGTGCAACATTGTCGTACAATATCTAAACAAGCGAAGATCTTCACAGTGTAACAAAAAAAAATGAGATAACCAAATGTTTTTTAATTTTTCACAATCATCAAAAATTTTAAATTTCTATAGATTTTGATTGACCTTGCGGGATCGGAAGATATTCGTTAAATGCGTAAATTTATTTTTTTTATTACTCTACCATACAAACTGTAAATAAATTTTACTATAGCGATAAATAAAACGTACGCAAAGGATAAATAAAAAATTTTTGAAAAAAAGTAAAATTTCATTTTTTTTTCATAATCTTTAGGCCTGTTGCGGGATCGGAAGATAAAGTCCGATTTGAATAATTCTTATTCGTTTTTCTTGTAATTACCAATCGCAACTTTTCCGCACTATAGCGATATGGAATTATCCACTTGACTTTTTTCGCACCACCCTACTCTACATTAGGGTGGAGCGAAAAAATCGATTTTCAAATAATAATTTGCCTATATGCGGAAAAGTGGTCTAGGATTGAATCTTAACTTGTGTTAAAATCTTTGCTCAATCGGATGTTATTTAGTGGTGCCCCCACCCACATTTGTGAATAGATGCTTTCTCTTGCTTAGTAAAAAATTCTGCTTCAATTTATTTAATCTGGCTCATTTATATCGGCAATTCAGACATATATTTTATGTTTTAATGTAGAAGACTTTAAAATGATATTGCCAATATTTATGAGTTGCGTTCCTGGGACGACTTTACTGAAAGATAGTTCATTTGATTACATGAAATCAACCCCAACTCAAGAATATCCGTCGCAAAAAATCATACCATGTGATCTGTCTTTAAAAAGACAACCAATTGCACCAATTGCAACGGTGACAGTAAAAGTCTCATGAATTAAAATTAAAATCATTTTTTTAGTTAAATTGTGGTTTATTTCCCATTTAGAATAGTTGATTATCGAAGAACATATTGTGTTAGTTTCAGAACCAAACTGAGTATTTTGGACATCTTACTTTACAATCTGCTTCAGCAAAAAATATTGCAGACAATTGATTCAATTTTTTAAAATCTAAATGTGACTTTTCTACTTTGGTTGCAATTGGATGCGATGGAAAAGCGGTAAATACTGGCGTTCACAATGGTGCAATTCGCAAATTAGAACTTCAAATTAAGAAACCATTACAGTGGTTCTGTTTGTCTTTTACATGGAAACGAGCTACCATTACGATATTAGATGAAGTAAGTATTTAAATGGAGAAACCGCAGGACCTACCAGATTTTCGGGTGAAATATGAAAGCTTTTAGAAACTTGTGAAACCCTACCTGTCTTTAAATTTCGAAAAATTCAAAGTGAACTCCCTGAAGTAGATATTAATACATTAAGTACAGACCAAAAATATTTGTACGAAATAAGCAAATCTGTAAGTAATGGTACCGTATCAGAGAGCTTAAAAAATCGACCACCGGGAAAGATGGCCCACTCGAGATGAATTACAACAGCAAACAGACTTTATGTAGGAACTTTAAATCCGACCACCGATTTAAATATTTTGGCAACTTATCTGCAAAATGTGTATGTTCCCACTTGGTTTTCAATCAAAGTAAAGCCAGAAGTTAAATGTGGGTCAATTCATTTATTTAATATAGTTCAATGCTCCCAATATTTATCACTAAAACTAAAGAAAATAGTGAACAAAATCATTCGAGGTAATGGATATTTTGCACATCCGGATAATATTCTCGTAGCCATGTTGGGTGATAAACCACCCCACATCCGAGATCTAGGTTTGAGGCGCACATTAAGAATGGGCAAGAAACCAAGGGAATTTGCCAGTTTAAAATTCCAACTATAAATTTTGGAGCCAAAAAGTATTTTGACTTAATTAATTGGCAAACTAGTGTGATATCAGAACCACCAATAACAAAACAATTGTCAACAGATGAACTTAGAAAAATGAATGATGACACGACTTCAAATAAATTTGAAATTCCTAAATGTCCTTGTAATTCGCAAGCAGTGGAAAGATGTGTCAAACTAGAGACAGAAGCATCATTATTGGTTTGTGGAGCTGAAGCAAGAGATGGATTCATAAGAAATCGAGTTTTGTCAAGAAAAGTATTACCCAAGTTTGAAACAAAATCCGATTTTTTTCAAACTTTACAGTAAATAATTAAATAAACTATGTTGTAGTAAGTTCAGAGTTGTAAACAAGCAAAAGCAACATTAATATAAAATAAAAAAGTTATGTTTTTTTCAATAATTTTTTTTTAATTTGTAAATTTTTAGAGTTCTGGGGGCACCGGAAGATATCGTTCTATAAATTCCAAATTTTGGATAACGTTTTGCAATAATATCTAACCACTTTTCCGCATATAGGACATATCAATTTGTAAAAAAAAAAATTTTTTCTTTGTTTTCGCTCCACCCTACTCTACATGTCGATAACCAATTCAGATTCTGTAATTGTTGGTTATCTTCTAGAGGTTAACACTAAAAATCGGTCTTGAGCGGCAGTTGTAGCGAGCTCACGTCCTAGATGACTTTATGCTAAACTTTCAGTGTCACAAAAATGCCTCCACAATTGACTTGTAACACTTTGGGAGACTCTCATTTGCTCAACTACATTAGTTTGCCGCATGCCACATTGAAGAAGACCTCCAGTCCTATTTATCCTTTTCAAAATTAAATACGTCGTTCCATGATAAAAAACTATATTTTCAATGCACTTAAACAAAAACTTTGTAGCTTGAACAAAATCGAAACTAGCAGAATATTTACTGCAGTGTAAAACCTATAGTTTGCTCCTCTCCTGTAAAGAGCTTTGTCAAATATTCGTTATCACTTTTGAAATTATGTTTTAACTCACAAAAATGAACACGATGAGCCACTGTATAAATTCAATTGAAATTAAATCATCACGTTTATTGATTTTTATTAATTTTATTATGTTATAAAACATCCCTAGACTTTTGATATGTGTGTATATTTTAGGTAACATTTGTGTATCTCCCGCAATGAATGATTTTATAATGTATTTACTAGGTTCTAAAGTTCCACACAGAATAGCAAATATAAAACACAAAGTTAAAGGCAAATCTATTCAGTTACTGTTCATCGTAAAGCTACTTGTGACATGTTCATATCTTAACTGGATCAATAAAATCTCGTAGATGAAAGCTCAGAAATATTTTTACACAATGTCAGCAGAATTTATCTATGGTACAATCTAATAAAGGAAGTTGATACACATGCTGAATAATTTATATTCAAGACATGGATAATCGGATATACGACAAGAAATACTTGAAAAAGGTGACACATTTCCGGACCTATTAATGTTGTAACAGTGGTGTACTTTTACAACACAAAAAGAGATGTCACTAAAACTCGTACCTAACAAATGTTGTGCTGTCTAAACTGTCGTAAAATAGAAACAATATCTATTTTTTATTAAAAATCCACAAGGAAAAAGTTTTCCTGTAGTTGGCTATATACCATGTGATACAAAAAACAATAAATCTTGTATAAAAGGTATATTTAAAAAACCCTCAAAAGGGCCACATCAAATTCACATAACTAGTTTCGACTGGTTTACCAGTCATCATCAGTGCTTACCTAAAATGAATATAACCTGATAAAAAAGGCAAAGATGTTGAAATTTTGACCAGGGTTAAAGAAATATTAGGTTATACTCACGTGCAATGTACATGCTTAACCACCAAGATAGTATTACACAAAAATATGTGGGTTAAAGCCCAGTAAAAGTAGTCCGTCAGGGAAACTTTTATTTTTTAATTAGTTGAACAATGATAGGTAATGTTTTATTCTTTTACGTGTTTTAATTGACATTAATTCTAAATTAACAATAAAAAAACAATTAACAAAAGATAAAAAAATACATAACGTCAATTAATATCGCGTGTTTCCATCTCTACTTCCAATAATAGCTTCACATCGCCTAGGCATGCTGGATAATAAAAACGAGGTATTTGATTTTGGTGTATGGAGTTTCAGATAAGAATGACAATAGTTTCTATATTGCTGGGAAGCAGGAAGCGATAAAGATATAGGGATTATTACATATCTACCGAAAATATCCTATAAGTGTTCAATAGGATTCATCTCGGGACTATGGGAGGGCTAATTCAATTTATGAATATTGACCTCACACAAATATTTAGTAAAGATACTCGACACGTAAAGCCTTGCGTTTTTATGCATTAAGATGAAATTATTTCTTACATAAGGTACGAACGGATCAACGTGTTGAAAGAAACAAACTATGTGTAATCTAACTTTCGCTATTTAAAGAGTCTACACGTAAAGACACCAAATACGTTCTTGCTGTCAAGGAAATTCCACCCCAAAACATTACAGAGCCTCCATTAAACAATCTCGTCTTTCTTATGTTTCACTGTGCCTACCGCTTACCTGCACAACGAATAACGCTTACGCATCGATTGATGATTCTTTAAGCTAAACATTAATTAATTGCAACAAAAATTACGTGAAATTTTATTAGGTTGGTAATGAAAATATTCTAGCAAAAATAATTAAAAACAAGCTGAAAATGCGAACAGTATCATCAGAAAACTTTATTTATTTACGTATTTAAATTCATAATATCGCAAATTGCTATTATGAAAAGTTGTTTAAAATTAAAAACTATGTTTTAGTGTTCAATCATATCCTTCTAATTTAAATATTGTTAACTGTGTATAAAGGTATGTATTTTATTCACTCTGGAGCTAAATTAATATTTTTTGACATTGATAAAATTTGATATACGATGAGAAATTTGAGAAAAAATTTTAATTATTCTTTTTTCATTAGAAGGATATCATTGCATATTAGAACATAGTTTTTAAGGCCATCGGTACATAATTCGCAAATATTTTAGGGGTATCCCTACTTTTTCTGTCTTTACACGGCAAATTACGTGTAGTAAAATTCACACTGGTATGGATATGTAAACATTACTAGAGTATCATTCTACTTGGAAATGTCATCATTAATTTAAAGATATTGCTTTTGAATGTTCTTGGATAACTGTTATTTTTATAATTGCAAATTATTAATTCAGTTAATAAATGTGATTTCTTCATTCATAGGAAATTCTGACCAATAGAAAGCTACAGAAATGCAAATTAAGGTAATAATTTTTGATAATATCCCGTCGTCAAGTATATTACGTCCGATGCCCTTCGTTGCTACGAAAAAATACATTCAGTGACATTAATGGCAATTAATGTTTTAAAATTTATAAAAGTGTTGACTTCAACCGCAAAATATTTTATGTCAACTGTGTGTTTATCAGTACTAATTTGTACTTACATAAATAAATTACAATAAAATTTTGGTTTTAAACAGTTTTATTCATGAAATAATCGCAACAAATTGCACTCGATCTCTAAAATTAATATAAAATTTTAGAGCTCCTGTGCAATTACTACTGATTATTTCATTTATAGGAGATTCTGACCAATAGAAAGCTACAGAAATCTAAATTAAGTTGATAATTTTTGATAATTGCCCGTCGTCAAGTATATTACGTCAGATGCCCTTCGTTGCTACGAAAAAATACATTCAGTGACATTAATGACAATTAATATTTTAAAAATTATAAAAGTGATGACTTTTAACCGTAAAATATTTATAACAACTATGTGTTTAATTGTACTAATTTGTACTTACATGAATAAGTTACAATAAAATTTTGGTTTTGAACAGTTTTATTCATGAAATAGTCGCAATAAATTGCACTCGATCTCTAAAATTAATATATAATTTTTGCCCTCGTGACACTTTGACATCATTTCAAAACTGTCAAAGTGTCACTCGGGAAAATTCAATAGAGCTCTTGTGCAATTACTACTGATTATTTCATTCATAGAAGATTCTGACCAATAGAAAGCTACAGAGATCTAAATTAAATCGATAATTTTTGATAATTTCCCGTCGTCAAGTATATTACGTCAGGTGCCCTTCGTTGCTACGAAAAAATACATTCAGTGACATTAATGACAATTAATGTTTTAAAAATTATAAAAGTGATCACTTTCAACAGTCAAATTAATATTTATAACAACTGCTTGTTTAATTGTACTAATTTGTACTTACATAAATAAATTACAATAAAATTTTGGTTTTGAACAGTTTTATTCATGAAATAATCGCAACAAATTGCACTCGATCTCTAAAATTAATATAGAATTTTAGAGCTCTTGTGCAATTACTACTGATAATTTTTTCACTAACTATGTATTCAGTGATTGCAATAATAATTTATATGTACAACAAAAACTAATACTCAATCGAGAAAAGAGGAAAAGCGTTAAAGTGATTTTTTAATTATATATTGTTACTATGGAACGCTTACAATTTTGAACATCTTTAACCACAAAATACTTAGATCACAGGATATATTATCCTGATGTATTCTCTGCTTGGATCTTCCACAAATAATACACAATACATAACTTTTTATTAAGTTCACGTCTGTAAACCAATTATTTATCAAATTCACTATATATCAATATTATTTAATCAACAACTCAAAATATTCCCGATGCCATGTCAAATATTTAAAAATGTCACTGATTGTCACTGTCTGACTGACAGTATGCTGACAAATATTCTATTCGACAACGATTCGACTGAGAGCGTTGTATGAAAAAGATAGATTTGGAAATATTACCACGTACATTGTGTTCATTTTTTTCGAATCCTGAAAAAACCAATAAATATTTTTGAAAAATTTGAACGCAGAATGAAAGACTATAATATTGCCGAGGGCCGAAAGTCCCTTAGAATAAATAAAAAGTTTATTTTGAATGAGATATTTTAAATTAAATATCACACTAAATTTTCTCTTAGCTTTTCACCCCTCTAACTTATTAAAATAAACATTATAGAAGTTCTCAGGGAATTTCGGCCCTCGCCAATAACGTAATCTTTAATTATGCGTTTAAATTTTTCAAAAATACTTATTAGTTTTCTCATGATTCGAAAAAAATGAATCCCCATTTGAATAGCATTGCAGCCGAAAATACGTACCCATCCTGTTAATAGGGCTTTTCAACGCTTTTCATTTCTTTTGAGCCTCTGTCATATCAGTGCAGTCACTGAAGGTTTTCACCTCCGATTTCGTTGAACCTCCATCGATCTTTATAAAAATTGGTGAATAATTATAAGATACTTCAAGAAACAAAGGTGAAATGGTGCCAATTTGCGCTTTTACCCTGAGGGGAGACGCACCACATTTGGGGTGTGGCAAAAATTTTATTAAAAATACCCCCAGAAATCGATATAGGGTCCAATTTCAAGTAAAATTTGTTATATAAACTTATTCAAATAAATCAATAGTTTTTGAGTTAATAATAATCAAAGATTTTGATTTTTTGTGAAAAAAATTCTTGTTTTAGCACTGTTTTTCGTAAATAACTTAAAAACATTAAGTTTTTACGGAAGCGTTGTTCTTACCAAAATTGAAGTTAATAAAAAATCAAATAAAAAAGTTATTATAAAAACCTTTTAGTTAATAAACAAAGTAAGTTATAGGTAATTGAATGCATATTTTTCGGCTAGTACTCAAATCTAAGCTTAAACAACAGGAAAACGATGCATTTTATTAAATATAGCCACCATTAAATAACTTAGAAATACCTATCAAACAAGCTTCAGAAGAAGTCGATGTCAGTAAAATTAAGCAAGTTATGATGAAAACAAGAGGACCCTTTCGAATTTTTTAGGAAAAAAATGAAAAATAAAATATACGTCATTTCAACAAAAATTAATATTTATAGTAATCCCTATAAAACTTTCTTTATTTTAATATGTGTAATGACCCCAAAAATTTTGACTGGTTTAGAATGCATATTTTTGAAGAAAGTATGTTTTAAAAAAATCAGAACTTTTCAAGTTTTCTTAAATTTCATTTTTTTTAATAATAACTCCAAAATACTTCATATACGTCAAAAAATAATACAAAACTAAATAGTACTTTTCCGTTTGTTAAAGCGTTTACTTATCTTTTAATTTTTGCACGACAATAAATAACCGAGATAGAGACGTTTAAAGCCTAAATTTTACTGTTAGTACTATGTAACCGGGGCCCTTTAACTTTTTGCTTTTTAAGAAACAATAGATCTAGAAGATTAAGTTTAATACGATGTTATAGCCCTTGCAATTATCTTTAAAAAGGTTGTCGGATAAACCTGACATAAAAATTAACGGACTTATTCTAAAAAACCAATAACATTTTTTTGGAAACATTTTTATAACAGAGATTTTGTATGTTATAAAGGGTGCAGAGAAGTCCAATTACTCGTTTGTAGTAAGAGATACGAAAAAAAAATTATTTTGATGAGATTGGGGCATAGGTAGGATCAGAATTTAAAAATATTTCCAAATACACAGGGCCACCCGTATTGAAAAGTTAAAACAAACTTACCTTTTTTTAATGGAACAACCTGTATATTTTTACATTTCTGGATTCTTCTTGATATTTTCTTTCTTAAAATATATGGTTTTGCAATGTTATACGAAATATTTTGAAAGATATTGTTTTTATTTTTTAGTTAATTTCATACCAATTTTCACGCACTGTATTCCAAGTATTCCACATTATTGTACTGCTATTACTGATTTGTGAGTTATTGTGGATTCTTGCCAAACATTATGCCAAACATTAATTGCAACAACAATATATGACGTGAAAATAGTTTGTCCACGAAAATATTCAATCAAAAATATTTCTTTCATGATTTTCGATTACAGGGGTGGTTGCTAAAGGGACTAAAAAATTAATTAAAATTATAAAAATACCAAGTTTTTTGTAAAAGGTATATATTAAGATACCCTAAATAAGGGTCATAATACAAAACGTTTTCGGATTAAGGAATCCATCATCAGTGTTTAAAAGCCCTAAAATTAAGTATAACCTAATTAATTTAGAGAAAAGTTAAAAAATTGACAGAGGTTTTAAAAACAATAGGCAATACTTACAAAAATTGCATGCCTGAGCCACCAAAATGTATTGGGTAAAAACCCTTTAAATGTAAATACATATTGGTGGCTTTTACCCAATACATTTTGGTGGCTCAGGCATGCAATTTTTGTAAGTATGGCCTATTGTTTTTAAAACCTCTGTCAATTTTTTAACTTTTCTCTAAACTAATTAGGTTATACTTAATTTTAGGGCTTTCAAACACTGATGATGGATGCCTTAATCCGAAAACGTTTTGTATTGTGACCCTTATTTAGGGTATTTTAATATATACATTTTACAAAAACTTGGTATTTTTGTGATTTATGGTATACAACCAGCTACAGGAAGATTATTTTCCTCGTGGATTTTTTAAAATTATAAATCAGGCATATAAATGTCAAAACTTTATAAATATTTATTTTATTTAATTAAACGAGATTAATTGCATTTTTACCATTAAAAATAATATGTCATCCCTAAAATGCAATAAGCGCAAGTTGGCACCACATAACTTTTATTCCTAAAGGTATCCTCTAAACAGTCACCAACTTTCAAAAAAATTGATGGAGGTTCAACGAAATCGCAGTTGAAAATCTTCAGTGACCGCACTTTCAGGAATATAAAAAATAATAGAAAAGGGTGGATTCATTCCTAAAATGCAAAAAGCGCAAATTGAGACCACATACCTTTTATTTCTTAAGGCATTATCTAACTACTCACCAATTTTCATAAAATGCGATGGAGGTTCGATTAAATCGGAGGTAAAAATCTTCAGTCACTGCATTTTCAGAAATATGAAAAAAATTAAAAAAAAAAAAGGGTTGGCTTTCACCCCTAAAATGACAAAAGCGCTAGTTGGCACTATATGACCTTTGTTCCTTGATGTATCCTCTTACCACTTTCCAATTCTCATAAAAATTGGTGGAGGTTCAAGGAAATCGGAGGTAATAGTTTGTTCATAACCACCTTTAGTGACTGCACTATATATGTTGTATAATCCGTGTATAATATTAATATACGACATATGACAGAGGATCGAAACAAATGAGAAGCATTGAAAAGCCCTATTCCAAACAACTTATAATAACAATTTTCAATATATAGTGAAAAATAAATGTACTTTACTCTTGAGTGAAATTCATATTTTTTGACATATTTGATATCTGATAGTTGAATCTTAGGTTTTAGAACATGCAGAACTTTTTATGAAGAATAACTTTTTTTCGTAAAGATAAAAAAGTTTCCCAAAATATGTGTCCAACTTAAGTAGGCACGCTGTATAATAATATAACCCTACATAAATATAATATACATAATATACATAATACGTGTCATTCAGTAGACTGCTAAAATAAAAAAAATAGTGAGCTGCCATTTAACATTAACTACATTAACATTAAGAAAATAAAAATTTTTTATTTGACATTTTAATTCATTTGACGTTTGTTTATGTGTCAAATTAAACAAAGAATTGCATCTCGGGACAGAAATTTAAGGTCCTGGTTACAAGTCGTTTATAGCCGATGTCAGTCGAAGTCACGCGCTGGTTTGAAATAATATGAAATTTTCATTTGCATTTTTACGTACATTAGGGGTAATTTGTTTGTAGCAGTGTTTCCATTGTACAATTATCTTACTATATAAAATGGCTAAACGATCCTAAATTGCTGTCCCGAGATGCAAGTTGACTTTAAGGTCGGTTATCTCGAAGATATTTTGAGATATCGAAATGCTGTTTTCAGATTTGGATTCAGGAGACAAAACTACATGAGACTCCATCGGTAATTCGGCTCCAAGTATTGCAGGAGCGACGACGTACGAACGAACAAACAAACGAACAGACTTTGCGAATTTATAAACAAAAACAAAATTTTCGTTGAAACAATACATATGAATCTAGACTGATCCTTAATTTATTAATATTGGATTAGGTATCAAAATACCTACGTAGTTAAGATTGTTGGTTCATAAAATATTCCCAACCAAGATTGTTGGTTCATAAAAACAAAAATATTGTATCAATTTGGCTATGAATTTGACACCTACATTGGATCCGTATTTCTCCGATCCGATCCGATCCGACGTCGGCCGACGTCGAACTAAAAAATAAACCCATAGTATTAAGTGGCGGTGCCTACATTGGATCCGTTTTTCTCCGATCCGATCCGATCCGATATCGACCGACATCGAACCTGTTTCTCTGCTGTAGCTTCTCCTATATCAATCGCCCGATATCGGGATATTTACGTATCCAATGTAGGTGCCGCCATTTAATACCATGAGTTTGATTTCAAACCGACGTCGGATCGGATCGGATCGGAGAAATACGGATCCAATCTAGGTTCATAAATATTTGTTTTTTATTAGATTTTTTTTAAAGAATGACAGTGCTCAGCTCTTCACGTGAACTCACAATGGTTTGACGCAGCCATGTTGTAATTTTAAAACTAAAAGAGAATTTAGATGTGAAAAACTTTTAATTTTAAGGGTTTATACCCGATATCTGTGGCTTTTGCCCAGTATCCATGATTTTTCATGTGATTTTTAACAATTGCTCTTCTATGAAGGATTTATAAGAGGACGAAGCTCTGATGATGGCACGTTATGTGTTGAAAGTACTTAGCTGATTATTAAAAATTTTTTTTACACACTTTCAATTTATTTGAGAACATACACCTGTTTGCCGGTTTGACCTCATAAATATGTGACATTATACTATTTTTATAGTTCCAGTTGCTTTGTTACCATTACTAATATGCATTTTTCTGGCTAGGAATTGATTAACATGATTTTTTGCTCATGGAGAGATAACAAAAATGTGCTAAATTCAGTGATAGACGACAACCAAGAAAAGAAACTTTTCAAAGTTTACTAGAACAGTTTCAACGGAGTGGACACTTAGATTACGAGAAATCTTATCAAACAAAAACTATTGTAAATGAATAAAATTAATTAAATATGTAATCCTTAGTATCACTGAGAATCTGCACATTGGACTCCATCGGAACCGATCTAGTAAACTTTGAAAAGTTTACTTTTCACTTTGAAAACTCTTCTTGGTTGTCGTCTCTCAGGTAATTGCGGATTATAAATTCTTGTTGATAGTATCATTTTTTTGTCATACTCACCAAGCAAAAAAATCGTATCAATTAATTCTTCATCAGAAAAATTCATATTAGTAATGGTAACAAAGCAATTGGAACTATAAAAAGTTTAGCTTTAAATTCATAACCTACTTGGTAGAATATTTTTTGTTTTTATTAATATTTTACGTAAGTACCAACAATTTTAATATCTCATCCAATATTAATAAATTAAGAATCAGTCTAGATTAATATGTATTTTTTTTTAATTATTTTTGCTTGGATATTTTCATGGCCAACCTAATAGAGTTTCACTTCATTTTTGTTGCAATTACTGTTTGGCTTAAATAATCACGAAATCCTCACATATTAAAACTGTTAGATATAGGGAATGCTTAAGAAATTAAAAAGTACCATATAATATCAATTCATTACAATACTAAAATACAGGGTGTTCCATTTAAGAAAACTCAAAACGTACTCATTCCGAGTTTCGACCAAGAACCACCGACCAACAAAATAATTTTTAACATTAGTAAACTATATTACAAATCATTAAATTTGAAGATTAATAATGTTAATATCAATAATGTTGATCAATAATATTAATATCAAATCACTACAAGTCTACAGGGTGCGAATGTTGCTACGAAATTAATAAAGAAATAAATAGTAGTATTTTGTATTTTGCCAACGAAACCCGATTTTGGCTGCGAAACGTTAATAAAATCTTTTTTTGGTAAAATTGTGGCTTATTTCCCATTATAAATAGTTGATTATAAAAATGCCACAAGGAAATAGCTTCAGAACAACATTAATAAACGTAATTATCTTTTAAACTACCTAATATAAAATTACAAAACCTGACATTTTAAGAAAGAAGGAATCGAGTAGAATACAAAAATATAAAAATATAGGGTGTTCCATTAAAAAAAAAAACATAATTTGTGTCACCCTGTCAATACGGATGGCCCTATATATTTAATTTTTTTTAAATTATTGTCCTATACAGGGTAGGGTGTCCAGAAACCCTCCCGACAAACGAAGACCCCAGGGTCTTCAGATAATTCTAAGACAATTTAACCCAATTCACCTAGTCCGAAAATGCTTCCTAAGGGAGCTAGAGCTCTTTGAAGTTAACCTGTCCTACCTAAAACCCTTGAACTTTTACAAAACCCTCTACATTAATATAAGGCGACATTAGCGAGAAGAATACATTATCAGCAGATCACTAACTTTCGCTACGTTAAAGCATTTTAAGTGCCCCAGTCGATAATTCTCATAAATTGACTCGACTTTCCGCAGATAACAATCTGTAGCGGTTTATTGTTTTACAAAAATTTGGTGGCAAGGCGATGTGAACACACCATTTACCGTATTTTATAAATAAAATTGGGTCATCTAAAAGATAAAATGATGAAAAAACATCGGATTGTTATATCAGTTATACTCAATTCGATAAAATATTACAGTGACCTTTCTACAGGAATTTTCAAAGCAGAAAAATTTACTCAGTTTTTTCGATGCCGATCCCGACCAACTTCAAACACGATAAAACCTAAAATTCAAATTGGATAAATTAAATAAACAAGCTTTAAAAGTTTAATCCAGAATAGCACACCTCAGTGGCGGAGAAATGTCAATTAATCCATGTTTACCATATAAAAAATATTATATCCGTATAATAGTATATTACTTTATGAGGCGGAGAAGCATGACTTTTCTTGACGCGCCCGATATTACGCGCCGAACGAAGTGAGGCGCGTAATAGAGGGCAAGTCCAGAAAAGTCGCTTCTTTGCCGAATAAAGTATACTATTTTTTCTTCAAACGTAGCAATTTTCAACCATAAATAGTACAATTCATACGCTATTTTTACTCGAAATTAACTGTGACAACTATCAAAGTCGTCTAGATGTTAGAAATTAAAATAATTAAGTCGTCGGTGGGATAAGCCCTCATGATTCGCCAACATCGGGAATGATTGCTGAAAGTTGTGCTCGACCATCAGTATCATCAACAATTACCAATGCGTATCAAGAGTCGGGAACATTTTTGCACGGTTTCAATTTTGAAAATGCCTCATTAACTAATTGTACTTTTAATATTACTATAAATAAAAATGATGTTTAATTGTTGTTAATGACATTTGTATTGTTGCTTTGTGACATGTTTCATATTGTTGCCATGACAACATTTTTCCCTCCGCCGTAAAGAAATGGGAAAAAAAAACTGCTGCCGGCGGAGACATCAAACTTTGACAGGATCAAGTTAGATAAGTAATGTCATCATTATTTGACGTTTGAAGAAAAAAATTATTAACACCAAATCAAAAAGCTATATTATAGGTTAACTAAACGACGAGTCCATCTCTTTTTTTTTACATTTGGACTAGTATCAACAATGAAATATGTATAAGAAATATAATAAAGAACGATATGAAAACATGACCGTCCGACTACACAAAAATACCAAATTTATAAAAATCAAAAGAGGAATTAGACAGGGAGACACGTTATCCCCCAAACTGTTTACTACTTGAACATGCTTTTAAACAATTAGAGTGGGACACCAAAGGAATAAATGTCGACGGCGAAAGGCTCTCCCAGTTACGATTCGCAGACGACTTGATTGTTATAACATACAACTTAAAAGAGATTAGAACTATGCTTACTGAGTTAGATGCCACCTGTAAAAATGTTGGTTTAAAGATAAATTTTGGAAAGACACAATACATGAAAAATCTGGTACCAAGCAAAAATCCAAAAGTCGACTTCAACGAAATAGCATTGGTCCATAAATATAAATACTTAGGGCATGAAATCCAAATTGTTAGGACAATTAAACTGCCGAAGTACAAAGAAGGATCACCTTAGCACGGGCCGCATATGGAGCTCTATCAGACATCTTCAAGAGCAACATGCCAAATTATTTGAAAAAGAAGGCGTTTGACCAATATGTGCTTTCAGTCATGACCTACGGCGCCGAAAAATTACTGTTAATCCAGGCCACAGCAACCAAACTTAGAGTGGCCCAAAGAAGAATGTAACGGTCACTACTTGGACTGACTCTCAGAAACAGGATTAGAAACGACGAAATCAGAAGAAAGACAGGCGTCACAGATGTCATAGAGCGAGTAGTACGACTGAAGTGGAATTGGGCGTGCCTTGTAGCCAGAAAGAAGGACGGGAGGTGGACCCAAAAAATTACAGTGTGGAGACCACGAATAGACAGAAGAAGTAGAGGTAGACCACCTATACGATAGACAGAATGGATTGCTGAGATTTGGTTGTAGGAATCCCATGACCGACAGAACTGAAAGAAATTAGGGGAGGCCTATGTTTAACTTTGGATGCAGAATGCTAGATAATGATGATGATGAAAACCTGAAAACTCAAATACACCTTGTAGCAGAAGAAGCCATTGGAAGAGAGAATGATCAGATAAATTTTAAAAAGAAAAAAACATATTGGGGGACAGCAAATATAGAAAACCAAAAAGAAGATAGAAGGGAATATAAAAACCGAACTTAAAAAAAAGAAATTAAGAGCACGGAATACCAATTTTGGCAAAACAATGTAAAGATATAGACAGATTGATGGAAAGCACGAAATCAAATGTTTCATGGAAAACATTGAGGAACTTCAGACAGAATAGTCATGAAAGGATAAAGACAGAACTAATAAAAATGAATGAATGGGTAAAATATTACTAAGTTATTACAAGAAAAAATATATGTATATAGGGAGGATCTCCCACTAAACGGGAGGTTGTTGAAAAAAAAGGCAAGAGTGAAGGAAAATAATAACCGCAGCCAAGCCTCAACCAAGTTGACCAAGTAAGAACTTTAAGTTGTAGAGCCAAGTAAGAAGAACACGAAGATAACTTATAAATGCTGTAAAATAACTTTACGAAGACAAATAATGTACAATAAAAGTCGAACAAAACTACATATTATATCCATTTAAAATCGATAAAGGACGTCCGACAAGAATGCTGCCCATTACCAACCTTATTTAAAGTTTAGATAGATAAAACACTAATAAACTGGAACAAGAAATATGGACAGGGCCGATGTCGGATTAAATGTTAAATGTTACATTTGGTCAGTCCTCTTTTATGGTGTCGAAGCATGGACATTAAAAATATCCACCATTAACCGTTTGGAGGCCTTTGAAATGTGGCTGCACATACGTACACTGAAAATACCATGGACGGCTATGCTGACAAATGTGGCAGTCCTTAAGAGAGCAAATGCTGCCCGCGAGCTGATTGATAACATCAAATATAGAAAGATGGCCCATTTTGGACACGTAGTAAGGGGAGACCGGTATAATATTCTTCAACTTATTATGATGGGTAAAATCGAAGGACGCAGAGGGATTGGTAGAAAGCAGGCCTCTTGGTCGGAGAATATAAGGGAGTGAACAGGAATAAAGAAAGCGGAACAACTATTTAGAATAGCTCGAGAACAGAGACAGTTTCGACATGTTAATCGCCAACGTCAGGGGACTTGATAGGGCACGTTAGGAGGAAGAAGCCGATGAGCAAATAATTTTATCAAAAGACAAAGACGACATCGTCTTCATAATAAAAATGCTAGAAATATTTTGGAAACTGAGGTTTTGATATTATTTATGAACAAACGCAACCCATAGTAGTTATTGTCTCGTTAGATTAAATAATTAAGATATTTTTTTATTATATTTTGACAACTGTTAAAAAATATGAACTAACATAACTATAAACAGGGTGTCCCATAATTAATTGGACATTAGCTAATGGGTAATAGAAAACACCGAAATATTAGGATTTAACCAAAATCGCTTAAATAAAATATGATTCCTTACTGAGTTACAGGGCGTTTTATTTAAAAATTTACAAACTATTTTTGCTCAGTATTTTAAAACTATTCGACGTATCCTTTTCATACTTGGCAGAAAGTGTAGGTATTATACACCCTATGCAATTATGATAAATAAACGTTTCTGGCTACTAACAGTGGCGTACGACAGGGGACAGCGAATGGTTGACCTTTCCCAAATTCTACGCCACTGGCGGAATTGCCATTTTAGTGCAATTTTTCGATTCTCCAATACTCTCTGTGTAAATAACGTACTTTTACTCATAACGATAAAGTCATTAGTTTTCGAGATATTTGATGTTATACATGTAACGGTGCAGTTATTTTAATTAATGTATTTTGCCGCTCAATTGTTAATTTCAAATATTTCGAAAACTAATGATAATAATTTTATCGTTAAGGATGAATAATTATACTCTTCAGTCTTAACGATAAAATCATTAGTTTTCGAGGTTTTTGAAGTTTAACTTTAAAATATTTAACTTCAAATATCTCGAAAACTAATGACTTATTGTTACGAGTGAATATTACGTAATTTACATAGAGAGTATTGGAGAATTGAAAAATTGCGCTAAATTGGCAATTCCGCCAATGGCATAGAATTTAGGAAGGGTCAACCATTCGGTGTTTCTTGTCCTACACCACCGGCAGTAGCCAGAAATCTACCCGTGTTGAGCTGCCCCCCCCCACTTGCAAAAATTAAAAAACAAATAGCCCTGATTTATGAGCTATTTATGAGCTCTCATATTCCGCAAACTAAAAATTTTGAGCTCGTTCCACTGAGCAGGAATTTAATACCCTAGTGGGGGGGGGGCTGAGTCAGCCCCCCCCCACTACTTAAAAATAGGAATATTGAATCGGTTTTTGCGGCAGAATTACGAGCTATTTATGAGCTCTTGAAATTATATAGTTTCGATTTTTGAGCTCATCCCCTTCACCCCCAAACAACCCTTTAATTGATTTAACTTAAGAGAAAGATGCTGAGAAAACTTAAAATATATCGCATTGCGGATATAATTCCTATAGCTTATATACTTTAGGAATAAACTATTAACTCAAGGGCATTTCGATTATTGAGCTACAACCCCTTCGCAAGAAAACCACCCTATCTTCCCGGCTTAAGAGAAAGTTGTACTTAAAATGCGTTAAACTAATTATTTGGCGACTACATATCATTTAATAATTTATAAGCTTCCAAATTACGCGCATTTAGATCAGTAAATTGCAATTTATTTTGTATAGTGCAGTCACTGAAGGTAAAAATCAACGATTACCTTCAATTTCGGTGAACCTTCATCGATTTTCACGAAAATTGGTCAGTGGTTAGAGGATACGTCAAGAAACAAAGGTGACATGGTACCACCTTGCGCCTTTACCCTGAGGGTGGATACCGCCCCTTCTCGGGGGTGAAAATTATTTTATAAAAAATAACTGCACAAATCAATAAAAAACAAATTAAAAGCAAAATTTATTATACAAAGTTAATAAAATAAGTCAATACTTTTTAAGTTATTAAAGATCAAAGATTTTAATTATTTGTGAAAAAAATGCATGTTTTGAAGAGGTTTTTTGTAAATCACTGAAAAACTGTAAGTTTTTACAAAAAAGTTAATAGTAGTTTAATTCGTATAGCTTATATTCTAAGAATAAACTCTAAAATCACGCGCCTTTCGATTATTGAACTACAACCCCTTCGCAAGAAAACCATCCCTTATTCCCGGCTTAAGAGAGGGTTGTACTTAAAATAATTTAAATTAATTATTTGTCGACTATATATTGTTTAATAATTTATGAGCTCGCAAAATATACGCATCTCAATTATTGAATTGCCATTTTCTTTCTATAGTGCAGTCACTGAAGGTAAAAATCAACTATGATCTTCGATTTCGGTAAATCTCCATTCATTTTCACGAAAATTGGTGAGCGGATTTTGATACTATCAACTTTTTCTGGATCTTATTTTTGATGGGTATTTCAAAGTACTTTGACAAGTATTTAGTACCTAAGTGTTATAAAATGCATCTTTTTCCCGTTATTTAAGCTTGAACCCTTAGATTTGAACAGTCGCGGAAAAAAATATACATTTAATTACCAATAAATAACTTAATTTAAATTAACATTAAAGGTTTTTCAAGTAAGCAATTTATTATATTCTTTATTAGCTTCAATTTTAGTGATGAAAACTTTTTTGTAAAAACTTACAGTTTTTGAGTCATTTATGAAAAATCGCTCTAAAGCATGCATTTTCTTTACAAAAATTAAAATATTTGATCTTTAATAACTCAAAAAGTATTGATTTATTTTAATCACATTATATAACAAATTTTGCTTACAATTTGTCCCTCTCTCGATTTGTGGGGTTATTTTTAATAAAGTAATTTTCACTCCCGAGAAGGGGTGACATATACCCCAGGCTAAAACCCCAAGTTGTTATTGTCAAGTATTGATTTATTTTAATCACATTATATAACAAATTTTGCTTACAATTTGTCCCTCTCTCGATTTGTGGGGTTATTTTTAATAAAGTAATTTTCACTCCCGAGAAGGGGTGACATATACCCCAGGCTAAAACCCCAAGTTGTTATTGTCAATTCGTGAAAATAAATGGAGATTTACCGAAATCGAAGGTAATAGTTGATTTTTACCTTCAGTGACTGCACTATAGAAAGAAAATGGCAATTCAATAATTGAGATGCGTATATTTTGCGAGCTCATAAATTATTAAACAATATATAGTCGACAAATAATTAATTTAAATTATTTTAAGAACAACTCTCTCTTAAGCCGGGAAAATGGGGTCGTTTTCTTGCGAAGGGGTTGTAGCTATGTAATCGAAAGGTGCGTGATTTAAGAGTTTATTCTTAGAATATAAGCTATGCGAATTAAACTACTATTAACTTTTTTGTAAAAACTTACAGTTTTTCAGTGATTTACAAAAAACCTCTTCAAAACATGCATTTTTTTTACAAATAATTAAAATCTTTGATCTTTAATAACTTAAAAAGTATTGACTTATTTTATTAACTTTATATAATAAATTTTGCTTTTAATTTGTTCATTTATTGATTTGTGCAGTTATTTTTTATAAAATAATTTTCACCCCCGAGAAGGGGCGGTATCCACCCTCAGGGTAAAGGCGCAAGGTGGTACCATGTCACCTTTGTTTCTTGACGTATCCTCTAACCACTGACCAATTTTCGTGAAAATCGATGAAGGTTCACCGAACTTGAAGGTAATCGTTGATTTTTACCTTCAGTGACTGCACTATACAAAATAAATTGCAATTTACTGATCTAAATGCGCGTAATTTGGAAGCTTATAAATTATTAAATGATATGCAGTCGCCAAATAATTAGTTTAACGCATTTTAAATACAACTTTCTCTTAAGCCGGGAAGATAGGGTGGTTTTCTTGCGAAGGGGTTGCAGCTCAATAATCGAAATGCCCTTGATTTAATAGTTTATTCTTAGAGTATATAAGCTATAGGAATTATATCCGCAATACGATATATTTTAAGTTTTCTCAGCATCTTTCTCTTAAGTTAAATCAATTAAAGGGTTGTTTGGGGGTGAAGGGGATGAGCTCAAAAATCGAAACTATATAATTTCAAGAGCTCATAAATAGCTCGTAATTCTGCCGCAAAAACCGATTCAATATTCCTATTTTTAAGTAGTGGGGGGGGGGGCTGACTCAGCCCCCCCCACTAGGGTATTAAATTCCTGCTCAGTGGAACGAGCTCAAAATTTTTAGTTTGCGGAATATGAGAGCTCATAAATAGCTCATAAATCAAGGCTATTTGTTTTTTAATTTTTGCAAGTGGGGGGGGCCAGCTCAACACGGGTCAGAAATCTGTATTTATCATAATTTCATAGGGTGTATAATACCTACACTTTCTGCCAAGTATGAAAAGGATACGTGGAATAGTTTAAAAATACTGCGCAAAAATAAATTTTAAATTTTAAAATAAAACACCCTGATTTTGGTTAAATCTTAATATTTTGATGTCTTCTATTACGCATTAGTTAATGTCCAATTAATTATGGGACACCCTGTATAACATTGCATGACAACCACTATAAATAGAGGGGATATTATAATAGTCTTTAGAAATAGCGGAGAAGAACTGAAATAAAAATAACAACTCGCTAAGGGCCAATTTCTCATATCGAGTTCAACTCCAGTTTAACCTGAACTTTTAGTGAACGTCAGTTTAAAGTCAAAATCGTCTTTCTCAATTCATGTTCAACCGATGGCAGTTTAAACTTGAACGATGCTTGAACGCTGGAATTCGGCCGTTCCAAGATTTCTGAACCCAGTTCAGATAATTTCATGGATTACGCATGCGTTGTATTAACAGCTGTATTAAAGCGAAACGCTGTCATAATCTAAATATAACCAATTTTATTATATTAAGCCTAACGATAAAAGATAACATTATTTTTGTTTTTATAACATTAATTTATAATTATTATTAAAATGACTATTTGACTATAAATACTTAAATTTAACTTTATTCAAAAACAGCATAAAAAAGGTAGTTCAAAATGGCGACAGTTTTTTAACTTTTGCCATCTATTGGCATTTCTCGAAAGCTGTAGAACGTGCACTGACATGAACGTGTAATGAGAAATGCATTTCAAACAAAACCGAAGTTCAGTTGAACCTGGTTCAACTGAACCATAGCTTACCGCAGGTATGAGAAATCGACCCTAAAAGAAATAAATGAACATAAATACTTGGGGCAAACTTTAAGGGGAGCGGTTTGGTTCCCACACCGCCATAAAAGTACATAACTCCAAGAATACTCTAATAACTCTCTTCAGATTGATCGGAGCAAAATTACCGGAAATACAACATGTTGAATATCCCTACCATCGACTTCGATCTGCAGCAGCTTCGTGCCAGCGCGCTTGAGCGTAGTGAGAAATGTTCAACAGCTGTTCCCTTTGCTTTCGTAAATTACTCCGTGATTCAAAAACATATTCCGGTGTGCATCACTTTACGCTTAGATAGACAAAAAAAATTATGAATAGTTTAATAAATTTAAAAATACAATAATTTTAACATTGTTTAAAAAAATTTCAAAAATGTGTTTAAATGTTGATTTCAAACCCAATACCCCCTTAATAGATACAGGATTAGATGAAACGTATGTCGTAAATAAAATAAAGAAGAAAAATTCAATAACACCGCAATTACACCCGCGTGGATATAGGTCGGCGTATTACATATACTCCATCGAATTTACTTAACGTTTCACGTCATCCGCGTCATAGCCCGTGACGTCACATGATACCAACACGAAATATTTAGGCGGTAGGTGTGTTCTTTTTTAGAATCACTTTGCCGAGTACACTGGCATTTACAGCAACTAGACATATTTTATTATATACGCGTAGAAATAATATTTAACAATAAAATACTGAAAACGTTAGTTTTCTATACTTCCACAAAATTTATTACAACTAAGTGACTACAGCTGTTTCGGCAGAATACCTTTCTCAAGTGATATAGTTTACAATGTGTTTGCCTTTTTAAGTCTTTAACTGAAGAGGTTGAGGAGTGGGGACCTGTTTGTCACGAGTTGGTCATTCAGAATTATATCCGTATTTTTCAATTTATTAATTTCCATAGATTCTAAAAAAGATAGCTTAAGGCCTTTATTTTGAATATGCAGAATTTGAAACTCTTCATTGAAAGAATGATTATGATCTAGAAGGTGAAGTGCGTATGTAGAAGTGTCTGTTTTTCTATTGTTGAAAGCCCTTTTGTGTTCTGCTATCCGTTTGTCAAAGGTTCTGCCAGTTTGACCGATGTAATTTTTCGGACAGTCACCACACGTTAGCTTGTACACACCACTCTGTAGTTGCTTTCTCTTTCGGCTTTTATTGTTCTTAATATATTTGCTTAAGTTGTTGTTAGTTCTGAAAGCTGGTGTTATTCCTTTCTTTTTTATGTATGTGGCTATTTTTGCTGTTATCTTGCCAGTGTATGTGAGAGAGCAGAAGCTACTGGGTTCTTTCTGTGGTGGTGGATACACTAATTTCAGGGCTATCCACCACCACAGAAAGAACCCAGTACCTTCTGCTCTGCAGGTGATATTTTGGCATAAATTGGTAACATTTATTTGACAGTTGCGGTGATGGCACTTCATATTTGTTTATATTCTTTACTATAAGTATTTGTTTCATTATATTTACTGTTTTTATTATGTTCAGTAACGTAAGATTATAACTTAATTCTTGTTTTCTATTTCTAAAGTTTTTATTTATTTACACTGAATATTAATTTGTTTTGCTGTATAATCCACTTCCGCAAAAATTTTGTGATGTATTTGATTTAAAATGAATTCAAGAATTTTTTGAAATTGGGCAACAATGTCAACTTAGATCTCTAACGTAGATAATGACGTGCAACGGTAAGTAAATTAGATGGACTGTATAAATATTATCGGGATATTACATACTCCACGACATAACTCTGAAGAAGGTTTATTTTGGTTTTCCTCAAAAGATATTTCTTTGTATAAACATTTTCTTCATCAACGTAGGTATATATTCGTACTTCCAGTAAAACAATACAAAACAAATAATCGTTCTCTCTATAATATTTGTTGCAGCAGAATTGCCAACCTGTTTACGTTAAAACGATTTTCCTTTACAGTGTTTACTGCCGTATATCATACTCATATGTTCCGATTTTATTTAAGCAACGAGCACGAAATCCTTAGGGTAAAATACCACCCCTTTGGGTTTATTGTTAAATTCTCTAAGCCAAATGACCACTCAGGGCCGGCAACTAAGTAACATTCCATTGGCGCGGTTGGCATTTTAGTTTAAGGAGTCCATTACGGTAAAATTGCTAAGGTCAGCAAACTTGAATATGAAATTCAATTAAAATGAGTATTGTTAAAGGTCAATATTGTCAATATTTCAATAGTGAAGGACGAAATATCTGATACATAAGTTGATTTTGGTACCTCAAACTACTTGTTTAACGCTGATTTTTGATGTTAAAAAACATTCTTTTTTATTTCGCTGATTTGAACAAAGTATTTGGCAATAAAACAAAACAAAATTTAAGTTTGAACATAAATTGAATAATCAACATAAACTCAAAAGAGGATATGCATAACTGAGAAAGTATGAGAAGTAAATACATCAACTGTGCTCTACATCTTTGCCGAAAAAGAAGTATTAAAAATCTAGAAAATTCTAGATGCCATCGAAATACCCAGAAATGTCTCGTAAAGTCTAGAACCTCCGAAAATTTGTATAAACAGGAAGTTAACAGTCCAAGTAGTATAGTCTAGATGCCAAATAGAGGTCACCGTGGCCTTTTCAATTCTCATGGGCAAAATCAACGGTTTCTTATGTATTTTTGGCTGCTGATTACGAATTTCGGGGGTGGATTTCTATCCAAGTGATCCAAAAATAGTTATAAACAATTTAATTGTTTATAAATTGTTTATAGGGCTCTAGCTCATAAACTAAAAGAGATAAATAACATTTTTCAAATAAAATTTGTTCCTAAAAACCAGAGAAAATGGCGGTTACTAACCTTAAATCCAAAATTAGTGCTTAGTGCAAATTGCAATTTGGTAAAATACATATTTTTCGAAGCTTTTTCGATCGTAACTGAGCTTGCACTCAGACTTTTTAAAGCTTAATTGATAGGCTTCCAAACAAAGTTTATTAAATTATTTTATCTTTATTTGTATTAAAGTTACACCCGTTTGAACTTACAATTTTCTTAAAAAATTTGAACATTAATTTGTTTATAAGGGTTTTAAGCAAATTTGGGCAATAAACATTATTTAACATTAATGATAGAAGAACTTAAATGGAACATTTTGAACTTAGAATAATGTTAGTAGGTTTATTTTTGGCCAAGATATCGATATTTAAATAGCGCGCTCTGAGGCGCAAGATCGGCTCACAGCGAAAAGTTTCGATCGCTAACCTCTCGATACATATTATAATTTATATATTACTACGTTATCTTCATTTATCATTATTGAAGATCCTAATACAATTTTATCATATTATATTTTTTAGAATTAAGTCATCATAAAGTGCCTCACATCACCTTTCATTCTATTTAGGTACCTTTTCTTCGATTTCTTTGTACTAAATGAGAAAAAAAAACATGAAACTGAAACTGTTATTTCAGAAATATAACCTAAAAGAAAGTTGTTCTTATTTATTAATACTATTTTTGCAAACATTTTTCTTCGTGCCCCTGCATTGAGATATATATAAAAAATCTCAGCATTTTTACATCTAAATAGGGTTTTAGAGAAATTTTTCAGTTACATGGTGGTACAAGTCTTCTTGGAGACATTTAAATTGAAACTTTTAGGAGCATTAGAGCCTCATTATCTATATCAGCGGTTCTCAATCTTTTTGAGTCATGTACCACGAAATACTTTATATTATTTTCGGTACCACCTAACTGAAATACCTATCTAGTTAGGTGACCTAATTAACTATAATAGTGGTGCTGATTTTGGCCATTTTTGCGTTTTGTGTACCACCTCAAAAATGATATGTACCTACCACCAGTGGTACATGTGCCACAGATTGAGAACCGCTGATCTATATGATATCCATATAAATGTGGAAGCCTTCAAGAACAGGCAGTACCACCATGTAACTGTAAAAATTGCTCTAAAAACTTATGAATATATATAAAAAGCTAAGATTCCCTGTATATCTCGATGCAGATGTATGAAAGAAAATTATAAAAGTAGTATTAATAAATAAGAATAACTTTCTTTTAAGTTATATTTCTGAAATGTTAGTTTTTCATGTTTTTATTTTTCATTTAGTACAAAAAATCGAAGAAAAATAAATAGAATGAAAAGAAAGGTGATACGAGACACTTTATGATAATTTAGTTATAAGAATTATATGACCAAATTGTATTGAGATTTTCAAAAATGAAAAATGAAGAAAACGAAGTGCATAATAATATATAAATTATAATTTGTATCTAGAGGTTAGCGCTCGAACCTTTTCGCTGTGTTCCCATCTTGCTCCTCAGAACGCGCTACTAAAATATCGATATCTTAGCAAAAAAAAACCTACAAACATTTTCTTAAGCTCAAAATGTTCCGTTTGAGTTCTTTTATCATTAATGTTAATTAAAGTTTAAATGTTTATTGCTCAAATTTGCATAAAACCCTTATCAACAAATTAATGTACAATTTTTTAAAGAAAATTATAACTTCAAACGGGTGTAATTAACAAATACAGATAAAGTAATTTAATAAACTTTGTTTGAAAGCCTATCAATTAAAGCGATCTAATATATAAAGAAGAAAAATAAAAGAGCATAAAGCAAGAAAGAAAGAAACAAAAATTAGTCCTAAAACAACCGGAAAACTACAGAGATATCAATTTGCTAAATACTATCCTGAAACGTAACTAAAATTTTAACAGGACTAATAAATCAGCTCATAAACAGCATATAAGCAAGAAGGTTTCCGTACCGGAAGGTGGTGTATAGATGCACTTCGTCATAAAAAATACTACATAGAAAGCTTTAGAATATAATAGACCCGCTTTAATATTTTGATCGACTTAAATAGTTATTTATGATATAAGTGTTAAAAGTACAATTTTAAGGCACGCATGTGAAAGTTTGCAGAACGAGCGAAGCGAATTCTGCAATTCACCTGAGTGCCTTAAAAATGTACTTTTTAACACGTTTATCATACAATATTTTTCTACAAACGTTATAAATTTACAAAATACAATATTTTTGTTAATTGCTGAAACCATGAAGCCTATGACCCATAAAAGGTAGAACTGGTTGTCTACACTCGAGGGGAATGTCTAAAAATTCTTAGCGAAAATATTATACCGTTACATAAACTTGTTTTTTCTACAAACGTGTTAAAAATGCAATAATACAGTTTAAATTAAATTTTAAAAAACATTTTAAACCACCTTTGTCAAATTGCGCAAGTTGAACTATTAATATTAATGTTAACAAATGAAATATAAATATTTTGACGTTTCACAATATTTGACAATTCACTTTTAACTGCAGTGCCTTAAAAATTTTAAAGCACTAGTGCTTTAAAGTAGCATTTTTAACGCTCTTTGGAGTGCTAAAAATTGCATTTTTAACACGGTTCTAGAAAAAAGACATTTAATGTTCGACTGGTATATTATTTGACAAATAGGTTTCAAACACACTACAAACATGATTTCGAAGTCAGTTAAATCTGATATAATGCCCCAGGGCGTAATTTTGGAAAATAACGCCATTGGGCGTTAAATTTAAATAACTAGTTAAATACTATCAAGTTGACAAATAAAAACCTAAGTAAAACTATGGTTACCACAATTACATTAAGATTATTGCTGCTAAATGTACTTATTTGAAAACTAATTAATTCAAAATTGATTAAAATTTTTTTAATATATAAAGAAGATTTTAGTCGGATATTAAACGTTGAAGGCACCAAGGGTATATAAATAATAACGCTATCGGTCAACGCATATACACCATTGACCTCAAGCGTTATTATCCTTATAATACCCTTGGTACCTTAATAACTATAACAGAGTAATACTTGAAAGGCGTAATACATAATTATCTTGTATAAAAAAGAGATCCCTCTGGATGTGCTGGATTGTGCTTTGCTATTCAATCTAGTCGTGGTTGAAGTTATGAAGAGCGTCAATAAAGGAAGATAATATTCAACGGGGAACAATTAAATTGAGTCCTATAGAATTAAAACCTGCTAGATCTATTTTTTAAAATTTTTCAGGAGATTAAAAAAACATTAAAAATGTAAATTTCCAAAAAAGTATCCGGCATTTCTTAATCAAAGTGGCATCAATAAATGTCATAAAATGGCACACTGATTTGGTATAGGTAGAGTCATTTTTCTACGTGCCCCTGACATCTTCAGAAATGACCGCAACACTCATGAAAAAGTGGTCCCGGTCAAATTTAACGAAACTTTGGTCAATGATAGTCCTCAGTAAGTAGATTAAAAAGTCCAGGGCACGTAGGTCTGAAAAACTGTTATTCTCGAGTTACAGCCTTCTGAATTTCTTAAATTCAGTTTCTCGGTTTCCGTTAAGTGCACTAATTCACGGTCAAGTGAACGAAAATATCTATTATTGAAAGAAGAGAGGCCCATTTTCTTTATGCATATTTGCGTGTTGCATATAAATTCGTGGTGAAAAATAGATGCATCGTATTTTGGTCTCACGAAACCTCCGAAAATTGCTTAGAAAACTGAAGAAGTGGGATAGAAAATGTGTAGCTACAGCGACATAAGAATTATCACGTTTTCATGAATGGTTCAGACTTATTCTATATCAGCATAGCTGAAGTACCACCTGGGCCTAGATTCCGTGCACTGTTTGTAGATATCTACACGTCGCTTTCTATCGATGTCAATTTTCGTAAAAATATTTGAATTTTTAGCTTTAATTGAATTATTTTCTAGTTTTGCTAGGTTATACTCTAATTGATGCTGAAGTGACACTTAGTGAAACAAGAAAATATTTGAATTAAACCTAAAAATTCAAATATATTGACATTGATAGAAAGCGATCGGCGCGATGTCAATATATTTGAATTTTTAGTTGAATTTCAAATATTTTCTTGTTTTACTAAGTGTCACTTCAGTATCAATTAGAGTATAACCTAGCAAAACTAGAAAATATTTCAATTAAAGCTAAAAATTCAAATATTTTTACGAAAATTGACATCGATAGAAAGCGAAATGTAGATATCTACAGTGCACGGAATCCAGGGCCTGATCGTTAGAAAACTACTGAAGAGCGGCGGATTTAGGTGGGAATAGGGAAATTCCCCCCGTAACATGGTCCAGAATTAAAGAAAAAATTGTTGGAACATGATTATTACACGTTGAAATCATGCAACAAACTACAGACAGACAAATTCAATCCAATTAACTCGACAGTTAGGAAAATAAAGTGAACTTATTGCACATGTCATTACCTACGTCTTTTATGTAGTTTGGGTTTATCTATTTTATATATTTTGGGGTTGGTGCTTTATTGGAAGTCGCCCCCTTGCCCAAATCAAATGTTCCGCCACTGCTACTGAAGTATCCTGATATGTCGTTCGTTAACACGACATACATATGATGCATCTAACCGAAATCTGCAAAATTTTAACTTACAGATAGTCGAAGATGACATAAAACCGATTTTTCCACAGAAGATTGTAATTAATATTTCGCGTTTATAGTCTAAGAGCTAGTGAATCATCTGACTAACGGTCGTCCTGTAAGGCTAGAAATTTTTCTAGTGATAATTCATAGCACACCAAGGCTAAAAACCATGACCTGTCAGGCCTCAGCGGTGCACGTGTATCTACCAGGTGAATCGAAAAGTGCAAATTTAGGGGGTAAAATAAACTTTCTCCTGTAAGGTTTAAATTTAAGTATGTGTTTGAGTAAGTCATTCAGAAGAAATGTGTACAATAACAGGCGATTCTGAAGAGCATAAGACCTTGTCAGGCGAAGGGAAAGATTAGGGGCTCTTCCTGAAATTATTCTTTGTGCATCGAACAAATTTTTTTTAGCTTTTTTGAATCATTCCAAACAGAGAACGTCTTTAGTGATTTTTCTCTTAGTTAGTAAGTTAATAGTTTTTGTTATATAAGCGATTGAAAATTTTGAAAATTGCGAAATCGGCCATTTTTAACCCAAAATCGGACATTTATCTAAAAATTTCAATGTTGCCAAGATACGTAGATATTCTTTAAACATTGATTGATGAAATCCCGAAGAGTTTTTTGCAATAAAATATCGAAAACCCCTTTGTTTTTTTAATTGCTAATCAAGCAGGTGCGACACTGTAGTATAAGTGAGGACGTTTGAGTTTGCATAAATTCATTATCTCGAGAATAGGCAAATTTCAAGAGAAATCCTCAGACAGGTCGATTTTTATTTTTAAATTAGGACTTTTTGGTATATATATAATACTAGTGACGTCATCCATCTGAGCGTGATGACGTAATCGATGATTTTTTAAATGAGAGTAGGGGTTGTGTGATAGCTCATTTGAAAGGTTATTGAATTTTCTATTCAGTAATATAAACAATAACATAATTATTTATACAGGGTGTACAAAAAATTTTTTTTTATTAAATTAACTTTGATTGAATTTGACAAATAGAAGAAAATTTTTTTTGTACACCCTGTATAAATAATTATGTTAATGTTTATATTACTAAATAGAGAATTAAATAACCTTTCAAATGAGCTATTACACAACCCCTACTCTTATTAAAAAAATCAACGATTACGTCATCACGCCCAGATGGATGACGTCACTAGTATTATATATATGCCAAAAAGTCCTAATTCAAAAATAAAAATCGACCTGTCTGAGGATTTCTCTTTAAATTTGCCCATTCTCGAGATAATGAATTTATGCAAACTCAAACGTCCTCACTTATACTACAGTGGCGCACACGCTTGATTAGCAATTAAACAAACAAAGGGGTTTTCGATATTTTATTGCAAAAACCTCTTCGGGATTTCATCAATCAATGTTTAAAGAATATCTACGTACCTTGGCAACATTGAAATTTTTAGATAAGTGTCCGATTTAGGGTTAAAAATGGCCGATTTCTCAATTTTACAAATTTTCAATCGCTCATATAACAAAAACTATTAACTTAAGAGAAAAATCAGTAAAGACGTTTTCTGTTTGAAATGATTCAAAAAACTTAAAAAAAATTGTTCGATGCAAAAAGAATAATTTTAGGAAAAACCCCTAATCTTTCCCCTCGCCTGGCAAGGTCTTATGCTCTTCAGAATCGTCTGTCATTTTACACATTTCTTCTAAATCACTTACTCAAACACATACTTAAATTTAAACCTTACAGGAGAAAGTTTATTTAACCCCCTTAATTTGCACTTTTCGATTCACCTGGTAGATAAACGTGCACCGCTGAGGCCTGCCAGGTCATGGTTTTTAGCCTTGGTGTGCTATGAATTATCACTAGAAAAATTTTTAGCTTTACAGGACGACCGTTAGTCGGAGGGTTCACTAGCTCTTAGACTATTACCTACTACCATGTATGTACTTTGTATTTTCTTTTCGTATTGAGATCAAAGTCCATTTTCTCTATCCATATCTGAAATGCTGAAGATTATTCTTTGCCAATCATCTAAGCTATTTGAGGCGCAAAAAGCAACGGTGACCTAAGCCACAAATTGAGCATTTTTATATTATATCAATAAAAGTAGCAACATTAAATCTTCGGATTAACAAGGGTCTACAGAACCTACCTCTATATTTAGCTAAATGGCGCTACATAATTTGTAGCGCCATCCCACAAGTATAATGGAAATACGAATGCAAAGATTGCGTTTATCTCAAAACTTCGTTTTTAGGGTTAGACCACTGTTGCTCTGAGCGCCTCCTTTGCAAAAACTACTGCTTCGTCGGCATATCTAATGATTTTTAAGGTACTCTATTCTGCATGCGTGAAAGATTTTTCTCGTGACACATCCCCTCCAGGCCGAAACCAAATTTTTTGAGTAGTATGGACATCTATATTAATAACCTATATGTTTACTGCAGCCGATTTTGATGATATACATATTTATAAACAAATGAAGATCAAAAAACGGTAAATTTTCGCTCTTTTCATCTATAACCAAAAAGTTAAGCATTTTAAAGAAATTTGAGAGTAAGAAACTCATAAATCGTCTAAAAAATTTCAATATGCCGTTCGCTAAATATGTCTATCCTTATTGGTTGCTTAGAAAATTGCAAAATAAGTCATAAATTTTGAGTTTTTTTAAATATTCATCACTTATGTAAAAATTAACTTAGAACCTTCTTATTATACGAATTGCTGAGACTTCTGGTGCTTAAATTATATTTTAAATTTCAAAGCAATTGGTCAAATAGTTTAAAAGTTATTTAATTTGTTTATCCCAAATTAATTTTTTTTGCAACAGTATAAGTCAGAAAATTATGAGGTTACAGTAAGACTTCTGACAGAAGAACATTCATACTATTGACTTAATTAAAAAAATAAAAAATTTTTTACGTTATGCTTCATTAATAAACAATAAAGTTTCAAATTTTTTGCCAATTCCGACTACTTTTCATGTTAGTACATCATATGTTTTATACATATTTTAATAAACATGACGATATATTTTAATATTTGGAAGTAAGGCTAAAAAGTAAAAAATAAAAAATATGAAAATAAATTTTTAAGAAACGATTTTCTTTAGTTACGAGTGACTAAAATTAAAAATATTATAAAAAAATCAACTAAAAAGTAAAAAATAAAAAAATTGAAAAAATCTAACACATCCGTCAAAGAAAAGCGTGGCGCGTGTTCATCGAATAAACGGTTTTCACCCCACGCTTTTCTTTAACGAATGTGTTAGATTTTTTCAATTTTTTTTTATTTTTTGCTGTTTAGTTGATTTTTTTATAATATTTTTAATTTTAGTCACTCGTAACTAAAGAAAAGCGTTTCTTAAAAATTTATTTTCATATTTTTTATTTTTTAATTTTTAGTCTTACTTCCAAACATTAAAATATATCGTCATGTTTATTAAAATATGTATAAAACATATGATGTACTAACATGAAAAGTAGTCGGAATTGGCAAAAAATTTGAAACTTTATTGTTTATTAATGAAGCATAACGTAAAAAATTTCCGTAAAAAGTGAAATTATGTATTGTTCATATCAATAGCTACACAATCCGTAAAAGTTTCAAGTTTTTACATTGTAAAAAAAAAGAATTTAAGCGTTTTCCTTTAAAATCGTTTTTTTTTATTTAAACAATTAATAAACATGAAATAAAATTTTTATTGACTATTCGTGTATTGTTCCCGCGAATACATATGTCTGCCAATTTTCATTTTCATTGAAGAAAAGGCAGTCAAATTAACGTCTAAAAATTTGACGCAAACTATTAAACTAAATAAAAGCGTTTAATAAAAATGACAAAAAGTAATTTTAAACAGTGTAAAATTATTTTGCAAAAACACGTCGAATTTTGTTTACTTAAAAACAATTAGAATAACTTTTTAACCGTTACCCGTAGAAAAATTATTTTTTCATATTTGGAAAGACTTAATTTTTATACACATTTAGAAAGAAAAACAATTGTCCTAGGACAATAAAGGACGAAGTTTTTTTAAATTCAAATTGTTTTGCAAAATAATTTTGAAGTAATTAGAATTATTTTTGCCATTTTTTAAATGAAATCAGAAGTATAAATTTTCTTCTTTTATAAATTATCCAAAGTATAACTGTAACTTGATCATTTTCTGACTTATAGCATTGCAAAAAAAATTAATTTTGGATAAACAAATTAAATACCTTTTAAACTATTTGACCAATTGCTTTGAAATTTAGGGTATGATTTAGGCACCAGAAGTCTCAGCATTCCGTGTAATAAAAACGTTCTAAGTTAATTTTTACATAAGTTATGAATATTTATAAAAACTCAAAATTTATGATTTACTTTGCAATTTTCTAAGCAACCAATAAGGATAGACATATTCAGCGAACGCCATATTGAAGTTTTTTTATACGATGTATGAGTTTCTCACTCCCGAATTTGTTTAAAATACTTAACTTTTTGGTTAAAGACGAAAAACGCGAAAATTTACCGTTTTTTGATTTTTATTTGTGTATAACTATGTATATCATCAAAATCGGCTACAGGAAACATATAGGTTATTAATATAGATGTCCATACTACTCAAAAAATTTGGTTTCGGCTTGGAGGGGGTTGTGTCATCAACAGGATATTTTTTTTCCGTATTTCTCTGAACTAGTTGTGCTCTAGCAGCACTTATTGTGGTTGTTCCTCAATTTTCTGAAGGCGCTTCAGTAGCAGTGGCGGAGCATTTACCTTGGGAGAGTGGGCGAATTCTAATAAAACACCAACCCCAAAATACATAAAATAGATAAACCCAAACTACAAGACATTGCATGTGCAATAAGTTCCCTTAATTTTCTTAACTTTTGAGTTAATTGGGCTGAATTTGTCTGTCTGTAGTAAATTTCATGTCAGCTAATATATTTTTGTGTTTCAACAATTTTTTCTTTAATTCTGGACCGTGTTACGGGGGGAATTGCCCTATTCCCCCCTAGATCCGCCACTTTTCAGTAGTTTTCTAAAGATAAGGCGGAACTGCAGCTATGCTGGTATTGGATATGTCTGAACCGTTCATAAAACCGTGATAATTCTTATGTCGCTGTAGCTACACATTTTCTATCGCACTTCTTCAGGTTTTCTGAAGACTAAAATACGATGCATCTATTTTTAACCACGAATTCATATGCAACACCCAAATATGCATGAAGAAAATAGTCTCTTCTTTCAATAATAGATATTTTCATTCAGTTGACTGTGAATTAGTGCAATTAACGTAAACCGAATACCTGAATTTAAGAACTTCAGAAGGCTGTAGCTCGAGAATAATAGTTTTTCAGACCTAGGTGCCATGGGCTTTTTTAATCTACTCACTGAGAACTATCATTGACCAAAGTTTCGTTAAATTTGACCAGGACCACTTTTCCATAAAGAGTGTTGCGGGGTCCTTTGTACTTTTAGTTTGAATTTAGCAGATTTTGATTCTAAGCCCACATAACATTGCTCATTTTCAACTGCTTTTAGGGGCAATTAATGCTCTAAAAGTAGTTATTGAACCATTTTGATAGGAAAACTTACAAAATATACAAGAAAAAGAAGTATTTTATTGTTAATAAAACTCTGGATATAGCAGGGTTTGATTTTAAGTTAACATTTCAGTGGAATATTGAAGAGGATTTAGATGGATTTGAGCCGAAACCTTATGCCTGTAGATTAATAGATACTTGAACTTTGAAACTGTGTAAAAAATGGGAAAACGAAAAATTTCGGTAAATGATGGTTTTGCTTGTTTTTGATTCAGAGGGATGCACAATCGCCGGACAGCTGTTTCCACCGTTTCAGAATTTTTCAACAGCGCTAGCGTGCACTCATCTGAATCGAAAAACAGCTCAACCATCAATTTAAGGGGAATTTGAAAGATCATTCAAATTCCCATTGGGACGCGATACAGCGACATCTCACACCAAATTGAAGAGTCTCAGATGCAGAATCCACCACTAAAATGGTAAATAGTAATTTAAATCTGAGACTTTCATGTTTAAAGTTCTTTCTGGTACATCCTTAATCTGCGACTTTAACAATTTATAAGACCGCAGACGACGAATGTAGAAAACAAAAAGAATTCCTTGCAATCACATTCCGTTTTCATTCGTCTCGGAAAAGGACAGAAGAGGAACTTTCTAGTACTCAAATCTGAGTAAAGATAGAAAAGTAAATTATGGTTTTGCTGGTTTTTGATTCAGAGGGATTCACAATCGCCGGACAGCTGTTTCCACCGTTTCAGGCTTTTTCAACAGCGCTAGCGTGCACTCCTCTGAATCGAAAAACAGCTCAACCATCAATTTAAGGGGAATTTGAAAGATCATTTAAATTCCCATTGGGACGCGATCCAGCGACATCTCTGCGATCCAGCGACATCTCTTACCAAATTGAAGAGTCTCAGATGCAGAATCCACCATTAAATTACTATTTACCATTTTAATGGTGGATTCTGCATCTGAGACTCTTTGATGATCTTTCAAATTCCCCTTAAATTGATGGTTGAGCTGTTTTTCAATTCAGAGGAGTGCACGCTAGCGCTGTTGAAAAAGCCTGAAACGGTGGAAACAGCTGTCTGGCGATTGTGCATCCCTCTGAATCAAAAACAAGCAAAACCATAATTTACTTTTCTATCTTTACTCAGATTTGAGTACTAGAAATTCCTCTTCTGCCCTTTTCCGAGACGAATGAAAACGGAATGTGATTGCAAGGAATCCTTTTTGTTTTCTACATTCGTCGTCTGCGGTCTTATAAATTGTAAAAGACGCAGATTAAGGATGTACCAGAAAGAATTTTCAACATGAAAGGTCTCAGATTTAAATTACTATTTACCATTTTAGTGGTGGATTCTGTATCTGAGACCCTTCAATTTGAAAAATTTCGGATTTAGCAGGTTTTGATTCTGATGGGCCCAACTAAAATTATCTATTACTCTGACGATACCATATTGATGGTCAGAAATGAAGGAAGCCTTCAAAGACTAGTTCACAGAGTTAGTACAACACCAAAAGAATTTAACACGACGATTTCAACTCAGAAAACCAGAACAATAGTAATCAGTAAAGAAGCAATAAGATATAAATTTGCAGTCAATGGAGTTGACCAAAGTAGTGGAAAAAAAGTATACTGTATAGTTATGAAGACATCCAAAGAAAAGTAAGAGATCAAGTACAAAGAACAAACAGATCATCTTAATAATATAGCGTCACCGAAACATTAACTGTGAGATGAAATAAAAATCTCTAAGGCCAGTATAAAACCAAGAATGCCGTACGCATCAGAAACAAGACCCGGCACAAGCAAATCACAGAGAATCCTGGAGAAGGCAGGAATGAGAATACTCAGAAGAATTACAGGAAACACGCTGAGGGGATAAATCACTTAATGGTAGAAGTGTTGTCCGACCGCGCAAGAAATGGAGTGACATCTTCAATAAAGGCAACAACCCGCCAATGAACAAAGTTATTTATACAGAGTGAGTTTTATGGATGAAAGGTCTCGATTATCTCAGAAACGGCTTGCATGATTTTTATATATTTTGGTGGGTAATAGTCCTCTACTGCGGCCGATATTATAGTTGTATTTACATTGTTGCCAGATCTTCCATTTTTCTGAAAATTTAATGAGTTTTCCCATTTCAAATAGAACACCCATTATATTTTTTGAGTTTTGAAATTCTTAAGAAATACTTATTATTTTTCATGTAGGCTAATATTCCCTATACCTAAATGCCGTAATTTCGAAGTCATTGCTACATTTATTTTTAAAACAAATTATAGAAATCAATTTTTTTGGCTTAGGCAGACATTACTTTAGGTTCTTTGGATCATTGGGAATAAAAAAGGTCTTTTGTATTTTTCTCTAGTTTATCGGTTTCGAGTTATAAACAATTTAAAACTGAATAAAAAACGAAAAATTATGATTTTCACGCCTCAGAAACAGCAGTAAATAGTATATTGTACAACAAGTGAGAAAAAAGACATATTTCTCACGAGCGCAAAAGTTTGTTGCCACGAGGCGAGTGCCGTAAATCAAGCGAGGGAGAATTATGTGATTTTTTCATGTGTTGTACACTGTACTTTTTCTATGGATGCAGTTTTGTCAAGAGTTCAAACTTCAAAATTAAATAATTTAGGTGCTTTTAGGTATTCTTGCATTGGTGATACGTTGGTAGATTGCCATGATAATCTTGCAAGGTTGGAATGTCGAGTTGAAACACTGACTCTAACTTTATAAGTTTCTTTACGGTTTACAACTTCAATCAACATAAGGTTACTAAGATGTTGTTTCGCGGGGTGGTCCTTCAGAACACCCTTCTCGTAGGACGGCTCACTAGCATAGTAACGATCTTGATAATAACAATACTATAATCCTCATGATAATCCCCCTGTGGGCTATTTATATCTCCTTATAATTTAGAGTTTTAAAAGTAAACTACACGTGAGCCTCTACGCGGTTACATAAACAAAACTGCGTTAATCAACCTTCGTTTTGTTTGCATATTTAGAAACAATATCTTTTTGTAACAACCTAAATTACTTAAAATTATATACATTTTTTGATACATATTATATTATACAGTAAGGGGTTTTTCTTTTACTGTACAGTATATTGTATGCATAAATTGAAATAAAATATACATGTAGGTATTTTATATTCTTAAAATTTATGTACTTACGTTATTTATTTAAAATTCTAATTAACAGTTATTTTCCAACAGTTTTGAAAGGTAATTCCTGGTAAGTTTTGTTTCAACACATTTTATTTGACGAAATTAATTGTGTTTGTATTGTGCATGTTACCATGGAGACGGCGATCGTATATGGAAAACCGTAGGAGAACCCGTGAGAAAAAATATTTCTCACTGCAATGGCCGACTTTTCTCACTGCATGAGAAATTGTTCGTTTTGAATGTATGTAAGTTGTGAAAGAATTTGTCCATTGTATAGCATCCATAGAAAAACATTTTATTTTTGAAATAACGAGTGTCTAAATTAAAACTCAAATCTTATTTGATCAGTTCCCGATAAGTAATTTGGGCTTCTATCATTTTAAAATACTGTTTTTAGATGTTAATGCAACCCGATCGCCCGTTCTCTTCATTTAACAATTATAAAACACTATTTTAGAAAAAAACATGCCAAAGATTCTTAAGGGGAGCTGATAGAAGAAGATTTGAGCTTAAATTCAGGTACTTCGTGACTTCAAAAATTATATTTCTTACTTGTTTTTTGGCCTCGAAAATCATCATTTTTCGTTTTTTATTTTCAGTTTTAAACTGCTTTTCACTTAAAAACGATGAACTTTGGAGAAAAATTACAACAAACCTTTTTTGTTCCCAATGATCCAAAGAACCTAATAGGCCTGGATCCCGCGTAACAAAAAAGTTGACTAATCGCAAGCTAAAAATTTGTTAATAGCCTAACGGTGTCTAGTCCGACAAACTTTGATGTATGGGAACACTGGAACAGGGAAGTTTTAATTGTGGAACAGGTTAAAAATTTAGAACGTCAGACTACGAAAACGTTCCACGTATTTTGTCGGACAGAACTTCCAACTGATTTGTTACCATTTCAATAAAGTCTCATGCAAAAATTAGACTGGTATTTATCACCAACTGGGCATTTCAATAATTCCAACACGAAGAACATATCAAGTGACAGGGATTATATTGGTGATAAATAGGAGCCTGATTTTTGCATGAGAGTTTAATGAAACGATAACAAATCAATAGAAAGTTCTGTCCGACAAAACGTTCTGACGTTCCACATTTTTAAACTGTTCCACAATTAAAACTTCCCCTGTTCCAGTGTTCTCGTTCACCAAAGTTTGTCCGACTAGACACCGTAAAACTATTAACAAATTTTCAGCTTGCCATTAATCAACTTTTTTTGGTACGCGTGATCCAGGCCTATAAAATAATATCTGCCCGGGCCGAAAAAATTGATTTTTATCATTTGTTTTAATTTTTTTTTTAAATAAATGTAGCAATAACTTCGTAATTACGGCATTTAAGTATAGGGAATATTACATAAAAAAGAATCAGTATTTCTTAAGGATTTCAACACATAAAAAATATACAGGGTGTCCCATGTGAAATAGGAAACTTCATTAGATTTACAGAAACACGGAAAATCTGACAACAATGCAAATATCACCATAACCATAAGTTCTTCGATAATTATCAAGACTTCTTTAGTGCTGAAGGGTTCGTTAGGAATATGAAATATTACTGTAGTGTAATTATTACCTTAGGATTAATTACATTGTAATATTCATATGTAATACTAATATTATCTGATACAGTTACCACCTCCACGCTACTGGTTATGTTAGTGCCCCGTATAAAAGCGGCCGTTTTCCTAATTTCTGGGCCTAACAACTTTTATTAAAAACCTTTTAGGAATCTGTATAAGACCAGCAGTCCTTTTCCCGCTTCTCCGAAGGTACCAACATCAATTTTTGAAGTTTTAATGTACTCCGTGAAAAAACGTTGGTTTTGTTAAATATACCAGGCAACATCAATAAACATATTAACTAAGTTTTGTTAAATTTGTTAAAACTGCGTATTAGGGTGGAACGAAAGGATAGGAAAAAAAAATTTTTTTTCAAAGAACTTTCTAATAGCACTCGAAAGTTGCCTTTTCATGTCTACAATAAAACTACAAAATATTTTTGTTCTAGGTTTTCATCTTGAGGTGCCGCAAGAGCATTGAAAAGATAGGTTTTTAACAAAAAAATACAGAAATTTTCAAATATTTTATATATTTAACCTGGTGCCATAGCTAACATTTCTTAGTCAAATATTGTTATTAATAATAGTTAACATTGCTATCATTGCTATATGTACACATTGCTATAAGATTTCTTTAGTTACAATATTTCTCTTAAGACTCAACACATTGTTTTTTTGTCTCAAACTTCGGCATAATCTTTTGGGAAGCAATATTTGCTCTAGCAAAACTATTTCTTGCTTCTATACCATAGACACTAAGAGATGACTCAGTCACGAGCTTTATGACTCTTTCCACTGTCTGTGTATGACAGGAAAAACACTGAAAATCCACACACTGCACCTGAAAACTAGGGTTTCTTGCTTCACTTATATACTTTAAGTCCTCGTCAATTATATGTTTTGTCATAGGAAGTTGAGTAATTTCTTCTTCCGTCCAGTTAATTATATCAATGTAGTCATTGGCAATAAAGTTAAGCGTCGAGACAACAAAGTTCCTTACACCATTTATGAGTTCCGATCTTGCCTTCAAAAGTCGCCGTAGACCTAACTCTCTTAAGAAGAAGAGTAGAGAAGCATATTTTCTGAGTGAGAGAAATAATCATTACTTTGAATTACTGGATCAGTTATTTGGAGATGTTTCTCACAAAGATGTCTAACGTGAAAATTTGATGAGTCCCCACAGATGTTTTGATCCATTTACACAAGATGGTTTTAGTTTGATATGAGACAAGACTGGGGCATATACCTTCATCACATACATAGTTAAAGTTTTCAAATTATCTAAAGGATTCTCTGTTGCAACATTTAACCGAAGAATGTGATTAGTCAACGTAAGCCATCGTGAATGAACTGATTTCCCAGGGGTTTTCAAAGAAAGATCAGACGGATATACGCCACTGGCTTTGCACATTTCAATTAATTATTTTCGATCTGTGTTTAGATCATCCTTAATCTCTAGAATAGGTTGTTTTGTATGGGAGCGAAATTATCCACAGTAAGCTGGTTACAGATTTCAAGTTCTTTGCTTAAAACCTCTTCAAATTCATTAGGGTTTTTAGTTTTCCATCCAATGTACAAAACAAATGACGCAAAGGCAATTCATTGGTATGGAACAAACAAATCAGCCACTGCAGCGGCTTATTTAGGCTTTTTTCGATTAAAGCAATTACCCCATTGTTAACACGATGATAGTGGCAGTTCCATCACATCCGACAGCTGTTATATTGAAAATGTTCAAAGAATTGTCACCTTGAAAATGCTCCACTATGCCATCTTTTATAGCTTCACCTGTTCCGGA
Organism: Diabrotica virgifera virgifera; assembly: GCF_917563875.1. Lineage (NCBI taxonomy): Eukaryota > Metazoa > Arthropoda > Insecta > Coleoptera > Chrysomelidae > Diabrotica > Diabrotica virgifera. The sequence continues at coordinate 130,680,594 of NC_065446.1, forward strand.
AGCAGGAGTTATATGCCCTAGGACGGTTGATCCAGGTTCCTCTACTATTGAAATGTGCTCTTCTAGTATAGTCTTTTTGTAAAATTTGTTCGCTCGTTTTTCTTGATTAATTGTTTTGTCTTTTCTTCCATCAAAGAATAACCCAGCGTTTTTTCCAATTTGAGTGAAGCTAATTTCTGTGGCTTTTGTACGATTTTTCAACCGTGCTCGACGTATTTTCATCCTGTCAATTACCTTAATTTTATTATCTTCCATAATAGTACCAACATCTTCTACAGCACTGGTGATTGCTGCTGCTGCTGCGACTGCATCCGAGACACCAGTCCTGTCACAGATAGAAGCTACTGTTGGCAGTTCTACTCGCATTTGTTTAGTTATACTTAAAGAACTTGAGGGCTTTTTGGAATTATAAATAAATTCTTGCTCGTAACTTTGATCATGATCATCAGCATGTAACACATGTAATATTCACAGTTGTGTTACCATCAGCTACTGATTCTTGTCTGTAATTCAAATCCTGCTGTACTAGTTTTTGCCTCCTTTCCTCCCTCGTTGCCAGAACCTTTGAAACTATCTTGTCAACTCTACCAATACACATTTTCGTCACGTCTTGGCTTTCATCTGCTACTAAGAATGTTAAATTATATTAAGGAATGAAATAAACATTTACTACTAAATACTTCTTTAAATGTAGAATTTTAGTTCAAAATTTGTCAGTTTTAGTAAAAATAAATATTGGATTGTTGGAAGTTAAAACTAAAGTTATCTATAAAGTGTAGTTTTATAGTGAGTATTTATCATTTACAATAGGAATTAAGACATTACAATATCTATTTTTGATCAAAATAAAATCATCAAAATTCGCAAAATTTAACTAAAAATTCTGATTTTCAACCCTTTTGCGGCACCTCTAAAAATATTTTGTTTTGAAAAATATTTTCTTTGTGGCTTAACAATGGCTATAGACAACTTTCTATCACTATTACACTTTGAAATCATTAAAACATTTTTTCGTTCCACCCTACTGCGTATCTTTGAGTAATACGAGTGATAGTTGGTGAATGTTAATTTTCGTCAAGTTTCTCTCTAATCTCGCGTAATAAGGCAGTCAATGACGGTATTTGGCTCCGAATTCCATCATACTACATCGATTTACTTGATATTTTCACAGTAAGTAGGGAATAGCTCAAGAAACAAAGTCTACCCTATATACTATGGCGCTTTTTTTATCTTGTGGGCGGTTTTCACCCCTTCAAGGGGGTAGAAAATTTTTTGGTCAAAATAACCACAAAATAAGCAAAAATTGTTCTATATATATATATGTATTTTTTTTTCGAAACTCAATAGTTTTTGAGTTATTCGTGGTTGAAAATGAGCCATTTTCATTGAAAAATGACAACTTTTCGGACGGTTTTTTGCGAATACCTTAAAAACTATGCATTTAATTAAAAAAACTATATAATACATTTTTTTAGCTTATAAAAAAATATATTCGTTCCTTCATAAATCTTCTAGATATAATACAAAAAGATATATGGTAGGTGAAAAGAGTTTGTTTTATTGGTGCATGTACTCACCTTAGTGAATGGTACTCACCTTAAAAGAATAGAGAAACGGTGGATTTTAGGTGTATAATGCTACGAATACTTCTTGTAGTGCTTGAAAAGACGTTTAAAATGAGCAATACTAAATATCGATTACATTTAAACTAAGCGAGATATGATGCAAAAAAATTGTAGTCTAATAAATAATGAGAGGTATCTTTAAGCCCGCCTCCACCAGAATTTAAATGCATCGTTTTCCTTCTACAATATCTTTTACCATAGTATTATTTCTATGTTCAAAAACTTAGACGGATTTAAAATGAATGGTTTTTGTAAAAAATAAGATTAAAATGATAGAGCGCATTTTTAAATATTCTTAAAAATCTTCCTTTTTCTCCATGTAACTCTAAAATGACAAGAGATACGAGAAAAAGATAAGATAATAAGATAAGAGGTACAAAAATGTAGGGTTTTTTAGATAAACATTTTGTTTTTGTTTTTCATTACTGTATCTTTTATTATTTTCATGTTACAGGGAGAAAGAGGAATATTTTTAAGAAAGTTTAAAAATGCGCTCTATTTGATCTTATTTTTTTTTCAAAAACTATTAATTTAAACCCGTCCAAGTTTTTGAACATAGAAGTAACACTCTAATAAAAGATATTGTAAAAGGAAAACGATGCATTTAAATTCTAGTGGATGAGGGGTTAAATAAACTTCTCATTTTTTCTTAAAATACATTAGTCATCCATTTTTTTGCAGCATATCTCGCTTAGGTTGAATGTAATCGACATTTAATATTGCTCATTTTAAAGGTCCTTTCAACCACTACAAAGGTATTGGTGGCATTATACACCTAAAATCGACCGTTTCTCTGTTATTTCAAGTTGAATACACCGATTTGAGAATGCATCAAAAAAACAAACTCTTTTCACCTACCCTATCTCTGCTTGTATTATAACTAGAAGATTTATGAAGGAACGAGCCTCTTTGTTTTTTTTTATAAGCTTTAAAAATGTTTTATATAGTTTTTTATTTAGATGCATAGTTTTTAAGGTATTCGCAAAAAATCGTTCGAAAATGTGTTATGTTTCAATGAAAATGGCAAAGTACCCCGCACAAACCTTATGGAAATTAGGTCCCAGTGGGTTTTCAAGATATAGAGGCACAAACTCGGAAAATTATAAGATTTACTGGGTATTCCAGTTATCTTGCAACTTGCTGGTTATCTTATCTGGCAACATGTAGAAGTTTGGATCAAGGAAAAGTATATGCAGTCTAGGATTTTTTCCTGGCTATCCCATGGCGACCTTTACTTTGACCTTGACCTTCAACGGAGGTCATCTTCTAGAGTTTCGAGGGTTTTTGGCATTAAATTGATATAAACAGATTACTTATGGGTTTTAGGGATCACTAAACACGACTATGCCATCAGAATTGACCTCCGGAGGACGTGGTGGCCAGGGACACTGCAAGGGACGTCATCTTCTAGAGTTTCGAAGGTTTTGAGCATTTAGTTAATGCAAATGAATTACTGGAGAATTGTTTGGGTCGCTACACACGAATATGCCACCAAAATCGGCTCCCGGAGTACCTGGTTTCCAAGGCCAATGAAAGGCGCTCCTGGAGTTTCGAGGGTCTCTGATACTACATTAAGAGAAACGGATTAGTTATAGGTTTTTGGGGTTGCTGAAGACGAATACGAGACCAGCACAGACACAGGAGCACCTGGTGCCTAAGACAGGTTATCTTCTGGAGTTAAAAACCTAAGAGTAATCCATTTGATTCCTCCGAAACTCCAGAAGATAACCTGTCTTAGGCACCAGGTGCTCCTGTGTCTGTGCTGGTCACGTATTAGTGTTCAGCAATCCCAAAAACCTATAACTAAGCCGTTTGCTTTAATGTAGTACCAAAGACCCTCGAAACTCCAGGAGCCCCTTTCATTAACCTTGGAAACCAGGTTCTCCGGGAGTCGGTTCTGGTGGCATATTTATGTTTAGCGACCTCAAAAAACCCTCCAGTAATTCATTTGCATTAATTAAATGCCGAAAACCATCGAAACTCTAGAAGATGACGTCACTTGCAGTGGCCCTGGCCACCACGTCCTACGGAGGCCAATGCTGATGGCATATTCGTGTTTAGCGATCCCAAAACCCCATGAGTAATCTGTTTATATCAATTTAATGCCGAAAACCCTCGAAACTCTAGAAGATGACGCCCGTTGAAGGTCAAGGTCCAAGTAAAGGCCGCCATTGGATAGCCAGGAAAAAATCCTAGACGATAGTACTTTTCTTTGATCCAAACTTCTACATGTTGCCAGATAACCAGTAACTCAGGGAACTGGAATACCCAGTAAATCTTATAATTTTCCGAGTTTGTGCCTCTATATCTTGAAAATCCTTCGTACGAGTTGTGCCCATAAGAATTTTTTATCAGCATGCTTCAAAGAGTATTTTCCCAAAGTATGAACGAAATTCATTGTAACCTAATTTCCATAAGGTTTGTGCGGGGTACTTTTCAACCATGAATAACTCAGAAAGTATTTAGTTAAAAAGAAATTATAAAACAGTTTTTGCTTAAAATTAGGTTTTCTAGCCACTTGCGTGGTTATTTTAAACAAAAGTTTTCCACCTCCGAGAAGGGGTGGGAACCGCCCCCAAGATAAAAGCGCCACAGTATATAGGGTAGACCTTGGATTAGGAGATAAGTAGAGGCGATTCCCAAAATTTCATTTAAATCCATGTAGTAGGATAGAATTCGGAGGTAATATCCTGTTCTTGGTCTCATTGACTGGAGTATAAGTATCTATTCCATCGAGTTTTTCGACCATTAACAAACACAAAACTAAAACTCTATTCGACACTAACAATCCATTTGGTATTCATACTATACCTTCTCTTCCCACCTTTTAAAATCTGCGATGCGAATGGCTTCGCAGTTAGATTTAAATAGACTCAGCGTGCATGAATGCTAACGCGACTGATTTTCGCTACATTGTATCCTGTGCTGACCTCTGCACTGCTCCGTTGCACACAGTTAGCAGTTCCTTTCTGTGAGTGCTTACCGGTGATTTGAATATTCAGAGGCAGATCTAGTAGCCGAACATTTCGAAATATATCCCACGGGAAGTGCAGCTGGCCGGGAATGTATACGGGGAGAGAATGAGTTATACTCCTTAAATATTCGGGAACACTATGGGAATCGTTTTTAAATAGATAATTTTAAAATGTGCGACAATTATAATCAAAAACTTGTTCAGCTGGTTATGTTTTTCAAAATTGACGGATGACTTGGCCTGGATCTTGCAGGCAATAGCCAAGCTAAGTTGAAAAAAATTGAGTGTGGTCTTTGTACCCCGAGAATATGAAATTCTGATTATTTTGAGTGTTTTTATATTTTGTTTGTGTATTAGGCCTTTATGTAGCATATTACGTGTTTACATATTATATGTGTGTTTAGTTTGTGTATTGTGTTTTGTATATTTAATAATAGTAGGTGATGTGTCTACTTCTTCTTCTTCTATGGCACTACAGCCAAATTGAGCCTTGGCCTTCTTTATTTTTTGCCTCCACCCTTGCTTGTCTGTGGCTGCTCTTCTCCATACACGGACTCCTAAAAGGGCTTGTGCGTTGCTGCTTACTGTGTCTTCTGTTTTCCCTGCATTCTGTTTATGTGTCTCCTACTCTCTGTTAATCCGCTAATATTGGTATATTATTGTTGCTGATTTCTTCTTTTGATATTGGCAATCAGAGTCTGCTACATTCTGCTGATAAGTTTGCTACAGGTTTTACTCCATTAAGTACGATGAGAACCTTTTTCTTGTATGTTTTTTTTACAATCTACTATTCTAATTGAAAGCCACATTTTAACTTGAAAAATGATTTTATTGACGTTTCGACTTCCATTTCGGACGTCGTTATCAAAATACAAAATACTAATAATATTTTTATGATTATTGATATTTATTTTTATGATACATATTATTTTCCACTGTACTCTGTGCGCATTGTCCTAGACAAGTTTGCATATCTGTGATTTGTCGGAGTCTCTGTTTTTGATACATGTTTCATGCTTGTTCATCCCTTAGTGGCCTTGCGGTTTCTCCCACATAAAAATTGTTGCATTCAGGTAATTTTATAGATGCAGGTCTTTGATCTCTATTGTGTGGTGTTAGCTTTAGTTAGGGCTAGTTTAGTGGACAGGATAGATCTCGGTGTATTGGTTGTTTTTAATGTTGTTAAGATGTATCTTTCTCCTATCCTTTTAATTTTTCTGATAAATCCTTAAAATATGCTACTGTTGTCATCTTTGAATCCCTGCTTGTGGTGTTTCATCGTTTACTTTCTTCAATGTTGTGAAATTCCTTATTAATGACAATAGGTAATCATTTTTCGTTAAAAATTTTAATAGCAGGTTTTTTCTTTTTGGAATACATTTTAATTAGAACAGGTGTTTTGAACTTTGTCACAATACGAGGGCTATCCAAAAATTTCGTTACGTTTTGATCTGTAGCCGCTAAGGGCGGTGCTAGCGCGGCCATCTTACCATCGTGGCATTACTCCGTTCAGTAGCTGTGCAGCCTTGCTAGCGCGAAGTCACTGTCTCTTCTCGTTATTTTACAACAGCTGTTTGAAATGTGTGCCGCAATCAAAAACCCAGCCTGTTGTGAGGTGCGATCGGCAATACGGTTATTTTTGGCTAAAAACAACAAACCAATTGAAATTTTTCGCGAAATTTGTGGTATTAATGGGAACAATGCGATCTGATAAACTTGTCTCTTTAACTCAAGTGGGAGATATTTCCTCATCCGCTATATCGTCCGGATCTTGCACTTAGACTACCACCTTTTTAGAACAATGAAGACCTGGCTTGCAACGCAGTGTTTTGATGCCGATGAGGAGCTACGGTACGGCATTGAACATCTGGTTAAAGTCTCAGGCGGCAGAATTTTATGACAATCTTGACCCCCGGAGGGAGTGTAGTGGTCGACGTGATGTCGTGTACTGTCCGTCTCCAAAGATCTCTGTCTCTGGTCATTTCTTTTAATTCATGCATAGGTCCTTTGCATATTCCCGTAATTTGATCGATCCATCTTGTTGGGGATCTTCCTCGTGATCTTCGGCCTTCCACCTTTCCTTGTATAATGAGTCTTTCCATGTTTTCTGTATTTGATCTCATAACATGTCCAAAGTATTTTAATTTTTGGCTAACTTTTAGCTATCTTAAAATTGAATTATTTGTTCTATGGTCGGTCCAAGTAATTCGTTGCATTCGTCTCCAACAGAACATTTCAGTGGCGTCTATCTTTCTTCTTTCCGAATTTCTCAGGGTCCAAGATTCACATCCGTAGGTCAGTATTGGGAACATTAAGCAGTTGATCAACCTCATCTTTAATGCTCTTGAAATTTGACAGTCCTTCCAGATTGTGGTCATTTTAGCTGTGGCGACTTTTGCTAGATCACATCTACGTTTTATTTTTTCCTGTAGTGACCCTGTGTTTGTGATTAATGATCCCAGATATAAGTATGAGCTCACAACCTCAAACCGATCAATTGTGGTTATGTATAGGTGATTGTTATGTAGTCTATCCACTATCATGATCTTTGTCTTTGATATGTTTAATTGCAGACCAAATATTTGACTTTCTTTTTCAACCAGTCGTATAAGATCAATCAGCTCTGCTTGACTATTTGCAAGAAGGGCTGTGTCATCTGCGAAAAGTAGGTTGTTTATTTTATGACCATTTATTGAGATACCTTTTTCCCGTCCTTTAAGTGCTCTTCTTATAATATGCTCTCCATATATATTAAATAATTGTGGAGATGGTATACATCCCTGTCTGACACCCCGTTCTGGATGAAATTCGTTTGAAAGTGTGTCAAGCACTTTAACTGATCCAGTAGTGTATTCGTATAGTTGAGTTATAAGCGAAATAAGGTGTTGGGGTACGCTTACTTCTTTTAGTATTCGCCATAAGTGTCTACAATTAACCCTGTCGAACGCCTTACGATAATTTATAAAGCATATGTACAGTGGAATATTGAATTCCCCAGATTTTTAGATTATCTGTCTTATATTATATAACAGGTGTTCTCGAATACCTCTACCTTTGGTAAATCCAGTTTGCTCTTGTGGAATTTCTCTTTGAAGGAATGTTTTTAGTCTCTCATTGATTATGTAGCATTATTTTACTGGCATGTGATATGAGAGAAATAGTTCTATAATTGTCGCATTTATGGAAGCTGCCTGTTTTATGAATTGTTGTTATTGTAGATGTTGTCCAGTCTTCAGGACATTTTTTAGAATGCCATATTTGGTTACAGAGTAAATAAAGTAATTTTACGCCAGTTTCCTCTGTGGCTTTAAGCATTTCTTGTGTTACCATACCTGGACCTGGTGCTTTATTATATTTGAGCTTACTGATCGCGAGTCTTACTTCATTTTTAAGTATATCAGGTTCTTCTTCTACCTCGTCAGAGATTTGGTTAACAGGTTCTTGGCGTTGATCATCTTTATATAGGTCCGTGCAATACGATCTCCATGTCTCTGCTATATCCTCTGTGTTTGTTCTCAGAGTTCCAGTCTTGTCTTCAATGGCTCAAGCTCTGGCTTTGAAGTCTCTTGTTAAGTAGCGTATTTTTCTACATAGATCTCTCGCATGATTATTCTGATCATGTCTCTCAATTTCTTTGCATATACTTTGATAGTACAATTTTTTATCTGCCTTGCATCTTAAATCGTTTCATTTCTTTATTGGGGATTCTTAAACTAGCTCTTTTCCTTTCACTATGCACACCACTTTGACAAAGATTTCTTCTATTCTCAATGATTTCAAAGGTTTCATCTGTTATCCAGTGTTTCCGTTTCACAGGATTGTTTATCTTTGGATGATCAATTGGTGTTGTTACACAATGTTTAAAAGTCTCCCATATTTCTTCTGATGTTCCGTTACGAATAGAGGGCATTATTTTATGTACTTACTGGAGAAAGTCGTCTTGCTTTCTTAGTTCTATCCTATTTGTCTCTTTTCGTTTGTTGGGCGTTTTAAGTTTAAGCTTTACTTTAGCTACGAGGAGGGTATGATCGGATCCGCATATCGCCCCTGGATATGATCTGACTCTTTGAATTGACGATCTCCAGCGAATATTGGTAAGGATGTAATCTATTTGATTTCTAAACCGATCTCCAGGACTTTTCCAAGTATTAAGTCGACGTACATGGTGTTTAAATCGAGTATCCATGATAGAATAATTGTTTGTAATAGCAAACTCGACTAAACGGTCTCATCTTTCGTCTCACCGCTATGATAAGTACCTGAATTTATTGGAAGATTATGTAGAAAAATAGTATTTAAGTGTCACTTTCAAAAGTATAGAATAAAATCTTTTCCTTGTACTTGTTTTTTTTTTCTATTCCAAAACGTAACGTACTTTCTGAATAGCCTGCATCATTTGATATCCCCTTTTGATGTTTACGTTGTAATTTGAGTGGTAATTTTAATATCTGTTGCTGTGGGTTGGTTTTCTGTTAACTTTTGTTGCATATCCTGTGTCTTCTGTGATCAACACATCCAGAAAGGAAGTGAATTATTGTTTTCTTTTTCAATTGTGAATTTGATGGATTCTTCTTTATGGTTGATTTCCATCAGAAAATTATCAATGCTTCTGGTCCGTGAGAACAAATGGAGAACACATCATTTACATATCTCCACCATACTGTGGGTTGTTTGTCTTTTTTTGTGTGTACTGTTTTGTTCGAAATCCTCTATGAATATATCTATTAATAATAAAATAATAGCTATTTGTATAACAAGGGAGGAACGTGCTACTTTTCCTCCCGAGAATGAAGTTTACTGCCCGACGCGTAGCGGAGGGCAGTAATCATTCAAGTAAAATTCAAGTAATCATCCACCTTCCTCAAATAACACGTAATTTTTTCATTTTTACTTAATTTATTTATGTAACTAACTAACAAAATTTATTAGAACTAAAACTAATAAGTAGGTACAATATAACTGTCAACTGTCAAATATAAGTCAAATTATTAATGTAAACATTGTTAAATCAAAATAACAATTTACTGTTCTTTACCATTCTGCAAAATGCAGGGTGTTTTATAAATAAACGTTAAAATGTATAGATACTTACGTAATAGAAATTAGATATTGTACAGGGCGTCAATAAGTTATATTTCATAAATGAAGTACCATGACGTCACTTTTACTTTTTCTCCCTAGGGAGGAAAAGTACAACTTTGCTCCCTACAATCAGGTCCGGAAAAGTATACTTTCGGTAGAGGTAGGTGGAAAACATCATTATCTACAGTCCGTGTAATTTACTTACCGTTGCACGTCATTATTTACGTTAGAGATCTAAGTTGACATTATTGCCCAATTACAAAAAATTCTTGAATTCATTTTAAATCAAATACATCACACAATTTTTGCGGAAGTGGATTATACAGCAAAACAAATTAATATTCGATGTAAATAAATAAAAACTTCAGAAATAGAAAACAAGAATTAAATTATAATCTTACGTTAAAGTAAATAATAAAAACAGTAAATATAATGAAACAAATACATATAGTAAAGGATATAAACAAATATGAAATGTCATCACCGCAACTGTCAAATAAATGTTGCCAATTTATGCCAAAATATCACCTTCGTTCGATTATAGTTACAGGGTATTCCGAACAAATGTGCTTCATAAAAACGCTTTATAATCCATTTATACAAATTAAATGAAACATATTATTGTGTATTTCTTTAGGTTAACATTAATAGAAATCTTCAAATATTATTTCTTCGCGTATATAATAAAATATGTCTTGTGTCTGTAATGCCAGTGTACTCGGTAAAGTGTTTCTAAAAAGAAACACACCTACCGCCTAAATATTTCGTGTTGGTATCATGTGTCGTCTCGGGCTATGACGCGGATGACGTGCAACGGTAAGTAAATTAGATGGAGTATAGTTGAAAATAAATGTTGGCTGAGCAAAGTGTTAGTAGTTTCGTGATTGGCTGTTTTTGTTGTCAATTTTATCACCCCTCTCTAATTTGACTCTTATTATTTTTTAAATTTTCTCCAATTTGATGAAAATTCTGGTGATATCGAAACTGACTAGCATATTGTTGGAACTGCAAATATTTCTGCTAGTTCTTGCAATAATTGTGAGTTTTTTAATGAATGTTGTTTTGTTGTATGCTAAAGGCTGTATTATGTATCGGAGGACATGCTGCTCCTAATTGATCTGAGGTGTGCATCTCCTTTGTGAATTTTTGACGGATTAATTAATGAACTAGAAGCACTAGAATAACTAACAACTCAGCATTAAGTTCAACTCCATACAAAAACTTGTCAATTAATATTTACTTATGATGTATAAAACTAAATGTCTTACTTACTTATTTACTCCGTGGCGTTACAACCTTTCGTGGGTTTTAACCGGCTCGACAACATACCTCCACTCTTCTCTGTTTTGAGCAACATATATCCAATTCTCCACGATAACTTAAATCGATAGCTTTCAGGTATCGTTATCAGGTATCGTTATATTATCTCGCCACCGGAGTCGAGGAAGTCTTCTTCCAGTTAAGGCTTTCTCCCATACCAGCCTTACTGTTCTTTGGTCAGAATGTTTTCTGAGGTATCCTGCCCATTGGAGTCTTCTGAACTTTATTTCTTTTATGATGCTGGCGTCTGGGTAAAGATTTTCGAGCTCTTTAGTAGTTTTTATTCTATATTCTCCTGCTGCTTCATTAAGCACGGGCCCAAAGATCTTCCTTAGAATTTTTCTTTCCCAATCACGTAGTCTCTCTTTGTTTATCTTTGTTATCGTGTACGTTTCGCTTCCATACATTATAACGGATCGTATGATTGTTTTATATGCCTACTTGTATCTTTTTACGTCTTGTTAGTTGTTTCGATTTTATAAGGTTTTGAAGGGCATAAAGATATCTGTTGCCGGCTTGTCGGCAACAGATGTCAGATGTCAGTCGGCTTCCCGACTAAATGTCGGGAAGTTAAAAAGAAAATGGCAAAACGAATGCATGTGGCGGAAATAAGAATGCTAAATATGGATGAGAGGAGTGACAAAAAAGGATAAAATAAAAATTGTGAGTCAGTATTTCGTGACACTACTTCCGTGACGCATTTAAAAGTTTAGTAGCTTCGAGCAACTTAGAACTTTCGCTTTCGGTTTTAGAGTAGCAAAAGGAAGTACTGTTTTAAGGTCGCTAAAATGGTACAAGCGATATATTATTCGATGCGCCTTAGCAAGACGAGAACAAATATATACATACTTTCAGTTTCGTGCCTGTCTGTTTGTCCTCCCGTCTGTCTGTCTGCTGACATAACTACTTAATTATTAAAAGAGATATAATGACAAATTATATGTCGAATTAGAGCTTATAACACTTATAACCTAAGGATGGTGTTAGCGGTGGGAAATTTGACCTCCGACTTCCAATTTCAAAGTTGCAATCTGAAGTACTTTTCTAACGTCGCGAAATAAAACACGCGATATAGTTTTCGACGTGTTGTATGAAGAATGTATCCAAATATATACTTCCGGTTTCATATCTATCTGTCCGTCCTGTCCGTGAACACAACTACTTCGTCATTAGAAAAGATATAATGACAAATGAGGTGTCCAATGAAAGCTTATACCCAAAAAATAGTTTTAAAGGCGCGAAAACTTCTGGTTCCAGACTTGCAATAGGAAGTATTGTTTTAAAGTCACCGAAATAGTAGAAGCGGTATATCATTCGACGCGCCTTAGAAAGATGAGAACAAATATATTATAATTTCGGTTAAAAAGTTTTTATCGAAAGTCTACCAAAAATGAATCAAAATAACTATAAATTAAAAAAAATTGACGTTGAAATGAAATTTTAAACAAACATTTTATTCGATCGTTATTGTTTTCACTCATCTTGAAAAAATGTAAAAACGTTGAATTATCCATGTCTGCCTGTCCGTTTTAGTCCATGTGGTGAGACCGCTCCCGTCTGAAAAAAAAATCTGATTCGGCTTCTTTGTGGATTCCTATTCAAAAATGTCCCCTTTAAACAAATCTGAAGGGTCCCGGGCAGAATTTTTGGGCAGAAATTGTTTAAACAATTTTTTTAAATAAATACAAAAGGTCACGTTTTTTTCTGATCTAAAACATATATTTTTAGGTTTCTTGAGTCATTCTAAACAAGAAAAGTATCTTGTAATTTTTCTCAAAAATTGATAGTTTTCGAGTTATAGGCGATTTAAAATCTGAAAAATGCGAAAATACGCATTTCGAGGCTTAAAAACTCATATTTGCATCAGTATTTTTGAGGGTGCCAGATACTAAAATTGAAGATTAAACATTCAGCTTCAAAATTCTGAAGAATGATCGCGTCTAATCTTAATTATACCCAACTATTTTCAATGGGAAATAAGCCACAATTTTACCAAAAAAATGATTTTATTAACGTTTCGACGCCCAAGTCGGGTGTCGTTGTCAAAATACAAAATAATACTAGATTAAACAAAAATGTTGTTGCTTAGCAAAAAATTCTTCTAATAATTTATTTAATCTGACTCATCTATATCTGCAATTCAGACATGTATTATACATGTTAAAGTAGAAGACTTTAAAATGATATTGCCAATATTGATGAGTTGCGTTCCTGGGACAACTTTACTAAAAGATTTAAATGTCTGAATTGCCGATATAAATGAGTCAGATTAAAAAAATTATTAGAAAGATTTTTTGCTAAGCAACATTTTTGTTTAATCTACTACTTGTTTGTATTTTGACAACGACACCCGACTTGGACGTCGAAACGTTAATAAAATTATTTTTTTGGTAAAATTGTGGCTTATTCCCCATTGAAAATAGTTGATCATAAAAATGCCACAAGAAAATAGCTTCAGAACAACATTAATTTATACCGTTGTTTTTAATTGTTAAATATGAGTTTATATCCGATTTTTTTGCCGATGCGGCGCGCTCTATTTCAAAAATCTCATATATTCCTCCAAAATTTTTAGAATATTTGGAATATTCTAAAAAAAAATAAGTTTTTTAAAATTGTTCCCAAAAGTTAATGGTTTTAAAGTTATAAGCGATTTAAAATCTGAAAAATGCCAAAAACGCATTTTCGGACAACAGGTTTAGGAAATTCGAGACATCAAAAATGACCAAATTTTCAGTAGATCGATTTTTTTGCACCCGAGTGTAGTACAAGCGATATGTTACTCGACGCGACTTAGCAAGGCGTGAATAAATATACCTATACTTCCGGTTAAAAAGGTGTGACCGGAAGTGCCACATTATACTCGCAGAAAAAATAATGTGTTAAAAAGTCGAGCTCGAATATTTAGTTCCAGTTTTATTATCATTTCCGGTTAAAAAGTTATTACCGGAAGTTTAGCAAAAATCGTATATCAATCGACGCAAAGTTACAAGAAGATTTCAAAAATCGACTTGTGGTTCCACTTCCGGTCACATTGAGTGAAAAACTAGGACTTACGAAGTCCGCTTGTCTATTTTGAGTTGATAACCGGAAGAAAATGCTGTCGTTGTAAATAAAGGTGGTTAAAATCAATGCCTGTTATTTTTTTCACAATTTGGAGAATTGTCACACACAAAACATTCATCGCAAAATATACCCACCAACAAGTAATTTAGAAAAGACAAAAAATATTGAAATGACGGTGTCGATTACAGGCTTCAAACCGAGCGATTCGAATAATTGGAATTTGGGCTTGATCGATTATAAGTTTAACGTTTGATTTGGTCTAAACCAAATTTGTTAAATTCGAACGTGATCCGAGGAAGCAAAACGAAAAGACTTCGGGAGCTCCATTAACTTCTTGCCCCACTTAGTTAAGCTGCTTGTTCAGGGACGGGTCCGATTTGGTTATTATTGGAGAAAGGATATGAGGTTGGAGATTTTGAGACGCTTGTTACTCTAGGCTTTAGCACTTCTCCTCGATCGCTTTAGTTTGTCAGCTCTCGGGTGCGTAGGCCTGATTTAATTAATTATTTGGCCACGAATGAACATTGCTTACAAAAAGTGTTGATCCGTGCTCTAATGGTATTCGTATTAATACCGGACGAATCAATTACTCTACACACACAAAATTAATCAACACGTAACTATCCTCTTTGTACAATTACCTTTAAGGACGCTCAAACATAAGAAAAATAGCAAGATTATTAAATTCGTTTTCTTGTAGCATGCCTAATTTATAGGGGAGTGCAATTAGAACGAAAATATGCTTTGTTTCCGAAAAATTCAAACAAGCTTATATTTTTCTATAACTTTTTTTGTTAGTTTATATACATGTTAAAGTAAAAGTTCTACTCGCGGATTTGGCTGCAAATTGTTTATTAATTGTTTAAATAATAACAATTGTTTTGTATTAATAATTTTAAAAATATCGTTAAATTCATCATTTTACTTTGATCAAATATGTTTCTATTTTGTTTTTGATTATACTGAATCCGAATATGGCATTGCAATTTGAAATATTCTTCATAAAATGCTCTGGATAGTCAAAAATCTAAACTCAACTATCAGATATCAAATTTTATCAATTTTATACGAGTTATGTCAAAAATATTGCTTTAAAGAGTAAAGTACTTTATATTTCAGAATATCAAAAAATGCTATTATGAAAAGTTGTTTGAAATTAAAAACTATGTTTAAATATACAATTACATTATTCTAATGGAAAATTTTTTTCAATTTTTTCTCGAATTACGGATACTCATCATCATTTTATTACAATTTTGATAACTATTTTATTATCACTTTTACAAAAAAAAGTTATTCTTCATAAAATGCTCTCCCTGGTATAAAGTCTAAGATTCGACCATCAGATATTAAACTTTTTTAATTTTATACGAGGTATGTAAAAAATATGAATTTTTCTTAAGAGTTAAGTGCCTTTATTATTCAAAATATTTTAATTAGAAGGATGTAATTGAACACTAAAACAATTTTTTTAATTCCAAACAACTTGTCTTAATAACAATTTTCGATATTGTGAAATTTAACGATACTTTACTCTTGAATGAAATTCATATTTTTTGACATACCTCGTATCAAATTAATTAAATTTGATATTTGATGATTGCATCTTAGATTATATACGATACAGAGTATTTTATAAAAAATAACTTTTTTTCGTAAACTGATAATAAAAAAGTTATCAATAGGTTCCAAGGTACGCAGACATACTGTATAAGAGCTAAAAAAATTTTTTTTGCTGAACATATATTATTGTTGAAGTTTATTATTAAATGTATTTGAGGTAAGTTTAACAGAAAAAAGTTTTGATCACTTTGATCATTTTTTTAGCTGGTACTTTTCGGTTTTTTATTACATTTTTGTTATCATTCTTAATTTTCTCAAAAAGAAATAGTCTATTTTATTTCTAAAGTAAAATAATTTAGTGCATTTTAAAGAAATGCACTAAAATTTTACATCCTAAGCACTTATAAAACTGTAATAGATCTGTTCAAACTGGAGTAATACCGTCTTAAAATGGTGGTAATTCTATAAAACTACGAAGATTTCAAAAATTACATTTTTAAGACGTCATATCATTTGAATTAAATTTTTAAGACTTTTTTTGAATGAAACATCATTTAGTACGATGCTTGAAAAGTAAATTGTGCAAAATTGAGGGTTTTGTAGGAAAAATTGTATTAGTTACACATTTTTAAATCATTTTTAAACAAAATTCATGTAAGGCTCACTTTCCACCCCCACCGTACTTATGCCCATATATTTTATTTCTTTTTATTATAACAATAAGATAGCTTAATTATTCTTCTTTTAGGTTTAAGCTAACTCAGCCGTGCACTTCGCCGCACGCTAGTTTACAGTGCGCCAATGTTTGTGAGAAGAGTGACTTTAGCGTTATAAATAAAAAATTATAGAAGATACACATTTAATTTTAAAAAATTCTTCATATAAGTTTTTTTTTTAAATTTTCTGAATTTTTCAATGGTCAAGTAAGTTTTGTTCTAAAATTTATATTTTCGGAGTTATCTAAAAAAACATAAAACTTCGTAGTTCATTTGTTTAATAAAAATGAAGCACCCACTTCTCGAGTAGAACTTTTTGATATGTTGTTTATTAAACATTTCTTAATGAAATTACAAATAGTTCTATCTTGTTTGATTTTTTCCGAAGTGAAAATCTATATGCACTCCCCTATTACCTCAGTATTATGTTTATATGGGATTGAGCCACAATTATTATTGGTGTAATGAAAACTACCATTTTAATGAATAGACTAAGATTCGGTATAGGTGAAATTTGGTAATCATTTTAGACACGATAGGAGTCTATCTTAAATAGTAGAACCTAAAAGGTAACGTATGAACACTGTGCCGTCACTTTTTAGTGACACATTCGTCGTCAGTGGCGCATCAAGCTTTCCACTTATGGACGGGATAAATAGGTACATTAAAAGGTAGGTACCCTCCTTCACTCCCAGAATTATTTTTTTTTCATTTTTTTTTAAGTTAAATGTGATTAAAGAATAAGTCTCGGCGTAATTTTCACCCACCACTCCTTCCCCCTTCCCTTACCATCAAAAATTAATTTTTCGTTCTTATTTTTTTTAGGTGGGATGCAATCAATTTTAAAATTTCAAAAAAATTAACACGCATAGTTGAGGCTTGTACAAAACCTTTCTATTTTTTATTGACCCGTAGGTTGAGTGTACATAACCTCAAAAAAATTTATCCGCTTTTTTTATCACACTATATTTTTCCGTCAAATTCGCCACGTTAAAAAATCCAAAAAAAAAACTGTTTTTATGGAGTTTTTGGGGATATTCCCTATTTTATAGACATCAAAATAGATCAAATCAATGTTTTATTTATATTTTATATAAAAATTGAAGTAATTGATTCCTTTAGAACATATAAAAATGAAAGAAACACGCCCAAAACCCCAAAAACCCCCTGAAACAGTATTTTTTAAATTTTTAAAGGTGGGGAACCTTGCGGAAAAGTCTGAAAAAAATTTGAAATATAGTGTTTGATAAAACACAAGATAAAACAAATGAGACCTGCAGCCATCCCCAAAAAAAATTTAACCTACGCTTTTTTTCCAAAAAAAAAGTAAAAACAAGTTTTTGAGGTTATGTACACTCAACCTACGGGTCTATAAAAAATAGACATATTTTATAAAAGCCTCAACTAAACGTGTGAATTTTCAAAATTTTAAAATTGATTGCATCACACCTAAAAATAAAAATAAAAACGAAAAATGAAGTTTTTGATGGTGGGGGAAGGGGGAAAGGAGTGGTGGGTTAAAATTACGTTCAGTCTTATTTTTTAATCAGGTAGAACTAAAAAAATGAAAAAAATTGAATTCTGATAGTGAGGGAGCGTAGCTTTTGATTTATTTATCCCGTCCATAAGTGGAAAGTTTGATGCGCTCCTGTCGATGCATATGCCAGTAAAAAGTGACGGCATGGTTTTTAAACGTTTTCTTTGAGGTTCTACTATTTAATTCAGAGACTCTTATCATATCATGCCTAAAATGAATAGCAAATTTCACCCATACCGGCTCTTAGTCTACAACTAAGTAATGTTTAACGTTTCGATCTCCACTCCCGAAATTGTTCTATAAAAAAAATTATTCTAAAAAATTCTGGAAAGACTTTACGACCCGATTTTTTCAGGTTATATATTTCTTTTCAAACGATGACAAAATTTGGCATATAATGTATGGTTGAAAAAATTGTTTAAAATTAATATTATTGCCCTAGGAATATCAAATTGTGACTGTTTTTGTGTGTTTATTTTGTGTTTATTTGTGTATGTAATCTTATCTGTGTCATAGATCTGATTGTTGAACCCAATTTTTTTTAATTTTTGTTCATGGTTGCATGTCCGTGTAGTGTGTGTTGCATATGTATTGTGTACGAGATTTTTGACGATTTATTCTTCGGCTTTCTTTATTCCACTATTGTCGGTATGTTCTTTTTATTGACTTCTTCTTTTAGTATTAAATGAAAATTGAATGAAATTTAAAACTTAAAGAACAATATGTATTACATGCTTCACGGTATACCTAATCTTTGTAGTTTAACTTATATTTCAAACACATACTGTTTTAATTTAAAACTTTAAAGACCAATTAGTTTGATATAACTGATCCGAATTCCGTTCAAAAGCTTGTATTTACCATAAAGGCTATAACGAGATAAGACAGTAAAATCTGCACTCGGCTGGATTCTTACTTAGGATTGTACAGTAAAACCTGTCAATAACGGACACTAAAAATGACAGGACTATTGGCCGATATAAAAAGGTGTACAATCAAAAGTACATGTTTAAAAATCCCCTATCCAAATTTTTATCCTTTCCCCCTATCGTAAAATAGTTATTTTTCTACAACCACTATTCAAAGTGCACTTTTCTGCACGGTTTTATGTTAGCAAACTTGATATTTTCTCACAGTATAAGATATTTGACATTAGTGTGCAGAAAAGTGTCGTTTCTGTGCCGCAAAGTGACGTTTCTGTGCCGCAAAGTTCTTTTCTGCACAGTTGACTACCTCATTCTGAGTAACGTTATATTCTGTTTACATCCGTGGACTACCGCATTCTGAGTAACGTTATATTCTGTTTACATCCGTGGTTAAACTTTAGACAAATATATAACCTATAAGACAATTATTATATTTAACTATAGCATAGAAACTAAATTATGGATGTTACAACTGTTTTATTTTACAATTTTATTCTTATTAAACATTTTATAATTATCAAATAACCAATAAGGATTTAGCAACCTGTGCAAGAGACGTCGAATGAAGTAGGTTTTGTGTAAATCCGTGACTGCATACATATAATGTCAATAATTTGTAATAATTGTTTAAATTTAAACAAATAAAGGCAGTGCATTAATTTTTTAACTGATTTCTGTGCAATTTATTTAGGTATAAGGAATTTAAATTGATTAGTAGGTATTAATTAAATACAGTTTAAAATTTATCACATAGGTACCTATTATAATTAATCGTCGTTTGGAAATTGTGATTTTTATTTTTAGGAAAAATTGTGCTTGTAGAAAAAGTATAGTGTGAAACACGTGCAGAAAGGTAATTTCTCACTCGTTTGAATTGCGGCACTCGCTTGCGCTCGTACCGCAACTTTTCAAACTCGTGAGAAATTAGTACCTTTCTGCACTTGTTACACAATATACTATTTCCTAACTAGTGCGGAAAGTGGTACTTTCACGCACGAGACTGCCGTTGACCCGAACGACGCGATAGCGGAGTTCGGGCAAGCAGTCGAGTGCGGGGAAGACACTTTCTGCATGAGTTAGGAACACTATTTTTCTAGGGCCGTACGTTTGGAAAAAAGCCACAAAAAATAGAGTTATATCTATCAATTTTTATTTAGAAGTGAAAATACACAAATTAATTCTTTGACAAGGTTGTCAAAACCAAACTTTCAATATAATGGGTTACCACGACGACGATAATGGTTTCCATGACGACGATTCAAAACCATTGCAATTGTCTACTGATCTGACTTTTAAATATTATGTCAAAATAATTTTATTTCATCGAATTATCGCGCTAATTTCATTAAAGCATGAACACAAAAAGATAAATTTAAAATAAATTAGTAAATAATATCTAAATATTAGTATATTGCATGTATTATAATATATTATAATCCATATTACAAGGTATTTTACTTTCCCGCACGCCGTGCGGGAAAATTTACTTTCACGCACGCCATTCGGGAAAGTGCAACTTTCGGAAACGAAATGCGTGCGTGAAAGTGGCTCTTTTAGCACGGCCGTAAAAAAAATATGTTTTCTCGAAAAACATTTTTTTAAAGGTCCTTTGCTTTAAAAACGTGAAAAAAATTGTGAATGAACATTGTTATGCCCAGATGCACGATGATCTTTTTCAGATTTTTTGGATCGAAATTGAGCTCAGGAAAAATTTTTTGAATTTTAAAAAATTTTAGGTTATGTAGGTAATTTTTGGCTTGCTGAAAAATAATTATTTTTAGTGTATATTTTTCCATTCTTTTGAATGGTGGGGATAGATGTGCCATTTTCTCGCCGGCAATTCCTCAAAATTCGAAAAAACTCAATTTTTGGTGTTCCCCCTCATATTTTCAGCGTTTATTAAGCTATCCTTTGCTTTAACAAATCTGAAAAAAATTTTAGGTTAGGTATGAAGTCATTTTTGGCAAACTTCGAAATAATTATATTTTCCTGAATTTTTTTTGTCATACTTTTGAATGACGGGGTTTGATTTGCCATTTTCTCTTCGGAACTTCCTCATAATTAAAAAAAAAAACGCTTTTGATGTCTCGCCCTCTCCATATTTTTAGCACATAAACTGCATGTCAATCAACTGCATGTCAATAAATAACGATTTTTGATATTTTGTTTGTTATTTCTAACGACATGATCAGGTTTTTCAGACCAAAACATGCTCAAAATACAGCAAACGCTCTTTTTTGATAATTTTTCCAATATTTTAAACACATAATTTAATTTTTTTAATTAAGTTGGTATTGGACATAACCTTTGTAGGTCGTACTATTTATGTGTCTTGATTACCTACTAAGTATAAACTAACTTTTCAATTTCAGTACGTTACTCAAACTACGTTTTACTGATATTAGTCCAGGGCGCATCTGTTTTGAGATCGACGTTGAGAGGTGACTCAAATTTTTTTTTGCACAAATTGCTTGAAAATAACTCAAATAATAATAATTGACAACAACGAGCTTTATCAACGAAACGCCCCTGTCAGACTTCATTAGAATACAAAGATTGCAATGGGCCGGACATGTGATAAGAATGGGAGAGGATAGGCTACCAAAAGGAGCACTGAATGCTAGAATTCAAGGACAGAGACCGGTTGGGAAGCCACGAAAGCGCTGGGAAGACACAATAAACAGCGACGCACAAGCCATTTTAGGAGTCCGTGTATGGAGAAGAGCAGCCACAGACAGGCAAGGGTGGAGGCAAAAAATTAAGGAGGCCAAGGCTCAATTTGGGCTGTAGTGCCGTAGAAGAAGAAGAAGAAGAAGAAGAAGAAGAAGAAGAAGAAGAAGTAGAAGAAGAATAATAATAATTGAGTTATCCATGAGCATCAAGTTAGCTAAACACCTATCACAAATCGATTCGAAAGTAGGTGGATAATTTGCCGCTAATTAGTCGTTAATTAGTTGTGAAAATACCGATTTTGTCGTTTCTTTTTTTTTATTTTTTTAGGTGCTTTGCTAACTTGATATAAAGTTAGCAAAGCACACCTCCGAAAAATGACTTTAGAGCGTTCGTAGGAGAATCGGAATAGGATTAGTTTTTGCCGCTAATTAGTCGCTAATTAGTTGTGAAAAAATTAATTTTCAAAATTAATTTTTTTTTTGTTTTTTTGGGTGCTTTGCTAACTTGATATAAAGTTGGCAAAGCACGCTTCCATAAAATGATTTTAGGGATTTCGTAAAAGAATGAAAATAGAATGAGAATTTGCCGCTAATTAGTCGCTAATTAGTTGTGAAGAAATTAATTTTCTAAATTAATTTTTTTTTGTTTTTTCGGGTTCTTTGCTAACTTGATATAAAGTTGGCAAGCACACCTCCGAAAAATCATTTTAGGGTTTTCGTAGAAGAATAGGAATAGAAAAAAAATTTGCCGCTAATTAGTCGTGAATTAGTTGTGAGAATACCGATTTTGTCGTTTATTTTTTATTTTTTATTTTTAGGTGCTTTGCTAACTTGATATAAGGTTAGCAAAGCACACCTGCAAAAAATGACTTTCGAGCGTTCGTAGAAGAATGGGAATAGAATGAGAATTTGCCGCTAATTAGTCGCTAATTAGTTCTGAAAAAAATAATTTTTTTAATTAATTTTTTTTTGTTTTTTTGGGTGCTTTGCTAACTTGATATAAAGTTGGCAAAGCACGCTTCCATAAAATGATTTTAGGGATTTCGTAAAATAATGAAAATAGAATGAGAATTTGCCGCTAATTAGTCGCTAATTAGTTGTGAAGAAATTAATTTTCTAAATTAATTTTTTTTTGTTTTTTCGGGTTCTTTGCTAACTTGATATAAAGTTGGCAAGCACACCTCCGAAAAATCATTTTAGGGTTTTCGTAGAAGAATAGGAATAGAAAAAAAATTTGCCGCTAATTAGTCGTGAATTAGTTGTGAGAATACCGATTTTGTCGTTTATTTTTTATTTTTTATTTTTAGGTGCTTTGCTAACTTGATATAAGGTTAGCAAAGCACACCTGCAAAAAATGACTTTCGAGCGTTCGTAGAAGAATGGGAATAGAATGAGAATTTGCCGCTAATTAGTCGCTAATTAGTTCTGAAAAAAATAATTTTTTTAATTAATTTTTTTTTTGTTTTTTTGGGTGCTTTGCTAACTTGATATAAAGTTGGCAAAGCACGCTTCCATAAAATGATTTTAGGGATTTCGTAAAAGAATGAAAATAGAATGAGAATTTGCCGCTAATTAGTCGCTAATTAGTTGTGAAGAAATTAATTTTCTAAATTAACTTTTTTTTGTTTTTTCGGGTTCTTTGCTAACTTGATATAAAGTTGGCAAGCACACCTCCGAAAAATCATTTTAGGGTTTTCGTAGAAGAATAGGAATAGAAAAAAAATTTGCCGCTAATTAGTCGTGAATTAGTTGTGAGAATACCGATTTTGTCGTTTATTTTTTATTTTTAGGTGCTTTGCTAACTTGATATAAGGTTAGCAAAGCACACCTGCAAAAAATGACTTTCGAGCGTTCGTAGAGGAATGGGAATAGAATGAGAATTTGCCGCTAATTAGTCGCTAATTAGTTCTGAAAAAAATAATTTTTTTAATTAATTTTTTTTTGTTTTTTTGGGTGCTTTGCTAACTTGATATAAAGTTGGCAAAGCACGCTTCCATAAAATGATTTTAGGGATTTCGTAAAAGAATGAAAATAGAATGAGAATTTGCCGCTAATTAGTCGCTAATTAGTTGTGAAGAAATTAATTTTCTAAATTAATTTTTTTTTGTTTTTTCGGGTTCTTTGCTAACTTGATATAAAGTTGGCAAGCACACCTCCGAAAAATCATTTTAGGGTTTTCGTAGAAGAATAGGAATAGAAAAAAAATTTGCCGCTAATTAGTCGTGAATTAGTTGTGAGAATACCGATTTTGTCGTTTATTTTTTATTTTTTATTTTTAGGTGCTTTGCTAACTTGATATAAGGTTAGCAAAGCACACCTGCAAAAAATGACTTTCGAGCGTTCGTAGAAGAATGGGAATAGAATGAGAATTTGCCGCTAATTAGTCGCTAATTAGTTCTGAAAAAAATAATTTTTTTAATTAATTTTTTTTTGTTTTTTTGGGTGCTTTGCTAACTTGATATAAAGTTGGCAAAGCACGCTTCCATAAAATGATTTTAGGGATTTCGTAAAAGAATGAAAATAGAATGAGAATTTGCCGCTAATTAGTCGCTAATTAGTTGTGAAGAAATTAATTTTCTAAATTAATTTTTTTTTGTTTTTTCGGGTTCTTTGCTAACTTGATATAAAGTTGGCAAGCACACCTCCGAAAAATCATTTTAGGGTTTTCGTAGAAGAATAGGAATAGAAAAAAAATTTGCCGCTAATTAGTCGTGAATTAGTTGTGAGAATACCGATTTTGTCGTTTATTTTTTATTTTTTATTTTTAGGTGCTTTGCTAACTTGATATAAGGTTAGCAAAGCACACCTGCAAAAAATGACTTTCGAGCGTTCGTAGAAGAATGGGAATAGAATGAGAATTTGCCGCTAATTAGTCGCTAATTAGTTCTGAAAAAAATAATTTTTTTAATTAATTTTTTTTTTGTTTTTTTGGGTGTTTTGCTAACTTAATATAAAGTTGGCAAAGCACGCCTCAATCAAATGATTTAAGGGTTTTCGTAAAAAAATGAGAATAGAATGAGAATTTGCCGCTAATAAGTCGCTGATTAGTT
Organism: Diabrotica virgifera virgifera; assembly: GCF_917563875.1. Lineage (NCBI taxonomy): Eukaryota > Metazoa > Arthropoda > Insecta > Coleoptera > Chrysomelidae > Diabrotica > Diabrotica virgifera. The sequence goes on from NC_065446.1 coordinate 130,705,125, forward strand.
GAGAAAAAATGAATTTTCTAAATGAATTTTTTTTTTCGTTTTTTTGGATGCTTTGCTAACTTGATATAAAGTTGGCAAAGCACGCCCCCATAAAATGATTTTATGGGTTTCGTAAAAGAATGAAAATATAATATGAATTTGCCGCTAATTAGTCGCTACTTAGTTGTGAAGAAATGAATTTTCTAAATTAATTTTTTTTTTTGTTTTTTTGGGTGCTTCGCTAACTTGATACAAAGTTGGCGAAGCACGCCTCCCTAAAATGATTTTAGTGTTTTCGTAAAAGGATGAAAAGAGAATCAGAATTTGCCGCTAATTAATCGCTAATTAGTTGTGAAGGTATTTCATCCATAAATTCTGTTTTTTTTTTGTTTTTACGGTGCTTCGCTTACTCAACATTAAGTAGGCAAAGCACGCATCTTTAAAATGATTTAAGTTTTTTCGTAAAAGCATGGAAATAGGATGAGAATTTGTCGCTTATTAGTCGCTAATTAGTTGTGGACGAATTTTTTTAGCAATTTTTTTGATATTATTTTTGTTGTTTCAGGTGCTCCGCTAACTCGATGTAAAGTTAGTAAAGTACACGTACAAAAAAAGACTTCAGAGCGTTCGTAGGAGAATGGGAATAGGATTAGTTTTTGCCGCTAATTAGTCGCTAATTAGTTGTGAAAAAATTAATTTTCTAAATTAATTTTTTTTTTGTTTTTTCGGGTGCTTTGCTAACTTGATATAAAGTTGGCAAAGCACGCTTCCATAAAATGATTTTAGGTATTTTGTAAAAGAATAAAAATATAATGAGAATTTGCCGCTAATTAGTCGCTAATTAGTTGTGAAAAAATGAATTTTCTAAATGAATTTTTTTTCGTTTTTTTGGATGCTTTGCTAACTTGATATAAAGTTGGCAAAGCACGCCCCCATAAAATGATTTTATGGGTTTCGTAAAAGAATGAAAATATAATATGAATTTGCCGCTAATTAGTCGCTACTTACTTGTGAAGAAATGAATTTTCTAAATTAATTTTTTTTTTGTTTTTTCGGGTGCTTTGCTAACTTGATATAAAGTTGGCAAAGCACGCTTCCATAAAATGATTTTAGGTATTTTGTAAAAGAATAAAAATAGAATGAGAATTTGCCGCTAATTAGTCGCTAATTAGTTGTGAAGGAATGAATTTTCTAAATGAATTTTTTTTTTTGGGTGTTTTGCTAACTTGATATAAAGTTGGCAAAGCACGCCTCAATAAAATGATTTAAGGGTTTTCGTAAAAAAATGAGAATAGAATGAGATTTTGCCGCTAATTAGTTGCGAAGGAACTTCATTCAGAACATTTTTTGTTTTGTTTTTTACGGTGCTTCGCTTACTCGATATAAAGTTGGTAAAGCACGCCCTGATACAATCTTTTCAGGGTTTTCGTAAAAGAATATGAATAGAATAAGAATTTGTCGCTAATTAGTCGTGCAATAGTTGTGAGAATACCAATTTTGTCGTTGTTTTTTTGTTTTTTACGGTTCTTTGCTGACTTCATATAAAGTTTGCCCGACCGCCCGCCTTTTTACCACTCATATATAAAAGTTATTCTACAGTAGTAATTTTTAAAAATGAATAGATTTTGACTTCGATGGTCATCGACCACCAAATTCTTATTATGTGTAATTTCCAATCTAATCTCAAAGTCCCAAGGAAAAACAAAGAGTAAAATAACAAAATAGTTATAAATTTAGTGGAACGTATTTCATTATAAACAATTTACCATTTTTGACAATAAAAAGTTAAAAACTTTTATTTTCTCTGATATTGTGTTGTATTTTTTAAAAAAACACGAAATGGTTCAAAAAAAATTTTAGTTGACTGATGTTTAGTATAAGAAAATAGTTGTTTACAACAAAATAAAGTTATAGACATTGTCCCTACTCAATATAGTAGTCATACGAGTCCTTGGAAGAACACGAATGGATGATTCTCTGAACTATTTTACGTGTAGGATTATATCTGACTATCCCGAACGGAAATTCTGGATTATTCTTTTGTATGTATCTCTCAAAATGCATGGTCAACGACCCAGTGAGCCCGCTGCTCCCTGAGGACCAAGCCGGAAAAGCTAACCATTGGTTGCACCTAAGAAGAATGCATTCTTCTTAGTCGCATCGTTTTCTTGAGACAGTTTGCTTCGTCAAAGGCCTAGCTGTGAGTCTGATTTCACAGAGTTCGACAATTTATTTCTTTCCGTGTTTTCAAAGTGTCCTGCAAAATGAATCCTTTTATATTATTACGTGTGACATTACAAATCAATCACGATTAAAAAGTACATTTTCCATGGTGCAAACGATTTTTTAATCATAATGGGAGAAAAAGCCGATTTTTGTCCGCTAAGCGGGCAAAAAAGGAGGCTTTTTGGACCGCTTTGATAAAAAATAGGTATTTTCATTCCTTGGGGAAAAAAAATTTCTTGCGAAGGAAATATTCACTTGAGGGAAAATAGCAAAGAACCGTAAAAAACAAAAAAACAACGACAAAATTGGTATTCTCACAACTATTGCACGACTAATTAGCGACAAATTCTTATTCTATTCATATTCTTTTACGAAAACCCTGAAAAGATTGTATCAGGGCGTGCTTTACCAACTTTATATCGAGTAAGCGAAGCACCGTAAAAAACAAAACAAAAAATGTTCTGAATGAAGTTCCTTCGCAACTAATTAGCGGCAAAATCTCATTCTATTCTCATTTTTTTACGAAAACCCTTAAATCATTTTATTGAGGCGTGCTTTGCCAACTTTATATCAAGTTAGCAAAACACCCAAAAAAAAAAAATTCATTTAGAAAATTCATTCCTTCACAACTAATTAGCGACTAATTAGCGGCAAATTCTCATTCTATTTTTATTCTTTTACAAAATACCTAAAATCATTTTATGGAAGCGTGCTTTGCCAACTTTATATCAAGTTAGCAAAGCACCCGAAAAAACAAAAAAAAAATTAATTTAGAAAATTAATTTTTTCACAACTAATTAGCGACTAATTAGCGGCAAAAACTAATCCTATTCCCATTCTCCTACGAACGCTCTGAAGTCATTTTTTGAACGTGTACTTTACTAACTTTACATCGAGTTAGCGGAGCACCTGAAACAACAAAAATAATATCAAAAAAATTGCTAAAAAAATTCGTCCACAACTAATTAGCGACTAATAAGCGACAAATTCTCATCCTATTTCCATGCTTTTACGAAAAAACTTAAATCATTTTAAAGATGCGTGCTTTGCCTACTTAATGTTGAGTAAGCGAAGCACCGTAAAAACCAAAAAAAAAACAGAATTTATGGATGAAATACCTTCACAACTAATTAGCGATTAATTAGCGGCAAATTCTGATTCTATTTTCATTCTTTTACGAAAACACTAAAATCATTTTAGGGAGGCGTGCTTCGCCAACTTTATATCAAGTTAGCGAAGCACCCAAAAAAACAAAAAAAAATTAATTTAGAAAATTCATTTCTTCACAACTAAGTAGCGACTAATTAGCGGCAAATTCATATTATATTTTCATTCTTTTACGAAACCCATAAAATCATTTTATGGGGGCGTGCTTTGCCAACTTTATATCAAGTTAGCAAAGCATCCAAAAAAACGAAAAAAAAATTCATTTAGAAAATTCATTTTTTCACAACTAATTAGCGACTAATTAGCGGCAAATTCTCATTCTATTCTCATTTTTTTACGAAAACCCTTAAATCATTTGATTGAGGCGTGCTTTGCCAACTTTATATCAAGTTAGCAAAACACCCAAAAAAACAAAAAAAAAATTAATTAAAAAAATTATTTTTTTCAGAACTAATTAGCGACTAATTAGCGGCAAATTCTCATTCTATTCCCATTCTTCTACGAACGCTCGAAAGTCATTTTTTGCAGGTGTGCTTTGCTAACCTTATATCAAGTTAGCAAAGCACCTAAAAATAAAAAATAAAAAATAAACGACAAAATCGGTATTCTCACAACTAATTCACGACTAATTAGCGGCAAATTTTTTTTCTATTCCTATTCTTCTACGAAAACCCTAAAATGATTTTTCGGAGGTGTGCTTGCCAACTTTATATCAAGTTAGCAAAGAACCCGAAAAAACAAAAAAAAATTAATTTAGAAAATTAATTTCTTCACAACTAATTAGCGGCTAATTAGCGGCAAATTCTCATTCTATTTTCATTCTTTTACGAAATCCCTAAAATCATTTTATGGAAGCGTGCTTTGCCAACTTTATATCAAGTTAGCAAAGCACCCAAAAAAACAAAAAAAAAATTAATTAAAAAAATTATTTTTTCAGAACTAATTAGCGACTAATTAGCGGCAAATTCTCATTCTATTCCCATTCTTCTACGAACGCTCGAAAGTCATTTTTTGCAGGTGTGCTTTGCTAACCTTATATCAAGTTAGCAAAGCACCTAAAAATAAAAAATAAAAAATAAACGACAAAATCGGTATTCTCACAACTAATTCACGACTAATTAGCGGCAAATTTTTTTTCTATTCCTATTCTTCTACGAAAACCCTAAAATGATTTTTCGGAGGTGTGCTTGCCATCTTTATATCAAGTTAGCAAAGAACCCGAAAAAACAAAAAAAAAATTAATTTAGAAAATTAATTTCTTCACAACTAATTAGCGACTAATTAGCGGCAAATTCTCATTCTATTTTCATTCTTTTACGAAATCCCTAAAATCATTTTATGGAAGCGTGCTTTGCCAACTTTATATCAAGTTAGCAAAGCACCCAAAAAAACAAAAAAAAAATTAATTTAGAAAATTAATTTTTTCACAACTAATTAGCGACTAATTAGCGGCAAAAACTAATCCTATTCCGATTCTCCTACGAACGCTCTAAAGTCATTTTTCGGAGGTGTGCTTTGCTAACTTTATATCAAGTTAGCAAAGCACCTAAAAAAATAAAAAAAAAAGAAACGACAAAATCGGTATTTTCACAACTAATTAACGACTAATTAGCGGCAAATTATCCACCTACTTTCGAATCGATTTGTGATAGGTGTTTAGCTAACTTGATGCTCATGAGTTATCCTCCCATTTAAAAAGGTCTGGAACATTGTTTAAATAATCAAAATGTCAAAAAATGAAGGAAAAATTCGAATTTTTTCTTAGTTTTTTGATTATAACTTTAAAAGTATTCATTTCCGAGAAAATTTGTAATGACATAAAAGTTGCGTAATTAAATTTCCTATAAATTGGTTAAATTTTTTAAAAATTATGACCGGTGTTGCAAAATAGCAATAATTGCAAAAAAAAACATCAAAAACAAGTATTGGCATTTTACGTTTTTCAACCATTTATGCTACACTTAGGACCTTCATATTTTATACAGAAAAACTATATGATAAAATAAAACAATAATGTTAAGTTCGTTTAGATCTGTTAAACAGATTTTGCAAAATAAATTTTGCAATCCAGGTTTAGCTAAAAAAATGCATTTCTTCAAAATGTTACAGGACTGAAAATAAAGTAGGTAGCAAGTTGAATTTTTTTTTATTAAAGAAGAGTACTGTACCTTTCATTTGCAATTTGCAGAATTAAAATTGATTAACTACCACGCGGCGTCAGGATTTTTTTAAATAAACATTAATTTTTGGTGCTACGCGCAGGACAGCGGTGTTCGATTCACACAAGTTGATTTCCACCAAAATTTCTTCCAATCTTTATCTAATATATTATTTTCTTACTCTATATTTTAATTCTACAAAAATCAAACTAATTTGATTATTGTTTGGAAATATTGTTTAAACAGTTGCATATTTTTAAAAATAATAAACTTTTATTCGGTAAGTTAAAATATATGAACAAAGAAAAAAGCTAAAAAATTTCTAAAAAAGTGTTATTTCAAAGGACAGTATACCTACGTGTTTTTATTTTGCAGTAAACAAATTTATTTATTTATATGGAAATGTACTGAAAATTAAAATGTATCAATCATTATCAAAGGTCATTGGAATGCCCAATCAGAGCAAACTATCCGCTGTCCTGCGCGTAGCACCAAAAATTAATGTTTATTTAAAAAATTTCCTGACGCAGTGGTGGTTAACCGATTTTAATTTTGAAAATAGACAATCAAAGGTACAGTATTTTTCTATATGTAAAAAAAATTAACTTGCTGACTGCTTTATTTTCAGTCCTGTAACATTTTGAAAAAATGAATTTTATTTGTGAAAGCTGGATTGCAAAATTTATTTTGCAAAATCTGTTGAACCGATCTTAATGAACTTTACAGTATTGTTTTATTTTATCATATAGTTTTTCTGTGTAAAATATGAAGGTCCTAAATGTAGCATAAATGGTTGAAAAACGTAAAATGCCAATACTTGTTCTTGATGTTTTTTTTTGCAATTATTTCTATTTTGCAACAAGAATGACCCTTTTTAAAAATTTTAACCAATCCTATATTTTAGGAAATTTAATTACGCAACTTTTATGTCAGTACAACTTTTCTCGGAAATGAACACTTTTAAAGTTATAATAAAAAACGAAGAAAAATTCGAGTTTTTCCTTATTTTTTTGACATTTTGATTATTTAAACAATGTTCCAGACCTTTTTGAGTGGGAGGATAACTCAATTATTATTATTTGAGTTATTTTCAATCAATTTCTGCAAAAAATTTGAGTCACCTCTCAACGTCCAAATGTACTAATATTTTTACAGATGCGCCCTGGTCTATATAGGACTGTCTAATAGTCTACTTTGTTATCATTCTGCAGCCTTAAAAATGAGTTTCTTTTGGAAAACGAGTTAATCTCAGTAAACTTCAATTCTGTGTTTAGAGTCTGGACGTACGTGATCAAATACTTCCTTCAGCTAGTGAACTGAACGAAATCACACAACAGTCGTACGATTTCAATTTCCTATGTTAACAAAACAAATATGGCTAGCGGTTGTCGATCGACAAATATGGTCTTTAGAGATGTGCCAAGAGCACTATTTGATGTAATATAATTGCAAATGAATTTACAATATGTTTATGTTGTAGAGATGAACTATGTTAGTTCCTCTTGTACTTTGTTATAATTAAAATAATAATTGTCAAAGATAATAATATACTATAATAATATAGGGTAATTCAGGATGATATGGTGAAACGGGTAAAATGCTATATTTCTTTTCCCGGTACACATATGTCTCTAAATCTAAATGCCGACAGTTTATTATCATTTATGCAGAGAGCACGTTGTAAAAACCAGCCCCGTTTTAAAAACCGTAAATAATTTGTTCAAAACTGTTTCCGGCGCTCAATAATTTTTATGCAGTGCATCCATTTGTAGACTTTGCTTCAGGTAGCTTAGTCCGCCAGGTATTTTTCGATATATTTTACCTTCTTAGACTGTTTATATATAACATAACCTAGAAATCGTTGTTGCCTCTAACATTGTGGTTTTCTTGCCGTGCTATTCACCATTTCACCCATGGTAAATGGGAGAAATGGTGAACTGGGTCAAGGGCAATATGTTGAAGCCCCTTTCCAATACGTATACTAATTTCTACAGTCGCTGTTTCAAATTCGGTTAAGTCCAATTTTTTTTTGATTTTTGCTTTGGTTGTCAGTGGTTTATAAAAACAAACTGTACTTGCAAGACGATGATGACGACGTGGACAATAAAGATTGTTGTTGTGTAGGGTATGGTGAACTGTACAGTTACACTAAAAAGGACGTTGATTGGATCAGATGTATTAGCTGCCAACTTTGGCTGCACGAAGATTGTTCAAAATATGAATCCATGTTTGATATATTTGGTAAAAAGCAGGAGTAGTAAGTTCACCATGTCACCCCAAGTGAACCTTCACACACGTCCATGTAAAGAGTGTACCAACAAATCAAAATAAAATTGGGCTAGTTGCAACGTCGTCTCTTATGGAACTGCAAAACTTACTGAACAGCCTAGTAATTTGGTATTTTTGTATTTCCAAAAATGAATAAGGTGTTCCTTTTTCTGTCTTCCTACTTTCGATGATTTTTGTCCAAGGTTTACTGTTCCAGCATGACTTTTCCTGTTTTATTCGTCCATAAACCCGGGTTTTTAACTTACTTTATGGGTATAGTTTACTCGTACTGATGAAGATGCGTGAGCAAGTGGTCAGAGTGTTAAATTCATTGATAATACCAACAAATTCTCTAGGTCGAGACTTATAAAGGCCCGTTAACTTTCAGTATCCAGTACCTTTTTTATGCAGAAATACGAAAAGAAACCCAATTTTTTGTCCCGTAATAGAACTTGTTTATTTTTTTCCGTTTTACTGCAATTAATTGATCTCATACTCATTGTTGAATCGTTCCTTTTTATCGCTCATGAGTAACCACCCATCTCTACTAGTAAGATTTGGCATTGGCAGGCAAGGGCAAGACGCCTGGCAGTGATTTTAAATACCTGAAAACGTTGACAGCTCCATGCAATCTCGGTTAAAAATATCGGATCGTTGCTGACTGACACTCAGATGTGATGATAGATGATGGAATTAAAATGAAATTTGGTGGAAATAATATTTATGATAATTCACTCGATGTCTTGTTTGTCGATAAATTCAAAAAAATAACAATAAATACCAAATTGCTCTAGATATTAAAAATGATTATGGTTCTTCTCAGAGCCTTATTTCACTCGTGACATTATTTTCGTCTTGCCTCTATCAATTTAATACCTTTAATGATTTCCAGCTCAATTCTTTGCAGGAGATCTAGTATTTCTTGTTCATTTGCTGTTATAACTGTAGTGTCATCAGCCAATTTTAAATTGGAGATTTTTCTTCCAGCCACTGTTACTCCATCGATCTATCCGTATTGAACTGGTATATATTTTTAGTAAGTGTCACTATGTGACGACCAAAGTGATGTCAATTCGAAAAAACCAGAATGTACCTCAACCTTGCACAATAACCGGGCAAATTTTAGAACAGGTCAATAAATTTAAGTACCTGGGGTGTTGGATCGATAGCATCCGAAATCCTGATCTAGAAATAAAATCGATAATAGAACAGGCCAGAAAATCTTTCGAAAAAATAAAAAGACTGCTATAATAGTCTAGTCGCAACATAGGGGGTCCCTTGGACACTTTTAGTTCGCCGCGATTTGATGGTGGTATTATAGGTTTTTTGGGTCGCTGAATCCAACGGAAGTGGTCTGGAAGCCCAAGGTGGTGTGTTTAAATGTTATTAACAAAATATGGTAAAATTAGGTGTTTCTCAGGAATTATTAGAAGTCCTGTAAATAAATTGATAGTGTTAAGGTCTTCTCCGGTATATTTTTGGTCGCCGAATCGAATGCGACTTGCTGCGATTACTCAAAATATGTTCTTATTTTGTTAATAACAAAATAATTGTTTATTCGCCGAAAAGCGGAAAATGCGCTATCTACAGCAAGTTTGTAGTCTTTTTCATAGTATTTTTATACGCTAAATCGATTGCCGCTAGTCGTGATAGCTTAAACCACGTTCCGACTTTGTTATTAATAAATTATTACAAAAATAACGGTTTATAGTACGTTCACTCACGGTTTTTGCTCTAAATTTTAAAAAGCCACTTGGATTGACATGAAATTTGGCATACACGTAACTAACATATCAGACAAAACAAGTGATATTGTGCCGATGTCTGCTTTTACCCTGGGGGTGAGTTTCACCCCTTTTTGGGGGTGATAGAAGAAACCTTTAAAATAAGGCCGGAGGTGGATAAACTGATTAATTCTAAGCAACTTTTGTTCTATACATTTTTTTCACCAAGTCAATATTTTTCAATCAAATGACATGGCTGAACTACAAATGACATGGCTGAATTCAAATGACATGGCTGAACTAAAGAATATGTTAAAAGTCCTGATGGAACAAATGGGTACACTGTTAAACCTTCTCACCACCGTCGTCAGTAAATTAACAAAATGATCAAATTCTTAAAATAGCTATTTGGAATGCCAACGGGCTAAAAAATCATGCTCAAGAAGTTAAAGCTTTTATACTAATACACAACATCGACATAATGTTAATATCTGAAACACACTTTACAAATAGAAGCTATCTGAGAATTCTCAACTATGCAATATATAACACCAAACATCCAGATGGCACTACACATGGAGGAACTGCAATCATAATTAAGTCATCTATAAAACACCACGAGTTAAATAAGTTTAAAAGAGGCTATATACAAGCAACAAGTATTAGCATAGAAGACTGGAACGGTCCTTTAACAGTAACTGCAATATATAGTCCACCACGACATGTTATAGCCAAAAATCAATACCAAGAATTCTTCAACACACTTGGAAACAGGTTTCTAGCAGGCGGCGATTATAACGCAAAACACACTCACTGGGGATCCAGGCTAATAACTCCGAAAGGTAGGCAATTATACATGGCAATGGAAACCAACAACCTTAAATACATATCTACTGGCGAACCCACATACTGGCCCACAGACACAAACAAAATTCCAGATTTGGTTGATTTCTGTGTGACTAGAGGAATACCACTTGAATCCCAGACAGCACAATCTTGTTTCGATCTTTCATCCGACCACTCTCCTGTCTTGGTCATGATATCTACGAATATCCTCGAAACACAACCTCCACCATATCTAAGTAGTAAATATACCAATTGGATTAAATTCCGGGCTATCCTTGATGAGAGACTGGACCTAAACATCCCACTAAAATCGGATGGCGAAATTGACGAAGCAGTAAATCAATTAAATAGGATAATTCAGGAAGCTGGCTGGCAGTCAACATCTAAACAACCAAGAACAATCATACACAAAGATTTACCCAACGAAATAAAAGAAAAAATCGCAGAAAAAAGAAGACTAAGGAAAGTATGGCAAAGAACCCGTGCACCCCAGGATAAAAATAGATTAAACCAAGCTACAGCGCGACTAAAAACTTTGTTAAACAACAATAAAAACAACGACATAAAAGATATCTACAAAATCTATCTGCTACGGAAACCTCCGAATACTCGCTATGGAAGGCAACACGAAAGATTAACAGACCACAACTCTCTAATCCGCCTATCCGGGCCAGTAACGGACGATGGGCTAAAAGTAACAACGAAAAAGCTACAGCTCACTCAAACCCGTACATCGCCTCGCAACTGCTCCAGACAAATCTCGACAGTATAAATATCTGGTTACAAACATGGCGAATTAAAGTAAACGAAAGCAAGTCAGTACATATAACGTTCACTAATCGAAAAGATACGTGCCCAACCGTCTCAATAAATAATCAAGTACTACAACAAAAGGATGACGTAAAATACCTAGGTATGCACTTGGACCGCAGATTAACGTGGAAGAAACACATATTCACGAAAAGAAAACAGTTGGGTCTGAAACTCAATAAAATGTACTGGCTGATAGGAAAAAGGTCACAACTGAGTTTGTACAATAAAATTTTAGTATACAAGGCAGTGATTAAGCCAATATGGAGCTATGGTATCCAACTGTGGGGATCTGCGTCGAGATCCAATATCGACATCCTGGAGAGATTCCAATCGAAAACCTTGCGCATTATCACAAATGCACCGTGGTACATGCCCAATGAACACATCAATCGTGATCTCCAAATGAAAACTGTCAAAGAAGAAATTGCCAGTTACGCCCAAAAATACGACATCCGACTACAAAACCACCCCAACAGGCTAGCGAAGAACCTAATGAGACCCCAGGCAAACAGAAGGCTAAAGCGCCACACTCCAAGCGATCTACGAACAAGATTTTAAATTTTAAATTTTAAATTTTCAAAAATATTTTATTTATTATAGAGTTTTATTTATAGGGTTTTATTTATTAGTCACAAATAATTTTGTTAAGTACTAAAATTATGATTTTATAGGTTATTGTCACTGGACAGTCTCCTGCAAGTCTCTTTTAATTGTTAAACAATTTACTTATTGTAATAATTATTACAGATTGTAAATAAATGGGATGTTAAAAAAAAAGTCAATATTTTTCGAGTTATTTTTGTTTTTTTTTTGTTGAAAAATGAACATATTCACTCGCAAATAACTCGAAAAGTATTGACTTAGTGAAAAACTGTATAGAACAAAAGTTGCTTTAAATTAATCAGTTTGTACAATTTCGGACTTATTTTAAAGGTTTCTTCTTTCACCCCCGAAACGGGGTGAAACTCATCCCCAGGGTAAAAGCACACATCGGCACAATATCACTTGTTTTGTTTGACATGTTAGCTAGTTGCATGCCAAATTTCATGTCATTCCACGTGGTTTTTAAAAATTTAGAGCAAAAACCGTGAGTAAACGTACTGTAAATCGTTATTTTTGCAATAATTTATTAATAACAAAGTCAGAACGTGGCTTAAGCTATCACGACAAGTGACAATCGATTTAGGGTATAAAAATACTATTAAATATACTACAAACTTGCTGCAGATAACGCATTTCGAGCTTTTCGTCAAATAAATAATTATTTTGTTATTAACAAAATAAGAACACTTTTTGAGTAATCACTACTAGTCGTATTCGATTCAGCGACCAAAAATACACCAGAGAAGACCTTAAAACTATCAATTTATTTACAGGGCTTCTAATAATTCTTTAAAAACATCTAATTTTACCATAATTTGTTAATAACAACTAAACGCACCACATTTGGGCTTCCAGACCACTTCCATTGGATTCAGCGACTCAAAAAACCTATAATACCATCATCAAATCGCGGCGAAATAAAAGTGTCCACGGGACCCCCTATGTTGTGACTAGACTACTATGTAATTCTCGGATCAAACTTTAAATTCGACTACGTTTATCAAAATACTACGTCTCGTCCACTCTTCTCTTAGCAGTAGAAACGTGTACACCTACAACATCGACCGTAAATAAATTGGAGGCCTTTAAAATGTGGATCTAAAGGAGGATCCTCAAAATTTCCTTGGCATTGCATACCTCAAACGAATAAATTCTGCCCAGAATAGGCAAAGAACGAGAACTTTTTAACACAATAAAGTTAGAAAAACATCATACCTAGGCCAAATACTGAGAAAAAATTAGTAGCAATACGCTCAACTAATAGTGAAAGAAAAGATCGAGGGAAAAAGAGGACTAAGAAGGAAAATACTGTCATGGATAAGAAACATCCGACAACGGAAAGGGCTAAATTTTAAAAAGCTAATAAAAACAGCTGAAAACAGAGTTTGCAATTCAAAGAGTCAACCTCCATTGAGGAGAGGGTACTTTAGGAAGAAAAAGAAAGTCGTCACTAGTTGTATCAGTGTACCTATCTCTATTAAAATGGGCCAAATATTTATCCAGCTTTCACTTTCAAATGCTTTCTGGTACCCAACAAAGCATATTATCTTAGATACTTGAAATTCTCTCGACTGTTTAACCCTTTTAGCTCCAGTGGCGCATACGATCGTCAAAATATGACTATAGAATAAGCGCGTTCATGGCACGTAAGTAGTTAAACAAAACTCTTTCTGCCGCCACAGGAGCTAAGGTTGGAAATATTAAAGCGGAACTGAACGGGTTAAGTTGTAAAGGTTCAGGATTAGCCCACGTAGCTAGTATTTTACAAACCCCGCTTGTACTTGGGGTATTTGGTGTAACAAGATTTTATTGGCATGTGTTATTACTGACAATGTGCGTAGTTTTTACATATGGTAGAGTAGCTCATTTTTTCGTTAGTAGCATTTTTTGAACTACACGAATGAGATGGCCATTTTCAGAATTCCAAACAGGAACACGGATAAAATGGATGAGATGTAATCCTTTATCATCTACTGACTAAAGCATTTCTCCTAGTGTTATGTTAATTGTAACTTTAAGTTTAGGGAACAACACAGTAGGTTCTCTAGGGTTAAGAGTGTCAAAGATTTTTTCCTAGAGACTTATCATTTCTATATCAATTGCTACAATAGTTTCGCCACGTTTTCAATGTTAGTATCGATCTCGAGATTATCTTCCTTATCCATCACAAATCACGTTTGAGGTTTGAACATTCTGGTAAGGAGATTGACCTTTTGAAACCAATCTCTTGGTTCATTTCGATAACTCTTTTCTATTTATATGCATATTTGGGGGATGTAATCAGCTTTGTCTTTGCGGCATTGCCTTTTTATTTCTGTCGATAATGCTCTGAAAAAAACATTCGCGACTGGACTGGGTTGAACACAGAGACGCTTTTCAGAAAAGCAGGAGATAGAGACGAACTTGTAAGAGTTATAGCCAACATTCATTAGTGGAGTCGGCACTAGAAGAAGAAGAAGAACGCTATGTATCCATCGTGCGTTACAAATCTACGTCCAAGTGTCATCAGTTATCCATGGCTTACGGTTTGTGGAAACCGGTGTCGTGTAGTATTTTGCAGTGTCAATTATTTCGTCTTCGAGCTAGATCCACGTATTTTAAGGATCACTATCTACTTGATAAAAAGAAAGGTGTAAATCCTGTCCTGGTCAACTATTTAGACGATTTTGACATTATCCGCCTAGAGAACATTTAAGCTTCATTTACACTTGGTAAGTTTACTGGCTGAAAGTACTTGTGGCAACAAAACTTGCTTGTGATTTTCCGTCTACAAATTATTAAGTTTATTTGCTAGCAGTTAGAAAAGAAAATGGACCCAAGTGTCATAGTGTGCCAAAAAAACAGAAAAAAACGAGTTTAGATTAGAGATTCGATAAGGCGTAGAAACACTCTTAGACCGGGCAGTATCGCCGCCCCCGCTAGAGAAATTATTCCGATTCGATTTTTTTGCACAAACTTACTCAAAAAAGGTTCTTATAACATATATACAGGGTGCCAGGCGGTGCAGTGGTCGAAAAATTGTTAAAAATTTTTTTTTAAACAAATTCACAAAAATAATTTTTTCATTTCGAACAAAATTTTTTACATAATTTGGCTTATTCTGAGCAAAAAAGGTCTCTTGTCATTTTTTTCTAAAATTGATTGTTGTCGAGTTATATGCGATTAAAAATTTGAAAAATGCGAATATGGCCATTTTTAAGGCTTAATAACTCGAGTAATCATTATTATTATGAAATTTAAAAAGTGACCAAATCAAGTTTCAAACCCCTTATTCAAGGTCCTGAAGAGATCTTTGTCATTATTTTATTACAAAGCTGTTATTTTTAATTATTAACAATTAGGGCTACAGTCCAGGATGTATCCGTCGCCCCCGTTAGTGAAATTATTCCGATTCCATTGTTTTGCAGAAACTTACTCAAATCGAGGTCCTTATAACATATCCACAGGGTGCCGGGCGGTGCCGTGATCGAGAAATTGTTTAAACAATTTTTTTAAACAAAGTCACAAAAATACTTTTTTATTGCGAACGATTTTTTTTAGATAATTTGGGTTATTCTGAGCAAAAAAGGTCTCTTGTGATTTTTCTCTAAAATTGATTGTTGTCGAGTTATATGGCCATTTTCGCATTTTTCAAATTAAAAATCGAGTATAATTCGACAACAGTCAATTTTAGAAAAAAATTACAAGTGACATTTTTTACTCAGAATGTCCCAAATTATATAAAAAAAATTTGTTCGAAGTGAAAAAATTATTTTTCTAAATTTGTTTAAAAAAATTGTTTAAACAATTTTTCGACCACGGCACCGCCCGGAACCCTGTGGATATGTTATAAGGAGCTCGTTTTGAGTAAGTTTCTGCAAAAAAATGGAATCGGAATAATTTCACTAACGGGGGCGACGCGCGACGATATATCCTGGACTATAGCCCTAATTGTTAATAATTAAAAATAACGGCTTTCTAATAAAATAATGACAAAAATCTCTTCAGGACCTTGAAGAAGGGATTTGAAACTTGATTTGGTGAGTTTTTGAATTTCATAATAATAATGTTTAATCGAGTTATTAAGCCTTGAAAATGGCCATTTTCGCATTTTTCAAATATTTAATCGCATATAACTCGACAACAATCAATTTTAGAAAAAATCATAAGAGACCTTTTTTGCTCAGAATACGCCAATTTATCTAAAAACATTTTCTTCGGAATGAAAAAATTATTTTTGTGAATTTGTTTAAAAAAAATTGTTTAAACAATTTTTCGACCACGGCACCGCCCGGCACCCTGTGGATATGTTATAAGGACCTCTTTTTGAGTAAGTTTGTGCAAAAAAATCGAATTGGAATAATTTCGCTAGCGGGGGCGACGATACTGAACGGTCTATCTTGGCGGGTAAGAACGACTGTTACAAGAGATACTAATTAAGTATTTTCTATGGGAAATAAGCCACAATTTTACTAAAAAATGAATTTATTAACGTTTCGAAGCCCAAATCGGGTTTCGTTGTCAAAATACAAAATACTATTAAAATAAACACAAATGTTGTTGCTAAGTAAAAAAATTCTTCTAGTAATTTATTGAATCTGACTCATTTATATTGGCAATTCAGATGTATATTATACATTTTAAAGTAGAAGACTTTAAAATGATATCGCCAATATTTATGAGTTGCGTTCCTGGGAGGACTTTACTAAAAGATAGTTCATTCGATTACGTGAAATCAATCCCAACTCAAGAATATCAATTGGGATTGATTTCATGTAATCGAATGAACTATGTTTTAGTAAAGTCGTCCCAGGAACACAACTCATATTGGCGATATCATTTTAAAGTCTTCTACTTTAAAATGTATAATAAACGTCTGAATTGCCAATATAAATGAGTCAGATTAAATAAATTATTAGAAGAATTTTTTTACTTAGCAACAACATTTTTGTTTATTTTAATAGTATTTTGTATTTTGACAACGAAACCCGATTTGGGCTTCGAAACGTTAATAAATTCATTTTTTAGTAAATGTGGCTTATTTCCCATAGAAAATACTTAATTATAAAACTGCCACAAGGAAATAGCTTCAGAAAAACATTAAGAGATAGTAGTTGAAGATCTCCATTCTTATGGGAATTTTATGAGTTTATCCTACCAAAAGTTTCAAGAACTGTTAAAACTAATTGAACCTAAACTTACAAAGTCTGGAACATGAATGAAAAGTCCTATTTCTCAAATAAAAGTAGAAATAACATTACGATATCTTGCTACTGGTGATAGTTTAGCTTCCTTGCATTTCTACACAACAAATAGTGGACAACCGGTAAGTAAACTAGCCGGTCTGTCAACTTCTAGCAAGTGCTTGCCGACAAGTAGCAAGTGTACTTTCCTGCTGTTTACACACGGCAAGTTTAGTGGCCGCAAGTATTTTCAGCCAGTAAACTTGTCAAATATAAATGAGCCTTAGGATACCTACTTGCACGATGTGATTGTTTTGGGAATAACGTATTCTTAGGCAGGCCGCACATAAAAGAAACATGAAACGTAAATTACGTTTCATGGAAATAAACCACTGCTAAACAAATATATGTCCGGCCATTTATGAAACTCTCCGAAAATAAAAATGTGTCATGAGCATGAATCACACTCGTTTCATTGGTAGGCGGACTTTGAGATTTGTTTAGCAGTGTTTTCTTTTCATGAAACATGTTTTTCGTTTCATGTTTCATGTTTTTCGTTTCATGTTTCTTTGGTGTGCGGCTTGGCTTAGTGTCAAATAATTAGATATCAGTACAAAATTTTCATTTCTGAATTTTCTTTGAGAAATAATCAAGGGACATTTTTCTCCCTATCTATTACCTAACGCATGACAAAGAAATGCGGTCTCGAAAAAATACCTTGAGAAGGACTATAATATTATGAAGAACTGTTTGAAAATTTTTGCTAAAAGTGTTTTCGCTGCTCTAATGTTCAAAACATTTTGCTCGTCCCATAGCTATTTACACCAAACTATTCCATCAAACCCTAAGTACCTTTACTCGACATCAATTTATCACTTTCACAAATTAATCAATTAGTAAACACCTCTAGCCTCCAAATTAGGCAAATCACCCATTTTCTAAGCTATTAAACCATCCAACTTCTCGCAGGGCTATTAAAAAAGTTTGGAAACAAATATTTAACAGACTTTGGGATAGTTTTCTGATTTGGGTCGAAGGAGGGCAGTCGTGAAAATTTTATTGTCTGGCCCTTAAAACTGGAGAGGTTAATTGGCAGACGTGTTTCAGATAATAAATGACACGGTGATTTATTTTTAGTTGAAATTATAAGATTTTTACGTTTGGTAGGCGACTCGGTCTGGTAATTTCAAAACGAAATAGAAAAAATACAGTGAATCGGGTTTCTGGATTTTGCCGGTCAAGAGACATGGGGATCTAGATGTAGATATTATAGGGATAACATAGGTTTTAATATTTTGAATTTGGAAAGCTTCTCTTCTGGATAGTACTGTGAAGTTATAGGTATTGTAACGGGTAGAACTTTTTGGACAACAGTCTCAGTAAAACACAGGTCAGAAATAAAGGAAATATACTCCGTATATTTATATAAAAAGTTAAATTAAAATGAAAAAATAAAACAATATTCTGTTCTTTGCTCCGGCCCCGAAGAAAACTCCGAAGAAAGGCGGACGTCTGTAAAAGAAAAATAAAATTGTATTTACTACTATCAGAAAAAGATGCAATAACAATGTTAATATACAGAGTGAGTCTGTAATTTGGATTAAATTCAATAGTTCAAATACTAATTGTTTTTTTGAAAATTGCTCTGACCTGTGAATTAGTATTTCAAATCGAAATCTCTTACATACAATAATAATGTATACAGGGTGTCCCAATTTATAGATATGATGTCATCGTTGATTTTCTTAAATGGCAACACTGTCATTTTGATAGCTATTTTGATAGGATGTGTAAAGTTATACATAACTGCAAAATATGAAATTTTTATTCCCTACCTATTACAAGATAATAAAAATAACAAAATTATGTCTGTAATTTGGAATAAATTCAATAGTTCAAATACTAACCGTTTTTTTTTGAAAAATGATCAGACCTGTCGATTAGTATTTCAAATCGATTTTTTTACATACAATAATATTGTATACAGGTTGATCCAATTGAGAGATATTACATATCTTATAAATAGTAGGGAATAAAAATTTGATATTTTGCAGTTATGTACAACTTTACACATCCTATCACAACAGCTATCAAAATGATAGTGTTGCCTTTTAAGAAAGTCAACGATCATGTCATATCTCTAAATTGGGACATCCTGTATACGTTATTACTTTATGTAAAAAATTTCGATTTAAAATACTAATCGACAGATCTGAGCATTTTTCAAAAAAATGTTTAGTATTTGAACTATTGAATTTATTCCAAATTACAGATATACCTTCTTTGTTTTTTATTATCTTGTAAATGGTAAGAAATAAAAACTTGATATTTTGCAGGTATGTATAACTTTACACACCCTATCAAAATAGCAATCAAAATGACAGTGTTGCTATTTAAGAAAATCAACGTTGACGTCATATCGCTAAATTGGGACACCCTGTATACATTATTATTGTATGTAAAAATTTAGATTTGAAATACTATTCGACAGGTCTGAGCATTTTTCAAAAAAACAATTCGTATTTGAACTACCGAATTTATTCCAAATTACAGACTCACTCTGTATACAAGAAACAGTCACGCTGTCCCTCAGTACAGGATCAACGTATCAATGATTATAAAGTCGATTCGCATTTTACGGAACATCAACATCCCGTCACGGACCCGCAACGTCCCGTCAAAATATTCTGTAGTGTATTTTATGCCAGGATGTTCTTATAATATGTCGGACCGTCAAAGAAAATCAACGTTTCTCTGAAACAACGTGACGTTCTGTATCGTTGCCTGTTCCACTCCTGCATATTTCTAGTATGCGAATGCGAAAAGTACAACACCCACCGTCAATCTATTGCATATTTGGCGAGATCGTCTCTTCAGTTTGAAGTTTGAACTAAACAATTCCCGATCCCAAAACATTCTGAAGTATTTATAAAAACAAATTTCGTCATCATCTAGTTCTTTAAATAATGTATGTTGCTCCCCTACGTATTTTTTTTAGAAACATTCATCGTACCCACAACTTTCTTTATTGATTTTTGCTTGCCTGCAACTCCTCGTTTATCATTAATATAATTATTGCTAATTTTCTTTTGCTTAATTTACTCATCGTTTTATTTTTTGTTGTAATCGAACGACGTGCCAAACCTTGGTGAACGTTACTGCACCACTGCACGACGCACGTATAGTGTGAATGAGCGACATTTTTAACGAAACATTGACGTTGCGTAAAATACGAATCGACCTTTTAGACTCGCCGTCAACTTTATACCTCAATCCTGTATCACCACATAATTTACTCTCACAATCACAAAATATCAACAATCACACACACACACACACACACACACACACACACACACACACACACACACACACACACACACACACACACACACACACACACACACACACACACACACACACACACACACACACACACACACACACACACACACACACACACACACACACACACACACACACACACACACACACACACACACACACACACACACACACACACACACACACACACACACACACACACACACACACACACACACACACACACACACACACACACACACACACACACACACACACACACACACACACACACACACACACACACACACACACACACACACACACACACACACACACACACACACACACACACACACACACACACACACACACACACACACACACACACACACACACACACACACACACACACACACACACACACACACACACACACACACACACACACACACACACACACACACACACACACACACACACACACACACACACACACACACACACACACACACACACACACACACACACACACACACACACACACACACACACACACACACACACACACACACACACACACACACACACACACACACACACACACACACACACACACACACACACACACACACACACACACACACACACACACACACACACACACACACACACACACACACACACACACACACACACACACACACACACACACACACACACACACACACACACACACACACACACACACACACACACACACACACACACACACACACACACACACACACACACACACACACACACACACACACACACACACACACACACACACACACACACACACACACACACACACACACACACACACACACACACACACACACACACACACACACACACACACACACACACACACACACACACACACACACACACACACACACACACACACACACACACACACACACACACACACACACACACACACACACACACACACACACACACACACACACACACACACACACACACACACACACACACACACACACACACACACACACACACACACACACACACACACACACACACACACACACACACACACACACACACACACACACACACACACACACACACACACACACACACACACACACACACACACACACACACACACACACACACACACACACACACACACACACACACACACACACACACACACACACACACACACACACACACACACACACACACACACACACACACACACACACACACACACACACACACACACACACACACACACACACACACACACACACACACACACACACACACACACACACACACACACACACACACACACACACACACACACACACACACACACACACACACACACACACACACACACACACACACACACACACACACACACACACACACACACACACACACACACACACACACACACACACACACACACACACACACACACACACACACACACACACACACACACACACACACACACACACACACACACACACACACACACACACACACACACACACACACACACACACACACACACACACACACACACACACACACACACACACACACACACACACACACACACACACACACAGATCCGTGCGCCGATTCGACCCCTCGATTGGTAGTCGCTTGGTGCGCGACCACCCTTCACTACAGGACCGCTCCGTCTGTAATAATAGGCTCACGCACCGAATAAGCATCGACACTCGGAACCGTGCGATTCTCTCAAATCGCGCAGGTGCCCCCACTAAGTTCCACCTCTCCGAACCAACGCCGCCAGAGAGATATTTAAGAGCACCGCAAGCGACGATCCGTCAGTCCCAGGGATGCCAGGTCTGGGGATTTTTCTCCAGAACTGGGGAAAATTGATAAACTTTGGGGACTGGGGAAAAACTTTTTTAAAATGACTAATATCTGGGGAAATCAAACTGGCTAAAATATTTTATTAAATTTAGTAAAAAATTGTTATTTTAGAAAGTCCAGTAAATATGTGAAAATTAAATGTTTTACAAGGACAAGATCGTGGTGACTGATTCCACATATAGGCCACACTCAATACAGTTTGGTGAATTGTGAATACCGCGAACAATGATATTGCCTGGGGTTCCCTGCTCTGTCATGCTCTCGCTCTGTCATCTATTATGAACACCTGTGTAGGTCCGGGGTTCCCGACTTACATCTGTGAATTCCCTATGGGGTGCCTACATGGCAGGGAACACACACCGCAATACGGGTTGCATACATGTAGGAGAAGAAATGTTAAAAACTGAACTAACTAGGTTTATCCAACTCGATACAAAACCGTTCATGAACGGTTACGAGTATGCGCAGTAACGGAAAATGTGTAACTGCGCAGAAATTTTCGTTATTGCGCATGTGCGTAACAAACCTTTAAATCTGGGGAATTCTGTTGAAAATCTGGCAACTTTTAAAACACAATTTGGGGAAATAAATTTTTTGGGCCTGGCAACGCTGGTCAGTCCTGAACGACCGTTCTGGGCTCCATAACCAACCAAGCGAAGTAAGCGAGGCAGGCCAACCTGAGTCGCGACGCGCACTGTTTTGAGGTGATTTATAAACTCAGGCAGGCCAACTCGAGACGAGACGCACGGTGTACCGAAGTGAGGTAATGTGCGACTCGTAATTCAACGGAGGCAAGCGTGGTGAGCGAGCCCCGATAGATATAATATATTTAAATACCGCTGTTAATTTTGTTCTTCTGTTACAGACGCCCATCCGGAGGAGGACTTCGCTGGGACGAGATAGAATATTATTTGCCTTATATTGTTTATAATTTAGAATTAATAGATTTGCTTTGTTTTCAACCTGTGTTTTACTGAGTCTGTCGTCCTGAAAGAACTACCCGTTACACGTCAAACAGTCGCAACACTGCGGTTGTTCCCAACTCAATCCGTTGGGAACTGGGAGGCCACCATTTGGTGGCCTTGAGTTCTTTTCAGCTCAGTACGCTGGGTCGAACTGATTTTATGTTTCTCCGCTTTCTTCTTAAATACACTTTCGGCGGCGTCCATCGGATCGGTGGAACTTAGTGGGTTTGCGTTGGTATCGATGCGCGCACGGGATAGTCGACAGAGGCCAATCTCTTTGAAAAACAAAAAATGTAGCATACGTTTTTTGTGGCGTGTATGCTACACGTCTTGGACTCATCAACGGTGGTTTCTTCGTTACTTCGTAAACTGGTCTTGGATGGCTTTCAAGAAGATACTTGACTCTGTAGATCTTGGGCGTGGTCCCCTCAAATCCATTGGGACAGTGTGCCTTTCTACAGCAGATGGTCACATACTTTCTGCTGGCTGTATCTGCGACGGTTTACTCTTAAGGCATTATCTTTTAACCGTGTTTGTCGGTTTTCGCTTAATGAACTGGTCTGGGATGACTGTAAAGAAGATTCTTTCCTCTGTAGATCTTGGGCGAGATTCACTCACATCAATTGGGACAGTGTGCTAAGGCTTTTCTACGGCTGATACAAATCTTCTTGTTGGCTTCATTTTCGACGGATGACAAACATCACTTTATTTCACGGCGTGATCCCATCAACGGTGTGGTCATTCGGTACTTCGTTAATTAGTCTTGGATGACTGGCAAGAAGATGCTTCCCTCTGTAGATCTTGGGCGTGGTCCCCTCAAATCTATTGGGACAGTGTGCCAAGGTTTTTCTACAGCAAATGGTCATATGCTTCCTACTGGTTGCATCGGCGACAGTTTACTCCTAAGGCATTTTCCTTTGACGGACATAGTCGGCCCATTAGCATTTTGCGCTCTTCGGAACAAGGTTTTCGCAATCCCTAAATGGCCTGCTGTTGAGCAGTTCGTATTCAGGTTACGTTCCTTTTCGGATCCTAATCTGGTTTGGTTCGGATCATTCTCGGTTCGGTTCATTTTCGGTTCCTTTGGAATCTAAGCACTTTCTCTTTGGACGGGTTGTATATCCACGACGTGCCTGTGGTGGACCTCTTACTGAGTCTGTGTCTTTGCCTGTCGTCAATTTGTGACGTTTACAATCCGACAAGCCAGAAATGGCGCGTGACCTTGAGCGAAAATACACAGCGATAAATGCAGAACACGAGAAGGTCAGCCGCCAGTTCTCGCTTGTCGCATTGTATTTGTATAATTCCTTACTTTTGCTCGGGCGCTAGTTTGTAATGAGTAGTTACAAATTGGTAATTTGAATTATAATGTCTATTCTTTTAATGTCGTATTTTTGCTCGGGCGCCAATTTGTAACGGGTAGTTACAAATAGGTAATTTGTAATGCCTATTTATTTAATGGATAAGAAGACCAAGGACTAAAAAGTCCAAGATAAGAGAACCAAGAAGACTATATACCTGGAGAGCGCACAGTAAGATTTTACTAAATTTACCCACTTGTAGTTTGCTACTTTAAAATTTTTTATATATGATTTTTATATATTTTTTGTTTTAATTATATTACGAACCACTTTTGCATGTCTCTAATAATTGATTATTAGTTCAGATAAATAAGGGAAAAAAATATCCTGTTGGTGACACAACTCCCTCCAGGCCGAAACCAAATTTTTTGAGTAGTACGGACATCCATAATAATAACCTATGTGTTTCCTGCAACCGATTTTGATTATATACATAGTTATAAACAAATGAAGATCAAAAAACGGTAAATTTCCGCTTTTTTCGTCTATTACCCAAAAATTAAGCATTTTAAACAAATTTGAGAGTAAGAAACTCATAAATAGTATAAAAAACTTCAATATAGCGTTCGCTGAATAAGTCTACCCTTATTGGTTGCTTAGAAAATTGCAAAATAAATAATTTTGAGTTTTTATGAATATTCATAACTTATGTAAAAATTAATTTAGAACCTTCTTATTACATGGAATGCTGAAACTTCTGGTGCTTAAATCATACCCTAAATTTCAAAGCAATCGGTCAAATAGTTTAAAAGTTATTTAATTTGTTTATCCCAAATTAATGTTTTTTGTAACACTATAAGTCAGAAAATGATGAAGTTACAGTAATACTTTAGATAGTTTATGAAAGAAGAAGATTTACACTATTAATTTAACTAAAAAAATGACAAAATATAATTCTAAATATTGCAAAATTATTTTGCAAGAACATGTGAATTAAAAAAAGGAGGGACTAACTTCGTCCCTAATTGTCCTAGGACAATTGTTGTTCTTTCTAAATGTGTATAAAATTTCACTCTTTGTAAATATGAAAAAATAATTTTTCTACGGGTAACGGTTAAAAAGATATTCTTATTGTTTATAAATAAGCAAAAAATCGACATGTTTGTGCAAAATAATTTTACACTGTTTAAAATTACTTTTTGTCATTTTTTTAAGTAAGTTAAAAGTATAAATGTTCTTCTTTAATAAACTGTCCGAAATATTACTGTAACCTCATAATTTTCTGACTTATTGTGTTGCAAAAAAAAATAAATTTGGGATAAACAAATTAAATAACTTTTAAACTATTTTACCAATTGCTTTGAAATTTAAAATATGATTTAAGCACAAGAAGTCTCAGCATTCCGTGTAACAACAAGGTTTTAACTTAATTTTTACATAAGTTATGAACATTTATGGAATCTCAAAATTTATGATTTATTTTTCAATTTTCTAAGCAACAAATAAGGATAGACATATTCAGCGAACGCCATATTGAAGTTTTTTATATGATTTATAAGCTTTTTATTTTTAAATTTGTTTAGAATGCTTCACTTTTCAGTAATAGACGAAAAAAAAAAAACGAAAATTTACTGTTTTTTGATCTTTATTTGTTTATAACTATGTATATGATCAAAATCGGCTGCAGGAAACATATAGGTTAGTAATGTAGATGTCCATACTGCTCAAAAAATTTGGATTCGGCCTGGAGGGGGATGTGTCACGAGAAAAATCTTATTTCTCTGGACTATATTTGCTATCAACTAATTATACATGTCCCACAATGTCTTATCTCTCTCTCTATCTTTCCGAATTTCTCATTGTTTATACCTTTTTTTATCAGTTTATTTTGCTACTTATATTCAATTTTTTTATACTTTCCGCTCATTTCCATAAGAGTATTTCTTCTGTTAATTATTAACAATGAGCATTACTGTAGGTCTACTATACTACCACATGACTTCATTAATATAGCGTAGCTCTAAGATTCATAGAATGATAACCAATATAACAAAATCTCGGTATGAAAATTGAGCTATACCGAAAATTACAAACTAAATCGATTATATTATGTAGACTTCGAGTAAGACAAGGGAATACAACCTCACACAAACCATTTGCTCTCGCGGTGGAAAATGTTTTCAAGTTCATGGACTGGAACAAGATTTCGCGACCTTTTAGCATTTTAGGTCACATCATTTTATAGTAACGTACACGTTGCGTGCAATATTTATTTTTTAGGGTAATAATAAATAATATTACACGTTATTTGGAGAGTGGTTTGGATGCAGCTCGAAACAACTATTTAGAGCTACTGCCTCAAAAATTAAAATAGCTATGATGATTGCCAACCTCCGTAGCGGAGATGGCACCTGAAGAAGAAGAAGAAGAAGATTACACGTTATGTAAAAATATTAAATTTAAAAAAATAGAATGTTAGTTAAGCATAATTATGTAAATCACATATAATAGAACAAGTCCAATGTGATATTTTGTACTGGATTTTATTAGTACGTAATTGCTCTATAATTAGGAAGATATAATAATATTTCGGTTAGGCTGTGGTCTTCAATAAGGCTTGGCGCAAATTGAACCTAAGCCAGACACAACCTGCGCCGACGCTACGGGTGACCCGTGCATTTATTTTTCTATCGTGCCGCATATTGAATACAACCCAACCCAACCGTTGGCTATCGACGTGGCGAATAGAGACGGGCAAAATAAGTGCGGACATGTAACGGTTACTTTTGATACCTGTTTTCAGTGGTACTGAGTACAAAATACTGAAGTATCTGATCCTTGTACTGAACTGAGTAGGCAACCTTAAATCGGTATTTAGAAAACATCGAATTTGGTCATAAGCGGGTGCATAAAAAGATATCTTACATTGAGTATTTTATTTCTGCCCATAATACCTACATATTTAAAATAATCTCTCCCCTACTGCTCGGTCATAACTCATATTCTTCAATTTACAGCTCGAATCACAATCAGTTACAATTACTGCAGGTCATAATTCATAATCCCTCCGCTACTGATCGGTCATAAAAATAACACTATCTGCATATTTCGTTTTTAATTTTTAAGCATAAAAAATGTAATATGTAATAAACAAAAATGTAATATGCCGCCAAGTTGAATTTGAGGGTAATATTATATTTTTATCGATCGCGGTTTTAAGTAACATGAACAATTTTTTACCTTATTTTTCTAATAATGTGTTTTTGTAAAGGCAAAACTTTGATTTTTAATTTCGTATCGCCGCTTATTTAGTCTACCAAAAGTTATCAGAATTTAACGACAAAGACAACGCAGTTTTCACTCGGTGTGTTGACTATGCTAATATTTTTATTTATCATAATAAATTGTACTTAGGTTCCATCCGTATTCATTTCAGATTAGTCAATCTCGCAAACAAAAACAAGTAAAAATGAACATCTGGCGGTGAGTCACGCGTCCCACGGCCCAAGAAAACTGTACGCCGATGACAAACGTTCCCAAGCGAGACCTGCGAACGAATGCGCTAATAGTAGGATGCGCAAAACTGTCTACGCAGTTAGCCGGTGCAGGTGGTGTCTCGCTTAGGTTCAATTTGCGCCGGGTCTAAACACCGTATGTAGGCGGCGTACAGCGTTAGGGCGCGTCCACAGTGCACGCTGGTTTCCGAGTCAGACAGCCAGCGCGGAGTAGGTATGAGAATTATCATTCGTATTTAGTTATGAGCGCGCTGGTGAACTTTGTACAAGCCCGTTTAAATACGATGGATCATTCGCACACAAACTCGGCGCTGACTACGACAACCAGCCATAAATATATAAGTATATTAACATAACGAGCGTTCCACAATTATTGGGATCAAAGCTAGCCGTGCAAAAAATTACGTATGTCTTGTTTTAATCTGAATTTAAATCATTGGTTTATCAATTAATTTTGATTAACATTACAAAACATAAAAAATCAGTCAAAACCTTTAACACATAACTTTAATCGAAAATAAAAAGAATTAACAAAATCATAAGTAACAATAATAAATAAAATCAGTCAAGATGCTGTATATGTCCACCACCAACCTCTCTACATAACCTAACTTTTCTTGTTAAGTTGACGTACACTGCAAAGTTGACGTAAACTGGAAAGTTTATCTGAATTAAGAATAGACATGCACTGTACAGGGTGAGGCAAATAGAGGGCCTATTAGAAATATCTCGAGAACTAAAGGCAACAGAATCATGAAAATTTGAGTTGAGGGGTTTTGAAGAGTCATCTATTTAATGAAAATATTTTCATCTATTTGCTACTTCCGGTTATACCGGAAGTTGCTTATAACTTTGTTTTTTCAAATGGGACACCCTGTATATTTTTACATTTTTGGATTCTCTTCGATGTCTTCTTTCTTAAAATATGAGGTTTTGTAATATTATACAGGGTATTTTAAAAGATAATTACGTTTTTGGATTAATTTCGTAGCAATATTCACACCCTGTAGAATTGTAATAGTTTGACATATAAAACTCTATTTACGTTCAAATGATTTTTAATATAGTCTACTATTGTTAAGAATCATTAGTATAGCTAATTTTGAAATTTTAGTATACAGTGTTGGTCGAAACTTGGAATGAATATTTTCTGAGTTTTCTTAAATGGAACACCCTGTATTTTAGTATTGTAATGAAATGATATTTCATGGAACTTTTTATTTTATAAGCATTCCCTATACCTAATTGCTTTAATTTTTGAGTTATTAAGAAATAAGATAATAAAATATAAGAAAACTGTACGCCGATGACAAACGTTAAACACTAATTGCAACAAAAAATACATAAAATTTTATTAGGTTGGCCGTGAAAAAATTCAATCACAAATAATTTTGTTTTCTTAAGTGGAACACCCTGTATTTTAGTGTTGTAATGAAATAATATTTTATGGTACTTTTTTATTTCTTAAGCATTCCCTATACCTAACTGCTTTAATTTTTGCTTAATTGTTAATCGCACCAACAACCTTAACTACGTAGGTATTTTGATAGCTAAACATTTATTGGTAGTTTTAAGGATCACTCTGGATTAATATGTATTTATTTCTGAAAAATTATTTGTTATTGAATTTTTTCACGGCCAACGTAATAAAATTCTACGTATTTTTTGTTGCAATTAATGTTTAGCTTGAATCACCAATCACTCACAAATTAAAGCAATTAGGTATAGGGAATACTTATAAAATAAAAAAGTAATATTAAATATCATTTCATTACAATACTAAAATACAGGGTGTTCCATTTAAGAAAACTCAGAAAATATTCATTCCGAGTTTCGACCAACCCTGTATACTAAAATTTCAAAATTAGCTATACTAATGATTCTTAACAATAGTAGACTATATTAAAAATCACTTGAACGTAAGCAGAGTTTTTAATGTCAAACTGTTACAATTCTACAGGGTGTGAATATTGTTACGAAATTAATAAAAAAACGTAAATATCTTTTAAAATACCCTGTATAATATTACAAAACCTTATATTTTAAGAAAGAAGATATTGAGGAGAATCCAAAAATGTAAAAATATACAGGGTGTCCCATTTGAAAAAACGAAGTTATAAGCAACTTCCGGCATAACCGGAAGTTGCAAAGAGATGAAAATATTTTCATTTAATAGATCATCCTTGAAAACCCCTACATTCCGATTTTCATGATTCTGTTATCTTTAGTTCTCGAGATATTTCTAATAGGCCAGTTATCTGCCTCACCCTATATAGAGCTATCTTTGTCGTTCAGAGCCACCTATGGTGACAATAATTTTGGATCACACGTTATTAACATAGACAGGGTGTCATGTTGAGCGAAGTGACGACACCATCTTTTTTATGGTTCAGGGCTGTTTCAGTCTTATACATAGAAAAGCTGCGACAGTAGTCCTCCCCTTCTGTGCCTATACCCCCACTTAGTTTTATGTTAGTTTCTCGATACAATGTGCTAGAAAGAGGAGATACCGCAAACCAGTCCAAGAGATCTCGTTTTCAGGAAGCGCGGAGGGTAGGCTCAGTTTATGTTAATATATACGTCTATGGAACTGGCGTGTACCTTTGACGTGCCCTTACGCCAGACGTCGTATATAACGTTTGTCGGTCGCTGGCAACTTCACGTAGTCACTAGAGAAGGTTAGGTTATGGTCATGAATAAAAATCGTAGACCACGTACAGTGTCAGACTGTGGTCTCGAATAAATGCCGTACGCCGCTTACAGCGTTAGAGCGCGCCCACAGTGCACGCTGGTTTCTGAGTCAGAAAGCCGATGCCGAGTCGGTGTAGCTAAATCCTTCGTATTTAAATGGACCTGTCCAAAGTGCACCAGCGAGCTGACAACTAAATACGAATTCGCACTCCGACTCGGCGCTGACTCAGTGGCGGCCCGTGAGGTAGTACCATAGAGCCATTGCACTACCTTGCTAACTATGCAGAAACATATTTTTTATCTTCAAAACTTTTTAATTTCTGTAAATTTTTTTGTGTGTATTTCTTTTGATCTTCATAAATTATATAAAATATGGCAACTATGGGCGTAATACAATCCCTGCCGACAGCGGAGAGTATTCGACAGGAGTAATCTCCTTCGTGCCGAAGTCAGTACTGGCACGACTAAAGAGAGAAAGATTTTACGAGCATTATATGTAAGTGACAGAGAAAGGGCTATATTGGACTATTAGTATACCTTAAAATTAGAATCTCTGTGCCAGGCACGAGGGTATGATGCCAGGTCTATTTATTTTGAGTTTCTTTACGTGCTGGTTTGTCGCTTTTATTATGTATATTTTCTGTTAAAAAGTTTTTGTATTTTAGTGGAGTCAATGAAGGTGGATATGAGTTATTACCTCAGATTTCGTTGAACCTCCATCGATTTTCATAAAAATTGGTGAGTGGTTAAAGGATACCTCAAGGAACAAAGGTGACATAGTGCCAACTTGCGCTTTTTGCATTTTAGGGGTGAAATACACCCCTTTTTTAAAAATTATTTTTTAGATTTCTGAAAGTGCAGTCACTGTAAGTTTTCACTTCCTATTTCGTTCAACCTTCATCGATTTTCATGAAAATCGGTAAGTAGTTAGAGGATACCTCAACAAATAAAAGTTATATAGCATCAACTTGCGGTTTTGCCTTTTAGGGGTGCAATACACCCCTACTTTTTAAATTGTAATAAATGCAGATTTCCTCATTATGGAGCAAGTAATCTCGTTTAATTAAGAAAAATAAATATTTTTTTTATATTTATGTGCATGAATTACATTTTTTTTTATTTTTCAAACCTTATAGCAACCAAAAATCCGAAAATTAACAAGTCGAAAATCACGAAAACCTTATTCTTCTATATTTCTGGAAGTGTAGTCACTGAATGTTTTCACCCACGATTTCTTTGAACCTTCATTGATTTTCATGAAAATTGTTGAGTAGTTAAAGGATACCTCAAAAAACAAAAGTGATATGGCACCAAGTTGCGCTTTCTGCATTTTAGGGGTGAAATCCACCTTTTTTTTTAATGATAAAAATGCAGGTTTCAGCATTCTGGCTCAAGCAATCTCGTTTAATTAAGTAAAATAAATATTTTTTTACATTTATGTGCATGATTTATAATTTTTATTAATTTTTCAAACCTTATAGCAACTAAAAATCATAAAATTAGCAAATTGACAATCACGAAAAAAATTATTTCGTTGAACCTCCATCAATTTTCATGAAAATTGGTAAGTAGTTAGAGCATATCTCAAGAAACAAAAGTGATGTGGTACCAACTTGCGCTTTTATCCTGGGGGTGGATGTTACTCCTTCTCATGGGTGAACACTATTTTATTAAAAATAACCCCATAATTAGATAGAGGAGTAAATTCTAAGCAAACTTTCTTTTATCAAGTTTATAAATTTTTTATTTAAATAATGTTTCACAATTTCATAAAATATTATTGGTACAGTAAAACCTGTCAATAACGGCCACTAAAAATAGAAAACAATTGGCCGTTATAGAAATGTGGCCACTAATGCTAGGTTTCCTTTTCCACAAATACATAAAATATAATTGAAAATTTATTTATTTTAGTAATTAAAGCAAATCTAATTAAATATAATTCTACAAACAAACGGAACATACCTTTCATTAGATATCGCAAATCACTTTGGCTGATTTTGTCTGCATATATATTATGTTTGAGGAATCCCTTTTTTGTGAGACTGGATATAGGACATTTCTCAAGTATGAATTCACATTCATGGTATATCGTTGCTATACAGGGATAATCTTTGCAATGTTATGGTACAGGCTACGTTAAATATGAAGTAAATGTGGAAGATATACACTGGTTATTCATTTCAATTTAATTTGATTGTTTTTTAATCGTTTACAGTATTTAAAATAATTAAAGATATAAAGTTAGGAATTTCAAAAATAAATTCAGTTCTCACTCGCAGGGTGGGAAATAATAAAGTGCCATACAATAGCATTTCATTACAATGCTCATTACAGGCATTACAGGCTGCTCCGTTTGAGAAA
Source organism: Diabrotica virgifera virgifera (assembly GCF_917563875.1). NCBI lineage: Eukaryota > Metazoa > Arthropoda > Insecta > Coleoptera > Chrysomelidae > Diabrotica > Diabrotica virgifera. The sequence goes on from NC_065446.1 coordinate 130,738,164, forward strand.
ACTCATACTCTCAAACTTTGAGAAAACACTCATTCAGTTTCGACCAACCCTGTATTACCTAAAATTAAACGTTTTGCTAGATTAATAATTTTTAACAATAATAGACTATATTAAAAATCACTTGAACATAAATTGATTTTCTGATGTCAAATCACTACAATTATACAGGGGGTGAATATTGCTATGAAATTTGAAAAAAAAAACGTAATTATCTTTTAAACTACTTCGTATAACATCACAAAACCTGATATTTTAAGAAATAAAACATAGAGGAGAATCCAAAAATGTAAAAATATACAGGCTGTTCCATTAAACAAAAGATAATTTTGTTTCACCCTGTCAATATGGGTGGCCCTGTATATTTGGAAATGTATTTAAATTCTGATATTATCTATGCCCCAATCTCACCTAAATAAACTTTTTTCATATCTCCTACAACAAACGACTAATTGGACTTCCCACACCTGTATACATACAAAATCTCCGCTATAAAATTTTTTCAAAGAAAATGTTATTGTTTTTTTTTTAAATACCTCCGTTAATTTTTGAAATATGAGAATTATCCAAAAACCATTACAAAGCTAAGTAAAAGGTCTATAACACTGTATTAAACATAATTTTGTAAATCCTTTATTTTTTTCTAAATACAAGGTGAAAGGGCCCCGGTTACATGGTTCTCGCAGTAAAATTTACGTTTTAAATGTTTCTATCTCGGTAATTTTTTGTCGTAAAAAAATACTAAAAAAAGAAAAAGCTTAAATAAAGTTAAAACTAAAATTTTGCGCTCTACCATTTTTTAAGAGTATCGAGTATTTTTGGAGTTATTATCAAAAGAAAATGAAATTCACGAAAATTTGAGAAATTCTAATTTTTTTTAATCGTATTTTTTTTTTCAAAATTATGCATTCTAAACCGGTCAAAATTGTTGAAGTTATTACTCATGTTAAAATAAATAAAGTTTTAAATGGGTTACTATAAATTTTAATTTTTGTGGAAATGAGGTAGGTTTCATTTTCCATTCTTCCCTAAAAAATCTGAAAGGGTCCTCTTATTTCCATCATAACTTGCTTAATTTTGATGCTATCGACTTCTTATGTAGCTTTTTGATAGTTACTTTTAAGTACTTTATTAAAATGTTAAGTATCTCTATTTAACAAAGTGCATCGTTTTCCTGTTATTTAAGCTTGAATACTAAGATTTGAGTACTCGCGGAAAAAAAATATACATTCAATTGCATATGACTCACTTTATATATGTAATAAAGTATTTTTCGAATAAGGAGCTTATTTATTTTTATATTATCTTCGATTTTGGTAACAACAACTTTTTTGAAGAAACTTATGGTTTTTGAGTTATTTATGAAAAACTGCTTTAAAACATGGATTTTTTTCAGGAAAAATCAAAACTTTTGATCTTTAATAACTCAAAAACTATTGATTTATTGGAATAACTTTATATAACAAATTTTACTTATAATTTATCCCTCTATCGATTAGTGGTATTATTTTTAATAAAATAATTTCCACCCCCGAGAAGGGGTGTCATCCACCCCCAGGATAAAAGCGCAAGTTGGCACCATGTCACCTTTGTTTCTTGAGGTATCCTCTACATACGTACCAATTTTCATGAAAATCGATGGAGGTTCAACGAAATCGGAGGTGAAAACCTTCATTGACTCCACTATTTATAATTAAACTTTAGTGCATGATGATCGTGGGTATGTTGATAATATTTTGATTATTTCTTAAGTTTAATTTATTAATTGACAATGAAGATTAGTATCTTAAAAAAATTTTTTGGTGGTTTTTCGCTAGAAAAAAACTACAAATGTTATAAGGTGTTGTGGAGCTTTCGAGATAACTTTAAGAGGTCACGACGAAAAAAATTCAGAAAATAGAGGCATATTTAAGGAGCTGGTCAATTTTAGCGCCGAATTAGACAACGACTTAAAGGTTCATATTATTCATAGTAGGTACCAGACCTTTCAAAGGTCTACCTTCTGCGGACATTTAGTTGCTTCTAATTTATTTATGTCGGAGAAGTTTTCTGCTTATAAGGATCAGTTCTCCGAATCATTTCTTAATGAAACATGAAGACAATTTTAATTTTTAAGCAAAACTCGGTTTAAAACTGAATTAGAAGTAGGTACTGTATTAGCGAGACGAATTAAGTACTACCTCTGGGGCTGTTTCGCTATCGGTTTTATTGTAGATGGAAGGTTTAAAAAGCACATTTGAAGAAACTATTAAACTTTTAAGTATTTTAGTTACCATTCCTATACCAACATCTGAAGCAGAATGCTGTTTTTCGATGTTAAAACATAGTGCTTTAGGTATGCTATCTGCAGAAAAGCATTTTGTAAATTGTATTGATAATTTTAATTATAAAGTCATTGAAAACTTTGCAACCAAAAAATAGAAGAATGAACTTCATATATCGTAAACTTTAAAAGTGAAATTACAAAAATTAGTGCATGTGTGTGAATAATGAAATAGTATTATTTTTATAAATTGGTAAATAGAGACTAAATCGTAATAACAACTTTCAACCACTATCAGCAGTTAATGCTGGTGGTAGGTTAAGAGGTTTTTATTATTAATTAATTTACGGAACTGTTTTGATCAATGTTGGACAATTGCTTGGCACCTCAGATCAATAAACGTAAGATACATTAGATAAAAGTATCCGCGCATATTTTTTTTTTAGTTTTCGTTGTCAGTATACCTTTTTTTGACAATATCGTGAATCCGTCAATAAAATTTTGGCGGCTGCCCGAGTTCTGGCACTACCTTCTTAAAGTGGTACGAGCCGCCACTGCGCGGACTGTCTGACTCGGAAATAAGCGTGCACTATGGACGCGCCCTAAGGATGCAAGGTGCACGCTGGTTTTCGAATTCAGCGCCCAGTCTGTGTGCGAATAATACTAATATCAACTCGCAGGCGCACTTTGGATAGACCCGTAATCCCTTAATTTGTAATCTCACATCATTCTAAACTTTTATAGTTTTACCGTGTATAATTGAAATATTGGGAAACATATCGAGTAATATTTTAATTATTAGAGTCCAGTGAACTTTCTGCAACCTAAATAAATTGCCAAATCGTGACATTTTCATTTTAACTTCCTAAGTTTTCAGTAGCTTCCTCATTTAAACTGTAGTTTGCAAGTTTATAGTTCTGGTTACCATGCAAGTTATTGATGATTTGTATAATATTTTGATGATATTATAAATTAGCCAAAGGGACTATTTTAAGTTGCAGTCTATTTAGAATAGTTACCCCGTTAACAAGTGCGTCATTCAAACAAGTCATTGTTTGAAGTTACGTCACTAGAGTGTAATTATCAGTAGCTGTCATTAAGGGCATTAACAAGTAATTTTACAATATACCTGGGACTGATGAAACATGTGTTATTTAATTTTTATAATAGAGTACATCGATAATAATACAGTTCTATTCTTCGGCATTTTAGTATTTCCAAGTCATAAACATTGTAATCTGTTATTTATTTCCTTAGAATAAAGTAATACCACCCAGGTGTATTATTGCATCTATTGGATTCTATTGCATCTGGTGGATTGTCCGGTTGGGGCATTTTATCAGTATCCAGTATTACTAAAATATTAAAATTTATTTACTTTTCAGAATAATGTTATTTTGGTAATCAGGTTTTGTTTTGTGATGACAAGCCTCGTTCTGAGTGAGAACATTAACATAGCTAGAACCAGTATATTATAACAAACATCAGCATACAAATATCTGGGGCACGAAATTCCCTTAAGTAGAGATAACCAGACCAATGAACTAATACATAGAATAGGGTTGACTTGATCGGCTTATGGAAAGCTAAGAGACGTTTTCAAATCAGCTCTTCCCATCTAGCTAAAGAAAAAGGTCTTTGATCAATGTGTGCTGCCGGTTCAAACCTATGCCGGTTCACTAAGACGCCCGCAAATAAAATTCGCTCAACACAGAGGGCAATGGAACGGTCCATGTTGGATTAACCCTGAGAGACCGAATAACCAACACAGAATTGCGCCATAGATCGGGAGTAACCGACGCAATCAAAGGAATATCGACCTTAAAATGGAACTGGACAGGGCACATCGCGAGAACGAAGGACAGAAGATAGAAAAAACGTATTCTCGAGTTAAAACTCGGACAGGACGCTCTTAGATGTAGAGGACGACCACCAACAAGATGTACAGATGACCTGAAACGGATATACCAAAATTTGATGGAAGCGGCTCAGGACAGGGATTTGTAGGGTGAACTACGGGAGGCCTACGTTCTGCAGTGGACAAGTATAGGCTGAATGATGATGAAGAAGGTTTTGTAAAATATATGCCATATAATATGTCGTATATTGCAAAATATGCAGAAACAGTAAAAAAAAGCAATTATATGCAAAATATGCAATAAATATGAAATTGTCATAAAGTCCGAGTGAGTCTTTAGTTATTCGACTATATCGTCAGTAAGTCCGAGGTTGTCTAAATATGTTCTATCAATATTTATACTAATAGGGAACTTGCATAAAAATTATATTTCAGAAATATTACTGATAAACGTTATTTAATTCTGTTAAAAGAACCCTAGTTTACAAAAAAACTCATATTTTATTATTATGAAATAAATATATGCAAAAAAAAATTGAAGAATTTAAATTATTCTTTCAACGGGCGGAATCGGCTCTGACGTCAGACAGTTTGTTGGTCGTCCCTATAAACGAACGAAAGCGATAAGTAGTGCAACGCTGCAATGGTACATTATATGATAAAATCAAAAGGGATCATGAAATCATAAAGAATTAAAAATAATTAGTATTAGAAACATAAGGTTCTTTGTAATACTATAGTAAATACCTATTATATTGTGTATTGCATTAATATAATATATTATATTAGGTATTATATAATTGCATTATATGTATTATTATTGCATTGTGTAGCAAAGAAGTGAACATAAAATAAGTACTTAATGAACTGATATGTAGATGAAAATAGAGTCTGATTTTTATAGTCACATTAAAATGGTCCTCACATGTCTTCTGTGAAATATCTTTCTTATTTCTTTTGCATGTATTTTTGAGCAGCGTGTTGCTCAAGTGAATAGTTTAGGTGAAATAATGTCCCCTTCCCTCATTACCCTTTGTAATTTTATGAGATGATTTATTCTCAGAAGAAGTATATGTATTAGTTAAATGTAAAACATATCTGTAGAAAGTTCCAGAAACACACCCCGTATGATATATCAAATTGCTGCAAAACATTTATAACAACATTATAGTCTCATCTCAGCTTCTGAACCACCACTAATCCACGTTATATAAACGATTATCACCTCGTGATAAAGATATACTCACTAAAAAGCATTTAATAAGTTAATATAGGTCAGCAGACCTGTAAAGGGAGATATTTTATGTGTTATATCCTTTGAAAAATGCGCCTTCATCCCTATCTTCACTCTCCACGTCTCAATACCCTTACGTTTTATGTGTGATAATATCTCACACGTGCCACCTCTTCAAGATTTTATCTTAATTTATGCCATCAGGGCAAGGTATTTTTTTTAACTTAGACAGGAATGTCATCTAGATATTAAATTTATTTTCTAGCTAATAAAAGCATATTTTTAAGTTTGTGTCACAAGTTGTTAAACCGATTAAATAGCTTTAAATACACATAAGATGTGTGTGTCAACAATTTATTAAAAAGGTACCCAAAGTGTGAGATTTTAAGTTAACATAATATAGAATTAATTTAGAATAAAGCTATTTAATAGTTATATATGATATAAGTGTTAAAAGTACAATTTTAAGGCACGCATGTGAAAGTTTTTTAAGGCACATGACTGCCTTAAAAATGTACTTTTTAACACGTATATCATACAATATTTTTTCTACAAACGTTATAAATTTATAAAATACAATATTTTTGTTAATTGCTGAAACCATGAAACCTATGACCCGTAAAAGGTAGAACTGGTTGTCTACACTCGAGGGGAATGTCTAAAAATTCTTAGAGAAAATATTATACCGTTACATAAATTTGTTTTTTCTACAAACGTGTTAAATTGCAATAATACAGTTTAAATTAAATTTTAAAAAACCTTTTAAACCACATTTTTCAAATTGCACAAGTTGTACTATTAATATTAGTGTTAATAAAATTTATTAGCATTAATATTTCATGAAATATTTCATCATTTAATGAAATATAAATATTTTGACGTTTCACAATTTGACAATTCACTTTTAACTGCAGTGCCTTAAAAATGTTATCTACTCTATGTCATATTATGTATAAGTTTTTAGTTTGTGAAAACTGTCATTATAGATAGCAGTGCGTGAAGGATTTAAAGTGTGCGTGAAGTAACAATGTATTTTAAATGGGATTTAATTTTCGCGTTTAATCCGAAACTTAATCCTTAAGTTTCGCGTTGTCATGGTGATGACAATATGAGCAATGAATTACAACAAAAGTTTTGACAGTTTTGTGGTTTTTTTTTGAGTGAATTTGATGGCCTTGGCCGAGCCAATTAGCCAGACAGTTTTGTGGTTTAAAAGTAGTTAGAATTTTTAAATGTCAAAGTTCTAAAAATTGTAGAATAGAAATGAATTCCAGTGACGAAGAGTTACAGCTTTTTTTATTTGTTTATCGTAGATAACATATTGTATGAAACTGTGCGTGAAGTACTTTTTGCGAACTTACGCGATTTATAGCACTCGCTCCGTTGTCGCTAGTGCTCTAAAAATCGCGTGCGTTCGCAAAAATCATACCTCACGAACTGTTTCATAAATAACTATTAAAGCACTAGTGCTTTAAAGTAGCATTTTTAACGCTCCTATGGACTGCTAAAATTGGATTTTTAACACGGTTGTAGAAAAAATAGATTTTCGTTAAAACATTTCCTTTATATGCAACTAATATACAGGATCTTTAACTAAGCGCTTCCAATATTTAAATTGACATTAGACAAAGTGTCTATGTGGATTTTTTATTCCTTTGAAAGGGAATTTGATGCCATTATTTATGTAACATAACCTTGTTCAAATATGAGTGCTCCAATTGTGCTTGGAACCCAGGGATACCCGTAGATACTTCAGTTCATTGGTTCTTTCTAATTTTTCCTCAGATTATTTCAGCTCACTCAATCCACTAAGCTTCCTCTTATTTGTGAAGGCTATTAGCTTACTGTTGAGTTGAACTGTCGCGTGTATGCATGTCGCATTTGATCCTAAACATTGCTGGAGCATTTTACCCTAGTCCCTATTACACTGTCATCTACGAAACTCTGGAATCTTGGAAACTCTTGAAAGATTTCTTGGTTTCTAAGCGCATGAACCAGACCCTCAAAGACTATATTGAGCCATGGCTATAACATGGATGTAAAATTTATTTCGTTGTATCGTAAACATAGTTTACGACATTATTGCCAATATGATCGCCAACGTTTAATAAACAGATAGAGTTCTGAAAGAAGCAGAACCGCTTACAGTAATTTATCCATGATTCTTGAATAATCACCATGTAAATGTTCTCAGATATTTTTTGGTACAGTAGTGCACTCGCAACGCTTTATTTTTCTGGTGCAAATTGATCAGTAAAAAAAAGGTAGTAAGACTATATACCATTATTTTCGGATGAATCCCTTTGAGCTCTTTTTCGGCCTCTTTATCAACCCGAAAGCTCACATTCAGTCTTCCGTCAGCGATCGGTTTTGAGCCTAGAATCGCTCAAAAATCCGACCTGAGTTCAGGATTTTGTTTTATTAGTCGTACCAATAGTGCATTCAGATCATCGTTTTTGGTTTCTGGAAGCTTCAACAGCATGAGCATGAAGTCTATATATTCTTCAGCGGTAGTGACCTCCCATTCCATCTTTTGTTCCAAAACGTCTTTTGTAATTTTAAAGGACTACTCGTTAACACATCATATCCAGCCCATAGTACCTATCAACGAGTCGGTTTCCTTCGTAACGAGAAGCGCAAAGGGCCTCGTCGATACGTCGATACGTTTAATAAAGGCATATTTTATTGCTCCGACGTAATTTTCAGACACATATTTGTCTGGGTATTTTTCTTTGGACCAGTCATAGCAGTTTTGTAGTTGCCGCCTTTGCTATTAGAAGTGGCAGCAGTAGTTCTGCTTTTCTTTGTTAATTTTTCGTCGGGAATGCTTCTATCTGTCATAGTCCGCTTAACAATATGTGTGATTTCGGTATTCCCTAGAGCCTTATTTTGAGGTCTATGAGGCAACTTGAGCTTAGAAGTGTCGATTTCCTCTTTCCTCATATTCCAAAGCATCCTCCTCTGTGCCTCATGATATTTTTGACCGAGAAATCTTAAGCCTCCGTATCGCTCAAAAGAGTCAGAAAATTTGGTTATCAGTATTGGTATTATCCGATGTGGCTTGTTTGTTCCCTTCCAAAGTGTCTCTAGTAGCCTCAATGGCAGTATTAGAATTATTTGGATTTTTTTGTGAGTCTGTTGAGCTTAAATTTTTGTGTTTATTTTTATTATTCACCGATTCCCATACAAATATAAGGCCTGAAATGAAAGGGAGTGCGGCCTGAGTTCGTCAGTCGACTGCTTGAGACAGTTTTATTTATACACTACCCCGCCATGTAGCTCTGGTTTACAATTACACCTTTACCTGTGTTTGTTGGTCCATCATGGGATTAGTGTACGACACTCCAATCCCAAGTGCCATCCTCGCTTGTCCCCCTACCCTGTTATGAGTACCGTTATTAAATCTGGGTTTGTTAACAAAAAATCAAGTGTGCTGCCAGCTCTAAACTTTAAGGCTAGTCTTATTTTACTAGTTATGTCCCTTTGCGGTTTCTTTTGTCATTTGTGTATAGTTCCAGGCAGCTTGCTAAACATCCTCTGTAAATATTTTGACGTATTTTTCTAACTCTTTTTTATTGTGAAATAAAACAGAGATATTCATTTTGTTTTCTACGTATAAATTACTTAGTAGAAGATATACATAAGGTCGATTTGCACCGATCTGTTTAATGGATAAAAATTATTGGATATGTAATTTAGCATGTTAACAGTACAAAATACAAGGGTTGCCCGATCTAATCTTGTCCTAACTATAATTAATTATTAATTAAAAAATTCCATTTTTTATGAATTTAAAAAAATTTGACACGGGCAGATATTATTTCAGATTTCTTGGATCATTCTTAACAAAAAAGGTCTTTTGTAATTTTTCTCCAAAATTGATCGTTTTCGAGTTATAAACAATTTAAAACTGAAAAAAGAACGAAAGCTGACAATTTTCAAGGCTCAAAAACCCAAGTAAAAAATATCATTTTTGTAATAATCAAGTACATAAATTCAAGTTCAAACCTTTTTCTCAGGTTTGAACATCAGGTCTCGATAATAATTTTAGCCATGTTTCATTTTAAAACATATATTTTTAATTGTTAATGGGGAAGGTTTCTTATGGAGGGACGAGCATTAACAACTAAAAAACAATGTTTCATAATGAAATAAGTCCAAAAGACTTATCAAGAACTAATAAAATACGGTTTGAACTTAAATTAAGGTACTTCTTAATTTCAAAAATGATGTTTTATACTTATGTTTCTGAGCCTTTAAAATCGTCATCTTTTGTTATTTTTTCAGTTTTAAATTGTTTATAACTAGAAAACGATCAACTTAAAAAATTACAAAAGACCTTTTTTGTTTAGAATGACCTAAAAAATCAGAAATAATATCTGCCCGGGTCGAAATTTTTTTTACATGTATAAAAAAATGCCATTTTTTAATAATTAATTAATTATAGTTAGAACAACATAGACCGGGCAACCCTTGTTTTTTGTAATAATTGTTACCATGCTAAATTACATATCCAATAATTTTTATCCAATAAACAGATCGGTGCAAATCGACCTTATATCGTATCTTAGACTAACTCCAGTCAGAAAATTTGTTTGTTTTACTTACTCTTTTTCTCGCTCTTGTCTTCACTTAATATTAGTATAATGTGTATATATCATCCCACTTAATTTGGTTAATGAGATCTGGAATTTGATTTGGATTTGTGTGCATTTTTATTTTGAATAGCAGTCCTTTTGTCGAGGTTATTTTCTACTCTCAGTGTGTCTTATTTGCAATGTACAGAGAAAAAAAATTAGTTAAACATATGTCAGAATCTAAACCAGAAGTACTTAACTAAAAAAGTAAAAGTACGCTGGCTTAAAAAAACCGTGCTTAATTTTTTTTTCCTAACTCTTTTGGACCCTCTAGGCGTGTGGTTTAAAATATCTCCTTTCTCTGTTCTCTGAAGTCTCTCCTTCACTCTTTCTGGATTGACTGCGTACCATCAAATCCAACATGCTCCCTATTTTTCCAATTAACCGTTTCTCTTTCTAATCCTTTTATTAATTTCGTTCCAAATCAAAACAACAAAATGCTTTCCTGACTTTTTCTAAAAGCCGAATTGGGATTAAATTGTTGCCTGACGTACACGTTTAAAAATTACGTGTGAAATTGTTATCTTCAATTCGGAATTTAAATATGATTGACAAATCTACATTAGTAAATAAATATGAGCTCAAGCAACTGGACAAATCCTGCCGTCATTTCTACTATTGTCGTAAGAAAGTAATTGAAAATATTAGCCGAAAAATTCTTATTTGAAATATTTTACGAGCAAATAGTGGACGTTAGAAGGTGTAAATGTGGTCTAAAGGTAAAAATATAAGAAAAACTGAAATGGACCGCATACACGACGGTGGTAATATAATTTGGAAAAATATATTTTCTCTAGTTACTGTTCTTTGCATAGACCTGTGGCTTAAGAAAACCCCACAAGAAAAAATCTGGCGGGTCTAACCGCACGATTACGATGGTCAGTTCTCATCACTTCCACTTGAGATGACCATGCCTTCAAATCGAATTTCAAATGTCAAATGTGTCAGACGTCTGCTACGTAGATCCCTGCTGTCTATATCTTCCAATTCAGACCAAAGAAGTTTTTAATAATTATGGACCTATAGCCTTCGCCGCCGCTAACGGCAATAGCCTGTCTATTTCAAAAAAATATAGGCCAGAAATATGGATACCGCCCGCTCAAAATCCGCACCAAATAATGACTTTTTCAGGATACTTTAGACGATCTGAATTTTTTGGGTTGAATTGTTATTGTCCCAAATTCTGTTTGTTCTCAAATTCCAAATTGTGTTTTTTGTCGTACCCAAAAGCAGCTTACAGCTGCCCCAGAACCCATTGCTCATATACATCGTTGTCTATGTCATCGTTTATTTTAAGATGCTGGGCCACTTGAACTGTATTTACGATAATATGCAAAATTTATCAAATTCTGATCTGTGAAAGGCCAAGTAGTATATTTCCTCATGGTTTTGCTGTAAAGAACCGCTTAGTTCGACATGAAATTTGGCATACGCATAGCTAACATGCCTAAGAAAAAAAAGTGATATTGTATATAATGTGTGCTTTTGCCCTGGAGGTGAGTATCACCCCTTCTCGGGGGTGAAAGATAAACATTCAAAATATATCCGGAATTCGCTAAATTGACTAATTCTAAGCACCTTTTGTTCTATAGGGTTTTTTCACTAAGTCAATAGTCTTCCGAGTTATTTGCAAGTGAATAATAATAATATGTTCGTTTCTGAACAGAAAAACACACGTTTCTTGACGGTTTCTCGCAAATAACTCAAAAATTAAAAAATATATTACGGAAAAAAATATTGTTTGCAAAAATGTAGCCTATAAAAAACTGAAAAAAATGTTGTGCATATGAGGTCTTTAGACCCAGTAGAAGCAGAGTTGTAGCTAATGAAAAATAGGTTCATATTCGTCGAATTCCAAGTCAAATATTTTAACGTGAAATAAGCAAAAAATTGTGCGCTTTTCGGGGAAAACTCAGCATAACTTTTGTAAGTGTTAAAAATATTTATTTTTGATTTTTAAAAAGTTTCTAGCACCAAAAGTAAGGAAGTTACGCTCAAAATAAAGTTGGTCTCTATGTTATTGGTAAAAATATAAGTTTTTCAAAATAACTTAAAAATTATTAGTGATACCAAAAATTTTAAAGGGTAAAAAAATAAAGTTTTGCTTTTTTGAATATTTTGTATTTTTTGTTTTTCTGTAAGATTATACGTGATTAAGATACGGATGTTCAAAATTTGCATACTCTCGTGATTAGTGACTGGTTCAAGCCCTTTTAACTACAGCCCTTTCACAAATAAGCACTTTGAACCGATGAAACTTACAGATCATAAAAAATACATACACGAAACTTATGTGGCGGTAACAATTAATTTCATTTGGGATGCTAGTTAGGAGGCTATTTTTACACAATAAAACACATTAAAAAAATCGTAATGACTTTTCCCCCAAGAGGTGCTTCATTTTTTGGTTATTTCACGTTGAACTATTCGATTTGGAATTTGACAAATATGAACCTAGTTTTCATTAGCTACAACTCTGCTTCTACTTGGTTTAGAGACCTCATACTTCACTTTTTATAAGCTATTTTTTAATAAGAATATTTTTTTTATAAAATACTTACTTTTTGAGTTACTTACGAGAAACCGTCCAAAATCGTGTTTTTTCTTTGTTGAAAAATAAACATATTCATTCGCAAATAACTTGAGAAATATTAACTTAATCAAAAAAAGCTACAGAAAAAAAATTGCTTAGAACTAGTCGTCGGTTTATCCATTTCCGCTGCTATTACTAACCAACATGATTACTGACATTTGACATGTTCTTCGTGTTCCACTCATTAAAATGCCCAGTGGGTGATAAACATTAGTCTGATTTTTGCATGAGAGTTTAATGAAATGGTAACAAATCAATTGGAAGTTCTGTCCGACAAAATACACGGAACGTTTTCATAGTCTGACGTTCCAAATTTTTAACCTGTTCCACAATTAAAACTTCCCCTTTTCCAGTGCTCCTATACATCAAAGTTTGTCCGACTAGACACCGTTAAGCTATTAACAAATTTTCAGCTTGCTAATAATCAACTTTTTTTTGTTACGCGGGATCCAGGTCTATTCTGACTGTTTTCTGTATGTTAATTTGTTTGTGTGATCTGTATCGTAGATGTAATGATTCAACAAAAATAAAGTTTAATAATAATTAAAATTAACCCTAATAGTCTAAGAGCCGATAGGAGGTCAAAATGTACCCAACTGCTTGCCGGATGAAACATTTTTTTTATTAAATTTCATACATAGACAAATATTTCTAGCATGGGTTGCCTATCAGAATCGTGTCATAGCTATCCTTAAGGGGGGCCGAAGGGGTTGAAATCAATATTCCAAACACGTTTTTTTTTAAAGTATGTTAGAATTATTTTATTTTTTAAATTAAATAGGCATATTCAGTATAATTCATAGATTACTCAAGAAAGAAGTCAAGGAAAAATACTGAAAAATAAGCCAACGGTAGCAAATTTTTAAAAGACACTTCAAAATAAATATAATGAATTTTGCGGTGGACATCAGAACTCATAATTGAGTCATGGTAAACAAAAAATTCAAAAAGATTTTTTTAGCCTATGAGTTTCTCGAGGTAACGCTGTCAAGTTTTTTTAGTTTTATCTAATTTTGTACCCTTTTTTTGTAAAAAAGGGTGAAAACTAACATATCTATTTATTGCTGTTAAAAAAAAATAAGCATACAACAAAAAATAGCTCGACAGCTTTACTTCAAGGAATGTCTAAAGAAAATATATACAAAATTCCAGGTGGGTCGGTCAAGTAGTTTTTGAGCTACAATGTCTACAGCCTTTGAAAAAAAGAGTTTCGAGGAAAACGAGTTTAGAGTATTGTCTACTTTTATTTTCAATTTATTTTTTGTTTTTCAAATCGTAAAATGATGCGCACCGGAATATCTTTTTGAATCGCGGAGTAATTTACAAAAGAAAATAAAAACAGCTGTTGACCGTTGTTCAAGCGTGCTGGCGCGAACCTGCTGGAAATCGAGTTGAAGCTAGGGCTATTTAACACTATCTCCCTACCTCCCTACATTTTACTCGTTTTTATAGCAAGTTCGTGCCAACGGGCTTGAGCGTAGTGAGAAACGGTCAACAGCTGTTCCTATTTTCTTTTGTAAATTACTCCACGATTTAAAAACATATTTCGGTGTACATCACTTTACCATTTGACAAACAAAAAAGAAATTGAAAATAAAAGTTGACAATACGCGTTTTTCTCAAAACTGCTTTTTTCATGCTGTAGACAATGTAACTCAAAAACTACTTGACCAACTCACCTGGAATTTTGTATTTATTTTCTTTAGACATTAATTGAGGTAACGCTGTCAAGATATTTTTGTTTTATGCTTATTTGTTGTTTAACAATAATAAATATGTTCATTTTCACCCTTTTTTGCAAAAAAAATTGTTTAGAATTCTGAGTGATCAAAAAGTCAAAATTAGATAACACTAAAAAAATTTGACAGCGTTACCTCGAGAAACTCATAAGCTAATAAAATCTTTTTGAATTTTTTGTTTACCATGACTCAATGATGAGTTCTGATGTCTACCGCAAAATTCATTATATTTTGAGGTGTCTTTTAAAAATTTGCCACTGTTGTCTTATTTTTCCTTTAATTTTTTCTTGAGTAGTCTATGAATTTTACTGAATATGCTTATTTAATTTAAAAATAAAATAATTCTACCAATCCTTAAAAAAAATGTGTTTGGAATATTGATTTCAACCTCTTCCCCCCCCCCCCCTTAAGGATAGCTATGACACGATTTTGATAGGCAACCCATGCTAGAAATATTTGTCTATGTATGAAATTTAATAAAAAAAAATGTTTCATCCGGCAAGCAGGTGGGTACATTTTGACATCCTATTCGGATCTCGTACTATAATCGGGGCAACATATCTTACTTACGTAACCGAGCAACTCGGGTCCGTTGTGCCCACCACTGTTGTTGAATGTACTATTCATGTTTACCCATATATTTCTAATATTCTTTTTAGATTTTTTATTAAAGTTAAATTTAAATTGTCTAGATTAAAAAAAGGTGCTATGTATGCGATCTACCTCGAGGGTGCGATCTACCTGAAGGATTTGCACGAAATAATGAAATGCAAGAAAACTTTTGTAGAAAAAATATTTATTCACAAGTAATAAGCATTTGGAGCCAAATAAAGACTTAATAAATAAATAAATAAAAACTTTTTTAAATCTACCAGGCCATTTTATTTGAAAAGAGGGGTTGACTTTTACGCATACCCTGGAAAAAGATTACGGTGTTGTTGCCTTTTATTATTGTGTGAAAACCCTTCTGAGAAAAGATTATGGTAATAAGCAGCTCATGTATAAAATACCGACAAAAACAATCTTTATAAAATGAATAAAACGCATAAGTCAGAAGAATATTATTATTTTACTTTTACAAATTTATACTTTGTCATACCAATTTACTATTTTAATTGGGACTAAACCACAAGATTAGCTTATTCCCAACTAGAATAGCAAACTGATGTGACAAGTAAATTATTATTAAGTATTAGGTTAATCAACAATAAAAATAAAAAACCATAGACTAGTCATTTTAAGAGAAAGAAATGGAAGTGCATGGGACATACACTAAGGAATCAAAATAACATAGCGAAGCATTTATTCAAATACCGAAATTTGGAAAACCTAAAAAGTCTTAAAGAAGATTGAGTTAGACTGAAGTCAAACGAAGAGCGAGATATAGCCAATTAACCACTCGCCGCTCTCAGAGGGAAAAAGAGAGAGCTCTTGTAGTACCCTAAATACAGAATGTGATACAGGGATATACATTATGGGAAACATTTGGGAAAACAGAAACACAGAGACAAAAAAGTTTGTTTACTAAAACTTATCACAATATATGAAAAAGGGTATATAAAAGAACAAGATGTATTTTACTTGCTTAAATATTTCTATAAATGTGTGTGGATCACGAAAACCACTAATTTTAGAAGTGTACTATCAGTCGAAAATGGGAATTACCGATTTCGTATAACGCAATTTGTTGTGGACTCCACCTCGGGGGTAGTTTACGCAGCCCCATGGCGCCCGATTCGAAGGGTGAACGTTCCGCGACGCCTTGCATCGCGACGCTATATATCTAGCGTCCCGAAAGTTTCAGTCTCGGGCGAGCCGTCTACACGATCGTGGAACACCAGAATTGCGCGCCATCTGCCAGCTGCTCGCGCGCTTTTTCGAAAATTCTCAGAGAACCCGAATAAACTCTGAGCACCAGTGCAATTTTTTATACACCTCGACGATGTTTGAATGTATTCTTTGAGTTTCTTGTGTACATAGAATGTTTTGAAGTGGTTTTATGTAAGAATTTTTAGCGTATTTGCAAATGCTTCTAGAATATTTATTTTTGTCATCAAACATCGTAATGTGACTGAAAAAAATAAATAAATAACTAAAAAACAAAAAAAATTAAGAAAACTACAAATATTTTTTTTATATTTCAACAAAAGCAAAATTAAAATCTAATAGGAAAGAATTGTTAACTTTTATCAAACATAAGAAAGATAAATATTTACATAAATAATAATATATATTATTAATAAATATTTAGAATATTAAAAATTAGAGACCGAATAGTATTTCCTCATTAAAGTATACTCCAAAATTACTCGAATAATTACAATAAAAATAAGGTAAAGTGGGATTAATCGAAACCAGCATTTTTAGTTTTTTTACTGCTTCATTTTATATGTAACTTAAAACCAAATAGTCTGCGTTTTACATTTTATTCCATTGGATATGCTTTAAATTGGTTAATAAAATTTATAAATATTGCCAAAAGTGTGCATACTTGCTCCCGAACTGTGATTAAATTGCACCTATTTTTTTTTTAAATTAGCACTAAATTAGTAACAAATCAGTTTTCTAAATATTTTCACAGAACCATACAACTTTTAACTTCAAGTTAAGCAAACTTTAGATATACACTGCTCCAACAAATTAACGCAACAATAAATAATATTCTTTGATAATTATTTCCAACTTAAATAAATCGTACAATAAACAGTTAAATTCACTTTGCTTCAATGTGTCATTGAGGTCCAATGATAATATATTGGTTCTTCAATCAAAACACCTTGCTGTTGGTGACCTTTTCATTGGGAATTTTTCGTTTTAAAAGCTCCCAAACATTTTCTATGGGATTAAGACCAGGAGCTTAACAAAATATTAAAAAATATATAAATATGTAATATTTTCAAATGTTTTATTGGTGTTTATTATTAAATATATTATTATAGTTAATGTATAACATTAACATTACATATCAAAATTAAATTTAAAAATTATATTTTAAACAAATTTTACCTAGTGGAATAGTTGATTTTTGTAAAAATTCATAGGTGGTCATAATAATATGGCCAGGGACTGTAGAATCTGAGTTAGCTCTTTTTGTGTATCCCAGCCATCTGAGCCTTTGCGCCTTCGCTTCAAGCTGGATGGCATATTTAATTTCTGCATTGGTTAACCTTCTAAATTCGCCTACTCCTATCGTCACCTGTCCCATTATTCGTCGAATTATTTTTCTGTCTAAGATTTCTAACTTCACACATATCATCTTTTTGTGTTAAGTTTATCGTCTCTGCACCATAAGTAGTGATAACTGGCCTGATTGCGGTCTTATAAATTTTTAATTTGGTTGTCTTACTGGTGTGTGTTTCTTTTAGGAATTGTTGGTAGTTCCAGTAGGTTTTATTACCCAGTAGAATGCGTTTATTTATTTCATCCATTCTCTCATTTCTGCCATTCACCATCACTCTCAGGTATTTGAAACGGTGTACTCTTTCAAATGTATATGCAGCAAGCTTAATTTCTTTCTCGATGTTTGTACTCTCTCTTGAACACTTGAGGTATTTCGTTTTGCTCTGGTTTATTACTAGTCCCCTCTTTTTGCTTCTTTATCTAGTATTAATATTATCCTATGCAGTATTTTTAAGTTTATAGTAACCAGAACAATATCGTCTGCATATGCTATCAGTTCGACTGAAGATTCTATAATAGTTCCCATAATTTTGGTTGCTCTTACTGCACTCTTTATGGCGATGTTAAATAATGCTGTTGGCAAGGGATCTCCCTGTCTCACGCCTACCTCCATTTGTACTTCATGTGAGGGGCCTTCCCTTGTTAGGATTCGTGCCTTGGATGCCATTATCGTCATTTTCGTGAGCCTTACTAATGTTCCTTGGATGCATTTCCTAGTTGTTTCGTATCATTAATTAGCTCCACCCTTACATTACCTGTCAAACGCATGCTTGTAGTTAATAAACAATATATTGTAGATCGCCTCTGTCCTCGTAACTTTTTTCGACGATTTGTGTTGCAATGTGTATTGCGTCTATTGTTGACCTACCCTCTCTGAATCCATGTTGGTATTCACCTATTTTTGTTCTCGTTTCTTTTTCCATTCTTTGCCTGATCAAAGTTGTTAATATTTTATACATTGTATTAATAGCGTGATTCCCCTGTAGTTAGTACATTTTGTCTTGTCGCCATTGTAGGGATTGGTATTATCAGACCGCATTTCCAGTCGTTCGGCATGCGTTGTTCTTCACATATTCGTTCTATCAGCTTGTGAATTCTGGGGCCTTGTTCCTATCCCCCTTTCTTAAAGAACTCATTTATAGTGTCATCTAGTCCTGCTAATTTCCTTGTCTTTAATCTGTTTATGGTCGCCAATACTTCGCTGTATGAGGGAGGCTCTGATTGTTCTTCATCACTTTGACCCGGTCAGGTATCTGATCTATTTTTTTTTTGAGGTTGATGGACCTCGATAACTTAAACTTTTATGTTTCTTGCAGCGGATTCAGTGGAGTTTCAAATTATTATCAAGTTGAGGCCAGAAAAGCACAGTTTTAGTAACTTTCGTCTACCAGTAAAAACTAAAGCATTTTGAACGAATTTGGAGCTAATTATTTAATAAAACACGTTAGAGTTTTATAACGGCTATTCATGGATGTTGATTTACTATTTTGTTACTTAGAAAACTGTAAAACACATAAAAATTCTTAATTTTCAATAAATGTAAATACATATTGTACAAATGCACATACAACCTTGATATTTCGTGGAAAGTTTGGTCTTATAGTGTTAAAAATGTGGTTAACATATTAGCGTCATTCATCAAATAGTTCAATGTTTGAAGGTTATTCCTTTTCAATTCGAAGTTTTATTTTCAGTAGTAATAACCCAAGGACATTGATAATTGTTCGAAAAAATTTTATAACAGATTTCGAAAGCTTGTTGCTTGGAAACAGACCGACGCCGTAGGCGGAGGTCTGTTGCCTGTAAGCAACAAGCTTGAGAAAGTTGTTAAAAAATTTTTGAGCATTTATCAATGTTGGAGGGTTATTCGGATAGAAAATTTTTTGCTGGTTATGAAAAAAAAAATACAGAGCAGAAACAATTTATTTAAATGTGCAATTAACAAAGGAACAATTAGAAAAATTTAATGAAGATCCAGACATGTTAGTTTCTATAACTGATGAAGATGTATTTCCACTACGCATGCTGTTAATAATTTTATTATGATGTTCTTCGTCAATGTTCTTATTGAGTTAATTATATTGAGTAAACAGTATTCTTTGGTAGATTTGATTCGATAATTTCATTAATATTCTCATCAGTATTACAACCAAATCGTGACATTTTGAAATATAATATTTGAAATGTCAAAATCGAAATGAAACGAAATGTAGGTATCCATAGCTACATGATTGAGTGAAAACAGCCCATGGGATCTGTTTTCAGTATAATGTTGGTTGTATTCAATCAGATGACCACAAATTAATTGATTTCATTGGATTTCTAATTGAGCAAAAAATTTTCGGGGAAATAAAACCTCTAATGAGACCCAGTTTCTGGTTAGGCCTTCGTGGTTTCTATTACTTGCAAACCAAATGAATGCTAAATTAAAAAAGACACGACGTGGTCTATAATTTGCACCTCACTTCCTGCCTATTCAGCTTGGCAAAATTTCAACTAAAACTTGGACTCGATATTCAGTTAGGAGTAAAGGTAATACAGAAAGCGCCATAAACACCCTTACTAGTTTCATTTTCACTATAGATCATCAGAGAGTGTATATATGGCTATCTCAGAGATAAGGGTGTTTATGGCGAACTGAAATATAATGCGTCTCTTGATTTCGTTTTTTTTTGCAATAAACTAAGGCAGCAAAAAATAAACTTACGATTATTCTACGGGTAGTATAAGCAAGAGGGCTGGTATATCCAAATAATTCCACAAAAGGGCTTTTGGATGTTTTTTGTGAATGGACGTAATCCATGCTATTTTCCGATTTCTTGTGATCTCTTCCACATTTATATGCATCGTAAATAATTTTTTCCACCTACCTCTACCGAAAGTATACTTTTCCTGACTTGATTTTAGGGAGCAAAGTCGTACTTTTCCTCCCTAGGGAGTAAAAGAAATTTTCCTCCCTAGTGAGTAAAAGTAAAAGTGACGTCATGGTATGTCATTGATGAAATAACTTATTGACACCCTATACAATATTCTATTATTTATTAAGTAAGTATCTATATATTTATTTTATCGTTTATTTGTAGAACACCCTGTATTTTGCAAAATGGTAAAAACAGTAGATTGTTATTTTGGTTTAATAATGTTTACATTAATAATTTGACGTATATTTGACAGTCGACAGTTCTACTGTACCTTCTTGTTAGTTTTAGTTCTCTAATAAATTTTGTTAATTAGTTACATAAATAAATTATTTAAAAATGAAAAATGACTCTTGTTATTTGAGGAAGGTGGAAAAATCAATATGTATAACATGGGAGTAAAGTGCCTTTTCTTCCCTTGAATGATTACTGCCTCCGCTACGCGTCGGGCAGTAAACTTCATTTTCTGGAGGAAAAGTAGCACTTTTCTTCCTTGTTGTACAAATAGCTATTTCGTATAGGACATTAGGTGGGTCTTGCATCCTTTAATAATTCTGCCGTGTTGCATCGAGGTTCTGATGCCTTGTTTTTCATGGATTTTAGTGCTTTTTTTATCATTAATGCTGTCACATTCATATATTCTGCTTAAACGCAAACACATGCAGGGGATAATGTAGAATACTCTTTCTTCTAGGAGTTCCTGAGTCCTGAGTAATGCCTCACCCATGGATTTATCAAATTAAGTTGTATGCTGGTTTTATCTGATGTATCTGTCTGCCTAGTTTTATATTACTAATACATTTAGTTAATATCCTTTTTAATTTTTCTGATAAGGCTTTTACATAATATATGGTATTGCTGTTATATTCAAATCTCTTCTTATGAGCATTTCTGAATCGTTTTTTGTGTGTGTTTTGTTGTTTTTCTTGTTCTACATTGTGGAATTTATTGTTTATAAATAACAACAGGCAATGTTTTGTTAAAATCAGGTAAATGTCACCAGCCCCCCCTTTTTCGATTTGAGGGTCGAAAAAAAGCTCATTCGTTTGTATTGCGTTAGTACTGGATTTTATCACCCTTCATTCGTTTGTACTGCCCCACCCTTTTAAATCTGCCTGGAGGGGCTGGTGACATGCCATCCCCCCTTTTCGATCTGTGGGTCCGGGATGGGTATGTTCGTTTGTACTGCGTTGGTATCGGATTGTATCGCCGTTATTTTGTTTGTACCGCCCCCACCCGTCTGGATTGGCCTGGGGGGGGGGCAGTGACATGCTACCCGTCTACTCTGCACTTTTTGCCATCTGACGTCTAAAATAGGCTATTTCGTTTGTACTGCGTTAGTACTGGATTGTATCACCCTTCATTCGTTTGTACTGCCCCCACCCTTTTAAATCTGACTGGAGGGGCTGGTGACATGCCATCCCCCCTTTTTCGATCTGGGGGTCCGGGATGGGTATGTTCATTTGTACTGCGTTAGTATCGGATTGTATCGCCCTTATTTTGTTTGTACCGTCCCCACCCGTCTAGATTGGCCTGGGGGGGCCAGTGACATGCTACCCCTCTACTCTGCACTTTTTGCCATCTGACGTCGAAAATAGGCTATTTCGTTTGTACTGCGTTAGTATCGGATTGTATCACCCTTATTTTGTTTGTACCGGCCCCACCCGTCTATATCGGCCTGGGGGGCAGTGACATGATACCCTCTACTCTGCACTCTTTGCCTTCTGAACGCCGACAATAGGCTATTTCGTTTGTACTGCGTTAGATCTGTATTGTATCGCCCTTATTTTATTTGTACCGGCCCCACCCGTCTAGATTGGCCTGGGGGGGCCAGTGACATGCTACCCCTCTACTCTGCACTTTTTGTCATCTGACGTCGAAAATAGGCTATTTCGTTTGTACTGCGTTAGTACTGGATTGTATCACCCTTCATTCGTTTGTACTTCCCCCACCCTTTCAAATCTAACTGGAGGGGCTGGTGACATGCTATCCCCCAATTTTTCGATCACGGGGTCCAGGATGGGTATGTTCGTTTGTACTGCGTTAGTATCAGATTGTATCGCCCTTATTTTGTTTGTACCGCCCTCATCCGTCTAGATTGACCTGGAGGGGTCAGTGACGTGCTACCCTTCTACTATGTATTGTTTGCCATCTGAATGTCAAAAATAGTCTATTTCGTTTGTACTGCGTTAGTACTGGATTGTACCGCCCTTATTTTGTTTGTACTACCCCTATCCTTCTACATTTAAAACAGGGAAGAATTAGTGCTAGGAGTAAGGACACAAAATCAGCCAAACCTTGCACATAGTAACACCGCGGATGTAAAATTTGGTAAATTCGTCAAAAATGTAACGGGTTACATTTGTAAACTGAAAAAGAGGCTTGCAAGCCACTCCCCACTCTCCATGGGGAATGGAAAGTTACCCCCTCAGATGGATCTCGGAGTAGTTCTACACTACCAATTTGAAAAATGGTACATGTACTTGTTGGAGATATTTTAAACACCATTTTTGATCAGAAATCAGAGGAGCGACCTTCCCTTTTCCTACTAGGAAGAAATTTATCCATCTCCTGAATAAATTTTACAGTTTCACACGCTATCGATATGAAACTCAAAGATCTCATGCGGCGTATTCCGAAATGCACTCTTCGTTGTACAATTTCAACCTATCTGTCTTCCCATTGAGGGTAAAAAAATACTTTGTAACAGGCGCGGATCCAAGGAGGGGAGCAATGGAGTCAATTGCTCCCCCCCCCTTGAGACCTCGCCTGGTCACTACTTACACTTTTTTTTAAGAAAGAGATAATTACGATTGAAAATAACTGAAAAATAAATACGGCAGAATTCCTTGGAATCGAAAATTATTAAAGGTATTTGGAACATTAAATGAAAAATTCCCTTTATTACTAATTGCAGCTGCTACGTTATGGTAATTTGTTTTCTAGAAAGGTTTGTATTTTAAACAACAATTAGTCAAGGAACTGAAGCTTTTCGCCTCGCAATTTTTACAGAATGGATCGAGTTGCTTGGAAATTTAACAATAAGTAGTGGATAATAGTCCAAGGATCAAAATCTATATGATGCCGAAAGGCGCTTTTGCCATGGGGGTGGTTGCCACCCCGTCTCGGGAGTGGAAAATTTTTATTATATTTTGACCGCAAAAGTTGATAAAAACATTCATTCTAAGCTAAAAATATTCTATACATTTTTTTGATAAAATTAATAGTTTTCGATTTATTCGCTATGGAAGGTGTTAGTTTAATATCGAAAAAATCAATGTTTTTTGATAATACTCATTTACGATTCACTTAATTTTTGTCGCAGAAAAATTTTTCAAACCAAGTTCTTGGGAATTGAATAACTTACAATTTCATATTTAAACATGTTTTCGTATCTCTGATGCTAATCTTTCTATTCTGAAGAAAAGGGCATTTTTACCAAACTACAAAAATTCGTTATTCGCTGTTAACTCTAGTTTTTTAAAAATTAATTATTCTAATCCAGTCAAACTTCTGGAATCTATTATTAATACATAAGTAAAGAAGACTGAATAAGGCCAATGACTAAAAACACCGCTAACTTACATTATTCTGCTTCAAATTAGATTTCTCGTTTTTTTTTTCAAAAAAATATATTGATTTTTTAACCGTAACTTTTTTATTTTTTATCCTAGAAGGTTTGGTAAAAAAGAATATTGTAGGTTTTGACAAGATCTATAAGCCTATTAGTATTAAATATTTTTAAACTTAGTCGCAAAAAATGTGACTTTGAAAGGGTTGGTAAAGATGGTTTTTGCATGGTATTACAAGTTCATTGTCAATAGCTCCCTCAATTCTTGCTGTATAAAAAATTTTTGCAAACCAGGTTCTTGAGAGTTAAATAAGCTGCAATTTCATATTTAAACATTTTTTCGTATTTCTGATGATAATATGTCTATTCTGAAGAAAAGGCCATTTTTTCCAAACTACAAAAATTAGTTATTCGCTTTTAACTCCATTTTTTTAAACTGTTCATTCTAAGTCGGTTAAACTTCTAGAACCAACTAATAATACATAAATAAAGAAGACCAAATAAGGTCAATGACTAATTTTAATTAGGGTGGTGATTAGGAGGTTGCTTATCACTTTTTCGCTGAAAAAAATAGGGACTGACATTCTTTTCATTATAAGTCACTTATTTTTTGAGCTAGAGACTTTTTTTTATTTCTGGAGATAGAAATTTTTAAATACTTTAAATTAGTTTAAACAAGTTATCCTCCAAAATGCATAGTTTTCTCGTCTTTTGACTTTGAAACTACGATAATTAGCATTTGTCGAAGAAGAGCTAACATATTGTAACGTGACTATTGTAATTACTTATAATTACAATAAAACTAGCGGTTCGTATTTATTTACGACTTTATTATTTATTTATACAAGTTTACTTTACAAACTTTAGCTTAAGACTAAACTGTATTTACAAATATGCCCGTATTTATACCCAGTTGTTATTCTGGAACAATCGACGCCCATCTCTAGCTATCAGCGTGTTCCGCCTACGGGTCGTATGTTCGAGAAGTTCCTCCTCCTTTCCGCCGAGGCCTAGATCATTCGATGACGTCATTCTCGAGGTGTTTACTGTTATACGGCGGTCGGCCAAGTTTTCTCTTTTGTTACACTGCTCCCCTCTTAAGATCTGAGCGTCCCGATCAGCAACTCTAGATGAAGGCCCAGGATGGCGGAATCTACACGACTCTCCAGCTCTGCATACACCCTTCAAGAAGAAATAGCAGTCTACTGTCTTTGAAGGGTATGACATCTTCGGGTTCATGCAACACACAGTAATTCGTACGCCAGTTTCTTTGAAGATCACTTCAAGCATGCTTCTCACAATCTTCCAATCCAGATTTTCTACTGCATGGCCTATTTTTGGTATAGCCAAATCTTCGATGTCATAATTACACACGATTTTCTTCAAATTAGTTAGAGCACGCCATATGTTCTCGTAGCTTGGCGTGTCCGTATAAGACTTCCTGGTCACTATATACAGCAAAGATCGAGGACCATCTTCCAATCGCAATACTCTTCCAATTTTAGGTTGTTGATTCCTTAACTCGTCCAGGCGGCCGAACTTTCTATTGAATACGGACGAGATTCCTTTAGTCATCTCGAGGTCTTGGGCAACACAGTGGGCTAGAGAGAAGTTTTCTGGAACACCAAACAGATCTTGCTGAACTTCTGTGGTCACGCCGAATCTAGCACTCTTTCTTTCTGCGTAATTTGACATAAATTCCTTAAAATTTGGCTGTGGTGCATCTTTCATCTCTTGTTGGAGGAGTCGGGCTTCCTCTGTTTCATTTGAGCCAGCATATGGTGCAAGACGATTTATGTGAATAACTTTTGGTTTACCGTTTGGTAACTTCTTAATTCTGTATATTACGTCATTTATTTTCTTCTTAACTTCATACGGACCTTCCCATTGTCTTTGCAGTTTAGGACACAGGCCTCGACGACGTTGTGGATTATAAAGCCAGACAAGATCACCTACTTCGAAGCTTTCATTCTTACAGCGAGAATCATATTGATCTTTCATTCTGTCACTGGCTATCTGGATGTGTTGTCGGGCAAGTTCATGAATGTTGTTCATTCGTAACTTCAGGCGGTCTACGTATTCTTCGCCTGCAACATATTCCTCGGAAGGTCTGCAGCCAAACTCTAGGTCGCAGGGCAAACGAACTTCACGACCCAACATCAGGCAGGTTGGTGTTTTACCTGTAGTTTCATTCCCGGCCGAGCGGTAAGCCATCAGGAATAAATGAATGTGTTGGTCCCAATCTCGCTGATGTTCAGATACAACTTTGGACAAGTGTTTACCCATCGTTCGGTTCATCCTCTCGACCATTCCATCTGATTGAGGATGCAGGGGTGTTGTTCTGGTCTTATTGGCACTAATCAATTTACAAACGTTTTGGAAAAGAGCTGACTCAAAGTTTCGCCCTTGGTCGGAGTGGATCTCCAAGGGAACACCAAATCGGCTGAAGAATTCTTTAACAAGTACCTCTGCAACGGTAGCAGCTTCTTGATTCGGTAATGCATAGGCCTCGGTCCATTTCGTAAAATAGTCCATGGCTACCAGAATGTATTTATTTCCAGCATCGGTTTCTGGAAATGGACCTGCAATGTCGATTGCTACTCTTTCCATAGGACTTCCAACATTGTACTGTCTCATGGGTGCTCTCTTTTTACCAACTGGACCATTACCGGATGCACACAGTTCACATTTCCGGCACCATCTTCTTACATCATCTTTACAGTTCACCCAATAGAACCGTTCTCGAACCTTTTGCAGAGTCTTCGTAATACCAAAGTGTCCACCTGATGTACCGTCATGCAACTGACGCAATACTTCTGACACTTTACTTTTAGGTACAATCAACTGCAGCTTAGATTCTGTACCATCATCGTTCTCAAAGGTTCTGTACAGAAGATCATCTTTTAGTACCAGGCAATTCCATCGGCTCCAGTAGGCCTTGACTTCTGGACTACATGCACTAATGTTCTGTCAACTAGGTCTTTCACCTTGCCGCATCCAATCCAATACTCTTTTTATACATGGATCATCTTCTTGGGCGTTTTGTAACTGTTGGGGCTGCCATTGCTCATTAACTACGGTGGTTCGTCTCACGGGGCAAAATCGTTCCTCTAATTTGGCACAGTGATTACAATTTGCACTGCATGGTCGTCTCGAAAGGGCATCAGCATTTGAATGAACTCTTCCGGCCCTGTGTTCTATCTCATAATCATATTCTTGCAGTCGTTCTAACCATCTTGCCATCTGGCCCTCTGGATTACGGAATTGTATGAGCCATTTTAGAGCAGCGTGATCTGTTCGAAGAAGGAACTTTCTGCCGTACAAGTATTTATGGAAATGTTCGCAAGCCTTCACTACACCCAGCAGTTCTCTTCTGGTAACGCAATAGTTTCTTTCTGGTTTCGACAGGACTTTGCTGAAATAAGCGATGACTTTTTCCTGTCCATCCTGGATTTGTGAGAGAACAGCTCCTATGGCACTGTTGCTAGCATCGGTATCCAAAACAAATTTTCCTGCCTGTCCCGGGTAGCTTAATATCGGTGCACTGATCAGAGCCCTTTGTAGTTGTTCGAAAGCTTTTTGACACTCCTCACTCCATGTATATTCTTTGCCCTCCTCCGTCAACTTTGTTAGGGGCTTGGAGATATTGGCAAATCCTTTGACAAATCGTCGGTAATATGTACATAGGCCAAGGAAACTTCTAATTTCATGTTTATCTTTTGGTACTGGCCAATCTTTAATTGCTTCAATCTTTTCAGGATCAGCTGTTACACCATTACTCGATACAATATGTCCCAAATACTTAACTTCTCGTCGAAACATGTGACATTTCTTCGGACTTAACTTCAAGTTCGCTGCCCTCAATCGTTGAAAGACTTCTATTAGATTCTTGGCATGTTCATCAAAGGACCTTCCAACCACAATTACATCATCCAAGTAAACCAGGCATGTTTTCCATGTTAGACCTCTTAAAACTGCCTCCATTAATCTTTCAAATGTGGCAGGGGCATTACATAAACCAAACGGCATAGCCGTAAACTGCCAAAGCCCTGATCCTATCGAAAATGCGGTTTTCTCCCGATCGGCTGGCTCCATGTCTACTTGCCAATATCCACTTTTTAAATCGAGTGTGGAAAACCAACGAGAACCGGAGAGAGTATCCAATGTATCGTCTATTCTGGGCAAAGGATAACTATCTTTTTTTGTTACCGCATTGAGCTGGCGGTAGTCGATACAAAAACGCGTTGAACCATCTTTCTTCTTTACCAGAACTACTGGTGATGTCCATGGACTGTTCGATGGTTCAATTACCCCTTGTTTGTCCATATCCTTGATAATCTCTTCGGCTTCATCTCTTTTCGCAAATGGAAGTCGTCTAGGCCGTTGTCTGATTGGCTGAGCGTCTCCGGTATTTATTTTATGCGTCACTATGCTTGTTTTTCCCTTATCCTTCGTGTCAATAGCAAAAACATCTTGATACTCTATCAGCATAGACGTCACTTTTTCCGTTCGTTCATGATCAAGATCTTGGCATCTTTCAATGATCATCTCAACAAGCTCCTTTGGATACTTCGCCTTCGATGATTTCTCATTGGTATTCACAGAGCAAATTGAAGCCACGGGAACACACTGCCCGATCAAAGCTCCTCTACTTAACTTGATAGCAGTTTCCCTTAAATTCATAACTCTTACAGGGATCACATCTCGAACTTTTACCAAAGTTTTCGCCGTTAGGAACTCGACATTATCCACATCTTCGACCATCCTTAAACTTCCCTCTCGGCAGTGTCCATCAAGCATGGTCATCAGAATTTTCTCACTATTACCGGGTATGGTTACGTCGCATGTAGTAAGTAAGCGGATGACATCTTCTTTGTCGTCGTGAAAGGGCAACTCTTCACCATTGATCTTGAGAACTCCATTTTGAACATCCAATATTGCCCCCACTTTCCTTAGTACGTCCATCCCCAATATGAATTCGTCGGAGATCTCGGCAATTAATACTTGATGTTCAACTGTGGTCTGGCCAATGGATACTGACATATTAGCCTCGCCATATGTATTAATTAGCTCACCAGTCGCTGTTCTAAGCTTTACTGTTGCAGGTGATAATTTATTATGGTCTCGTACTACATCTGGACGTGCGATAGTTCTCGTTGCACCTGTATCCACCAAAAATGATCTACATCTATTACTGATACGACCTTCGATGTATAAGTTGTGGATTCCACCGGAGGACGTGAGGTTGACAGTTACTATGGGGGCTCTAGTTCTCGAGGTCGGCAGTTGCCCCTTGGTGTCGACCCGCTCTAGTTTTCCGACGGCTGTACGATCTTCTTACAATTACGACGAATGTGGCCTACGTCTCCACAATTCCAACATCTAGGCTCGCGTCTCTTTGGCATCTGATTACTTAATACTCTCCGTATCATTTCCTCCAGACGTTCATCGTTGTGTTCGTCACTTTCTTCAATGGTTCTTACTCTATGGCCTCGTGAAGTTTGACTAGCCGTTTCGTGTTCCAATGCAATAGCAAGTGCTTCATCTAAAACTTTCGGCCTTGCTAGTCGTAAAGCTTTCTGTAGTTCATTATCTTTCAGCCCATTGACGAAGGTATCTACTGCAATTTCTTCTAAAACGCTGTCTGGCACCTCTGGATAAGCCAACCGCACCACACGAGCCACATCTGCTTCAAGTTCTTGCAGATTCTCACTTGCTCGTTGACTTCTACTTCGCAGTTGTGCTTTGTATACTTGTTGTAGATGGGCATCTCCATAGCGTTTTTCTAGACGAGTGAACAAGGTCTGGTAACAATTTTCTTGACCCTTAGGAATTGATCTTAATATATCTGCAGCATCACCTCGGAAAGCAGCAGTCAAGGAAACAGCCTTTTCCTGTTCGGTCCAATGATTGGCGGTCGCAATAGCTTCAAATTGTCTAAGATATATGGACCAAGAGGACTTTCCATCAAATGGTGGTAATTTGAATCTCATATTATGCGACATTTCGTCTCTCGGTAGTTCATCTTTCACTACAGGATCTAAAGCTACTGCATTAACTGACGGTTGCACTTTTGTATCGGTTATCATGTTCTCTAATTCTTTGATCTTCTCTTCTACGGCCAAAACTACTGCATTAACTGAAGGTAGAACTTTCGTATTGGTTACCATAGTCTCTAGTTGTTTGATCTTCTCTTCTAACATTTCTTTATTGTCGTCTACACTTTTCTGTATCTTATCGAATGTTCTAGAAACTTCTTCAAATTTCTCATTGTTCTGTTTACAAACTTCTTCAAGTTTTTCGTTGTTTTGCCTACAGACCTCTTTAAAAGTTTCATCAATCTTTTGAGAAGTCTCGTCGAATCTTTTAGCAACGTTTTCGAATTTCTCGTCGCTTTTTCTACTAACTTCTTCAAGTTTCTCGTTGTTCTGTCTACTAACTTCTTTAATTACTTGAGAAACACTTTCAAATTTCGATAAGATCGCTTGTTCTGCTGTCTGGAAGTGGAACGTCTTTGGGTCCTCTCCATTCTTCTTGAGGACCTCCTCGAGTCGTGCTTTCAGGACTTTCTTGGACCCACTGGCATCTTGCTCGTACTCTTCTAATTGTTCACGGAGCTGTTTTAGCGAGAGTTCTTCTAGCAACATCTTTAGTCGGCACACACGTACTTTTCACAATGTCTTTTAAGTCTTTCCGAATACCGAACAATCAACGCACTCCGGTTATTCTCGACGAATAAAGTTCAAAAGTCTTTTAAAGTCTCTCTGTAATTCACTTATTTATATCGCACTAAGTTTACCGAACACCGACACCAACTGTAACGTGACTATTGTAATTACTTATAATTACAATAAAACTAGCGGTTCGTATTTATTTACGACTTTATTATTTATTTATACAAGTTTACTTTACAAACTTTAGCTTAAGACTAAACTGTATTTACAAATATGCCCGTATTTATACCCAGTTGTTATTCTGGAACAATCGACGCCCATCTCTAGCTATCAGCGTGTTCCGCCTACGGGTCGTATGTTCGAGAAGTTCCTCCTCCTTTCCGCCGAGGCCTAGATCATTCGATGACGTCATTCTCGAGGTGTTTACTGTTATACGGCGGTCGGCCAAGTTTTCTCTTTTGTTACAATATAATTAAGTATAGCCCGATTAATATTGGTCTTAAAGAAAATTAAAAAAAAAACGGTTTTGTTTATATTTTTAAAAGGTACATTTTTGTTAAATAAAGTTGTTTTGATAAAACGAAAACTTTTGGCGTTATTAGCAGAAAATTTATTGAAAACATTGATTTTTGCGATATAAAACTAACACTTTCGATAGCGAATAAATCGAAAACTATTAATTTTATCAAAAAAATGTATAGAACGTATATATTTTTAGTGATGTTGATTATAGTAACTTTCGAGTATTCGTTACAAATCGTTACTTTTGTATAAAGTAATCATTTACACTATTCGTTACTTTGATTACAATGATTACTTTTGTTACTTTTGTATTTGAGTACCAGTAATCATATCAAGAATCGTATTTCTCAATAGGTAGGTATTTTTCATAAAGTAATCATTTACAATATTCGTTACTTTGATTACTATTATTACTTTTGTTACTTTTGTATTTGAATACCGGTAATCATATCGAGAATCGTATTTCTCAGTAGATAGGTATTTTGTATAGATATTCCGATATAATAACGACCTTCACGAAGTAATCAGAGTAATCAGAGCAATCAAAGTAGATATAATAGTCGTTAGTCGCTCTGATACGATTGGTACGAAGTAATCAGAGTAATCAAAGTAGATACAATAGTCGTTACTAGCTCTGATACGATTGGTACGAAGTAACGAAGTAATCAGAGTAATCAAAGTAACGATTTGCCTATCTGTATAGTAATCGTTACTTTCGATGTTCGTAAGTAACGAGTACTTTGTAACGAATACTTACTTTTTCAACATCACTACATATTTTGCTTACAATGAATGGTTTTAACAACTTTTGCGGTCAAAATGTAATAAAAAATTTCCATCCCCAGATGGGGTGATAACCACCCTCATGGTAAAAGACCCTTTCAGCATCATATCGATTTTGATCCTTGGACTCTCCACTACTTATTTTCAAATTTTCAAACAAATCAATCCATTTCGTAAAAATTGCGAGGTTTTGTCCTATTCATTATTCATTACTTGGACTAAATGACAGTGCAATTTTCGATTTCTACTATGGAATTATCAGTAGTAATTGCCAGTAATAATTGCACAAGAGCTCTAAAATTATCGAATTTTTCCCGAGTGACACTTTGACAGAATTATGTCAAACTGGCACGAGGGAAACAATTTTAGTGAAACAATAATTTTAGAGATCGCGTGCAATTTGCTGTGATTATTTCATGAATAAAACTGTTTAAAACCAAAATTTTTTTAAATTTATTTATGTAAGTACAAATTACTACAGTTAAACACACAGTTGTTATAAATATTTGACGGTTGAAAGTCATCACTTTTATAATTTTTAAAACATTAATTTCCATTAATGTCACTGAATGTATTTTTTCGTAGCAACGAAGGGCATCTGACGTAATATACTTAACGACGGGATATTATCAGGAGTAATTGCACAAGAGCTCTAAAATTCTATATTAATTTTAGAGATCGAGTGCAATTTGTTGCGATTATTTCATGAACAAAACTGTTAAAAACCAAAATTTTATTGTAATTTATTTATGTAAGTACAAATTAGTACAATTAAACACACAGTTGTTATAAATATTTTACGGTTGAAAGTCATCACTTTTATAATTTTTAAAACATTAATTGTCATTAATGTCACTGAATGCATTTTTTTCATAGCAACGAAAGGCATCTGACGTAATATACTTGACGACGGGAAATTATCAAAAATTATCAATTTAATTTAGATTTCTGTAGCTTTATATTGGTCAGAATCTCCTATGAATGAAATAATCAAAAATTATCGGGTATAATATCACAAGAGAGTGAGAATAAATTGAAAGTAATGCGACAGTTTTTCGAAAATTTGTTGTCTGGAAATAGACACGAGAGCCCGCAGGGCTCGAGTGGCTATTGCCCAATGACAACAAATTTGAGTAAAAATGAAGCATTATTTTCTTATTTATTCTTACTGTCGTGTGATATTCGTAATATTATTTTTTAATACGTATATTATGGATATTTTCTTAAATGTGACAGTTCTCAAAACTAGGAAACTGGTTGCCATTAAACAGAAAGTTTAATGTTGCTCGAGTTGCTATTGCCCAATGACAACAAATTTGAGTAAAAATGAAGCATTATTTTCTTATTTATTCTTACTGTCGTGTGATATTCGTAAGATTATTTTTTAATACGTATATTATGGATATTTTCTTAAATGTGACAGTTCTGAAAACTAGGAATCTGGTTGCCATTAAAGAGAAACAATTTACTTAAAAAAATTGTATCGGTAATTTTCTACAGTAGATAATTCTCAGTATAATTTTAATCTGGTTGGACAGAATTAAACACGTAATCAAATATCTTACTATACGATTGGAAGTTAAAAGCATCAAAAAATAATCACTTTAATTTTTATTTCTGTAGCTTTCTATTCGTCAGAATCTCCTATGAATGAAATAATCGCTGTAATCAAGCGATAAATTTCTAGTAGACAAATGGGTGAGTATAATTTTTGCTGTAATTTGCTGTAATCCACGCCTGGACAAAGGCCTCCCCATGAGCTCAACACTCTTCTCCGTTTTGTGCTATTTGGTGCCAGTTTCTTTCCACTTTGCCTTTGACGTCGTCTAGTCATCGTTTTTGTGGTCATCCTTTTCTACGACTGTATTCTCGTGGTCTCCAATGTACAATGTTTCTCGTCCACCTGTCGTTGTTTTGCCGTGTCATGTGTCCTACCCAGTTCTATTTCATTTGACAAAATTCTTCCAATTACATCTTCCACCTCGGTCCTGCTTTGCAGGACTACTCAGATGAATCTCTGCTACTAAAACTACTCAGATGAATCTCTGAGTAGTTTTACCATTGTATAACGAGACAATACCATTTCTTAAACAATGGTTTTACGCTGCCAATTTAAAAAATGGTACATGTATTTGTTGAACACAATTTTCCATCCGAAATCAGATCCCGAAATGCACTTTTCAACTTCGTGTTTTTCTGAAGCTACTTCCTTGTGGCATTTTTATAATTAACTATTTAGATGGGACATAAGCCACAATTAAATTGAAAAAAAAATAATTTTATAACGTTTCGACGCCCAAATTGGGTGTCGTTATCAATATACAAAATACTATTCAAGTATTTAGCATTGGGGGTAAAAACTACCCTGTAATCAGAGAATTTACAGGGTACATTTCTATCTCGGACTCGAGATAGAAATTTTTTTAAATATACATAACACATTTTTCATAGTATTTGCCAAAGTTAGGCCACACGCAGCACAGGCATCTGTATAACGGTTGCCTTCGGTCACAATGAAGTTATTATTTTCACAATATTTGAACTGTCATTATTTTTATTTTATCACAAGCTGACCCGGCAGACTTCGTACTGCCTCAATAGATAAAAACAAACTTTTGTATACAATAAACTTAAAATAAACAAAAGGAATTCGTAATTAATAAACAAAAATTGCTCGATGTGAATGAGGTTTTATTATTATTTTTAATTAATTACACATGATGTTTGAAGTAATAAAGTTTAGTTAGAAGTAACAAAATAAAATTTGTAGTGCAACAGTTACAATCTTTTTGTTTATCTTATTATAATGAATATAACTGTATTCTTTATAGATTTATTCTATCTACATTCAAAACAACCGTGTATTTATAATTGGGTTCGTGGTTGTACAACTATCTAGGTTTTGAGTAATCAAAATAAATTTATATCATTAAATAAAATTAAATAAAATGAAATTAAATAAAATAGACGGAAATAAATAAAATACTTAAATTAAATAAAATTAAATAAAATTAAACAAAACTAATTCAAATTAAATAAATTTTTGTAATTTGCTGCTTGTTCTTTTCGTGTGGTCAGAACTTTTCTCCTGCTTGCCGTTCGTCAGAAAAGTTCGGTTTAGTGATATTTTTTGAAAATTTCGAAAAATTAAAAAAAATATATTTTGCCCAATTTAAGTTCAAAAGTTAAAAAGTTGCACTTTTCTAGTTGCGCTAGAGAAAAATTTTAGTACGGTTCTGTTCGGAATTCAGCAAGGAGTCTACCTACTTAATTTCGTATTTCTCACGTCATTATTGTCAGAGTTATGGCGTCATGGGTAACCCCCTTATGACGTACGGATATGAAATATATATAATAACCTACTCCCAGTCCGGTCGAGTAAACATGCCAAATTCATAGAAATCGGTCAAGTCGTTTCGGAGGAGTATGGCAGCAAACACTGTAAAAACATCATTTTATACATATAGATGTAACATTTTTGGTGGCTACTAAAATGACTACATAAAACTGTATAAACCTTCACTGAACTTCCACAAATAATTCAACATCAAAATTAGCCAAATCCGTCCAGCCATTCTCCAGTTTTAGTGAAACTAACGAACAGCAATTGATTATTATATTGTATAAGATTTATTGTTTAAAAAAACAGTAAAATTTATAAGATATCCTCAGTTGAGTAGAAATTAGTAATAACAAAGATCATACTCAGTCAATAGTGTGCGCACTGTCAGTTATATAGACCAATAAATCTCAAACATGTCAAATTTATTGCAAGATTTCATTTTTGCAAAATTTTGGAACGTGTTTAATTCGCAGAACAATTTTAACTTTTGTTTTTAAGGGGGGAGTATGGTTTAAAATATTTAAATTTTTTTATTATTTCAAATAAAAGTGCATACTTTCAAGAATACACTCTGAAAATTTCAAAATAATCGGAGTAAAATTACCAGAGATACAGGGTGTTGAATATCCCTACCTTCGACTTGCTTTGCCGCGATTTCGCGCCAGCACGCTTGAGCGTAGTGAGAAACGTTAAACAACTGTTCGCCTTCTCTTTTGTAGATTATTCCTCGATTCAAAAAACATATTCCAATGTGCATCACTTTCCGATTTGGCAGACAAATAAGATGAAGATACAGTTGTCAAAACTTTAAACGCATTTTTCTCAAAACTGCTTTTTCAAATGCGGTGGACATTGTAACTGAAAAACTACTCAGCCGATCTACCTACTATTTTGCAAAAATTTTCTTTAGACATTGCATGAGGTAACAACGTCGAGATATTTTTATTTTTTTGCTTATTTTTTGTTCAACAATAATAAATCTGTTGATTTTCACAAAATTTTTACCAAAAATTTCATTTTGTTTATTTCTGAGTGATACCAAAAATTCAAAAATCAATAAAATTAAAAAAATTTGACATTGTGACCTCGTGAAACTCATAAGCTAATTAAAACTTTTTGAATTTTTTGTTTCGTATGATGGAGTGTCGAGTTGTGATGTCCACCGCAAAATCCAGTTTTTTGTGAGCTGCCTGTCAAAATTTGTCACCAATGGCTTATTTTTCAATATTTTGGATTTAATTTTTTTCTAAATATTCTTTGAATTGTACTTAATATGCTTATTTAGTTTAAAAATAAAATAATTTTACCATAGCTTCGAAAAAAATTCACAAAAATGTGCTTGATTTGTTGATTTCAAACCATAGCCCCCCCTTAATACAGATTTCAATCCTCTACAAATAGTTTCTTATCATTTTTGATGTAAAATAATTAGGGAACCAGGAATTCAATAGTTTAGAATTTTACATTGAGTTCACTGTGGCGAGTCTGATGATTCACCACCCGGTATGCGAAAAACTCTTAATTTAAAAATAAGAAGGGACTTGTTTCGGGATTTATTTCCAAAATCGCTCAGTCACGAAATAATACAATTATTCCATTTGGCTTTTGACACACTGTATCAATATAAATGCTTTTTACAAAGTATTATTTTTAAGTAATAAAAAACATATAACTTACATGTTTACACTTTACAATGAAACTTTCTTTTATATTCGTAGAAATTTCTTAAGTATTTCAACATAACAACCTTAATCTTTTCTTCCGGTTTATTTCTGTTATTAACCAACTCTACTACTCTCCCAAAATTGAATACTTCTAAAGCTCTCATCTTAGGAAAGAAGACATTTAAGTAGAATAGAGAAAATCGTTGTTGCTGCTCGGGACAGCTTACAAATTGGGCACAATTTTTAAAATTCACGACAAGATATAAACATTTGTTAAGAAATCTAGCTTTACTGCCTTGTCGTATTTTAGATATTACTGTTCTTTTTTGTAGTTTAGTTTGTTACGAATACATAAAATAGAAGAAGGATCATCATCATCAACCTGTACGCGTCCACAGCTAGGCATAGGTCTCCCCCAGCTCTTTCCATCTGTCTCTGTTTTTTGCGGCTTGCATCAAGTTACCGATAACTATTATTTTACCGATAAATGTTATTTTTATTCAGATTCACAGATAGGATTATCGTGGATAAAAGGTCCGGCTAGTAAATGGAAATTATTTGTAGCAAATCGTGTTAATGAAATTCAACAACTAATGCCGGATTTATACTCAGCTATTGCCACTGCTGCTGCCGCTGACGGAAATATTGCCCGAAATACGATATCGACGCAAGTGCGGTGTTCACATCAGTTCCTCGTCAATGTCCTCACAACTCATTACCGAACGACTCACAAGAATGGAACGTGACGACAGCATCGTCTTGCTCCCTTACTCACTTGCCGCTTTGCCGACGCGCGGCGGCAAGTTAGAGAGAGAGAGAGAGAGTAGCTGAATGTGAATACTCACTCGTATTCGCGCTGCCTCTCCTTTGAATTCCTCCATAAAAACCGACTTTATGGGCATCGTCGTGCAATGGCAGTAGCATGAGCATGAGCAGCGCGAGTGAGCTATTTACACATTCACTGAGTGTAAATCCGGTATAACACTGCCCTGTTAAGGTAAAACGCAGTAAGTGACATTTTTGTCAAAAATGAGATATTAATGTATCCTACCTAAGTAGTAACTGCTCTTACTTTTACAAAGGGTTTGGTGCACATTTATAGTCAACTTATACCAGAACTCCCAATGGCAAAAAGCAGTAACTAACAAAGTAACTCTCAATGTGATGGTAACGGGCAGTATCTAACGTAATAAATAACTAATTACTGCTGTTTGCTTACACAGAGATCTGGAACATAATTTTTAATGTGAATTTAAATCGCAGTATCTACCTGGTAAAGTAGATACTGCTATTTTCCTTCACATTTGTATTCAAAGTTTGTATCATTATCATGACATAAGGCAGTATCTTCTCAGATACTGCCATTTAAACATGACCTGATTTAACATCCGTTAAAATAAACACATGACAGAAAATATACTAGAACTTCCTAGTAAATTACGCGATAATTGTAGAGGTGTCCCTACGCAAAAGAAACAAGGTATAAATTCGCAACTGTGCCCTCTCATACCTGAAAACAGACGGCATTTTTAGCTTTCATTAAAAGAAGATGACGTACAAGACTTAATAAATTTCGAATAGTTTTTTCAATATTATGTAATTAATTAATGCCCGGTTGCACCAACAGTCTTAAGCTTAAGTCGAGAATATCATAAGAATTAATATAATATAATTATAATATATTATTAAGAATACCATAATATAATAATAGATATAATTGATAATAAGGTAAGAATCTAAAATTATGGTGCCACGTAAGTGATACTCAAGGAGGCCCTATCTATAAGTAGAGCTTAGCTAAGCTGGAGCTTAAGATCTGTTGGTGCAACCAGGCATAAGACTTTTTCTTTTTCTAATGTGAATTACATTTGATTACACTACCGCTTTATTCTGCATTTTTTTTTTATTTTTAAAACCGATATTTACATAAAGCTAACAATTCTACATTTTTGCTTGAAAACAACTTCATTATTAGGGCAAAAAGCAGTAACTGCTGAATTTTCAGCCAAAAAACAAGTAACACAATTGTTTGATTTGTCAATTAATTAATTAATGCATATTTTTCAATGTTTTTTAACGTTTTTTTTGCTTAAAATGAAAGAAATAATAAATTGTGTGAAAGAAAAAATCTTAAATTACAAATAACTCAAAACCATTATTTTGGCAATTACTGCTTTTTACCTTATCACGGCAGAACAGATGTGAGTAACTGGTATAGGGCTTTTCATTCACAGTCATTTGTTTCGAGCTTCTGTCATGTGTCACATAATATTAATATATCTACCTCATACGTTATTGGTATATTACAATGATACAAACAAAAGACGTATGACGTAGATATATTAATATTATGTGACACATGACAGAAGCTCGAAACAAATGACAATCGATGAAAAGCCCTATTATGTAGCAACTGATCAAAATCCCGCGGATCTTGTCTCCAGGGGTATGAGCGTTGAGGAGATACTTATTTTAAATTTGTGGTGGAATGGTCTCAGTTGGCTAGCTACAAATTAACTGGCTACAAATGGACTTAAAAGAATTTATATCTAGGTAAAATCCTAAAATTTGAAGTTTTACCAGAACAAAAGTCTATTCCTCATCACTCAATACTAGTCGACAATTTTAATTTGTTCACACACGGTTTTCAAATTTAAATAAACTTATTCGAGCAACAGCGTATATTGTGAGATTTATATTCAATTGTCAATTGAGGCTAAGGGCGAAAGATTCATGCCATAAGAATAAAAGAGTAGGCTTATTTAGCAGCAATGAGTTATAATACAAGGGGCACTCGATATATTAGTAACCTTGTCACAAAATGAGTCTCTTCCTGAAAATTTTGAGAGATTAAGTAAGGGTTTAAGATTAAAACGCAATAATAACTTATTATCTTTGAACCCATTTTTAAAGAATGGTATTATTCGAGTGAGTGGCCGGTTGCAGAAATCTGCCCATCTGCTTGGTGGGCATTCTCTGCTCCGTAGTGCTTCTTCTCGAGGCCTCCACTTGACAATATGTTTTGTCCATCGATTGTCTGACAATCTGGCGACGTGTCCTGACAAAGGACGCAGTAGCCAGTGATCTGCGCAAAATGGGAGTACGGCAATGGGAAATAGCTGCTCAGGACCGACAACAATAAAGGGAAATAGTAAACGCGGCCAAGACTCACATAGAGTTATACAGCCAAATGATGATGATTATTGATCATGATGCCATTGAGCCTGCAAGCGTTAGTGCTGGATAAAGAATACGAAAGGATCTTTTTATCTAACAAAAAAAACGGACAACTTTTGTTGTCTACAGGTTCACAAAATTGATTACAATTTATTTTCACTACAGCTATTTCGGCAGAGTGTCTTCCTCAAGTGATCTATTTTTACGATGCGTCTACACTTTAAACTTGCGGAGGGGAGAACCGTTTATCTCATATTGGCCATTCAGAATTATATCTGTATTTTTTAGTTTATTAATTTCCATATATTTCTTTCGCTTGTCATTCGTAAGTTGCCCTTACAAACAGGTAATTTACATCTGGACGCATTATGAAAAACCTGAACCTTAACCAAGGCAAATATGAATAAACTAGCCACAACAGAAAAAGCAATGTTAGATATACGACTGTCAGATAAAAAGGGGACGACTGGGTAAGATTAAAAACAAGTCGAGGACATAACAACAAAAATTGCCAAACTTAAATGGAACTTCGCAGGCCACACTACTAGACAAAAAGACCCACGTTGGAATGCAACAATACAGGGAGTCAATTCTCGAGAACGATCGTTCGCTGAACGTATACGTTCGTGACGTAATGAGCGAACGTTTCTAAAAAATGCAATTCTGGAGGAATGAATCTTGAACGATTCGTTCGAAATCATCGCTCAAAGTGATCGTTCGACAACGAGTGGTCTTCATCATATGTTCGATAATAGTAACGGCGTTCTTCTTAACCTCAACTCTGTTTTTTGTTGTAAATAAGATTTTGGGAAAATGAATGTGGAAGATTTAATATTAGAAAATATGATGAGTGTTGTGAGGGAAGCTGAAATTTTAGTGGAAGACGGCCGCAAAAGATATTTTTATGATAGATTTAGGATTTAGGTTAGATTACTGGTAATTTTACATTCTTTCAAAAATTAATTCGTACAGTAAATAAGTTACTTTTAGATATATGTAGTAATTAAAAGATAATGAATGAAAATACACGTTATCCAGGCGCTACACATGATGAACTTATTTGGAATCAATACTCAATACAATTACCAAAATGTGCCACGAAATCTTTTTTTAAGATCAAGGTCATTTTACCTATTAGGTCAGAATTTATTTATAATATACCACAAGGTATGGCCTGAGAATTGACCCTGAATTAGTAGAATAAGATTTAATTAATACTGTTATATTATTATGAATTATTTTCACAATTAAAGAAATAAATTGAAAATTTACTGACTTTTACTAATTATCAAACTGACATCATTTTCCATTTTCATAATGTAATATATTTCAATATTGGTGAATGAATGTGACAAATCAGGTTTTAAATAAACACCGAAACAGTTTTATCACATGGAACACACACTTTTCAATAATATTTACCACGATTCCAAATCTATAGATCTGTTAAAATGAGCGAATACGTTCATCGGAGCGAGTAGTTAAAAACATCCTCGACAATTATTAACATTGCGGGAACTATACGTTCAATTTCATTCGTTCGTGAGCGTGTACGCTCAGGGAACGATCATTCTCGAGAATTGACTCCCAGCACTGGAGACCTTACGAAAGTAAACGACCGAGAGGAAGACCACAAAAATGAGATGGGTTGATGATATTAAAAGAGTAGCCGGACCAAATTGAAAATATGTTGCTCATGATAGAGACCGATGGAAGGAGTTATGAGAGGACTATGTCCAAACGTGGACGATAGAAAGCTAAGAATAAGAAGAAGACACCAGTCATAAGTAACTATCGAAACCTATATTTCAACAAATTAAATATTTTGTTCAAAAGCTGTTAGATGGCAGCACAAGTACTCATTGGACGAAATAGGTGTCCATAATCGGGGACAATATGTTACAAAGGTAAAAACACGTGGAGCTACATACAAAATTTATAGAATAAGTTGTCGTCAATTGGGGACATGGTGAACCACTGGGTAAACTCAAATCTACTTACTGCAGCTAGTTTAGTACAAATAGTATCTGAATAAAGAAATTATCTGAAGAAAATACCTAATCAGTTATGTTCGACTGACTTTTAATATATTTAGAGCGATAAAGGAAAATATTAATATCTCCTACTCCTACTGATCGATCAATATTTCCACTCAAGTTACCCTATTCTATTAAAAACTCATCACATTATTATCTATATATAAATCACCATCTGTTGTTTGACAAAGATTCCTATTGATTTTGCCATTTATGTAAGCCATGACCTTTCGTAATATCATGACTGTACCTTTTGTGTTTCCGTTGTAAGGTTAGTTAAATAACATGAAATTGAATATTAACGCTAAGACCTGTATCATATACATACATATAAATTTTTACATTTTGGGAATTACGTTTTAATATTTTCCCATAGTTTTAACGCTTCGAACAATAATTTTAAATGATAATAGCATGCCTATCCAATTTCC
This sequence comes from Diabrotica virgifera virgifera, assembly GCF_917563875.1. Lineage (NCBI taxonomy): Eukaryota > Metazoa > Arthropoda > Insecta > Coleoptera > Chrysomelidae > Diabrotica > Diabrotica virgifera. The sequence continues at coordinate 130,780,784 of NC_065446.1, forward strand.
GAAATGAAAATACTCCCACATTATTAATCTTTTTCGAATTCAATCAAAAACAACTACAAATCAGTAAACATTAGCATGGAATGACTATTACACACATTTCACTACGTTCACATAAATCTAGAATCTCAAAAACAAACATCCGCTTTCTTCCAAGCGCTGCTCCATACGTGCCGGTTAGAGAACAGAAACAGAACCTAGTCAATTTTATTCCACTCGTTCCGCAGAATTCTCAATTAGGGAATCCAACGATCTGTCAAACTATTCCAATATGTCTGGCGATTGGCATGCAATACATTGAAGGCATATGATAGTATAGTGTTATTTTAGTATTTTAAAGTAATTTTCGTATTTTATGTCCATGTAAGTATTGCTAAATACTTCTGTGACATAGTAACAAATATTGCTTACGTCAATAAACTTTAATAAGTAGTTAAAAAGTTTTAACTAAGTAATTTGGAAGATTGAAGAAAGCTAGGTTAACAAATTTTATGTTTTATAAGTTTAATAAAAAATAATACTGAGCATCCTTAAAATAGATTTTAGATAAAATCATCGGGGTAATATATATTTTATTATTTTAGGTACTTAGTAATACCACATTGTATCTTAAATTTGAAATTTTAATTTAAATAAAGTATCCAATAAAATCGCTTGTGTGCAGTGTTGCCAGAGAAATTTTTGTAAATGCACCGGAATGACTGGAATAGTGACACAAAGTACTAAACCAACACATTTTGTACAAAAACTTAAAAAAACGTCGTTTAATATTATTTGAAGCAAATTTCTTATGTCACAAAATTTTAGGTTTTTACTTTAGGAGACTTTAGTATCAAAAGTTTGGTTGTTAATTGTATCAAATTGGTACAATTTTAACAACTCTGGCAACGCTGAATTGCCTGCCATACGTCCTGTCATTAAAAATCACGTGGTTTGGATTGCCTAATTGTGGACAGTTTCCGCTTTTGTAGTAGAGATGGGACAGATAGTTCCCATTAATGACTCGGTACTTTAGGCAAGTCACACACCAAAGAAACATGAAACGTAAAACATGAAACATGAAACGTAAAACACGTTTCATGAAAATAAAACACAGGTAAACAAATCTTGAAGTCCGCCTACCAATGAAACGAGTGTGATTCATGCTCATAAAACATTTTTATTTTCGGAGAGTTTCATAAATGGCCGGACATCTATTTGTTTAGCAGTGTTTTATTTCCATGAAACGTGATTTTCGTTTCATGTTTCTTTGATGTGCGGCCTGCCTAAGAGTTGTTGTGTTTAACATCTTTCCAAAACCATATTTCCAAAACAATCTTTCCAAAACATATTATTATGATCGTTTAGAAAGCAATGACTCGATTGGTGGTCCAGATGTACCGGTTACCGAATAGAACATACTGAATTTTTCGGTCCTCATAGCACCTTAACGCCTTCCGACATGAGTCCAGGATCTACGGGGAGGGAAAATGGGGAAATTCCCCCCTAACAAGTTCCAAAATTAAAGAAAAAAATCGTTAAAACTTAAAAATATATTAGCTGACAAGAAATTTAAGGGTGTTAGCGCAAAATCTTGGTCCAATGCTTTTTAAATGCATTCATTTTTTTCGAATCCTGATAAAACTAATAAATATGTTTGAAAAATTTAAACGCAGAATGAAAGATTACATTAATACCGAGGGCCGAAAGTCCCTTAGAATAAACAAAAAGTTTCTTTCGAATAGAATATTTGAAATTAAAATTCACACTAAATTTTCTCTTTTTTTTTCACACCTGTATTTTATTAAAATAAATATTACAGAAGTTTTCGGGGACTTTCTGCCCTCGGTAATAATGAAATCTTTCATTCTACGTTTAAATTTTTAAAAAATACTTATTAGTTCTCTCAGAATTCGAAAAAGATAAATGCATTTAAATAGCATTGGACCAAGATTTTGCGCCTACCTCCTTAAACCACAGACATACAAATTCAACCCAATAAACACTCTAGTTAGCAAAATTAAGGGAACTTAATGTATATAAGTTTTTATTTATGCCTTTTATGTGGTTTGGTTTTATCTTTTTTTTTGTCTTTTGGTTGGTGCTTCATTGGAAGTTCACACCTAAGGCAAATTTCCTCTCCCAAAGCAAATGTATAGATCCGCCACTGTATGAGTCATATTGAGATGTAACTTTCCATGTCTTACCGTACTACTTCTCTATAGACCAATTCTATTTAATTTAAATTTCAGATTTTTTGGGATTTGGGTACGAAAGAGGATCTCTTTAGGATGCAAGTGCTATTTTAACGATGAAGAGACGTAAAATGCGATATTTACACATGCTTCATTGATTACCATAAAACATTTAATACAGTAAAGCACGACCAGCTGATGGAGATATTAACCAATATTGGAATAAACAAATTTGATCTAAGAATTATTACATAGCAATCTTCATTGGAATCAAACATCGTCTATACGGACAGAGGCAGGAGAATCCGACGATATCAAAATCAAACGTGGGGTCTGACAGGGATGTATACTATCACCACTGCTACTCAACATATACTCTGAGGAAATTTTTCAAGAAGCAGTAGATGACATTGAAGACAGAATTCGAATTAACGGAAAATGTATCAACAACATAAGATACGCAGGCAACACGGTGCTATTCGCTGATAGTTCTAAAGCCCTCCAACCATTACCTGAAATGATATCTTACACCGACCACGTTACTAATAAGGGTGATTTATTAAGAATACAAAAAGAAAAAAGTTGTTAACCACAATAAAACCAACCAAAATCTAATTAATGCCTCGGTCATATCATGAGAAACAGCGCGAAATATAGACTGCTGCAACTAATTTTGCAGGAAAGGGTAAAAAAGTAAAACGCGGACCAAGAAGCCGCAGGATTTCTTAGCCTGGCTTAAAAATTTACTTATCTTATATGGTTCAACACAACAACCACAAATATTTTAAGAGCAGCAGTGTGCAAAGTGCATTACCTTGATGGTCGCAAAACCTGAAACTGATCGGCACTATAAGAAGAAGAATAAGACTTGGGATTTTTAAGTACTACAGTACAATTTTATTTTTTTATTTGTCTTTGCAACAATTGGGTCTGTACAAAGTTAGATACATAAAAAGTTCACAAAAAATAATGGCCATATAAAACTATTTACATTCGATACCTTTGGTCTCAGTGGTGCCAGCCGCATTGAAATCAGACCTTCTCATATAATATGTCTTGGACGGAAAGTTATCATTTAATGTACCCTATTTCTCGCTAGTGCTTTGATTTTGAGCCCGGATTTCATGGCTTGGACTCATTTTTCGCTTCGTCCAGTATTGTCGTTTTCCAACTTTCGTTAGATCCGCCTACTTTCAGTAGACTTTTTCGGCCATGAAGGATCCAATCGCATTTCTTTGGTTTTGTTAAATGTTTATTCCTAGACCAGCTTTCTTTGATTTTTCTTGTGATGTTTTTACTTGGAGTTTCTGCCCTGTTTTGTACGTACTAAGGCATATAATATTTAGATCTTCCGATATGTTTGTTAATCCCCAGTAAATTACTCTATTAGACCTCTTTCAGGTTTGTGCTTTTTGTTTCAATGCAGAGTTCTTTAATGATATTTATTTTTTTTGGTATTCCTATTTCTTATAGTCCTTTCCGTATGGTAGGTAATATGTGTATGTATGTGTATGTCAGAGGCTTTTTTGATGTCCACAAAACATATGAAGAATGAAATTCCTGCGACTATTCTATGATTACTCTCTTAATTTGGTCTATGCCTGATCAGTTTGGTCTGAAGCCGGCCTTTTCTTTTTGTTTCACATTGTCAATCTGTTGTTTGTAATTATTCCTGTTAATTTCTTCTTCTTCTTCTTCTTCTTCTTCTTTTTGTGTAGATATGGATATGACTCTGTCGGTTTTTCAATGTGCCTCCAGTAAGTTGTCATTCCATCGTTTTCGTGGTTTTCCCACTGATCGCCTTCCTATTGAGGAACCGCCTTTCGCCGTCCTTACTACTCTATTTGTTGTCATTCGGCTTATGTGGTCGTTCCATTTTACTCTTCTCTTTTTTACCCAGTTCTGAAAAAAAATTATGTAACAAATATATTTAAAATCATAAAATGCATAAAAAAATAAAAAAATTAAAACTTGCATCGGGAATCGAACCCGTGAATTTCTGGGCGCTTTGATTCGTAATCGAAGCCTAGACTCACTCGTCCAATTCCACATTATTTGTCATGTGGAAAAATAGGGTAACTGAACGTTTTACTGTTTGAGAGTTGTTTTGAATATAATTAAATTATGTCGTTTAAATTTTATGGAAGAAAATATTAAAATATAACAAAACAGTAAGAAAACAATATATTAGATGAAGATTGGTAGAACTTTTGTTGGTAATCAAATTAAGTATGTAAATCAAAGCATTACATACCTACTAGATAAATAAATCTACGCCAAAAAATCATAATTTTAAAATAAAAATCGGACCTAATTTGGTATTTCTCTCTAAAATTCCCATTATTGAGAAAATAAATGTACAGTAGAGCGTCGATTATCCGAGCAAGCGTTAGTAATTGACGCTTAAAATATCTTCAATTTTCTTCAATATTGTATCCAAAAATAATTATGTTGTTGCAAAGACTGCACTTTTTTGTTTAGTTGCTAGTTGTAATTATCAATATATAAATAAATATGTAGGTATATAAATATGGCTTTTATTCACTTGTGGATAAATATGTATGACTATAAATATGTATCAATATATTGTAGTTCGATTATCCGAACAAATCGGTTTTCCGAACACCTATGTCCCCCAATTAGTTCGGATAATCGACGCTCTACTGTATTTCAACCTAATCCAAATGTATAATTACAATATGATTATAATAAAAACTACTTACCAAATTAGAATAAGTTTTCCTTGTCCAAAATAGTCCAAAAGTCCAAAAATATAGGTATATGAAAACTATTTAAAGGCAGTGTAACTTTTTTTTTTTTATTTTTATTTATTTATTATTTATACATATGACCTGGCCTCTAGTGACTAATCCAGGTCGTTTTTTCCTGATGGGATTACAGATATTTTTTTTTATATTTTTTACTCAACTATTAAATCTATTTTTACAATAAAAATTTGCCATAATCTCTTAATTACGTATAACAAACAAATTTAAATAAACAATTTAAAATATTTTTGATACTATCAACTCCCTTCTAAGTTATAAAGACAGTCCCTCTATTTTCAGAAGAGAGTTGGTAGTTTTTTTTTTTTTTTTTTTTTTATGAATTATGTATTGAATTATTATTTTTATTTATTTATTTTATATTGAATTATTATTATTATAATTGTAAATATCTATTTTTGAATTTATATTTTATTTTATTTATTTTAACTTTATCTTACTCAACTTCATCAGGGTTGGATTATTGGTTGTCTTCTTCTATTATTATAGATTTCTTGTTGTTTTTTAGATATTATTTGTGTGAGATTGTTTAATATTTCAAAATATTCTTCATTTTGTAATATATCTCTTATTTCAATTCTTTCTAATCTTCTTCTCATTTCTCTGTGTTCTTCATTTTCTATAGTATTTTCACAATGTAACACTATATGTTCTGGTGTACCTAGTTCTCCACATTCACAATATGCATCATCTTTTAAGTTAAATCTTTCCAAATATGTTGGGTACGGTCCATGTCCTGTTAAAAAGTGTATTAAACCTTGTTTTGGATTAAAATAACTTGGAATGTTTTCTAATATTGGTATAAAATTGTATAAACGTCTAGATTTTGTTGAATTTTCCCATTCATTTTGTCTTTTTCTATTTATTATTTCTTTTAATTCTCTTTTATTTCTTATATCTAATCCTATTATTTGTATTATTTTTTCATATTTTTCTTTTTTTAGCCAATAATTACATGCTCTTTTTTGTGTTTCTAAATGCATTGGCATTACTCCAGTTAAAACTGTGAGTGCCTGTGTTGCAGTTGTTCCAAATGCTCCCGTCATTCTTACAAGAAATCCTCTCTGAGCTCTATTTAATTTTTCTGCGTTTTTTTTATTTATTAATCTATGTGCCCATACACTTGAACCGTACCCTACAATTGATGCAAGTATTGTACTTAGGTATATTCTCATCTGTCGGAACGAAATTCTATATTCCTTCTGTGCTAGACTAGCAATGCTATGCATGATCTTTGTTGCCTTTTCACAGACACAATTCATGTGTTTTGTAAATAATTTTTGTTCGTCTATTATAATACCTAAATATCTTGTTTCCATTTTTCTTTTTATTGTTTTCCCTCTAATTTTTATAATTGGATCTCTTTCTAAATTTCCTTTTATTAAACTATATGTTGTTTTTGAATCTGATATTGTTAATTTTACTTTATTCATCCAATCATTTACTCTTATTAATACTTCATTTGATTTATTTTCTAATTCTCTTCTTGAGTTTGCATCTATGATCAACAACAAATCATCTGCATATGCTATGCTTCCAAGCACTTCAGGATCTATAGTCAATTGTTCCAACAGTTCCTCTAGCATTACATCCCAGAACATAGGTCCACAAACTGATCCTTGTGGACATCCTTTTGTGATATGTTTTGTCTTTTTTCCTGTTGGACAGCTTAGGCTTGCATATCGGTCTTGACAGTAGTTTCTGAGACTTCCGTACAGATTCTTTGGACATCTCATTCTTCGAAGTCTTTCAAAGAATGACGGCCACCAAAGATTGTCAAAAGCCCCAGACACGTCTATAAAGATCATTAAAACATACTTTTTTATGCTTTCGTTTACTATTTCAAATACTTTATTTATTGCATCTTCTGTTGATCTACCTTTCCTAAAACCATACTGACCAGGATGTAATCCAATTTCTGTTCTTATTTGATTTAATTTTTTACATAGTAATTTTTCTTGTAATTTTCCCATTGTATTCAATAAACATACCGGTCTATATGATTTCGGTAAGGCAGGATCTTTATCTTCCCCTTTATGTATTATTATAACTTCTGCTTGTTTAAAATTATTGGGAAACCTTCTTTGTCTAAGACATTCATTATATAATGATGTTAGTACTGGAATTATTTGTTCCGACAATGCTTGAAGTATTTCAACATGAATATTATCCGGTCCAGGTGCCTTCTTTCTTTTCATTTCTCTCATACTTTCATATACTTCTTCTTCTGTGAATTCCTCTATTTCTCTTTCTTCTTCTATTTGGTATTCTTGTATCATTTCTTCTCTTATATTTCTTTGTTCTACTGTTTCTCCTTCTAATTTATCTGGAGGTAATAATACATTAAGTAATGTTTCGGCCGATTCTTCCCAACTTTCTGTAAATGTTCCATCTTCTTTTTTTAAAGTAGAAAGCATTGTCGGACATCTAATTTTTTTAGAAACTATTTTATATGGTATTCCCCACATATCTAATTCTAAGTGTCTTGATAAGAAGGTTTCCCAACTTTTAGCTTTTGTTATTTTTATTTCTTGTTTATATTCTTGTTTTAGTCTTCTATATTCACCTAGAAGGATTTGCCTCTCAAGATAGATACCACATCGTTGATATCGCTTTCGCGCATATCTAACTCTGCTTCTCATTCTTGTGAGGTTTTCCTTCCAGGCTGAGTTTTTTACTTTACTATTTTCTTTTATTTTTGGTATTGCTATATCCATTGCTTTTTTAATTTGTTTGGTTAATTCTTTTGTTGCAATATTTATATTAGATCCCCTTTGTACCAGACAAGGTGGTCGAAACTCAGACTTTAATAGTTCATAATTTGCTTTACCTATATTGTATCTTACCGAAGATATTTCCGTATTATGTGGATTTAGGTTATTAAGATTGAAAGTTATAAGGTTGTGATCACTTATTGTTGCATGCTCCATCACTTTCCAATCCTTAACTAGGTGTGCTACTGCAACATTTGATATTGTTATATCTATATTGCTAGCCGCACCAGCTCTGTTTTGAAAAGTTGGTGGGTTTCCTGGTTTATTGTGTACTATCAACTCTAGTTCATTAATCATATCTTCTACTAATAATCCTTTTTGATCTGTTTGAGTTGAATTCCACAATATTGATTTTGCATTTACGTCTGCTACAACTATAACTTTTTCCTCTCTATACGTTATAAATATAGCTCTTATCTTTTCCACGTATTCATCAATATCTTCACAGAACTGACAATATAGGTTAGCTATGATAAATTTACCTGCTTTTGTTAGCAATTCTACACAGATACAGTGTCGATCACTAAATTGTTTTAGAATTAGAAGTCTCATATTTTTATTGAATAATACGGTTACCGCCATTGGATTTTCTCCTATGCTTGCACATTGTGCATTAATTGGCATGTGTTGAATTTTTCCTAGTCTTGTGTATGGTTCTTGAATGCAAACCATATCAAGACTATTTTCTTCTGCTGTTTTTCTTATTTCATGTAGTACTGTGATACTTCTCATACCATTTATTTGTCCTATTTTTATATTGAATGTTTTGTTTGTCATTAATTAATTTGGTTTGTTTTTTTTTTATTAATTTCATTTTGGTTTCCGTGTTTATTAGAATCGAATAAATTTTCATTTTTAGTATTTTATCACCATATCTGTGTATTTTATTATTTTTAATTATTTTATCTGAGTTTATTCCCTCTTCTCTGATACAATAATTTTTATTATTTTTAAAGTATTTTTGTTTTATATTATGATTTATATTTTTTGTATTTTTAGCATTTAAAGTATGATTTTTTGTTCTCATGACTCTGTTTTTAACCATTGCATCACATTGGTTTTTATGTTTTTGAAATTTTTTATTTTTTATTATATTAATTTTTAATGTTATAAAATTTAATTTTAATTTAATTTTAATTTCAAATTTAATTTTAATTTTCATTTTAATTTTAATTTTAATTAAATTTTAAATAATATTTATGTACCATAGTCTGTTTTTTGAATTAGACGATTTAAAAGTAGAGCATAAGTTGTACAATTTTTATTTTCTTTATTACATTGTTTTCCTCTGTGTTTGCAAGGTATGCATACCTTTGGCTGTCCTGTTTTATTACAATTTTTTCTTTCGTGATTTTCACCACAATGGTTACATGTTGTTTCTTTATTACAGTGTTTGCTTACGTGTCCTAGATCATTACATTTATTACATTTTGCTACCACTATGTAATCTTTTGTGTTTACACTTGTAAAACCAACATATGTTTTATTTATTATTAACTGTTTTCTTATATCAGGTGACACTTCTAATACATAATGGACCGTAGATTTCTCTCTTGGTCCTGTCTTAAATTTTAATTTACAATTGTTTGTAAAGTCTTCTTTTGTTATATTTTCAAAATTTTGAGTATATATTTTATTTAATATAATTTCTTCTTTTTCGTTGCTTGGTAAATCATACATTATTACTAGTGGTTTTCTTTTTTTTGGAAGTTCACATTTAAATTTTTCTTTTATTTTTTCATTATTTTTTATTTTTTCAATGTCTTCTAGTGTTGGAGTTTCAATTATTAATACTCTTCCTGATGTTCTCATTTTGTTTATTTTTAATTTATTTTTTTCTGGATCTAGAACTTTCGTAAGTTCTTCTTGTACTTTTCTTCCAGTTTGTGCTGTTTCACTTGTTATAAAAAGAGTGTTTATTTGTTTTTGTGTCTCTATTAGTTTTTGATTTTCAGTTTTATTATTTATTGGTTTTGATGTTATTGCAGCATATGTTTGTTTCGTTTCTTGTGTTTGTGTTATTTTTCTTAATTTTTCATATTCTATTCTTTGTCTATTATTTTCTTCTTTTAATATTTTTATTTGTCCTTCCATATTTCCATATTCCATTGCTAATAACATTATTCTATTTTTTAAATCATCTTTTCCTATTTTACTTAATCTTTTACCTATTTCCATTTCACCTTCAATGAAGTCAAGTAAGTCTTTAATTTTTGTTTTAGTATTATCAATATTTTCATTCAAATTTATATTTAATTCAGTATTATTTATATTATTATCTACAATATATTATTATATATTATATATTATATATTACAATATATTATAATATTATTATCTACAAAGGCAGTGTAACTATTAACTAACCTTTGTTTGTTGTTTCTTTTCACACAAATTTTAAAACGCAACAACCATAAATAATCTAACTACAGCTGTGCCACAGCCGCCATATTTAATAATTTTTGACATGTCATTTGAACATCCAATCAGAACAAAGTTATAATGCGCATGCGCCGGGATCATAGGTTTTAACATATAAAAATTCACCCTCATATCGCCGGTAAAGAAGTATAACTTCAAAAAATATTAAAAAAAAGAGAATGTTTGCAATAGAGTCGTTTGTTAAATTTACCCAGTTCCTTTATGTATAATATAAAAAAAAAATAAAAGAAAATAAATAAATACATGTAAGATAATAGAATGTTTGTAGCTAGGCATTTAGTATACTCATACTATATTCAAAAACTAAACATTGTCACACACTATCCCCGTGTTCGAAAAGACGAAAAATTTACGAAATATTATTTATCAAAAGTTGCTCTTGCAATACAGAATATAATATCATTATTATTATCTGGTTAACAGACTCGTAGGTACTTTTAATGATGTAACTTTAAATACAAGTAACAACATTAAACAAAAAATACTGCAAAAAGAAAGATAAATAAGTGATAAATGTGTCCCTTGGATGTGTTTTGAATAAAGTAATCACATATACTGTCTTACCTCGATAAACGACGCTTTATACACATCTTAGATGGACATATGTCTTGCACAAGTCGATATGTGACATTGTTTATGTTCGGTGCACCGTTGATTTTGGTTAATCATATAATGACTCTAGTGTCATCTAACGACAAATACTTGAACTATAAATGTAACACTTCTTGGGATAAGTTTTATGAGTTGACACTATTTGAACGGAGGTGCGTTTTGTTTTACATTTATTAAGAGAAGTAAAAAGAATAGTTACTAAGATACGAAAGGTTCTTGCAGTTCTTGCGGTTTTGAAACGGTCCTTGTGGCATTTCAAATTTTATTTAAGTATCGTTTAAAAATGTCGGATATTTTTTAAAGCCAAAAGAATAACAAGAAGCTATATTTGATATGTGTGACCTGAACGTGTTTCCTAATCAAGTATAAATAGTGAATTATTCTAAGATAAATTGAAGAGTCTCAGATGCAGAATTCACCATTATAATAAAATTAAAATGGTAAATAGTTATTTAAATCTAAGACTTTTCGTGTTGAAAGTTCTTTCTGGTACATCCTTGATCTGCGACTTTTACAATTTATCAGACCGCAGACGACGAATATAGAAAACAAAAAGGATTCCATGCAATCACATTCCGTTTTCATTCGTCTAGGAAAAGGACAGAAGAGGAACTTTCTAGTACTCAAATCTGAGTAAAGATAGAAAAGTAAAAGATGGTTTTGCTTGTTTTTAATTCAGAGGGATGCACAATCGCTGGACAGCTGTTTCCACCATTTCAAGCTTTTTCAACAGCGCTAGCGTACACTCCTCTGAATCGAAAAACAGCTCAACCATCAATTTAAGGGGAATTTGAAAGATCATTCAAATTCCCATTGGGACGCGATCCAGCGACATCTCTTAACAAATTGAAAAGTCTCAGATGCAGAATTCACCATTATAATAGAATTAAAATGGTAAATAGTTATTTAAATCTGAGACTTTTCGTGTTGAAAGTTCTTTCTGGTACATCCTTAATCTGCGATTTTTACAATTTATAAGACCGCACACGACTATTAGATTTATCTTAAACTATTCTAAGATAAAATATTGAATGGGTTGCATATGTGAGTCCATATTAAATATAGTAATGAAACACAGACCTACTCACAATCATTTAATTATACTTTGACGACCGGTTTCGATCTCTACAATATACAGATCATCTTCAGGTCGGCGTTACAAGTAGTTAAATGCTACAATAAGAGAAAACTTGTGTTAGAACAGTGTCTGATTGAAGAGATGTTAATAGAAAGCAAAATTTAAAAATTTAAAAAATTTATAAAATTTTCTTGAAATAAAGGTTTGCAACTGTTGACATTTCAGAATATTGGTATATACAAAGGCACACCTATGAGTAAAAATGCTCATAGGCATGTATGTGCAAATGGGTGCATACAGTTTGTGAATTTGTTGAGACTAAAATTTTTAACCATTAAAAAAACAAAATAAACATAAGCTGACTTAAATATGCTTCCAAATTCAAAGTAGTAATAATAAAAGAGATAACAATAGTAGTAGTAAAGAGAGAACAATATTACTATCTCTTTTATTATTACTACTTTGAATTTGGAAGCATATTTAAGTCAGCTTATGTTTATTTTGTTTTTTTAATGGTTAAAAATTTTAATCTCAACAAATTCACAAACTGTATGCACCCATTTGGACATACATGCCTATGAGCATTTTTACTCATAGGTGTGCCTTTGTATATACCATTATTCTGAAATGTCAACAGTTGCAAACCTTTATTTCAAAAAATTTTTATAAATTTTTTAAATTTTTAAATTTTGCTTTCTATTAACATCTCTTCAATCAGACACTGTTCTAACACAAGTTTTCTCTTATTGTAGCATTTAACTACTTGTAACGCCGACCTGAAGATGATCTGTATATTGTAGAGATCGAAACCGGTCGTCAAAGTATAGTTAAATGATTGTGAGTAGGTCTGTGTTTCATTACTATATCTATTCTAAGATAATTCAAATTGATTCATTTGATTTCTAATTTGGTATCGTGCCCACTAGTTTTATCGTATTCCACCTCTAGTTTCGTCTTCTTGAGTTCGGGTTGAGTGTGACAGACCGATCACAATTTTTGAAATTGATTTTCTTGACGAGGATTCGAGGGTTTCGACTCGATTTGCATACTGATTTCGATATCTTGCGTAACTTGACCTTAGCTACTGTCCGGTGGAAACATATTTTATTATGATATATTGTTTTACTATTTTCGTTGATAGTAGGCCACAGTTTAAGTTTGAAATTAAATTTATTTTACTATTGAATTAAATAATTTTATTTATTAAAAAAACGATTATACGTCGTCATTTATAAAAAAATAATTTTCAAGAATGGACCCAATGGAACAAAATAACTTAGAACGGGATCCTATAATATTCACAAGATATAATACTATAGTCAGTCCGTCCCACCTTGACTTTACACTATAAGGAACATACACAATGAAGTTCCTTTTGAGAGTTTTTAGCGCGGAGATGCCGATTTTCTCAAAAAGGGTTTGTAATCGATCGTTAGAGAGATTAAATTAAAACTGTTTTATAAAGTAAGTCTACAAAATTTTAGGATTCCTATGCGCTTAAGTTTATTTTTTGATATACTAGAGTTATTTCGGATATTAATCCTAAAATTGTATATTGCCTTTCTAAAACAACTTTAATTTAATCTCTCTAATGTTCGATTACAAATACTTTTTGATAAAATGGGCATCTGCGCGCTAAAACTCTCATAAGGACTGCATTGCCTATGTTCCTTATACTGTAAAGTCAAGGTGGGACGGTCATAAAAAATAACAATACCATACATAAAAGGATTATCCGAGAAACTTAAAACAATAGGAAACAAATTCAACAGTTCAACAACATTCAAAACAACAACCACATTGAGATCTATTTTATGTCAAACTAAACCTAACAATGAACAAAATACAACAAAGAATTGTATTTATAAAATACTTTTTGAATTCAAACATTTTTATTTAGGTGAAACATCAAGACCATTAAACGTTAGACTAAGTGAACATCAATCTTATATTAAAAATAGAGTAGTTGATAGATCTCAAATATGTAAATACACATGGAACAATGAACATAGAATTCGGTGGAAAGATTAAAGAATTGTCCTCAAAGAAGCAGATGGTAAAAATAGAAAAATCGGCTTTGATAATTATGTTAACTTAAACCAATTGTGTCGCAAATTCCTCGGCAGAATGCAGTAGATAAATTACCCATATTAAAAGAGGAAATCAATAGGAAGTAAATACCACGATTAGTACGTCAATAACATATCGAGGATACATAATTTATATTTTAAAATGAAATATATTAAATATAAAATCAGAATTTAGCGTTAACTTTAAGAGTCAACTAAATGTAAGACCAAATACCTACCATGTCGGGATAGTAGGATCATGAGGTTATTTTCCTTTCCTTTTCCTTTCCTTTTAATTTACTATGATATCACCAAAACGAGAATTTTACTGTTATCATTGCATGTGGCTGTCTTTATACAGATAAATCACATGCTATGATATACTTAAGTTGATTTCATGTAATCGAGTGAACTATCTTCCAATTCAGTCGTCCCAGGAACGCAACTCATAATTATTGGCAGTATCATTTTAAAGTCATCTACTTTAAATTATTAATATGTGTCTGAATGGTCAATATGAATATATGTATTATCGGTTTACAACGTTCTCCGTCTTCCGATACCCGTTCGCCATTCCTCTCTGTCCGCACATTGATCTACTTGCAAACCTCGTTCATCCATGGCTATATTTATTCCTGCCTGCCAACTTTTCCTCGGTCTATCTCTTCTTCTTCTACCTTGCGGTCTCCAGTTTTGCACTTGTTTTGGGATTCTGTCTTCGTGCATTCTTTGTACGTGACCAAACAATCGTAGTTGTATTTCGTTGATTTCGTCGTTTATTGTATGTGTGACCTTAATTATTTCTCGTATCCGTTCATTGGTAACATGTTCGCTTCTTGATCTTCCTGCAGCTCTTCTCCAGAAATCCATTTCGGTGACCTCTAACATTCGTTTTGATTTTTTCTTCATAGGCCTTCTTATACTGTAAAGTTAAGGTGGGGCGGAATTATTAGGATACAAGTTCTTGTAGGAGAAATACTATCTGGAGATAGTCCTATTGTATTTTGACGATAAATAAAGGTGAACATTTTACTAAAATAATCTCTATAGTTTTTTTAAATTAAATATGACGGATTTTTTAAAATATTATATATTAGGGAGTCAGGTTTTAATTGAAATGGCTTTTTGGTTCTCTTTATAACAGGACAGTAAAAGGACTTTCTAGTTTCACTACAGATATCGGTAATAAATACTTTTCTATGTTGCTGGCAGTTTTGTGTAATGCTACTTTACATACTACACCTTAATTCTAAAGTTTCTTGATTATGTTGAAGCTAGTTGTGTGTAAACCCTTATTTCTCTAAAAGTTGTATCTCAAACAAATTTAATTAAATCTCTCCTCAACTTATTTGGTTAAAGACTACAAATACATCAATTGCGAAAGTTACTGTGCCGAAACAACTGCAGAGATAATAAATTGTTATACATTTTTTTAAATTGTTGAAAACAAAATTTTTAGTGTTTTATTGTTAGATAAAATGAACTTCTAGACGGGATTGTATCGTCGCCATCGTTAGCAAAATTATTTCGATTCGATTTTTTTGCACAAACTTACTCAAAAAGAGGTCCTTATAACAAATCCACAGGGTGCAAGGCGGTGCCATGATCGGAAAATTATTTAAACAATTTTTTTAAACAAATTCACAATAGTATATTAAGTATGGAGAACGGTAAGGGTTTTATACCGATCGAAGACAATTGTTTGGAGGAGGAGCGGAGCGACGACCCCAATTATTGTCTGAGATCGGTTACCCTTAACGTTCGACATGCTTATAATGTTTTTTGCACGATTGATACCATTATAAATTATAAAATAAAACATTTTCGTCATATTGACTAGTTTCATTCATTTTCTCAAGATAGATACTTTGGTTGTTAGGTAGTAACTAGGGCGCATAACAACAATGGAGAATTGAGTTTTTATTTAGTTGTCAATAATTTTAAGTACAATTTTGATTATTATAAATTAAAATATGAGCGAAAGTGAATTTGAAGAAATTGAACGGGCTTGGGAAGAAGGGTGTTCCGCAATTATTCCCGAAAAATCCAAAATCCGTTATCAAAATACCTACAAAAGTTTTAAAAAAGGGTGCGAAGGCAAGAATTTAAGAATCGAAGAAAAGACTCTATTGGCATATTTCGTTCAAAGACATATGCAGTTGAAAGCTCCTGGAAGCCTCTGGGCAGAATATTCAATGATTGAATCCACCGTTTTTCTTTATTCTTTCAAAAAATAAATTAAAATTAAGAGATTTTTTAACTCGACGGTAAGTGAATTACTTACCGTCGAGTTGGAGTACTTACCGTCGAGTTGGATTACTTACCGTCGAGTTGCTAGTAAATGTCACCTACTGACGTAAAATCTGTCACGGTAAACAGTCAAAAATGATCAATCGTGCAAAAAAATAATTTTTTCATTTTGATCTAATTTTTTTTAGATAACTACTTGTGTCATTCTGAGCAAAAATCGGCCCTTGTTATTTTTCTCTAAAATTGATTGTTGTCGAGTTATACGCGATTTAAAATTTGAAAAATGCGGAAATGCCAGTTTCAAGGCTTAATAACTAGATTAAAAATTATTATTAGGAAAGTCAGAAAGTGATCAAATCAAAGTCTAAAACCCCTCCTTCAAGATCCTGAAGAAATTTTTGTTATTGTTTTATTACAAAGCTGTTATTTTTAATTACTAAGAACTAGCCTTTAGTCCAGGCTCTATCGTCGCCCCCGTTAACGAAATTATTTCTATAAGATTTTTTTTGCACAAACTTACTCAAAAATAGGTCCTTATAACAAATCCACCAAGCGGTATCTTGGTCTAAAAATTGTTTAAACAATTTTTTTTAAACAAATTCACAAAATAATTATTTTCCTAACTAGTGCGGAAGTGATACTTTCACGCACGTGACTGCCGTTGACCCGAACGACGCGATAGTGGAGTTCGGGCAAGCAGTCGAGTGCGGGGAAGACACTTTCCGCATGAGTTAGGAACAATTTTTTTTCTAGGGCCGTACGTTAGAAAAAAGCCACAAAAAATAGAGTTATATCAATTTTTATTTAGGAGAGAAAATACACAAATTAATTCTTTGACAAGGTTGTCAAAACCAAACTTTCAATATAATTGGTTACCATGACGACGATATTGGTTTCCATGACGACGATTCAAAACCATTGTTATTGTGTACTAATTTGACTTTTTAATAGTTTGTCGAAAGAATTCTCTTTCAACGAATTATCGCGTTAATTTCATTAAAACATGAACAAAATAAGATAAATTTGAAATAAATTAGTAAATAATATTTAACTATTAGTTTATTGCACGTATTATAATATATTATAATGCCATATTACAAAGTATTCTACTTTCCCGCACGTCGTACAGTGGTTCCAAATGCCGAAAACGTGGACATGAACCTTTAAAGCGTATTATTGTTTATACACTTCGGAATTACTTTCGTTCTTAAAGGGTTTTTGGCATCGCTGATTACGAATCTGACATTTTTTTTCTGAAAAAAACTAAATGGGGGATCCAACATGGCGGAAAGAAATTGAAAATATCAATCAAAACCCAATTTTTTTGTCTAATTTGGTAGTTTAAGGGCGCTAATTACAAATCTAACATACCTTTTTTTTAAACAAAATGGCAGATCCAATATGACCGAAAGAAATTCAAAAATTTTATTGTAAACGCATATTTCTTTAAAATTTTATATTATAGGGGGCTTTTAAAATTGATAATTACCAATATATTTTCTTTATGAAAGACAATATTCAGAACCAATTACATATGTACAACCGCCCATACATAGTCAAGAATCGCTAGAATCATGTAATATGCGTCAATTCCCACTTTTGTATTCAAACAACTGCTAGCAATGCATAGGCAGTTATAGGCAGCTATACCAAAGTGATTCTATATCTCCTTACTATATATTTTAATATTAATAAACATTAGTCGCAGAATTATGCAGAATTTTGTACTTTTTTAGTGTATCTTTACAACATTTTGATTAGTTCAAGTATATTTTCACTATTTATGCATTAACAAATTTAGGGCATTTATTGTTACTAAATCTTAAGTTAACTTACATCTTATATAACTACATACTTAAAAAAGAAAAATCTGCTTTACAGCGATAAAATTGATAAACTACAAAACGTTTTACAGCATTTTCAATATACGCGTTCTTTTTCACTTTCTCTGCCGGCCAAAATAACCTCGGACATGGCTCACTTGTTCCTGAGCTACGAACCAAAATACATCTAGTCTAATCCTTATACCTGCGCATTATGGCTCTACGATAGTATGAGAAAACAACTGTAAATATGAAAACACCTAGATAGGGACTTTAATTTTCGCCTCATGACCACGTTTTCAGCATTTGGAACCACTGTGCGTCGTGCGGAAAAGTGCAACTTTCGGAAACGAAATGCGTACGGGAAAGTGGCTGTTTTAGCACGGCCGTAGAAAAATTTTTTTCACATCCAACAATTTTTTTTAGATAATGTGGCAAAAAAGGTCTCTTGATTTTTCTCTAAAATTGATTGTTGTCGAGTTATATGCGATTTAAAATTAAAAAAATAACGTATAACTTGACAGCAATCAATTTTTGGAGAAAAATCACAAGAGATAAAAGACCTTTTTTGCTCAAAATGACTCAAATTATCTAAAAAAAAGTTTGGTCGAAGTATAAAAATTTCTTTTGTGGATTTGTTTAAAAAAATGTTTAAACAATTTTTCGACCAAGGTACGCCTGGGAGCCTGTTAATTTGTTATAAGGAACTCTTTTTGAGTAAGTTTGTGCAAACAAATTTAATCGAAATAATTTGCTAACGTGGGCGACGATTTAGCCTCGACTATAGCGTTAATTTTTATTTAAGAATTTAAAATAACAGCTTTGTAATAAAATAATGACAAAAATTTCTTCAGGATCTTTAAGGAGGGGTTTAAATTTGATTTGATCGCTTTCTGACTTTCATAATATAATTTTTAATCGAGTTGTTAAGGCTTGAAAATGGCCACTTTTGCATTTTTCAAATTTTAAATCGCGAGAAACTCGACAGCAATTAATTTTAGAGAAAAATAACAACAAACCATTTTTGCTCAGAATGATCCAAATTATCTAAAAGAAATTTGGTTGAAATGAAAAATTTTTTTTTTGTGAATTTGTTTAAAAAAATTGTTTTTTTTACCAGGGCACCCTGTGAATTTGTTATAAATGCCTCTTTTTGAGTAAGTTTGTGCAAAAAAATCGAATCGGAATAATTTCGCTAACGGGGTCCATTCCATCAATCCAATAATATAAATCTACACTTAGATAAATATTTAGTCTTTTTTATAAAAAAAAAAACAAGCAGCTCTTTCGTTTGTTCATTCGTTTGTCCATTGTTATGCAAACCAGAATTGTTTTTTGGTTATTTACAATTTCAAATACTATTCAACAAAGCCGTAATTAAGGATAAATAATCATTCACGTCAACTTAACGTAAATCGAATATATTTTTGTAGTTTTTAACTGGTGGGTTTTAGTCCAGTTTGTGAGCCGCTCCGGTAGGAAAAAGTTTTTAATTCGGTTTCTTTGCGGGTTCCTATTCAAAAAAATTTTTGGACAGAAATTAACAGCTTACTTATGCAATTCTTCTAATAATTAAAGGACCCCGCAAAACTCCTTATGGACAAGTGGTCCCGGTCAAATGTAATGAACCTTTGGTCAATGATAGTAATCAGTGAGTAGATTAAAAAAGTCCTTGACACTTAACTCTGAAAAACTATTATTCTTGAGCTTGAGCCTTCTAAATTTCTTAAATTCAGGTACTCGGTTTACGTTAAGTGCACTAATTCACGGTCTAGTGAATGAAAATATCTATTACTGAAAGAAGACAGTATTGCATATGAATTCGTGGTCAAAAATAGATGTATCGTATTTTAGTCTTCAGAAAACCTCCGAAAAGTACTCAGAAAACGGAAGAAGTACGATAGAAATTGTGCTGCCAGAGTGACATAACAATTGTCATGTTTTCATGAATGCTCTACACTTATCCAATACCAGCATAGTTGCAGTTACACCTTATCTTTAGAAAACTACTGAACAGTGGCGGATTTAGGGAGGGAATAGGGGAATTTCCCTGTCAACACCGTCCAGAATTAAAGAAAAAATTGTTGAAACCTGATTATTACACGTTGAAGTATGTTATATGTTAGCTTACATGCAACTTAACAGACAGACAAATTCAACCAAATTAACTCGACAGTTAGGAAAATAAAGAGAACTTATTGCACATGTTATTAGCTAGGTATTTTATGTAGTTTTGGGTTTATCTATTTTATAAATTTGAGGTTGGTATTTTATTGGAAGTCGCCCCCCTCCCTCAAGGCAAATGTTCCGCCATTCCTACTGTAGCATTCTGATAGGTCGTTAGTTAACACGACATAAAATATGATGCATCTAACCAACATCAGCAAAATCTTAAAATACAGATAGTCGAAGATAGCATAATTAAGATAATCCAGATATCCTGGAGATTATTCTTTGCAAATAATTTAAGATATTTGCAAAAACTACTGCTTCGTCGACATATCTAGACGGCATATAAAAGACGATTGGAGATATTTTCATATATTTTAAGTACAATTTTTCTGAAGTTTTGGTTTGTTTACTTTTGTGGCTGTTAGCTTGTTGATTTTTTTGCTGTTATTTTGTCGAATTTTTGCATTTTGAAGTTTTTTATAAGTAGTATACAAACAGCTGTTTTCACAACTAATTTTATATTGGAGTTAGAAATTTTATGATAAGTTTATGTTATTTTACGATAAATTTTGACAACGTACAAATAACCTCATTGTTGACACATTTAAGGAATTCTTGTGTTTAATGTTCCGCCAAAGTAAATAAAATAACAAAAAGAAAATATGTTATCGATTTTTTTTATAAATTGTTTATTTATTTATTAATCAATGATAATAAAAGAATTTATTAAGCTACTTCAAATGTAGCTGTAATTATGCATCAAAATTTTAAAGCAAAACTTAAATTTGACATTATATTTATTTGATAACGTTAAATTTTATACTATAACCCGTGATCGGAATAATACCCACTTTCTGTCACTTACTGTTGCGTTTAGTAAATTTCCGACTTATTTCGTATGCTTTAAATGATGACGCACGGGTAAAAACTCGTGGACCCAACTGTATACAGGTTGTTTCATTAATAATTGTCCATATAATAACTGGAGAAACCTTAGCACAAAATACGTAGATTTAACCTAAAACACTTAAATAAAATGTGGTTACTTACTAAGTTACAGGGTGTTATATCTAAAAATTTAAAAATTATTTTTGCCCAGCACTTTAAAACTGTTCGACGTATCCTTTTCATACTTGGCAGAAAGTGCGACTACTATACACCCTACTAAATAATGATAAACAAACGTTTCTAGCTACTACCAGAAGCGTACCGCAGGGGATAGTAAATGGTTGACCCTTCTCAAATTCTACGCCACTGGAGGAATTACTATTTTAGTGTCATTTTTTGATTCTCCAATACTTTCTACGTAAATAATATACTCCTAATTGGTAACGATAAATTTATTAGTTTTCGAGATATTTGAAGTTAAATATGAAACGGCACAGTTATTTTGATTAATTTATGGTATGATTCATAATATGATTAAAATTTAAAATTATTTGTAACCAGTACTTTAAAACTATTTGGCGTATCCTTATCATACTTGGCAGAAAGTGTAGGTACTTAAACCCTACTAAATTAAGATAAATAAACTCGAGTAGTTTCTAGCTACTACCAGAGGCGTACCACAGGGGATAGTGGCTGGTTGACTCTTCCAAAATTCTGCGCCACTGACGAAATTGCTATTTTAGTATAATTTTTTGATTTTTCAATACTCTTTATGTAAATAACGGTCTCTTTATTTGTAACGATAAAATGATTAGTTTTCGAGATATTTGAAATTAAAAATGAAGCGACAAAATGGGTCTATTGAATAAAAAGGAGTATTTGCTTTTACTTACAAGTATATAAGTATTTACTTAATAGTAATTGAATGAAGTCATTTCTTTAATGCTTTATTTAATTACTATTAAGTAAATACTTAAATACGAGGAAAAGGAAATATTTCTTTTTATTCAATAGACCCAATACATTAATCAAAATAACCGTATTGTTTTAATTTTAACTTCAAAGATCTCGAAAACTAATGACTTTATCGTTAGGAATGAAGAGTATATTATTTTCATAGAAAGTATTGGAGAATCCAAAAATTGAACAAAAATAGCAATTCCGCCAGTGGCGTAGAATTTGTAAAGAGTCAACCATTCGCTTTCCCCCGTCGTACGCCTCTGGTAATAAACAGAAACGTCTGTTTAACATAATTTAGTAGTTTTACAGTACCTTTACTTTCTGCTAAGTATGAAATGGATACGTTGAATAGTTTTAAAATGCTGAGCAAAAATAATTTTTAAATTTTTAGATAAAACACCATGTATTTCAGTAAGGAACCACATTTTATTTTAAGTGTTTTGACTTAAATCTTCGTATTTTGTGCTAAGGTTTCTCCAGTTATTATATGGACAATTATTAATGAAACACCCTGTATACGTTTATTTAAATCAATATTCATATAATAATATACAATTTCAGTTTACGTACATAAACGAGAAATCTAATGTTTACAAATTTATATTAACAGTTTTTTGACATTAATGTCTGACTGGTATATTATTTGACAAATAATGACATGATTTCGAAGTCAGTTAAATATGATTTAATGCCCTAAAGCGTTTTTTTCTTGAAAAATAACGCCCTAGGGCATTAAATTTAAATAACTAGTTAAATACTGTTAAGTTGACAAATAACAACCTAAGTAAAAGTATAGTTACCACAATTACGTTACGACTATTTCCGGTAAATGTACTTATTTGAAAACTAATTAATTCAAAATTCATTCAAATTTTTTGCCTATAAACAATAATTTAGTCGGACATTAAACGTTGAAGGCACCACGGGAATTATAAATAATAACGCTTTCGGTTAACGTACATCCCTCCGGCCAAAGGCCCTCGGTATATACACCAAGCGTTATTATCCTTATAATACTCCTTGGTACCTTAATACCTATTATGTCGTACCGATCTAATATTGTGTATTTATTAATTAGTTACGAACCACATAATGGTATACATTATACCCGCGCGGGCATGAAGAAATTAATGCAATAGGAAACAACAAAAATAAAACATTTACACATTCAATATTATTTTCTGCCATCCATTGTTGAAATTTTGCGTATTCCTTGTCGTACGTTTCTTTGGATTTTCTCGGTAACAGATTCTCAGTCGCTTTTTTGGCAATTTCAACTATTTCTTCAGAATTATCTAATTTCTCTTTCATTCTGACTTTTTTTTTGAAAATATCACATAGAAAGACTTTGTTTACGTTAATAACAAATTGCTAACCAATATCACTTTCCTAGCAACGGTACTAAATACCTTCTGAGATACAATAGGTTTGTTCTAGCAAACAGTCAAACTAGTCAGAAACCGTCAGCAAACAGTTGGTCAGTGAGAGAACATAAAACAGTCACCAGTGCTATCCCCTCTACTCGCGCTGGTCCACTATTCGCTGATGGTTTCAAACCGTTTGAAACTGATGCTAGAATAAATCTAATATTACTTCTAATTAATATAAAATAAAATTACAACTTTAATTTATGCAATGAACCGGAAAGACATAAAGTTTTGTATGCACCACGTGCATTATTAGACCTTTTTAACCTCGGGCGACATATAAACTCGAGGGCCTCTGGCCCGTCAATTATCGGCCGTATAAAAAATTGCGGTGTTATCAGCAAAACTAATTATGTCTCTAATAGTTTTAGTTTCACATGTCATTAACATATAGTGTAAAAAGAAGAGGCTCTAAAACAGCCCCTTGTGTTACGCCCTAATTAATTACTTCAGGATCACTTTTAACTCCATTAATTTCTCTAAATTGTTTTCTGTCAGCTAAATAACTTGTTAGTAATATAAAAGCACATCCTCTTAAGCCATACTTCGCAAGGTTTTTCAAAAAAATCTCGTGAGATATCGTGTCAAACGCCTTAGAGAGATCGACGAAAATGAATAAACTACCAAATAACATTTAAAAGGTTTTTACCCATGTATTTTTGGTAGCTCAGCATGTGATTTTCCTGTAACAGCACTGCTGATGATCTATTTAGATCGAGAACGGTCTGTGAGAGATGAGGGTTTTTTTAATAAATAAATATATTTTTATAAAAGATTTTTTCAATAAAATTTTTTTCATCAACTGCATTTATCAGACTCAAAAGCTTCTGATAAACGCTAAACCTATCAAAAAACTTACTAATCTATCTTTTAAATTTTTTAACTATTTGGAAGACGACCGATAACAAAGATCAGGGTCGAAAATTATTACTGACGTCTTCTTTATTTCCTGCGTTAGACAGATTTGAGATTGCCTATTTTATTTAAGACATTCTGGAAAGCAACCGCCTTGAAAACAGGAATTGATTAGAAAAGTTAAAGGAGTAATAATTTCTTCCTTAATTTGTCTGATGATTTCTGTCTTGATAACATCCTAGCCAGGAGATTTTTTCTATTTAAAGATTTTATTGCATCTAACACTTCTTTTTGATCAACGGGATACAAGCACATGCTGATTTCTATCCTATCTTTTTCTTCAATCTGATTATTACAAATAAGTATTTTTTATGCATAATTTTGTCCCATTGTACTGTAGTGCGTATTATTCATTTGCAATATCTTTTTTCAGTTGTCAGTTGATTCTCCTCTTCTGGTTTTAACCGATTCAATTTTTGTATTACTTTTATTTTTTCGCACAATGAATTAATTAATTTCCAAAGTAATGAAGAAGACCTTTTATTTTTTTCAATTTGTTGTTTTGTGTAATTTCTTTTTGCAATTTTAAAGATGATGAAAATACATGATGATATTCTACACAATCCTCGTCTTGATTTATATTAGATAATATTATTTTCATAACAAACCATTACTGGTGTATTACTCGATGCAAATTTATCCACAGTTATTATTAAACCAATCCCATTCAATTAATTTAAAGAGCCTCTTTCGCTGCTGTTTTCTAAACGAGCAAGAACGCGAGCAAATGAGAAAAATATGGAAATTTTCCCGTATGCTTCCTAACCTACTTACGTTTATTAATCATAAGCCTCTCATTTTTCGTGGATTCAATATAAAAAGAGCAAGACGGGCAAACAAAAGAAAAAATGTATTCCCGAATTCCAGCAACACAAAGGCAGCTTCTTTTCTTAGTTATTTCAAAAGCGTTATTAGACTGTCTTTTTGTTTCGATATACTCGTTATGCTTAAAAACAAACGAATGCCTTTGTTGGCTGCTTTTTTATAGTTTAAAGTATGCTGTTAAGTATCTTAAAGTAAACAAAAAGGAAAGATGTTCAAATAATGTCATTTTCCGTTGGGAAAGAGCCCATTTGGTACAACTGGTTTCTCAGTGATTTCTTTTTTAAGCCTGTTTCAGAAGTCTATAGATTTTCGTTTAAAAAACAACAATATATGTTTATGTATAAAAATCTCATGTCGTGCTGATTATCCATGCTAATATCCGAAACCACGGAATCGATTCAAATGAAATTTTGTAAAAGTGTATTGTTTGGTCCAACTTAAGTGATAGGATGTTTAATCTTTCTGTCAAAACAAAAATGACGGCGAATAACGCAAAATATTGCTAACAACGATCAAACGATCAGTTGTGTGTTTGTGTTTGTGCTTTATTGGCACTGATTTCCATCATGACTTCGAAGTGGTTAAATAATGTAAATATCCAGGAGCAGCAATCACCTATGCCAACAAAATAGATCGAGAAGTTGAAACGCGAATAATGGCAGGAAACAGATTTTCTTTGCAATGTAATATCTAATAAAGTCATTACTTCTCTCACGAGGTGCAAAAATCCAGATATATAAGACCATAATATGACCAGCAGTTGGATATGGAAGCGAAATATGGACGCTAACAAAAAGTGAAGTAAATAAATTGCTGGTGTGGGAACGTCAAATTCTTCAAATGATATTATGTATATGACCCTTGCAGAAACAGCGTTACATACGAATGAAGGCGCAGATATAATATCGAGTAGAGTCTCTCCTCGGAAAGGAATATATAGTCGGATATATAAAGACCAATAGACTCAGCTGGATAGGACATGTGATACGCAGTAACGACAATCGCCTTATAAGCAATGTGTTTTGGTAAAGACCAGATGGGAGTGAGGCAATAGGAAATAGTGTCACATGATCGATAAACATGGCAGGTAATAATAAACGCGGCAAAGCCTCACGAAGAATTATAACGCCATTGAAGATGATGACGATATTCTTTGGTCCAAAATAATTGATAGGATATGTTTTATAACAGTAATATTAGAGTTATAAATGTATACGCCTTTGGATTGACATCACTAAAACCGTAGGTCTATCTACTTTTTTTACGTTGCACGTGGAGGACCGGGGTTCAACCGGGATATTTGTAGAAGTCCAAAGAAGGTTTAAGGAGAAAATATGATCAAATTTCCATACCAAAAGCCATATATAGTGGCATTCAAAATTATGGAATAAATTTATTTTTTCTAGAATGGGGATAAAAATACATCTCGAAACAAGTCAATTTTAATTTTTAAATTATGATTTTTTGATATATAAATCCAACTAGTGATGTCATCAATTTGAGCGTGATGAAGTAATCGATTATTTTTCATTTTAAACGATTATTCAATTCTCTATTCAGTAATATAAACATTGACATAAATATCTATATAGGGGGTCTAAAAAAAAACTTTTGAATTAAATTAATTGGCACAAAAATAAGAATGTATGTAATTTATTTAATTCACAATACAGAATACATAAAAAAATTTATTTCACAAATACACTTTTTGCCTAATTTCAAGGATCAAGCTGCCACCCGTCTGCCTCTTGGCAGTTTGAACATTGAATTTAAGCGAAAAACAATGTTAGTTCATCAAATAAACATTTTCTATTTTCTGACAGCACTAAATTGTATTTTGAATTAAATAAAATTCATATCTTCTTTTTTTGTGTTAATTCATTTAATTCAAAGAACTTTTTTTTTGTGGACACCCTGTATAAATAATTATGTTAATGTTTATATTACTGAATAGATAATTATATAACCTTTCAAATGAGCAGGCACACGACCTTTATTCTCGTTTATAAAAATCATGGATTACGACATCACGCCCAGATAGATCATCACCATCATAATTTAGGTAAAAATAAAAATCGACCTGTTAGGGATTTTTTTCCAAAATCGCCCAATTACGAATAAATGAATTTATTCCATAATTTTGAACCTCTCTGTATGTACCGGGTGTCCCAATAAGCATGACTCTCGGCCATATCTCAGGAACCGTTTATAGTACAGCTTTGGGAAAAAAAATTTTATAACAAAAGTTGTCACGGGAAAAGCCTGGAAATTATTTTCATAATTGTTGGTTGACCGCTAGAGGGCGTAATTGAATATCAAAAATTAAAAAATCAAAATTTTACAAAATTTGCATAATGAAAGTGCACTGGAAATCTGATCATCGTATTCTTCATAAAATTCTGCGCATATTTGATTTTACAAGTTTAAGGCTACCTTTGCAAATAAGAGGTGGGGGTGGGTGGGAACCTTGTTATGAAAAAATGGCTGTAAGTCCGGATCTGCTAAATACAATTTTGCAAAGTTGGTCTTTTTGAAAACAGCTCTTTTTCGTTAATGTAAATGTTATAATTTCGAATCAGCTTACTAAGTAATATGCCAACTAGGACGCGTTATTTAATTTTTTCAGAAATCTAGTTTTCTTTGGAAAATATTAAATACGAGTATACATTTTTAATCCTATATTACAAAATTAGACCAAATTAGCAACAGAAGAGCGAAAACCGCATGTTGATACCTTTTTTTTATCTCGAGATATCTTACGAAACGTGTAAATTTAAAAACGGAGCTGTTACTGTCACCGGTAATTGAAGTTAAGGAAAAGTAGTGTACTATGGAAAAACAAAGGAACATTTTCCAGATATTACCGTATATAATAGTGCTTTCCGACGCTTCTCATTTCTTTCGAACCTCTGTCATAGTTGGTACATTAATATTATACACGAATTATACGATATTATGACAGAGGCTCAAAACAAATGAGAAGCACTGAAAAGCCCTATTAATTAAAACAACAATAAGACAAACAACACTATAAAATATAACAAAGAAATAAAAACAACTATTTAGTGATGACCTAAATGTTCAAATTGTTGCCCATCATTTTCGATTTACTCTTTCTAGAGTAAATTGAACAGCAGTCTCAATTTCTGCTCTCGAAATGTTTTCTCGAGTAATGTAGTAAATGCATCGAAAATGATGGGCAACATTTTGAACATTTAGGTGGTCACTAAGTAGCTCTGTTTATTTCTTTGTTATATTTTATGTGTTTGTTTTAATGTTGTTTTAATTAATTATATTTATATACGTTAAAATCTGGAAAATGTTTCTTTGTATTCTCCATAGCACACTACTTTTCCTTAACTTAGTTTACCGGTGACGGTAACAGTTATGTTTCACATTTACACGTTTCTTAAGATATCTCGAGATAGAAAAAAGGTATCGACATCCGGTTTTCACTGTTATATTGCTAATTTAATGTAATTTTATAATACAGGATTAAAAATGGATACTTGTATTTAATATTTTCCAAAGAAAACTAGATTTCTGAAAAAAATTAAATAAGGCTTCCTAGCTGGCCTATTACTCATTAGGCTGGTTCAAAATTATAACTCTTACATTGACGAAAAAGATTTGTTTTCAACAAGACCAAGTTTGCAAAATTCTATTGAGCAGAACCGGACTTACAGCCATTTTTTCACAAAAAGGTTCCCACTCACCCCTACCTCTTATTTGCAAAGGTTGACTTAAACTTGTGAAATCAAATATGCGTAGAATTTTATGAAGAATACGATGATCGGATTTCCAGTTCACTTTCATTACACAAATTTTGTAAAATTTAGATTTTTTAATTTTTGATATTCAATTACGCCCTCTAGCGGTGAACCTACAATTATGAAAATAATTTCCATGCTTTTCCTGGGACAACTTTTGTTACAAATTTTTTTTTCTCAAAGCTGTACTATAAACGGTTCCTGGGTTTCTTATTGGGACACCCGGTACATATACTCCTTTGCATTGACGTCACTAAAACCTTGGATAGCTTTACGTCTATTTAACTTTTTTATGTTGCACGGTGAGGACCCGGGTTCAATTCCCCGTCAGAGAGAAACCTGTTCTTTTTTTACTGTTTTATATTTTATTTTAACTCTTATAAATGATTTAACAATCAAACAAATTAAAATAAAATAAATAACCAGTGTGCATCTTCACCAGTGTTTATCTTCAGTGTTCATCAGTTACGAAACTTCATCTAATAAATGTGTAAAGTAGTCGATAGCCTTTCTTTTGTTCTCCACCTTTTGACGAACACCCTCCATTTAAGAGTGAATTATACTTAAGTCGGCATCTGGTCCTCTGTATGCTCTTATCTGCGAACCGAAATGGAATGTTTCGAATTCTTCGACTAGTTTGAAATTCGTTTAGTTAGAAAGATAGTATTGCATTTAGGGCAGTCAAAGAGAGCAAGAACAGTTTATTACCTCCGAATTCTATACTACTGCATGGATTTTAATGAAATTTTGGGAATAACCTGAAAATATCTCCCTATTCAAAGTCCACCCTATGCCGATGTGTGCTTTTGTCTTGGGAGCGGTTCCCACCCCTTCTCGGGGGTGGAAAATTTTTTCGTTAAACAACTACGGAAGTTGCTAGAGAACATAATTCTAAGCAAAAATTGTTCTATAATTTTTTTCGAAAACTCAATACTTTTTGAGTTATTCGTGGTTGAAAATTGGCCATTTTCATTGAAATATAACACCTTTTCAAACGGTTTTTTGCGAATACCTTAAAAACAATGCATCGAACTAAAAAATTATATAAAACATTTTTGTATCCCACAAAAAAAAACAAAGAGATTCGTTCCTTCTTCAATCTTCTAGTTGTAACACAAAAAGAGATATAGTAGGTAAAAAGAGTTTGTTTTTTTGGTGCATGCTCAAATCAGTGTATTCAACTTGAAATAACAGAGAAACGGTCGATTTTAGGTGTATAATGCTACCAATACCTTTTATTGTGCTTGAAAAGTCCTTTCAAATAAGCAATATTAAATGTCGATTACATTCAAACTAAGCGAGATATGCTGCAAAAAATTGATGACTAACGAATTTTAAGAAAAAAATTGAGAAGTATATTTAACCCCTCATCCACAAGAATTTAAATGCATCGTTTTCCTTTTACAATACATTTTACTACAGTGTTATTTTTATATTCAAAAGTTGAGCGGGTTTAAAATGAATGGTTTTTGAAAAAAATAAGATCAAATTATAGAGCGCATATTTAAATCTTCTTAAAAATCTTCTTTTTCTCCATGTAACTTGAAAATGTTAAGAGATGCTGTTATAAAAAATAAAATTAAACTGTTTATCCAGAAGAAACCTACATTTTTGTATAGCATCTTTTTTTTGGCATCTCTTATCATTTTCGAGTTACATGGAGAAATAAGAAGATTTTTAAGAAAATTTAAAAATGCGCTCAATAATTTTATCTTATTTTTTCTAAAACCATTCATTTTAAACCCGCCCAACTTTTTGAACATAAAAAGAACACTATAGGAAAATGTATTGTAGAAGGAAAACGATGCATTTAAATTCTTGTGGATGAGGGGTTAAATATATTTCTCAATTTTTTTCTTAAAATTCGTTAGTCATCAACATCAAATTTAATATTGCTTATTTTAAAGGTCTTTTCAAGCACAAAAAAAAGTTATTGGTAGAATTATATACCTAAAATCGACCGTTTCTCTGTTATTTCAAGTTAAATACACTGATTTGAGCATGCACCAAGAAAACAAGTTTATTTCACTTAACATATCTCTTTTTCTGTTATAACTAGAAGATTCATAAAGGAAAGAATCTCTTTGCTATTTTATAAGCTACAAAAATGTTTTATATGGTTTTTTTAGTTAGATGCATAATTTTTAAGGTATTCGCAAAAAACCGTTTGAAAAGGAGTTTGTTATGTTTCAATGAAAGTGGCCCATTTTCAACCAGGAATAACTCAAAAAGTATTGAGTTTTCAAAAAAAAATTATAGAACAGTTTTTGCTTATTATTAGGTTCTCCAGCAACTTCCGTAGTTATTTAAGCAAAAAATTTTCCACCCACAAGAAGGGGTGGGAACCGCCCCCAAGACAAAAGCACACATCGGCATAGGGTAGACTTTGTTTCTTGGGACATTCCCTACTTACTGTGAAAATATCACGTAAATCGATATAGTAGGATGGAATTCGGAGCCACATACCCTCATTGACTGCCCTAATTCTAATTATGCCCTTTTATCTATTTTAACACTACAATCATTTTTGTAATTTATTTCGTCGCTTAAACCGATTATATTTATTGCTTTAATTTCAATTAACATGAAGCTTTATAGGCGACATAATTAGTAATGTGACGTTATATAGAATAACGATACAATACAAAATGCTAATATTCATAAATCAGTGGACATTTATGTATAAACTTTTACGTATTTAATTAAAACATTTAATTCGGCGCAAATACAGCCCCAAATGCATACGATGTCATAAAATATTATTTAGCTTAACTGTTCGATCCGAATTATGGTTTGAAATTAATTTATGCCTAAACTAAATCGACAATAAATTTGTCAGTGTTCTAAATCAGTAATACCTAACCTGACGTTATACAGAGAAGGCCAAAGAAAACAGTCCCCCTCGATATTTGGCAGTATTTATTATATTTTAAGGAAATGACGAAACAGGTCGATTTTTAATCTACGGGGGACACATTTTTACGGTACATACAATGTACATTTGTCATTTATCAACACCCTCGCTTCCACTTCCCCCACCCCTTATTTTTAAATAGGGAATAGCGGTCGTGTGCTAGCTCAATTAAAAGGTTATTCAATTATCTATTCAGTAATATAAACATTAAAATAATTATTTATATAGCGTGTCCAAGAAACTATTATTTTTTTATTAAATTAATTTACACAAAAAGAAGAATGTAGGTATGTAATTTATTTAATTTAAAATACATTCTACTGCTGTCACAAAACAGAAAAAATGCTTTTTAATAAATATACATTGCTTTTCGCTTAATTTCAATGTTTAATCTGCCACCCATCGGCCTCTTGGTAGGTTGAATATTAAATTTAAGCGAAAAACAATATTTATTTGTCAAATAAACATTCTTCTCTGTTTTCTGTCAGTAGTAGAATGTATTTTGAGTTAAATAAATTGCATACATTCTTCTCTTTGTGTCAATTTAATTCAAAATAATTTTTCTTGGGCTAAATATTTATGTCAATGTTAATATTACTATATAGAGAATTGAATAACTTTCAAGTAAGGTAGCACATGACACCTATTCTCTATTTAAAAATAAGGGGTGGGGGAAATGGAAGGGACGGGGTTGACAAATGACAGATGTATGTACCGTAAAAATTTGTCCCCCTTAGATCAAAAATCGACCTGTTTCTTCATTTGCTTAAAATCTAATAAATACTGCCAAATATCGGGATGGACTATTTTCTTTGGTCCACTCTGTATAAAAGCTTCTAAAAAACATAAAGAGGGATTTACTATTTCATAATCTAATAAATACTGCAAAATATCGGGATGGACTATTTTCTTTGGTCCACTCTGTATAAAAGCTTCTAAAAAACATAAAGAGGGATTTACTATTTCATATGGGTCGATTTTTACCGACCGGATTTTCTCCTTAACCCAAATAGTAGATGGCACGCAATCAAGAAAAAATATTGACATTTTTTTATAAATTTTTATATTTTTATAGTTTTTGTCTTGTTCTTTAATGTCTAAAATCTTCTTATTTTAAAGGGTCTATCTTCTGGAGATATTGGCTACCACATTGACCTATCTTATTATTCACAGCAGTTCGAAGTAGATCAATTGACCAGTCCACGACCTAAAGTTGGCAAGCCAGGATAGACGTCTACGTCCAGGGCCTCTCTTTTTCTCAATGTCACCTTTTATACTGTAGAAGCCGGTATTTACGCATGATTGGCCGAAGTAAGCCAATTTTGTGCTCTTTACGGTGTTATATTTCCTTGTCTCTTCTTATCCTCTGGAGAATATTTAATGTTCGTTGTGTGGTGTTTATATGAGATGACCCTTAACGTACGTTAGTAGCACTACATTTCAAATGCCTTTAATCGTTTTATGGCATCTACTGTAAGACTCTAGCTTTCTACTCCGTAGAGGTGGATAATAAAAAACGTAACATCTAAGAATTTTTATGCGTATATTTATACTTAAAGAAAAGTTGCAGATAATAATCCTAAGACGGTTAAAAGAGCGTATATCTTTTTCAATACGAGATTTTGTTTCGTAAAATATGATCATAAGTTTATGATGTCAAGTATCTTCAATAGCAGCCCAAACATAATATTTTCTTTACTCTTTCTAACGATGTATCGCCTATTGTAATTTGGGCGTTTATCTTGGTGTACCTACTAACCAATGATCATTATTATGTCTTCTTACAATTTAATTTTAGGCCGTATTTGTTACATATTACTACAACATTCTCCATCATCCAGTTATGCGTACTACCTACCAGAAATACTGTATTGTCTGCATATCTATTACTGTTTATACCTTATGAGGCCGTTTACTGGAATACCATCTTCTGATTCGTCCACAGCCTATTTCACTTCAAATCAGGCCCGAGGCACTGCACAATTTTCGGGCCCCTAAATACCTATAAATGAAATGAAACGAAATGGACGAAATGAACATAAGATCGAAAAACTGAAAAATGCGTGTTCAATATTTTTTAAAAATCTATCGAATGACACCAAACACGACACGAGTTACTTTAAAATATGAAATAGGAACCCCCATTTTTTATTTTTCAGATTTGGATTGCTAACACAAAAATAAGTAACTTTTATTCCAGACATTCTTTCGAATTATGGATAGATGGCGCTATAATCGAAACGAACGATTTTTGAAAATGGAGAATTAAATTAAAAAATGGAAAATTCCACTAAAATGGAAAACTTAACTTAACTTCTTTTGGTTTTAGAACCTAATCCTCACAACCCAACAGGTCCCCATGATGCTTTAGTAACTGCAAATTTAGCACCCAAGGCTTTCCTACTATTTGTATCAATTTTTTGTAATACATATATCATTTTCTATATTTAAAATAGCCAAAAACGACAGACTTTATTGATTTAGAGAAGTTATTAAATACGACTTTACTCTTTTCAGTACCGAGAAAGATCTTTCATC
Organism: Diabrotica virgifera virgifera; assembly: GCF_917563875.1. NCBI lineage: Eukaryota > Metazoa > Arthropoda > Insecta > Coleoptera > Chrysomelidae > Diabrotica > Diabrotica virgifera. The sequence goes on from NC_065446.1 coordinate 130,815,198, forward strand.
TGAACCGTTGCTATTGCTAATGGGTATCTATATTTAAATAAATTGTAAGCAACGTTTCTTTATTTGTAAACGTCGATATGATGTTATTTTCAATAAAATATGTAGGTTAACAGATCATCATACTTTGCGGATTTGGTAAGATATCAGATTTGCTGCAAAGTTCTTTAAAATATGCCACTTCTTCCACTAAATCATCAACATCTATATAATTCTCATACCTAATATTCGGTAATAGTTTTTAAGTTTACTGTTTCACTATTGTCTGTGAACAAGATATTTAAAATATCGTTGCCAGAATTATAAGCATTTTTTCTTATAGATAGTTGCATAATTATTAAAGTATCACAAATAGGTAAACAAATATTTATTTTAAAATTTTCTAGTTCTTTTAAAAAATCGTTTCGAGAACTTTTCCTCGGATGGAAAAATTGGTTTCCGTCCTCAGGAAAGCTCATCTTTTTATAAAAGGCTTAGGTATCGACTATAATTTTTTAGCTTTATTTTCAATTTCTGAAAATTTTTGTTTTAAAGTTGACACACTACTGTAACTTTTTATGGTTGCATTTACTCGGTCCCAAATTTTATTCCAAATCGTCGTCATAAGAATAGACTCTAACTCTAACGTATTCATTTTCCCTGAAAAATCATTTGATTCTACTGACGTCATCCTTTTTGGTTTGAATCTCCGCTTAATTGGTCCAACGCAACTTTAAATGAATAGAATGAACGAATTTTGAAAATTTATTTTGTTATTGCAATAAACAATTTTTTAGTGATCTTTCCGAGCCCAATTAAAATGCGGGCTCCTCATGGGCCTAGTGGCAAAATAGGCCCTGGATTCGTCCAAGGCCTGTCTAAAGATGTTTTCAGAGCATATGTTAAATAATGCTGGTAACAGTGTGCGACCCTGTCGAAATCCTTTTCCAACTGTGAGCATCTCGGACACTTCATTTTCGAATCGCAGTATTAGTTTGTGTTGGAGATATAAGTTTGAGATCGGTCTTATATTCTTACCATCGAGTCATGATGCTTTTAGGATATCGACTAGTGTCCCATGCGTTACTTTGTCAAATGCCTTCTCGAAATTAATGAAACATGCATACACATCGAAGTTGCCATCCATGGCTCTTTGTATTATAACTTGTAAACTGAAAAGTGCTTTCCTCGTTTTTTGTTTAATATATTTTATTTAATAGCAAATAAAAAAAATAATAAATAATTTATTTAATTTGCTCTACAGGCCTTTAGGCCTAGGGCTTTACAACTTAACATTTACAATTTTACATAATACAAATGACAATATATACTAATGTCTTATATATATTATATAATTTTATAATGTCTATGTAAAAATTGCTGCACTGTGTTTCTCCACTGTATCCTATTTTTCGCTTTTCCTTCCAATCTGTAATTTCTATCGATCCTATATCTTGCTGAAACTTTTCGTGTTAACTTTTTCTTGGTCTACCTCGTCTCCTTGTCCCAACTGGTCTTCTTAGTAGTACCTTCTTTGGCATTCTTTACCTATCGATCCCCTCGACATGACCTGCCCACCTGATTCTTTTTGCCTTTGTGTCATCATCAATCTCTTTGCCGTACCCTATGCGGGGTCGGCATCCCTAATTGCATTTCTCCACACAATTATATCCTGGGTCATATTAATATTAATCTTTTTTACCAACATGTCCTGCCTAATCGCCTCCCCCCCCGTCTTCTTTGGTCTTCCTCTCCTACTCCTTCCAGGAATCTACACTTCAGCGGTGATTAACGTCTCAACGTTGAACATGACCAAACCATCTCAACCTATGCTCTCTCATTTTGGCATCAATTGGTGCCACACCTAGACTTCCCCTCATTTTTAATTTTATCCTTTCTTGTCACTCCACTCATACATCTAAGCATTCTCATCTCCGCCACATGCATTCGTTGTTCCTCTTTCTTTTTCACTGCCCAACATTCAGTTGCGTACATCATAGCCGGTCTTATGGCTGATTTATAGAATTTTCCTTTCAGATTCATTGGAACTTTTCTGTCACACAACACACCACCCGCTTCCCTCCACTTCATCCATCCAGCCCTAATTCTACTGCATGCATCTCCATATATTTCTCCATTACTCTGTAATACCGATCCCAGGTACTTAAAACTATTGCTTTTTACAATCAGTTCACCATTCAAAGATACCATTTTATTTGTAGTAACTCCATCTTTAAATGAACATTCCAAATACTCTGTCTTTGTCCTACTAAGTTTTAAACCTTTTTCCTCCAGAGCTCGTGTCCACTGTTCCAGTTTTTGTTCTAAGTCTCTTTCACTATTTCCTACTAACACGACATCATCAGCATACATTAAGCACCATCGAATGTTACCCTGTAGTTTCGCTGTTTTCTGGTCCAAAACTAACGAGAATAAGTACAGACTAAGCACCGAGACTTGGTGCAATCCTACTTTTACATGAAATTTATCAGTCTCTCCCACACCTGTCCTAACACTAGTCGTTACTCCCTCATACATATCCCTCACAATCTTTACATATGCACCAGGGACTCCTTTCTTATTGAGTGCCCACCACAGAATTTCTCAAAGAACTCTATCACATGCTTTCTCAAGATCAATGAATACCATATGAGCGTTTGTTTCTTTACTCCTGTATTTTTCTATCAACTGACTTATAATGAAAATTGCGTCTGTTCTTGATCTGCCCTGCATAAAGCCAAATTGATTCTCTCCCATATTTTCATGGTGTGGCTAAGCAGTTTTATAGCCTTGTAGTTTGTACACTGCTGTATATCTCCCTTGTTTTTGTAGACAGGTCCAATTTCCATAATTCTATTAAATAAACCTGCTAGCCACCTTGTTCCTGTCTCTCCCAATGCTTTCCATACTTCCCCAGGAATATCGTCTGGTCCTACCGCTTTTCCTTTCTTTATTTTTTGAAGCACTTGAGCCACTTCCTCGTTTGTTATTTTAGTGACCATTGCTGCTACTGTCTCCGTTGATTCCACATACCCCAGGCTGCGGGTGAAAAAACGTGATATAATTCAGGAATTTTTGAAACCTATCAGGTGTTGTAAAGGACGATGCCGGGAATAACTTCTACTAAAATGTAACCAAAAATATTGTGCGCTTTTTTTTATTGCGATTTTCATTTGTTAAATTTGCAATTTTTAATGATTTTTAATTTTGTAGCTTAGGATATTGATTTTAGAGAAAAACTTATTAATAGAAAGTTGTATCAAATTAAAAAACCTACAATTTGGGGTACGGTAAGTTTAATTTGGTTAATTGGTTATTGCAAAACAGCCTGCGAAAGGTCCAAAATGACCGTTTTTTACAATTGCATTATTTGTTGTACAAATATTTTTTTTATTTTTTAAAGCTTTAAAATGAAGATCTTTCAATTCCAAACATAAAAAAAATTGTAAAGCCAGATTAACAAATTTGTTGCTTATATATTATAAATTGTTTATCTCAAGAGGTCAAATGTCGAAGGATATAACTTTTTGAAAAAAAAAATCGTAGAGGGTTGGTGAAACATCTAATCTACTTCGAAAGAGTTATATTTTCATATTCCGATGTAAATAAATACGTAAAATATTTTTAAACCTCTAATTTTTGGGTTTGTAAATAAGGGGGCAAATTTCGTTATAAACATTTAGAGCTGAAGCGGCCCTGTATATCCTATGAGTTTCTAACTTACAGATTATTGTTGCTGAAGACGAAACGAAGATTTATAAAAAAAATAAAATTTTCTACAGCCAACTGAAGCCGAGATAATTGTTTTTTTTTTCTTAAATCGTAGCGCCTTTATTTATTACAATTAAGAAATTATTTTACAGTCATTGACTAAAGAAAGACCTTATATTATCTTAAAATAAAAATTATTATAAAATATAATAACATTTAATTATTAAAAATTATTTTTTAAATCGGTGCTTCAAATCCCCGCGCTCGGAAAATTTTTACGTAATTTTTATTAAATTTTGACAGAAGACAATTATATTTATTATAATTATATAACAATGAAAAAGTTAAATAATAGTTATATATTTCATATATGTATCATTTTTGTAATATTATTTCTTCAGAAATGAAATTTCACATATAAAAGTTTATCAAGAAAAACAAATACAGTGGTAAATAGACTGTATATTATAATGGTAATATTATTAAATTGTTTTCTGTCAAAATTTAATACAACTTACGTAAAAATTTTCGGATTTGAAGCGAGCCGGGCGATTTGCAAAATTCGGCCGCTCGCAAAAGCACCGAATTTAAAAATAATTTTTAATAATTAAATGTAATTATATTTTATAATAATTTTTATTTTAAGATAATATAAGTCTTTCTTTAGTCAATGACTGTAAAATAATTTCTTAATTGTTATAAATTAAGGCACTACGACTTAAGAAAAAGAAAACAATTATCTCGGCTTCAGTTGGTTGTAGAAAATTTTTATTTTTTTATGAATCTTTGTTTTGTCTTCAGCAACAATAATCTGTAAGTTAGAAACTCATAGGATGTACAGGGCCGCTTCAACTCTAAATGTTTATAACGAAATTTGCCTCCTTATTTTCAAACCCAAAAGGTAGAGGTTTAAAAATGTTTTACGCATTTATTTACATCAGAATATGAAAATATAACTCTTTAGAAGGAGATTAGATGTTTTACCAACTCTCTACGATTTTTTTTTCAAAAAGTTATAGCCTTCGACATTTGACCTCTTGGGATAAAAAATTTATAATATCTAAGCAACAAATTCGTTAATCTGGTTTTACAATTTTTTTATGTTTGGAATTGAAAGATCTTTATTTTAAAGCTTTAAAAAATAAAAAAAATTATTTGTACAATAAATAATGCAATTGTAAAAAACGGCCATTTTGGACATTTCGCAGGCTGTTTTGCAATAACCAATTAACCAAATTAAAGTTACCGTACCTCAAATTGTAGGTTTTTTTGATTTACTACAACTTTCTATTAAAAAGCTTTTCTCTAAAATCAATATCCTAAGCTGCAAAATTAAAAATCCTTAAAAATTGCAAATTTAACAAATGAAAATCGCAATAAAAAAAAGCGCACAATATTTTTGGTTACATTTTAGTAGAAGTTATTCCTGGCATCGTCCTTTACAACACCTGATAGGTTTCAAAAATTCCTGAATTATATCCTGAAATCGACCTATTTTTCACCCACAGCCTGGGGTAACAGGCTATCTGTCAAATTCTTCATTTAATAAGGTGTCAAAGTACTTTTTCCATCTCTTTTTGACATCCTTTTCGTGAACTAGTATTTTATTACTTTCATCTCGGATACATCTAATCTGATTAAAATATTTTGCTTTCTTTGCTCTCTGTTTGGCTATTTTATATATCTTAGTTTCGCCTTCCCTGGTATCAAGTTGATCGCATAGGTTTGAATACGCTTCTGCTTTAGCTTTTGCTACTGTTACTTTCGCTTCCTTTGTCGCGACCATATAGTTTTGAAGATCTGTGTTGGATCTGGTTTCTTGCCACTTTTTGTATAATTTTCCCTTCTTTTTTATTTTTCCTTGAACTTTGTTTGACCGCCACCAAGTCTCTTTATCGTCAAACTTTTTTCCTGACGTTTTCCCCAGTATTTCAATAGCAGTCTCTCTAATAATACTGGCAATTTTTCTCCAAATTGTAGTAGGGTTTTCTTTCATGTTCCAATATATTTTCTCTACTATTATTTCCCAGAATAGACCTTATTTCTCATCTTTTAGCATCTACCACTTTTTTTTTGTAGTCCTCTCCGATATTTTGGTTTAGTTTCACTTTTTACTTCGATGTCCAGAACAATAAGCTTATGTTGTTTGCTTACTGTCTCACTAACTATTACCTTGCAGTCCTTGAATTCACGTATGTCTTCTTTCCTTATCATGGAATAGTCTATTTTGGATTGATGTTGTCCACTTTTGTACGTAATAGGTTGAGTTTCTCTCTTTTTAAAGAATGTGTTAACAATGGCCATATCTAGTGCTGTTGCTAATTCAAGCATATCATCTCTAGCTTCATTTGTAGTTCCAAAGCCTAATCCCCCATGAATTGCTTCGTATCCTGCCTTGGCTTAGCCCACATGTGCATTGAAATCACCTCCTATTATAACTTTCTCCTTTGACGGAATATCACTCAGGACGTCTCCTAATTGGTCATAGAAAGCCTTTCTTTCATTCTCACCCAGACCTGTTTGGGGAGCATACACACACAATATTCAATACCTCTTTATCAATTACAAATTTCACTGAAATCATTCTATCACTCGTTCTTACAACTTCCACTACGTTATCTTTCATTTCACTATCAGCAATTATACCAACTCCATTTCTAGTGTTACTAGTCCCTGCATACTACAATTTGTATCCTTCACCTAGTTCTTTTGCCCTTTGTCCTTTCCACCTAGTTTCTTGAATGCAAGCAATTTGAACTCTCCTTCGTTTGAGCGCATCCACTAACTCCAGACTCTTACCTGTAAGACTACCAAGATTCCACGACCCTATCCTGATTTTTCTTACCTGCAATGGTGTTCCCCTTGAGATAGTCCTCACCCGGATATCCGAACGGAGGCTCATTTTACTTCCGGCACATTTTACCTCAGGAGATGCCATCATTTCAGTAAAAGTTTTTTAGATCATTGGAGAAGGTCTTTTCATTATTATGGCCTGAAAAGACTTTGTTTGGATATTTGATGCCTGAATGCCTTTTCTATCAGCACCATACCCTGCCCTGCACGTTTAGCCAATACACCACCAATGCAGCCAAAGTGCAGTATTACCTCACACCCGCCTGCATTTTTCTGTATAGGCCAGGATCCCTGTCGTCGATATGTTGTTTCCAATGCCTGCTTGGTATTTTCCTATTACTTTTTCTGCGTATACCCCTAATCTTTCTCTCACAATCCTAGCAAATATCTTATAGCACACGTCCAGCAGGGCAATACCCCTGTAATTTTGCACCATCGTTGCATCCCCTTTTTTATATAATGGGATTATCCAGGCTCTGGCCCACACTTCAGGCATCTTTTCTTCTTTCCATATAAGTTCTATCAGTTCATACACCTTTTCTAGTAGTTTTCTTCCTTACGGCTTCAGCATTTCTGCACTTATTTCATTTTACCTTGGACTTTTATTGTTGTTCAATTTGCTTACAACTCTTTGCACTTCGTCTTTAGTTAGTTCGGCCATTCTTAATAATACTTTACTGTACATAAAAAATCTGATTCTTTACACAAAAATCGAATTTATTTTTGTTTTCCCGATCGCATTTACCACTTTTCCCATATAAATCAAATACATACTTATCCGCTGAATCGAAACTACTTAGTTGAATCAAGTTTTATTTATTTCTGCCGCTGGCACATACTTTTAAACCTCACCTCGGATCATGTAAAAGATTTATTAGTTTTCGTTGAATCAGAAAGTGCTCGCGAAGAATTTACCCGAAAATTCCACGCTCTCAGACAACAATGCAGCGAGTATTAAAGTTTATGAATTACGGTCTCAAGATGCGAACTGAGAAGATATTTGCCTTCGAATCTTAAATCGATTTGATATTACTGTATTGATGGGATCTCTTAACAAAATATGTCTGTTCAAGTTAATAGGAAAACGTTTTGTAATGAAAGACAACAATTATAATTATCTGAAATTTTATATTTATTAGACCTGGATCCCGCGTACTAAAAAAAATTGATTAATAGCAAGCTGAAAATTTGTTAATAGCTTAACGGTGCCTAGTCGGACAAATTTTGATATACAGGAACACTGGAACATGGGAAGTTTTAATTGTGGAACAGATTACAGGTTTCGAACTTCAGACTACGAAAAAGTTCCATGTATTTTGTCGGACAGAACTTCCAATTTATTTGTTACCATTTCATTAAACTCTCATGCAAAAACCAGACTGGTGTTTTTCACCAACTGGGAATTTTATTGAGTGAAACACGAAGAACATGTCAAATGACAGGATTCATATTGGTTAGTAATAGCAGTCTGATTGTTGCAAGAGAGTTTAATTAAAGGGTAACAAATCAATTGGATGTTCTGTCCGACAAAATACATAGGACGTTTTCGTAATCTGACGTTCCAAATTTTTAAACGGTTCCAAAATTAAAACTTCCCCTGTTCCAGTGGTTCCGTACAACATAGTTTACCCGACTAGACAGCGTTAAGCTATTAACAAATTTTCAGCTTGCTAGTAATCAACTTTTTTTTGGTACGCGGAATCCAGGCCTATATGTTTTATGTTCTGTATGGATTAAATTCACGCACACTTTTTTTTATGTTCTTCTTTTTCTTCCCTGAACTCCTTTTACCCGCCAGGGATTTTTTGTTGTCTTGTTGTCTATTCTCTTTTCCCATTTTTCTTTTGTTTATCGATATCGTATTCCTTTTTATGTAGTTCATCCCGCTGGCTTTACTTGCTTTGATAATATCGTTTATAGCCCGGTTATAGATAAATGAGAAATTTAAAGAGATAGACCAATTGGTGTACAAATGGTATTACCACTTGTACACCAATTGGTCTATCTCTTTAAATTTGTCATTTATCTATAACCGGGCTATACCAATCTTTTTCTTGGCCGTACTCTCTTTTATTTATTTACTTCTTTAGTTTCTAATATTATCTTTTGCCATCTTTCGTCTCCCACCTTCTGTACGTGACCAAACCATCCCAATTGTTGTCTGGTTATTTTAATTATGGATTGTTGGTCTAGTTATTTTTTTATTTGACTATTTCTGATTCTATCTTTGGTGGTGTTGCGTATTTTCCTCAATACTTTTATTTCAATAGCATTTTTAATTTACTTTTATGTTTTTTTTTGTTTATGTGATTTATTTTCTTCTTTCCGTTTATTGTTTTATTTAGCGTATAGTAAATTTTCTTAGATATTGCAACTGCCTGAATGATTAAGGTCTATGCCATTAAATAAAAAAAATTCTTAGATTGCTTTTGTTTATAGGCTATTTACAAATTGAATTTTCAAATTCAATTTGTATTCAAATTGTTGAGACCTCTTCTCGTTTTTGTGCTTTGTATGTTATAGTCCTTTGCTATCAAAATATCAAAACTAATTATCTTGCTTTTCTTGATATAACTGGAATATTTAACTTCTCTATATCTTCTGTCCATATCTTTACTAATTTTTCCATTTGTGACTGTTCTCTATAAGAACTGTATCATCTGCGTAGAACAGTGTTTTAACCTTCCGATGACCAACCTTTTTTTGTTACACGGATGACCAAGGGGGGGGGGGGAAATGACCCCAGGTTAAAAATGTCAAAAATGACAATTAACAAAAAAATTAAGTTTTTTTTATGGCATGGACTTTATGTAATTCAGCCAGTCACAACATGAGTATTAGTGTCATGTGTAGTGTGTATGTTGAGTAAGTGTCTTGTTACTTTGCACTAAGTCGACGTCATAAGCGTAAAACTACTTGGAATTACACATTATAGACGGTATTTTACTAAATATCAACTTCAGAATATATATTTTATTCGTGAAATATAGGGATTTTTTTAATTTCAAAATATGAGAATATCTAGAATGATATTAAATCAAATAAAAAAATAATAAGTTAAAAATTGAAAATAGTTTTGAATTTATTAAAGAAAAACATACGCTGGTGTCACAATTTCCCCCGCTTAGTCATCCGATGGTTAAGTTTTGTAGGGGTAAGTTGATTGTATCTGACTGTTGGTTTGGAAGGTCCTCGTTCTAGACCTCATAATTTTGTTTAATGTATCAATAATTATTATAAATAACAGAGAATCTATCTCCTTGTTCTTTCTCCTGTTTTATTTTCACTCTACTATGTTTATAATATATTAATTCTATTGGTTTACGTTTTTAGTTGTGTTGAACATTTTTCAAGTATTTTTATATCTATTGTGTTAAATCCAGATTTCATGTCTACGAATGTTGGTATTAGTTACTCCACGGTCTCCACCTTTCTCTCTTTTATGTTTTTGAGTACAAAATACTATTCGTTGTCTGTGTCTGTTTTCTGAAGGCTGCTTGTTCTTCTAGTTTTTTTTTTAATTTCGCTCTTAATTTATTCTTTATTATTTTAGTACATGGTTTGAATGCCAGTTATGTTAGACATATTGCTCTATAGTTCTGTTAGTTAGTTTGGTGACCCGTTTCTTATAAATTGGTAGAAAAAAATTGGTTTTCCAATTTTTTGGTAGTTTATTTTACTTCAATGCTTCATTACATATGATCCAGAACCCGTCTCTTGCTTCGTTGCCCATCCTTTTTATCATTTCCGGTTCTTTATTAATTATGTTTGTTGCTTCTATGACTTCTTCCTATATTTTTTATTTCCTCTTCTCTTCTTCCATTGAGCCTGAGTGTCATTTGATTTCAGTGTGTTTGTGTCTTCTTCTTATTTAAATTTACAAGAGTACCTAATAGTTCCTAGACTATTGTCATTTCGTGTGATTTAAGTTGTATCCTGTTATTTTCATTTTTTATGTCGTTTCTGTTCTATTGTGCCTTATTAATCCTCCTCCTCAGTCGTTTCCTCATTGCTAAATGTCGTAATTCCCTATAATACGAGCAACTATCTCTTTCCATCGGCTTCTGTCCTGAGCTTCCCTCATGGATTAAGAGAATGTTTTTCCACTGGCTTTTTGTACTTGATCCGTCCATCGAGTAGGTGAGCGACCTCTACTCCTGCGCCCTTCAACGTTCCCCGAAATTATAAGTCTCTCAAGATTATCATCACTTCTTCTTACAATATGGCCGAAAAATTTTAAGACGGTGGAGAGGCAAATAGAGGAAAGTCGAGACTGAATATTAAGCTCTTGGAGGATTGAGTGATTTGTTCTGTGTTCCGTCCATGAGATCCGAAGCATTCTTCTCCAGCACCACATTTCAAAGGCGTCATTCCTTTTTCTGTCGTCTGATTTCATTGTCCATGTTTCGGATCCGTAATTAAATATGGGAAAAATTAAGGCACGTACTAATCTTATTTTGGTGTTCTTCGACAAGGAGCGATCTTTCCAGATTTTCGATAATCGACGCATAGCGTTTTTGGCCATGCCTATTCTCCTACGTATTTCTGTTTCACAAGATCCTGTATTACTGATATAGGATCCTAGATAATTGAACTCGTTAACCACTTCAAACTGGTCTAAGGCTCCTGTTGTCTGAAGTAAATTTGAATAATCTACTATCGTAATTTTTGTTTTTTTGTTATTTGCATTAATCTTATTCCAAAAGAATTAATTTTAATTTTTATAATTTTTGTCAATTTTATTTGTATTGTTTAGTATTTATTTGTCTCTTTGATTCTTGGTTTGTACGTATCTTTTCCATGTATTTTTATCAGTGGTAGCAAACTTTTACTGGTTTGACCACTATTTTTTCGTTTTTAGTTGTTCATTATTCCCTTAATATGACAAGATTTTTTAGCTGATTCCTCTAGTACTTGCTTTGTTTCCATTTTTATCTAGTAAGCCTTCTTTTTTGTTTATATTTAGTTGGTGGCCCTTATATTGTTATTTAGTTTTATTATGTTTATCTTTCTACACTGTGTATTCTCTAATTCAATATCTGATTTTTGTATTATTTCCGCCATCACTAGTCCTATATATTGGTTGTTCAGTTTTTCTTTCTGTTTCCTATTTTCATAATATTGACTAATAAATTGAATGTTTTTTTATTGCACAAAAGTTTTTTACTTCATAATTAACAAAAGAAATCCAGGAAAAACACCTTTGTTGTTATGGCCATGTACAAATAATGGAGGAGCATCGACTGCCAAACCTGGCAACCCCAGGAAAGAAGGACAAAGGGGCAAAACTAACTGTATAAGAAAATAGGAGCTTTAAGGCACAGGACGCTGTAAATCGGTGTTATATACAATATAAAATTTTTAATCAATGAAATATATTATGTGTTTTTGATAAATTTTGTAAAAAAATTGTCATCTAAAGCGACTCATTTTGCAAGTGCTAGAGATATTTCAATATCAGTATTGATATTCACTTAACAAAAGCGCAGTATTAACCCTGTCCCTGTGTGTTTAACTGCTCAAAAATCTGAGTTTTTTGGAGTTTATTTGGTAAATGGATTTTCTGGAAATTCACTAGCATAATCGTAAGAAATAATAAAAAAATTAATAAACAACAATCGCTTAGGCCTTAGGCTAATGTAACATGAAATGTGATAGAAATGTGTACACGTTTTACCTATTTTCAATTTATATTATTCCATGCAATATGCACATCCATCAAGATTTTCTGACCAATAACAACACATTAGAAACCTGCGAGTGACTGATGAATTCGGTGAACATTTGTGGGTAGTTTCTATTCGTTTCGTCCTTATTAATTTAAGTGTGTCATAAAGCATGCATATTGCATGTAATAACTTCCGAAAGTCCATGAAAATTCTAACGATTTTCTTGACGCTCATTTTTGTCATTTAATGTGACACCATGAATTCCAAACGGTAAACAAAATTTTTATACAGGGTGGAAATCACTTTATGGATTAAAATTATCAATTTCTTTGTTTTAAAAATTTAAAACGCTTATTCAAAAAACGAGATTTTCAACGAAATAGTTATTTTCCTAACTAGTGCGGAAAGTGATATTTTCAAGCACGAGACTGCCGTTGACCCGAACGACGCGATAGTGGAGTTCGGGCAAGCAGTCGAGTGCGGGGGAGGCACTTTCCGAATGAGTTAGGAACAATATTTTTTCTAGGGCCGTACGTTTGGAAAAAAGCCACAAAAAATAGAGTTATATCAATTTTTATTTAGAAGTGAAAATACACAAATTAATTCTTTCTAAAACCAAACTTTCAATAAAATGGGTTACCACGACGACGATATTGGTTTCCATGACGACGATTCAAAACCATTGTAATTGTCTACTGATCTGACTTTTAAATATTATGTCAAAATAATTTTATCTCATCGAATTATCGCGCTTATTTCATTAAAACATGAACACAATAAGATAAATTTGAAATAAATTAGTAAATAATATCTAAATATTAGTTTATTGCATGTATTAAAATATATTATAATGCCATATTACAAGGTATTTTACTTTTCCGCACGCCGTGCGGGAAAATTTACTTTCACGCACGCCGTGCGGGAATTTCGGAAACGAAATGCGTGCGTGAAAGTGGCTCTTTTAGCTCGGCCGTAGAAAAATTTAGTTTTCGTTTATAAATTCGCGAAGTCGCATAATTCGCAAAAGAGTCTAAGAGTTAGTGAACCCTCCGAGTAACGATCTTCCTGCAAGGCTAGAAATTTGTATAGTGATAACTCATAGCACACCAAGACTAAAAACCATGACCTGGCAGGCATCAGCCCTGCACGTGTATCTACCAGGTGAATCGAAAAGTGAATAGATAGGGAAAAAACTTTCTTCTGTAAAGTTTAAATTTAAGTATGTGTTTGAGTAAGTCACTTAGAAGAAATGTGTACAATGACAGGCGATTCTGAACAGCAAAAGACCTTGCCAGGAAAGGGGAAATATTAGGGTTTTTCCCTAAAATTATTTTTTTTGCATCGAACATAGTTTTTTTAGGTTTTTGAATCATTCCAAACAGAAAAGGTCTTTAGTGACTTTTCTCTTAGGTTAATAGTTTTTGACATATAAGCGACTAAAAATTTAAAAATTGCGAAATCGGCCATTTTTAACCATGAATCGGATATTTAACTGAAAACTTCAATGTTGCCAAGGTAGGTAGATATTCTTTAAATATCGATTGATGAAATTCCAAAGAGTTTTTTGCAATACAATATCGAAAACCCCTTTGTTTTTTAATTGCTAATCAAGCGGACGCGACACTGTAGTACGTGAGGCCGTTTGAATTTGCATAAATTCATTATCTCGAGAATGGGCAAAATTAAAGAGAAATTCTCAGACAAGTCGATTTTTATTTTTAAATTATTACTTTTTGGCATATACATATATAATTCTAGTGACGTTATCCATCTGGGCGTGATGACGCAATCGATAATTTTTTAAATTATGGTAGGGGTTGTGTGATAGCTCATTTGAAAGCTATTTAATTCTCTATTCAGTAATATAAACATATTTATACAGGGTGTACAAAAATTTTTTTTTATTAAATTAATTTATACAACAAGAAGAAAAAATTTTTGCACGCCCTGTATAAATCATTATGTTAACGTTTATACTACTAAATAGAAAATTAAATAACCTTTCAAATGAGCTATCACACAACTTCTACTCTCATTTAAAAATCATCGATTACGTCATCACGCCCAGATGGATGACGTCACTAGTATTATATATATATATATATATATATATATATATATATATATATATATATATATATATATATATATACAAGGAGAGGTTAACGCGAGTTAATAGATATCGGCATGGCTCGCAACAATGAAAATACAAAATATGCATAAGATGGAATGCAACCACAGACACGTGTTTCTGACTTATTAGTCGTCATCAGTATGGTATAGCCAAACAGGAGCAACGAAACCAATTTGTGGCTGTAATGTTAGAAGACCCTCAGGATTCGAGAGCAACAACTAACACATCCACGGAGGAAGCTACAGCTACCTGAGTACAGCAATGCCAAACGTTTAAAACGTTTTAAAATCAAACAAGGAGAGGTTAACGCGAGTTAATAGATATCGGCATGGCTCGCAACAATGAAAATACAAAATATGCATAAGATGGAATGCAACCACAGACACGTGTTTCTGACTTATTAGTCGTCATCAGTATGGTATAGCCAAACAGGAGCAACGAAACCAATTTGTGGCTGTAATGTTAGAAGACCCTCAGGATTCGAGAGCAACAACTAACACATCCACGGAGGAAGCTACAGCTACCTGAGTACAGCAATGCCAAACGTTTAAAACGTTTTAAAATCAAACAAGGAGAGGTTAACGCGAGTTAATAGATATCGGCATGGCTCGCAACAATGAAACTGTTTGGCTATACCATACTGATGACGACTAATAAGTCAGAAACACGTGTCTGTGGTTGCATTCCATCTTATGCATATTTTGTATTTTCATTGTTGCGAGCCATGCCGATATCTATTAACTCGCGTTAACCTCTCCTTGTTTGATTTTAAAACGTTTTAAACGTTTGGCATTGCTGTACTCAGGTAGCTGTAGCTTCCTCCGTGGATGTGTTAGTTGTTGCTCTCGAATCCTGAGGGTCTTCTAACATTACAGCCACAAATTGGTTTCGTTGCTCCTGTTTGGCTATACCATACTGATGACGACTAATAAGTCAGAAACACGTGTCTGTGGTTGCATTCCATCTTATGCATATTTTGTATTTTCATTGTTGCGAGCCATGCCGATATCTATTAACTCGCGTTAACCTCTCCTTGTTTGATTTTAAAACGTTTTAAACGTTTGGCATTGCTGTACTCAGGTAGCTGTAGCTTCCTCCGTGGATGTGTTAGTTGTTGCTCTCGAATCCTGAGGGTCTTCTAACATTACAGCCACAAATTGGTTTCGTTTGCTCCTGTTTGGCTATACCATACTGATGACGACTAATAAGTCAGAAACACGTGTCTGTGGTTGCATTCCATCTTATGCATATTTTGTATTTTCATTGTTGCGAGCCATGCCGATATCTATTAACTCGCGTTAACCTCTCCTTGTTTGATTTTAAAACGTTTTAAACGTTTGGCATTGCTGTACTCAGGTAGCTGTAGCTTCCTCCGTGGATGTGTTAGTTGTTGCTCTCGAATCCTGAGGGTCTTCTAACATTACAGCCACAAATTGGTTTCGTTGCTCCTGTTTGGCTATACCATACTGATGACGACTAATAAGTCAGAAACACGTGTCTGTGGTTGCATTCCATCTTATGCATATTTTGTATATATATATTTACTCCCAGCGTATGAAGTGAGCCACATATCAAAAGAAACTGCGGTTGAAGTGAGGTCCTGTACAAAGTGAGGTCCAGTATACGGACCTCACTTAGTCAATCAATGTAAGACTTTTTCGTAGACATGTACTGATAGCAAACACTGTTTTTTTACAAAAAAAAGTGGGACCTCACTTTGTATGGTCCACATCAATTTTTAGTTCAGAGATTTTCCACATAGAGGCGCTGACTTTGGCGTATATTTTCTAACCATGTATATTCTATGCCCTGTTGAATAACTTACGATACACATAGTGAGGACCATACAACTGGCAACATCTGTTCAACCAATCTTTAAAACAGTGGATCGTCAATCGTCGCATAAATTCAAACAGTACAAAAATGTTTAATACTTTAATCCTTTTTGAGAGCGTAGGCGCAAAATTTCGGTCGAGTTCTTTTTAAACGCATTTATTTTTTTCGAATCCTGAGATAACTAATAGGTATTTTTAAAAAATTTAAACGCAAAATAGAAGACTACATTATTCCCGAGGGCAGAAAGTCCCTTATAATGAACACAAAGTTTCTTTTGTAATATATATTTAAAATTAAAAATCAGACTATTTTTTTTCACTCCAGTGACTTATTAAAATAAATATTATAGAAGTTCTCAAGGACTTTCGACCACGGATAATACAGTAATATTTCTTTCTGCGTTTAAATGTTTTAAAAATACTTAAGGTTTTCTCAGTATTCGAAAAAAATGAACGCATTTAAAAATAATTCGAGCGAAATTTTTGCGCATATGCTCTCAGAAAGGCTTAAAATACTATAAATTTTTGTAATCAGTATTTCAATAGTTATTTATGATATAAGTGTTAAAAGTACACGTTTAAGGCACGCATGTGAAAGTTTGCAGAATGAGCGACAGCGAGTTCTGCAATTCACATGAGTGCCTTAAAAATGCACTTTTTAACACGCATATCATGCAATATTTTTTCTACAAACGTAATTACAGGACAATATCTACAAAAACTTTTACTTGAACTTGACTGACATTCCATTTTTATATTTTTTTGATATTACATCAAAATTGCCTATACGATCAATACGAATTGCAGTGCCATAAAAATTTTAAAGCTCTAGTGCCTTAAAGCAGCGCCTAATAAAGGGGCGGGCGAGCCGGGCGACCGCCCGGGGCGCCAGAATTTGGGGGCGCCAAATTTTGAGAGACGCTGATATATAAATATAATATTTGCCCCTATCCGTGGCTCAGTGGTAAGAGCGCCTACCTTTGGATCGAAAAAATCCGAAAGGTTGTGGGTTCGAATCTCACCAGGGTCGGAAATTTTTCATTTATTATAAATTAATAAATGAATAGTTTCTGTCCTCGTGGGATCGGTTCTCACCGGAGGGACCGCAGACGTTCGGATACAATTAGCGTCTCTTTGCAAAGACAATGACGTCGACATTGCAAAGTAACAAGCCACTTACTCAACACACTACTTACACATGAAACTAGGTACATAACTGTTCAAAATTACCGTACCTACCATGCCAATGGCCATTAGTTGCCGAGGCATTAGCTAAACAAAAAAAAATATAATATTTTTTACATTCACTATTTTTTGGACTTTATAGATTATCTTTGGGCTAATATTACTCCTAAGACAATTAATATTAAATAATTGTAACAATAAGAAAACTATTTCTAGCTCACAAAAATTCTCTAATAAAAATAATGCAACCTAAAAATTGTTATGGCTTTTAAAGGTCATTTGTCAGGTAATACCTATCACTTTTATGGTATTACAATGTTATACATACATACTTAAAATACACGAAGATCAGATTTACGAAGTATCAACAAATTTATGAATAGTCAGTGATATTATTATACTGCTGCTTGTCATTATAGCCTCAATGGTTAAATAGTTTTGTCTTCCTGTTTTGTAAACTTTGCTTTATCAACATTATCGTGTGTCCGTGGGTGTGTAATTTGAAATAAAAAAAAACAAACCAGGTATATCTATATGAATTAGAATTGACAAGTTCTTTTTCATAATATGAATATATAGAAATTTATTTCGAATACTTTGTACGCGTTAAGATGTTTCACTTTTTGCATAAAAACGGCACGAACGACGTATGAAAAAAAGGAATAATAGATTTTTGTATATATCATAAATTGAACGAGTAATTCCAAAATGATTTGTTATTTGAAGTATCTCAGTGGCATACTATGTTTTTGTTTAAAAAAATTCACACCATTTCAACAGTAGATATAAAATTATTAATTTTATGTCAAAAAATGCGCAATAATTACCTCTTAATTAAAACACATCAAATTTCATTTGCATATCTGAACCGGTTTTAGAACAATAAAGAAATCGTCAGTTTGTAAGAAAAATGTCAACACCCCATATCTCGGAAACGAAGTATTTGCTGACATACGCTTATAGAGCAAACTGTCATTATTTTTTCATATAGAATTAACTGTTAAAGTTTGTCGCATTTATTTAGAAACATCCTGTTTTTTCTTGACCACCCTGGATTTCCATAGTTTTTCCTGTATTATTTCACTTGACCGTTATTTTCAGTTCTTTCTGTTTTTCCAGTCCTGCAGGTTTCTTTTCTAATATTGCTTCGTCCATTTTATCTCTAAAAGATTTTCGGGGTCTGTCTCTCTTCCTTCTTCCTATCGGGCTCCAATCTGTTATTCTGTTTATCAACGATTTTGGTCTGCTCTTCTGCCATATCCGTACCAGGTTAATCTCTTTTGTCCTATGTTGTCTATTATCCCTTGAATTCATTACCATTATTTTCTTAATCTCTATGTTATTTATTCTATCCCTTCTACAGCTTCTACTTAGGTATTCGATCTCTGTTGCTCTTATTTTGCATTTGGTTTTCGTATTTTTTATTCAATTTTCACACCCATTATTCAGAATACTTTTTGTCATGGTGTTATATTATATTCTTCTTTTTGTTTTTATACTGATGTTCTTATCCCACAGTACCGGGTTTAATTTTAGTATGCAGCATATTGTTTGTCCTAGTAACTCGATACCTAAAACCATAGCTTGGTTCTATAGGTATCGAGTCATAGAGATAATAAAAAGCTCATGAGATAATAAAAAAAAATAACGAATGATTTTATTTGAATTTGCATAGATGATTGTAAGGCCAAGGATATCACAACGGCTCTAAAAGGAAGAGAAAAAATAAAGATGTACAAGCTCGCGTTTGTAAAGAATATCCGCATGCTATTTTATGCTAAGTGGATGCCACTCCCTCAATTTAGTTATTGGGGATGCAGCTATATCTTGCGCACAATCAACATGTTTTTTGGTCTTGTAGAAGATTTATACACATTAAATGATATAAATGAGTCAGATTAAATAAATTATTAGACGAATTTTTTGCTAAGCAACAACATTTTTGTTTAATTTAGTAGTATTTTGTATTTTGACAACGACACCCGATTTGGGCGTCGAAACGATAATAAAATTATTTTTTTCAATTTAATTGTGGCTTATTTTCCATCTAAATAGTTATTTATACACATTTTTTACTGGTTGTTGATAATGTGCATTTATCTTTTACCTCGCTTCTTCGTCGCTTGAACTTAAAATGTGCTCGCTATGCTATGCCCTATGTTGGATAAGTTATAAGTAATAACTATCCTATTATTTTTTAAATAAATATATTTTTACATAGTTCTTTATGGTAAAATTTTGATTTTTGTCTATTTTTTTATATTTGCAGTAAATTTGTATATTCTTATATGAAGGGGCGCCAAATTTTATTTTGCCAGGGGCGCTCAGAACCCTAAAACCGGCCCTGCCTTAAAGTAGCATTTTTAACGCACGTATGGAGTTCTAAAAATTGCATTTTTAACACGGTTGTAGAAAAAAGCCTTTAAATGAGGTGTCACATGATGTACTTACTTTCCTATTTAAAAAAATCAAAGTTGCGCCTGTCACCTGAAGAAGAGGGATCGCGTAAAGTTCGAAACATTGACGCTATAATATACTATGATTATTTTAAAAATCGACCTATCCGAGCGTTTTTCTTATGTGCTAAAAATAAATAAGTTAATAAGGGGGGTAAAACTTATTCCAGCGAACTGTATTTGTAACAACCAAGGTAGGGATGGCGGTTGTTGAACAAAAAACCGGTTTTCGGTTATACCGGTTTTTTACTTACGGTTTAACCTGACGGTTATAACTGGTCAAAAAAAGCGGTTGTTCCAAAAACCATTTTTCGGTTTTTTTAATCAGAAGCAAATACTCGATAGGTTATAATGTTAATATAATGTTATATGTTACATACATTTATATTGCAATTCAGTTTGCTCAATTTTCCTCCCGAAAAATTCCCCAACCAATTCAACCTATAAAAATTTTCCCATGTGCTTTCAAATTACCCTAAAAATGGGCGAAAGTACCCCAATCTGGCATCTCTGATTCGTCGCTCGTTGTAGACGGCGTCGGTGTATATTGCGTTGTCAATTGGGATATTCCCAAAACTCCCAAAAGTGATGATCCTACCGATCTACCGACATGTCCCTAGGATCTATCGAGTTTAAAAAAATATCCAAATGACATATTTTACTTAAGAGGAAACAGTAGCGATCAACAGGTAGCGAAAACGCGTTCCAAGATTGCGGCTGTAATTTTGAATATTTTTTCGAGATATGTGGCACACCTATTCGTAATATAATAAAGAATGGCGGTACAGAGCCCAATTTAAAAAATATATTAATATGTGGAAATTACTCTGTAATTAAATACAATATTAAAAAAACGAGCCTGTACCGCCACTAAGAAGAACAAAAAAATACATTTTCTTCAAATAAACTTTTTTATCCGATGTCTAGATTTTGTGTCATTTTGGAACTACTAAAATTTTTTATTTCATTATTAGTTCCAAAATGACACAAAATCTAGGCATCTGATAAAAAAGTTTATTTGAAGAAAGTGTATTTTTTTGTTCTTCTTAATGGCGGTACAGACTCGTTTTTTTAATATTGTATTTATTTACAGAGTAATTTCCACATATTAATATATTTTTCAAATTGGGCTCTGTACCGCCATTCTTTATTATATTACAAATACGTGTGCCAAATATCTCGAAAAAATATTCAAAATTACAGCCTCAATCTTGGAACGCGTTTTGGCTACCTGTTGATCGCTACTGTATCACCTTAAAAATAAATTCGATAAACCAATTCATCATTTATTGCCATCAAAAAATTTCAGTAGGTAGTATTTTTTAACACGTTTGTATAATACCTTTCATTTCCTAAGAATTATGTATTATTTAAAAATTACATAATGGAGATTTCTAATCGTATTTCGGTATTCACATTTCATACAAGTCTCAAAGTACTCAAGTATAAACAATTTTTAGATGATTTTGGGAATATCGATTTCAAGCAGATCACTTACCTTTTTATGGAAATAGGTATTCATGTGTTTCATAAAAGCTGATGTGACACTTTCGTCCAATTCTTTATTAGTAAATAAAAGTTGAATTATTATGGTTGTTTGGGTTAATAATTACTTCGCATATTATTTATAATACATATATAGTAGGGGAGCAAAGTATGCTAAATGTGCAGTCACTCGAGCGCTTTGAGGACCTATTGGGTTGTGATTATTAGGTTCTAAAACCAAAAAAGTTAAGTAAAATTTTCCATTTTAGTGGGGACTTTCCATATTTTAATTTAATTTTCCATTTCCAACACCCGTTTTCTCCGATTATAGCGCCACCTATCCGTAATTAGAAAAAACGTTTCGAATAAAAGTTGCTTATTTTTACGCAAAGAATCCAAATCTGAAATAAAAAAAGGAGTTCCTATTTAAGATTTTAAAGTAACCCCCCCCCACCTCCGTGGGGGTCGTGTTTGGTACCATTCGATAGATTTCAGAAAAAATATTCAGAAATTGTAGTGTATTACCTATAAGAAGTTACCGTTAAGCCGGGTCCAGACTATGTAACAAAACATGTTAAATAACAAAGTTTTGTAACTTGTTACAAAATTTTAAATAAACAAGTTTTAAAACACAGTGTTGTATAACATTTTTCTGGTTATATAGCATGTTTTATGTTATCCAACAGATGTCGGTAAACATCAAAGAAAGTTATAAAACCGCACCGCGACTGATCTACACCTAAAAACATGTTATTGAAACATTTCTCTGGGATAGTACCTACGCGAGCAGCAACCGTTGGAGTCATATCGCCTTGTTCATTCTGGAGTGATTGTGCTAGATTTTTCTTTGCTCTGTTCACGTAGGGTTATTTACGCGATGAAATTGTCGAAAGAACTGACTACTCATTTAATTGAGCTATTTCGTAAGTAACGAGTATTATGGGACTGCTATGGGATGAGCTACATTTATTGATTTAAAAAACAAATAAAAAACACGATGAATAGACTGAAATAGAAGTGAAAATAGATACAGAAACTGTAGTTAAAACTAATGCACGTACGCCTATAACTCAAGCCAACAAAAGAAAAGCAGTACGCGGAACCTTAACAGCAAATCGGTGCAAATCAACTCTAAATTTGACATAAATACTATTCTCTACAGAGCAGAGTGTTCAGACATAAAACCTGTAACATTCACTTCATTCGCTACACAGATGCATACTGCTTCATCAGCTACTCAAACAGGCACTCAATCATACAATATATCTGAGCCTTTCTATTCCGTCTACTACACCTACATCCGCTACTTCTCCAGCTACACCAATTCAAACAGACAGTGACACTCAATCATGAACAGGTGAAGACGATAATACTGAGGAATTAAATTTTACAGAAATGTTATACTTCCTCTCTGAAACAATGAGTAAAAAGGTTAAAAAATATACTTTGCTAATAATATAACTGTTAATCTTTCTCTTACTGGAATTGCATCTCGAAATGTCTTTCCTGCCTATTTTATGGCCGATTTCATTTATAAGAAATTCAAAATCAGAACTTTCTATTCTTAAGAAGTATTTAAAACTGCCATCACATTTAATGTCTCCTGTCGATGGGTCTATGTTATCTCTTTCCAGATCAGCTAAAAGAGCTGTACCACTACCTATATTTTGCTCGAGCTGCTAATGAAGGACACATCCAAAATATTAATTTAACACGCCGGTGTCGCCTCCACAATATTACACAAGCTGCTGTTGCTATGAAGAGATCCTCCATACTTATATGACGCAATTTTATATACTACCTAACCTACCAGCTATCCATCTAAAATGCTGCAAAATTTATGCGCATGTTGTTGTTTTGTTTTTTGTTATATAGTCTGGATACTCACGCTATATTATAACAAGTTACATAACAAAGTTGTACAACAAATTTGTTGTACAACTTTGTTATTAGCATGTTTTGTTACATAGTCTACACCCGGCTTTAAAAGTTCCCCGTTTCAGGAAAAAATATTGTCTAAGAGCGATAGCCTAGTGACCTAGTGGGTAGACCTCGGATCTCGGATTCGTAAAGCAGAGGTTTCGATTTCAAATCCGGGGTGTGGATCTCCGATTTTTTTATTTATTGTTACTGCATTCATGTCTGTAGACAATGTTGCAATCTATTATGAGCACAATAAAAAAATATAGTAATAAAATAATAAATAAATATTTAAAAAAAAACAAGAAAAAAAAATACAATCACTGGAAGCGAAACTAAACAATACGGAAGAAATATAACCACTGGATTCGGAACTGGATATGGAACTGGATAATATTAGAAAACTGATATTATAATATGTAAGCACTACGAGCCTAGTAGGCCCATGGCTTGATGTACTATTCTTTTCCACTCCCTTTTGTCAGTCGCTTTTGTTTCCCAGTTCCTTAAGTTAATTCTTCTCATATCTTCTCTAACTCCATTACTCCATCGTGACCTCGGTCTTCCTCTTCGTCTTTTCCCTGCCAATGCACTAGATAGTACCATTCTGAGAATTCTAGATGGAATCATCCTCTGCACATGGCCCAACCATCTAAGTCTTTGCGACTTAATTACTGCTAGTATGTTAGGATCTTGATAGAGCTCAGTTAGTTCCTTATTTGTTCTTCTTACCCATTGTCCATTTAAGTTTTTCCCACCGAAGATTTTGCGCAGTATTTTCCTCTCCCAAACTAATAACAACTCTTGATGTTTTTTTGTTGTGACCCATGTTTCAGAAGCATACGTTACTATCGGCCTTATTACGGTCTTGTAAGTTCTTAGTTTTGCTCTTCGTGATATATGTTTACTTCTTAACAACCCATTAAAAGCAAATATAGCGCGGTTGCCCGACATAATTCTCTTTTGTATTTTTTCTTCACAGTTAGGATCTCTTGTGAAGACAGTTCCTAAGTACTCAAATCTCTCAACTTCTTCGAATTTATACTGTGTTCCCTTCGCTGTTGTCATTGTTATGTATTGCCCCCGAACGAATTGCTTATTTGTCCATTCCATATACTTTGTTTTTGCTTCATTTATATACAATCCTTTGGTTGCTGCCCTCTCCTCGAGTTTCATGAGTGTTTCTATAAGTTCTATTTTGCTCCTAGCCAAGATTACCAAATCGTCTGCGAATGCCAAGCACTGATGTTTTTTGTGGTAGATCAGACCTGTTCTATTAATGTTTGCTTCCTATATAACCTTTTCTAGTAATATGCTAAACATTATAGACGATAATGGATCACCCTGTCGCAGTCCTTGTTTGACCTCAAAGCTTTCTGTTATAGTATTGTTTATCTTGACTTTATCATACTGATAAATCATACTGATATTGTTTAAAAACACTAATAATATTGATATAAAATGTTAATCAATTTTATTTATTGTTATAAGAATCAAAGGTAAATATGATTAGGCGAATGAAGCCTTAGGTTTCGCAGTCAATATCCCAACCACACACACATGTTGCAATCTATTTCAATACGGTTTATAGTACAAACTATACATTTAATATCAAAATAGTGGGATATATTTTTTTAGTTGAGGACACTTGGTCACATTGCATTGTTTCAGGATAAGGTGAAATATCTTCAATAAATGGAAAAAAGCATGTATGTCATATATTATAATACTTTCTATACTCTTAATATGCAGTCTCGTATAAATTTGTAGTGACATGATTTTAAGTATAAGAACAAGAAGCTTGCAACAATTTTCAGAGAAAATAGAAAACTAAAACTATTTTAAAATGATTATTCGAAATAAAACATATGCACATATTCACTGTATTTGCCATCTAGTGGAATAACTGTAAAATTAAGTCAGTAAAAAAGGTACATTAAGTTTAATTAAATTAAGTAAATCACCTTGTATACTAAAATTAAGGTTGGAAAATTGTTATTTCAAAATGAAAATCGACAGGGGCAACAGTACCTATACTAAAATACACTCTGTATAGATAATTATGTCAATGTTAATAATACTGGATAGAGAATTGAATATCCTTTCAAATGAGCTAGCACACGCCCCTCTTCCCTATTTAAAAATAAGGGGTGGGGGAAATGGAAGGGAGGGGGTTGACAAATGACAGATATGTATGTACCGTAAAAACTGTGTTCCCCTTAGATCAAAAGTCGGGCTATTATATTTATATATTAAGTTCAATATAAATTTCACATAACTGAACTATCACTGTATCCTCCATTTTGATTATTATTGTTCTCAACTAACGCTATTTTCAAAATTCTTGCTTTCCTATCCATCTTTAACGTAAATTATTAAAAAATATAAAACTATTTCTTTATTAACGCTAGTCTCCGATAAGGCTACCGTGATTTAATGCTGAGGTACTAAAATGTTATAAAATTAACAAACAGTACGAGCAAGAACAAAGAGTCCACATCCTTCTTATAACTACAAGTGACTGAAACATCGAAACAATAATAATTCTTACTGTGTTATACAGAAAAAGGCAGTAGAAACGATTAATCTCATATTTATCGACAACACTGTATGGTCCTCACTTGATGAGCTGTAAGGAAATATACACGTAAAGTTGTCCTTATTTTGTGCGCATAACGAAAAAGTATATACAGTCTCACTTTAATAGCTGCGTATAATGGCCTCACTTGGGTGGCAATATACTTGAACCATACGGGGCACACATACGTAATTTTTTTTGTGTATACTCGTCATTTTTTAATTGCTATTTACTTGTCAAGGTCACTATGAAGAGTTGAAACGATTATGTCTACGTTTTCTACCGGTCCTCACTAAGTGCGCGTAATGTCAGGACCTCACTTTGATATCTGTGCATAATATATATATATATATATATATATATATATATATATATATATATATATATATATATATATATATATATATATGCCAAAAAGTCCTAATTTAAAAATAAAAATCGACCTGTCTGAGGATTTCTCTGCAAATTTTCCCATTCTAGAGATAATGAATTTATCCAAACTCAAACGTTCTCACATATACTACAGCGCCGCGCCCGCTTGATTAGCAATTAAAAAACAAAGGGGTTTTCGATACTGTATTGTAAAAAACTCTTCGGAATTTCATCAATCGATGTTTAAAGAATATCTACCTACTTTGGCAACATTGAAATTTTCAGTTAAATGCCCAATTCAGGGTTAAAAATGACCGATTTCGCAATTTTTAAATATTTAATCGCTTATAATATGTCAAAAACTATTAACCTAAGACAAAAGTCATTAAAGACCTTTTCTGTTTGGAACGAATAAAAAAACCTAAAAAACTTTGTTCGATGCAAAAAAAATAATTTTAGGAAAAAACCCTTATCTTTCCCCTCGTCTGGCAAGGTTTTATGCTGTTCAGAGCCGCCTGTCATTGCACACATTTCTTCCAAGTGACTAACTCAAACACATACCTAAATTTAAACTTTACAGGAGAATTTTTTTTGCCCCTTAACTATGCACTTTTCAATTCACCTGGTAAATACTCGTGCAGGGCTGATACCTGCCAGGTCATGGTTTTTAGCCTTGGTCTGCTGTGAATTATCACTATACAAGATATGAAAGACAGTTTCCGCATGAGTTAAGAACAATATTTAATATTTTTTCTAGGGCGTACGTTCGGAAAAAACCACAACAAATAGATTTATACTAATTTTTATTTAAGAGTGAACATACAAAAATTAATACGTTCTTTGACAAGGTTGTCAAAACCAAACTTTCAATAAGATTGGTTACCATGACGACGATATTGGTTTCCAGTTTTGCCCTGAGGGTGACTTTCACCCCTGCTCGGGGGTG
Organism: Diabrotica virgifera virgifera; assembly: GCF_917563875.1. Lineage (NCBI taxonomy): Eukaryota > Metazoa > Arthropoda > Insecta > Coleoptera > Chrysomelidae > Diabrotica > Diabrotica virgifera. The sequence continues at coordinate 130,842,318 of NC_065446.1, forward strand.
AAAAGCATGCGTTCAAAATAAGTCCGGAATTGGAATTCGTAAATATCAATTCGATTTTTAATAGTCCATTCACTAACCCAGGGTGCTTAGGTGACCACCCCTTCTCGGGGGTGAAAAACATAGGTTCAAAATACGTCCGGAAGTGGATAAACTGACCAATTTTAAGCAACTTTTGTTCTATAGTCATATAGTCTAAGTCATAACTTTTCGAGTTATTTGCGAGTGAATATGTCCATTTTTAACAAAAAAAAAATCATGTTTTTGGGCGGTTTTTCGCAAATAGTTGACTTGAGAAGAGTTGTAGCTAATGAAAAGTGGTTTCTTATTCGTAAAATTCCAAATCGAATATTTCAACGCGAAATTTCCAAAAAATTTAAGTACATTTATCATTTTTTGGTAAAAAATATCACCTCCTAATTTAGCAACCCAAATGAAATTAATCGTTACCGCATGCACAAGTTACTATATACAGGGTGGGGCATTAGTATGACATAGTCCAATTACTCGTTTGTCGTAAGAGATACGAAAAAAAGTTATTTAGGTAAAAGTTGGGGCACTGATAGGACCATAATTTAAAAATATTTTCAAATATACAGGGGCGTGCGTATTGACAGGGTGACACAAACTTTTGTTTTTTTTTAATAGAACACCCTGTATATTTTTACATTTTTACATTTTTGGACTTTCCCCAATGTTTCCATTCTTAAAATATATGGTTTTGTAATATTATACGAGGTAGTTTAAAAGTTAATTACGTTTTTTTGTTAATTTCGTAGCAATATTTACACCCGGTAGAATTGTAGTGATTTGACATAAAATTTTTATTTTACGTTCAAACGATTTTCAATATAGTCTACTATTGTTAAACATTAACAGTATAGCGAAATGTTAAATTTTAGTATACAGGGTTGGTCGAAACTCGGAATGAGTATTTTCTTAGTTTTCTTAAATGGAACACCCTGTATTTTAGTATTGTAATGAAATGCTATTTTTTGGTACATTTTTATTTCTTAAGCATTCCCTATACCTAAGTGCTTTAATTTGTAAGTTATTTGTGATTATTTAAGCCAAACATTAATTGCAAGAAAAATTACGTGAAATTTTATTAGGTGGCCGTGAAAATATTCAATAAAAAATAATTTTTCGAAAAAAAATACATCATGATCTGGCCTGATCCTTAATTTATTAATATTGGATGAGATATCCAAATAAATTCGTAGTTAAGATTGTTAGTGTGCAAAATATTAATAAAAACATACAATATTCTACCTAGTCGGCTATGACACTAAATTTCCTTAAAAATTTGATATTATACTATTTTTATAGTTCCATTTGCTTTGTTACCATTACTAATATGAATTTTTCTAACGAGGAACTTATTAATAAGATTTTTGTGCTATAACAAAAATGTGCTACTAGCAATAAGAATTTTTCACCAGAAATTCCCCTGATAGACAACAACTAAGAAAAGAAACGTTTAAAAATATACTAGAACGGTTTCAACGGACTGGACCCTTAGATTATGATAAATCTGATCGAACAAAAACTATTGTCAGTGAAGAAAACAGGAATTAAATGTAATTCTTAGTGTCACTGAGGATCTGCATATTAGTACGTACAACCGTTCTTACAATCTAAGTATCTGGTCTGTTGAGACCATTTTAGTATACTTTCAAAAGATTCTCTTTTTGGTTGTCGTCTATAAGGGAATTGCTGATGATAAATTTTTATTTCAAGTAGCTCATTTTTGTTATACTCTCCTAGCACAAAGCCATTTTAATCAGTTCCTCATTAGAAAAATTAATATTAGTAATGGTAACAAATCAACTGGAACTAAGTATAATGTCAAATGTTTAAGCAAATTTTGTGTCATAGCCAACTTAAAAGAATTTTTTATGTTTGATTAATATTTTAAGCACCAACAACCTTAACTACGAATGTATTTGTATATCTCATCCAACAGTAATAAATTAAGGATCAGACTAGAGTATTATGTATTTTTTTTTAATTATTTTTGATTGGATATTTCCACGGCCTCCTAATAAAATTCCACGTAATTTTTGTTGCAATTAATGTTTGGCTTAAAGAATCACGAATGACTTACAAATTAAAGCCCTTAACTATAAAGCCCATACTAAAATACAGGGTGTTCCATTTAAGAAAACTCAGAAAATACTCATTCCGAGTTTCGACCCACCCTGTATACTAAAATTTAACATTTCGCTATACTGTTAATAAGTAACAGTAGTAGACTATATTAAAAATCGTTTGAATATAAATAGACAATTTGATGTCAAATCACTACAATTCTACAGGGTGTAGATATTGCTACGAAATTAACAAAAAAACGTTATTAACTTTTAAATTACCTCGTATAATATTACAAAACCATACATTTTAAGAAGGGAAACATTGAGTAGAATCAAAAAATATAAAAACATATAGGGTGTTCCATTAAAAAAAAACATATATTTATGTCACCCTGTCAACACGGACGCCCCTGCATATTTGAAAATATTTTTAAATTATGGTACTGTGTGTGCCCCAACTTTTACCTAAATAACTTTTTTTCGTATCTTTTACGACAAACGAGTAATTGGACTTTGTCACACTAATGCCCCACCCTGTATTTATATATTTTTGTAGCTCAACAGGCCTTAAAGGCCATGGCCTGGAATTACGCCATGATTTTCCAATTTGTTATCCCGATTGTTTCCAGATCTTCCTTACACGCTTCTAGCCAGTTTTTTCTTGGTCGTCATCTTCTCCTCTTTCCTTCCCCTCTTGTCAGCGAGTCCTTTGCCCACCTTCCGTGCGCCATCCTCGCAAGGTGACCTAGCCAACTAAGTCTCTTTATTCTGACTATCTGGCTTATTTCTAGTTTCCTATACAGCTCTCTGATCTTTGCATTTGTTCGTCTCCTCCAAACATTTTCATCGTCTTTTACTCCCCCGAAAATCTTCCTTAGGACACTCCGCTCCCAGATATTCAGCATATTTTCTTGATTCTTGTTCATGACCCATGTTTCGCTTCCGTAAAGGACTTTGGGATGGATTACTGTTCGGTATAATCCCAATTTTGCCTATCTGGACATATTTTTTGCTCCTAGGAGTTTATGCAGTGCTCCGAGAGTCTTCCTTCCTCTCGAAATTCTTTTCTCAATTTCTTGGCATTCTTCCCCCTTACTTGTTATAGTTACTCCTAGGTACTCAAACTCCGTCACCTTTTTGAAGCAATACTCTTTACTGGCGTTGTCTGTGGTAACCTTCAGTGGTGTTTCTTCCCATTTCCATATACTTTGTTTTTGGCTCGTTAATCCTCAGTCTATACTGCTCCTTAGCCTTTACTTCAAAGAGTTTGAAAATCCTCAGCAGTTCCCTTTCAGTTCTTGCCATTAGCACTACATCGTCCGCAAAGGACAGCACCTGGCTTCTGTTGTTATAAATCATACCTTTCGTTCGTATTCCACTCTCTCTCTCTCTCTCTCTCTCTCTCTCTCTCTCTCTCTCTCTCTCTCTCTCTCTCTCTCTCTCTCCCTCTCTCTCTCTCTCGCTCTCTCTCTCTCTCTCTCTCTCTCTCTCTCTCTCTCTCTCTCTCTATCTCTCTCTCAATATTGTCTCTCAAGAAATTGAAGAGCACTGTGGACAGCGGATCTCCCTGCTTTAATCCTCTTTTAACTAACTTCAAATTTTCCTGTTAGGTTTCCTTCTATCCTGACCCTATTATTAATTAGGTCATTCTTGGTCTCCATTAAGGTCATTTTTACTAGACTAATCGTCTTTTCCGGAATTACGAGTGCCCTTAATGCCTGGTACAGACGCCTTCCTAAGATTTAGCTTTAACTGTTGCTCGTACGTACTGCTCTGAATCATTTTTAACACAATTATTTGATCTATGGTGGATCTGCCCCTTTTGAATCCTCCCTGGTATTCACCAATATGCTCGTTTAAGTGCCTTTCCAATATGCATCTATGACTCTGGCGAGTACCTTATATGTTACGTCTAGGAGAGTGATACCCCTGTAATTCTCGCATACTGCCCTGTCTCCCTTCTTATGAATGGGACATACTATTGCCTCTCTCCATACTTCCGGGATTTCCTCTCGCTCCTAGATTTCCGTCAGCAGGCTACATATTGGCGTTATAAGTGCTTCTTCCCCATTCTTGATTAATTCTGCAGTAATACAGTAATACCATTGTTGCCTGCACTTTTATTGATTTTCATGCTATGTATGATTTCTCTTAATTCTTCCACGGTTGGAGTTTCCGTTATTTCCGCCGGGTCGGACTCTATCTTCCTCTATCATTTCTACTTGCCCCGCATCACTTTCATCCGGTTCTTCATTAAGTAACTCTCTAAAATGCTCCTGCTATCTACCTAGTTTACCCTGCTTATCTCCTATTAGGTGCCCGTCCTTACTCTTGTAAACATTCTGTTTTCTTGCACATTGCTCACTGCTCCTTTTCGCCTTCTGGTAGAAGTTCCTTACGTTTTTATTAATATAATGCTGTTCAATCTCTTGAAGCTTTTTATCCCTATGCTCCCTTTTCTTCCTCCTACACATTTTTTTCGCGTTTCTTCTCGTCGCTTTATATTCATTTCTGTTTTTTTCACTTGGTTTATCAATATATTTTAATCTTGCCTCATTCCGTTTGTTAAGGCTTGTCTTGCAGTCGGTTTCAAACCATTCTTTGTCTCTTATCTTTTTAATTGGACATAACTGCTCTTGGACTGCTTCCTTCATAGCTTCTTCTATTATTCCCCACTTCATTTCAATGGCACCTTGCTTTTCGCTCTGAATTAGTTTTGCTCTCACTTCTGCCTGGAAATTTTCAGCGGTTTCTTTGATTTTTAGTTTGGCGACGTCATATTTTTTATTTGTTATTTTCTGTTCTCTGACCTTTGGGATTGTTTCTCTTAATTCCGTGGTAATTAGTATGTGAACCGAATCTGCCTCTGCTCCTCGATAAGTTCTAACATCTGTTATTAATTTCGCGTGCTTGCTCTCAACTAGGCCGTGGTCGATTTGGTTGCGTGTTCTGCCGTCTGGAGCGGTCCATGTTCCTTTGTGTATTTCCTTGTGCTCGATGTAAGTACTCATAATTCTCAATTCATTTTCCTGCGCAAAGCCTACCAACATCTTCCCATTCTCACTACTTTCGTCATGTTTACTTTTACCTCCAGTAATTTTTCGGTACATCTTTTCATTCCCTACTTTGGCATTTAAATCATCTATTACAATTTTAATATCATATTTTGGATTTTGATTATATATAAGTTCAATCTTGCTATAGAAATTCGGTTTTACATTTCGGTATTTATTCTCTGAGGGATTATGCACATGTATTAGACTTAGTTTTCTAGTCTTATCACTTAGTCTCAACCTACAAATCCGATCAGATATAAGCTCCACTATCGCACTTTGCAACCGGTCACTGATTATAAAACCAGTCCCCAAAATTCGGTTCTCCCCACCACTACTAAAAAAGCTACTATCATTAATTCACCAGTTCCCTTTGGTTTCGTTTCTTGCATTACCAGGATATCGACTTTGTACTGCTTCAGTACTGACACTATGTTTTAAGGCGCCTGCTTCACAGGTACTTCTTTAGATTGGATCACCTTTAGTTTTTCTTCCATCCATCCATGCACAAGAACAACAATCCCGTAATTAGTAATATTTCAACATCAGATACGTTTAAAATAAATTGAGGTTTAAGGCAGGGAGAAGCACTTAGCCCAACACTATTTCCAATTAGACGACATTATTACGAAATGCACAAGGCTTGAACGAGTCACTAATCAGGAGTGTGTGCAAAATTTTGAACAGCCAAAATATCTTAACCAATTTTTGTCTCAAAGGGAAACAAAAAGATGTAAAATATTCTAAAAGCAAAACCTATATTTTTTTACTCTTTGAGATTTTGGTATCACTAATAATTTTTAAGTTATTTTCGAAAAAATGAATTTTTTTGTCCTTTTCATGAGCATTTTTCAGTGCGTAACAAATGATAGGAAAAAGGGTAAGTCCGTGATAATACACATTCATCACATTTATTCTAACATGACATTTTAGTTAAATCTGACAGTTGTCACATTTTATTTTCAATTTGGCATAAAAAAATCAAATGTGTTTCTTGCATTTATAAAATGGTATTTTCTTTGATTTGTATAGTCTTATAAATTATACAGATTATATTTTTTAATATTATTATCTAATTAAAAAAAAATAATTTTTTATGGCGCCATCTATCGACAACTAGAATAATCACCGAACTAGAATAATTACCAAAGTAATCAGCGACGTGCCTTTTTTTCTGTCACATACAATTTAATGCGTTAGAAAGAAATCGAAAAACTGTGACGCACTGAAAGATGATCATGAGAAAAAGAATATAATAATTAATTTCATTTGGAATGCTAATGTGGGGGTGATTTTTACGATTTATTTACCAAAAAAAAGGTACCAACTTTATTTTGAGCGTAACTTACTTTTGATGCTGGAAAATTAAAAAAAAAAAACAAAAATAAAGCTTTTTTAAACATATTGTGATTTTTTCTCCCGAGTAGTGTTTCAGTTTTTGGTTATTTCACATTGGAATATTCGATTTTAGATTTGGCGAATAAGAACCTACTTTCCATTAGCTACAACTTTGCTTCTACTGGGTCTATATATTTCATATATACACGTTTTTTCACTTTTTTTTTAACTGTATTTTTGCTAAGAATATTTTTTTTCAATATGTCATTTAGTCAATAAATTCTTATAAGTCATTTAGTCAATTTAGTGATTTAGTCATTCATTAAAAGTCTTTCGAGTCATTTACGAAAATCCGTCTAAAAACGTATTTTTTTGTAGAAAAATGAACATATTCACTAGCAAATAACTCGAAAAGTATTGACTTGGTGAAAAAACTTTATAGAAAAAAAGTTGCTTAAATTAGTCATTTTATCCAATTACGAACTTAGTTCGAACGTATATTTTTTTACCCTTGAGAAGGGGCGAAACTAACCCCCCAGGGCAAAAACACACATTGACACAACATCACTTTTTTTTTGACGTGTTAGCTATGCAGTAAGGTCTAGTTTTATGCGGTCAGAAAACCGCATATAAAAAAATCGCATAAAAAAAGACTTTACTTGCATTGAAAAAGTAGGGATACGTTCCGTGATTTTCTAAAATCACATAAAATGGTGGACGTTTTTCCACCAAAAAGTGTGTCTTTGATGTTTTTTTTTTTTCATTGGGCCACATAAAATCTTAAAGAAGAAATTAAAACGCAGACTAACAATATTGAGATTGCAAAAACCTCTTCTATATGGAACATAAAACTTTACGACACTTAATTAAATGTTTCAATTCAGAAATCAAAATGTGCTGTTTAATATACTGCAACTTGAAATCAGCAACAATTAAATTTAATTTCAAAACAATTATTGCATTTTATATACAGATTGATAAAATAGCTGCATGGTACATCATGTAACAAGGGGAATACTCGAATTGCAATCTCTCAGACTACTAGATGGGAATAGTTAACATTAATTATACTAATTTTTAATAATAGACATTTTTGAATGAAATACCAACCGCATAACTTCAAAATCGCATTAAAATAGTCCGCATAAAAAGAGACCTTACTGTATCGGTAAACTGAATTTACATCTATATCGATTATTCCTTATGATGCCTATAATATATACGTATTTTTTGGCCTTTACATACATTTTCTGTTTACCAATTGTGCTACTATGTTTGTTTGTAAACACAACTTGGTAGTTTCAGTCGAAAAACATACCAAGGAATTGATAATCGCGCACCGAGTGAAGTTGCTAGACTGTAAACAAAATGTTTGTTTCCCAGAATCACTTAATTGACTAATCAAAGTTGAATTAGGTAATTGAATTGGAAGGGCACGTTTTTAGGTGTTTTCAATTGATCTAACAAAGCTCAAAAACATTACTGTTTATTATAGAAAGTGTCTGGTCAGTTATTGAGCTTATATAATTGATAAATCAATAAAATAAAATAATGTTGAATCGGTTGCATAATATGCGAGTTCATTTTGGATAAAGTAAAAGATAAACGTATTTGCCATAATTTATTGTTTTACTCCGACGACCGCTTTAGCTCTCTAAAATTTGCAGAGCATCATCAGGTCAACAAGAAACTAAATGCTACAAATGAAAAACCGTAGTTAAAACATTGTCTGGTTTTTATCAAAGACTGTAAGATAAAGCCAATATTTAAAAATTTATAAATTACATCCACATATGTACGCACAGATACAAGTAAACACTCATAATATCTCCGCATACACACGCATATGTTTGTGGTCTATAATTGTGCAAGGTATTTACATGCCGACACAAGGAGTGATTTCTAAAGTCTTCACTAATATGATTTTTTGCTCAATTTATGCTAATAGGGAATTGATAGGACAGACGGACAATGCTGCATAGTTTAGGTTGTCTATGGGTAAGCTTTTGAGGGTGGAGAGCAAAGAGAGCCAACAAATCCGTGTTTTATATTTTGTTTGTTTGATGGAATAAAAAATGTGAACTCATCTATTTAATTTTTAATGTGTAAAGGTTTTATTTATATTTATTAAAAGATTTCTATTTATTTATATGTATTAATAATTATTGTAAGACTGAAAACTAATAGAATTGAAAAAAATATATAAAAAACTAATATATTGATCAAAAGGGTTAATAACTGAAATTAATGTTAACTATGGTTGTGTAATTGTAACTAATATGTTAAGATCATTGCTCTTAAATGTTCTTAAGCTCAGGGCAGTGGTCGTAGATAGGAAGAAACTAGTTAGATAAACAAATAAATGATTTTAACAGCAGCTGTGTAACTATAGAGCGTGAGGTAGTTAACATCAAGGAAGGTACCTGAAAACTGAAGACCACAACTGAAAAAAAAAAAAAATAGGATAAACTACGTTCAGTTGTGGAGTCGGGTAAAGGATGAAAAGTGAAAAGATAAATTCAGTTGAAAGTTAAAAGAAAGTAGGAGCCGGAAAATGCGTTATTAATTGAAGCAGAGAAGAAATTTCAATAAAATGTCAAACAAGTAGTAACAAAAATGGGATTACCTACATTGAGTTCTTTGGCTAAATAAAATAAAATTAACACTTAAATACGTAGCACAGGTACACACAGATGACACAACAAATAGTTTAACAGGTGTTAAAAGGAACAAGCAGAAGAACACTACATTGGTCTAACATCTTTTGGTTAACAAAATGTAGTGCTCTTCTGCTATGTAGTTCCTTTTAATACCTTTTAAACTATTTGTTGTCTCGTCTGTGTGTTGTGTTTACCTGTGCTACGTGTTTTATTTTGTTTAGCCAAAGAACTCAATGCAGGTAATCCCATTTATTTTACTTACTTTTTTGACAATTAACTGAAATTTCTTCTCTACTTCAACTAATATAGCATTTTCCCTATCCTATTTTCTTTTAACTTTCAATTGAATTTATCTTTCACTTTTCTTCCTTTTACCCGACTGCCAACTCCACCTTCAGGTTTTCAGGTACCTTCATTGATATTAACTACCTCACGTTCTATAGTCACCTGGCTTCTGTTACAATCATTTATTTGTTTATTTAACTAGTTTCTTCTTGTAACGACCACTGCCTTCAGCTTAAGAACATCTAAGAGCAATATCTTAACCTATTTGTTACAATAACACAATCAGAGTTAACCCTTAAGTACTAAATTCTTAAATCAATGGCGTAAACACTAACTAACCGCCTGACAGACGGGTTTAATATATTAGTGGTAATTTTTTGTTTTTGTTAAATATTTAATGCAAAAAATATCTTGGTGACTTACTGAAAGTATTGGTTTTTTTAAAAAACACAGTAATTAATCTAGTTTTTCTGTATTTATTAAAATAAAAAACATTATAACAAGAATGGAAGGATTGTTTGTGTACCTTTTTACTCCTGAAAAAAAGTGTGAAAAAAATTAAACAAATTAAAGGATCTTAATAAAAATTTATAATCTAGTTAAACAAAGAGTAACAAAAATGAAAATAAAAAGGTTTTTAAAAAATGTTAAAACAAAAAGAAACTGACAGGTACTATATAGTTAGTACAGTGTAGCAATGGTAGTCATTGGCAACATTTTCATCACAACATGATTTTACTTCACTTATGTCGTCTTCTACCTCATCAAACCATTTCAAAAGGGTTTTCTCAGAGTGTTTATTCCCTTATTTGATGTTTTTTACGAACTGGGGCACATTATGTGTAATGACGAACTGGGCACAAACACTAACACCCGTCTATTAGAAGGAAATCATATTTTGAGCCTAAATATCTTTCGAATAACAACCTGCAGCAAATTGCCGAATTCAATACTACTAAAGAACAACCCAACTTGAAAAGTCATAAATGGGCGACCTTCAAAATTTTCTAGGAAAGGAAATATCCCACTTTCGACAAGCGATGCCGTCTGAGAGACGGGGTGTTAGTACTTAAGAGTTAACATCAATTTCAGTTATTAACTCTTTTGATCCAAACGTTGTCAATCTTACAATAATTAACACATATATAAATAAATACTTAGAAATGTTTTAAGAAATATAAATAAAACCTTTACATATTAGAAATTAAATACATGATGACAAACATGGATAAAAATTGAATTCTGGTAGTTTGGGAGGGTTCCTTTTAATTTATTTATCCCGTCCGTAAGTGGAAAGTTTGATTGGCCACTGCCGACGCATGTGCCACTAAAAAGTGACGGCACAGTATTCATATATGTTTTCTTCTAAGGCACTACTATTTAAGTTACAGATTCTTATCGTGCCTAAAATAATTAGCAAATTTCATCTATACCGGCTTTTAGTCTATCATTCTAAAATGGCTTCTCCGTGACACCTTATTATTTACAGATAGTTTTTGGGAGTAAACGGCAAATTCTATAATAATTTCTCGTTTAAATTACCTGCCATTCATTATATCGCTAGATCCACGGAACTAAACATAAATCTTGAGCTGGAAGAGACGTAGAGGAATCATCTAAATGTATACGTAATCAAATCGAGGATACATCTGTTTCCCATATGCTCGATCCTAATAGGGAAATGCATCATAAACGATGATTAATGTATCTACGAATAATTCAGGTAGACCCAACTTATAGCTATGATGGACATATAAAGTAATTCTATTAGTAGTCACATATAAAGAGAAATATAACAAGACATTATGGAAATATATTATTATTATATTATACAGGGCGTCCAGAAACTCTACCGACAAACGAAGACAGGAGATTCTTCAGATAATTTTAAGATAATTTAACCCAATTCACTTAGTCCGAAAATGCTTCCTAAGGAAGCTAGAGCTCTTTGAAGATGGCGTCTTGTAATTAGTTTTTCTTAAATACCTCCAGAACGCTTCTATTTAGAAAAAACAAAAATTGGTACGCGTATTTATCTTAAAGATATAAATTTTATCCATCCATTGCAAATTTCTAGTACCGATCATAGGCGTCCGTTTTGGGTAGGGCAACGGTTATTTTATGGCATAACTTTTTTATCTTTAACTTTTATGCATTTCTGATACTGGATTATTAAATTGTGAAGTATTATAGTACTAAAAGGTACTCTTGTTTTAAATTGGTAGGACACACCGTTTTCTAGAAAAATCGATTTGAAAATTTTTCGCTTTTTGAATAAAAAAAATTTCAAAAAAAAACTGTTTAGAAAGACGAAAACTGGTACATTTATTTATATTCCAGAAATAAATCGATTTCATTAATTGCGAATTTCTGGTACTGGTCATAGGCATCCGTTTTGGGTAGGTCAACAGTTATTTTATAGCATAACTTATTTGTCTTAAATTTTTGAGCATTTTTGACACTAGATTATTAAATTATGAGGTATTCGAGTACTAAAAGTTACTCTTACTTTATGTTGGTAATATACTTCGTTTTTTGTTGAAAAGTTCTTTCAATTTTTTTTCAAATTCCAAAAACGAAAAACTTTCAAATCGATTTTTCTAGAAAACGGTGTGTCCTACCGACTTAAAGCAAGAGTACATTTTAGTACTAGAATAACTCACAATTTAATGATCCGGTGTCAAGAATGCATAAAAGTTATGCGATAAAAAACCCGTTGCTCTACCCAAAACGGACGCCTATGACCGGTACTAGAAATTTGCAATGGATGGAATCGATTCATCTCTGAAAAGTAAATATGCATAACAATTTTCGTTTTTCTAAATAGAAGCATTCTGGAGGTTTTTAAGAAAAACTAATTTCATGACGTCATCTTCAAAGAGCTCTAGCTCCCTTAAGAAGCATTTTCGGACTAGGTGAATTGGGTTAAATTGTCTTAAAACGTTGAATTATTTACGTCCGCCTGCCCGTCCGTCCGTCCGTCTATCTGCCCGTCCGTAAACTCAACTCATCCGGCATTATATCAGGTATAATGACAAATGAGGTGTCGAATGAAAGCTTATAATCCAAGGATGGCACTAAAGGTGAGAAATTTGACCCAGGACTTCCGGTTTTAGAAATTCAATCGGAAGTACTGTTTTAAAGTCACCGAAATAGTACAAGTGATACATTATTCGACACGCCTTAAGACTATCACGCAGTGATAGTATTAAATATAAGAAATTTAACATCGGGCTTCCGGTTTTTGAGTTGCAACCGGAAAAGTACTGTTTCTGAAATAGTATAAGCTATATATTCTTCGACGAGCCTCAGCAAGATAAGAACAAAGATATACTTTTGGTTTTTAATATAATTTCCTGTTAAAAAGTTGTAAACTGTAGTGCCATATTTTAGTCGCAGACATAGTAGATGTGACATATAAGTCGAAGAGTATTGAAATGTCGAGCTTGATGTACTCTTTACTCCCGGTTTTGAAATAATTTCCGTTTAAACGATATTATGACCGAAAGTTAAGTAAAAATGACTCAAATTTAGTGAAATCGTATATCAATATACACAAAGTTACATGAAGAGTTCAAATATCGACTTCCGGTTCTACTTTCGATCACTTTAAGTAAAAATCTAGGACTTAGGACGAAGTCCAATTACATGTTTATTCTTTAAATCTCATCCGAAAGATTTTTTCCGGTATTAAATTTGCGATTTTTTGAGATTTCTTTTAAAATGTTTGATTTTCTCTGAACATCATCTTGGAGGTGTTTCTCTAGATCCTTCGCCACCTATATTGCCTTTTACCATGATTCTTTCCAAAACTTTCCTTCCACTACTAACTGATGTGCCTAGGTGTAAAAAAATTAGAGGATACGTAAAATCTGTAACAGTTAACCATACAATGATAGCAGTAGTTTGCAATATCCCGAATAAAGTAGGTGCGTGATACGGGCACATAGGGCAGTCCTTACAGTAGGGATCTTGGTAGTAGTAAAATATATAATAATAGTAAATATTAAATGAAGAATTTGATAGAAAACCAGTTGAGTTAACGGAAACAGTAACAGCTATAATCGCCATAATAACAAACGAGAAAGTGGTTTAACTACATCAAAAAATAAAAAAAAGGATAATTAGTTGGACCAGATGATATTCCCGGGAAAGTATAAAGAGCAACAGTAGGGAGAGAAATAGGTTCAATAACATGTTTGTTTAATAGAATTATGGAAGTTGGACAAGTGCCAAACGAATAAAGTGCGAACAAGTGCGAAACAAACGCTCATGCTCATATGGTATTCATTGATCTTCTGAATATGATAGAGTTCCTCGGGATATTGTGTATTATGCACTTAGCAAGAAATAAGAGACACATGACATGACGGAGTAACAACTAGTGTTAGCACAAGTGTAGGAGAGACTGATAAATTTCATTTGAAAGTAGGATTTCAGCAAGGCTTGGTGCATAGTAGGACAAACACAGTTTGTAATGTGTATTTGAAAATGAGTTACTAGAAACTAAATTATATCTTTTGATGGTGAAATAATTATGAAAATAATAATTTTTCATATCTAGGATCGGTATTACAGAGTAATGGTGTATTACGCGTGAGTGACTTTTGCTGATTTATTTTTTTGACAATAATTATTACACGATTGACTTTATTTATTTTTAAATAAGAACACATGATTAATATTCTTTATTAGACAAAACAATTAATGGTAAACACTTTTATTTATATTCTTTAATTACAAACTTATTTACATTTACATTATCTAAATACTTACACTGATTTATCTATTCTTATGCAAAATAACTACATATAATTCATTGTTAATATTCCGAATTACAATATTTACATTTTAAAACTGAATCCGTTTCGAAACAACGCCACCTATATTGCCTTTTACCATGATTCTTTCCAAAATTTTCCTTCCACTACTAACTGATGTGCCTAGGTGTAAAAAAATTAGAGGATACGTAAAATCTGTAACAGTTAACCATACAATGATAGCAGTAGTTTGCAATATCCCGAATAAAGTAGGTGCGTGATACGGGCACATAGGGCAGTCCTTACAGTAGGGATCTTGGTAGTAGTAAAATATATAATAATAGTAATTATTAAATGAAGAATTTGATAGAAAACCAGTTGAGTTAACGGAAAAAGTAACAGCTATAATCGCCATAATAACAAACGAGAAAGTGGTTTAACTACATCAAAAAATAAAAAAAGGATAATTAGTTGGACCAGATAATATTCCCGGGAAAGTATAAAGAGCAACAGTAGGGAGAGAAACAGGTTCAATAACATGTTTGTTTAATAGAATTATGGAAGTTGGACAAGTGCCAAACGAATAAAGTGCGAACAAGTGCGAAACAAACGCTCATGCTCATATGGTATTCATTGATCTTCTGAATATGATAGAGTTCCTCGGGATATTGTGTATTATGCACTTAGCAAGAAATAAGAGACACATGACATGATGGAGTAACAACTAGTGTTAGCACAAGTGTAGGAGAGACTGATAAATTTCATTTGAAAGTAGGATTTCAGCAAGGCTTGGTGCATAGTAGGACAAACACAGTTTGTAATGTGTATTTGAAGATGAGTTACTAGAAACTAAATTATATATTTTGATGGTGAAATAATTATGAAAAGTAATAATTTTTCATATCTAGGATCGGTATTACAGAGTAATGGTGTATTACGCGTGAGTGACTTTTGCTGATTTATTTTTTAGACAATAATTATTACACGATTGACTTTATTTATTTTTAAATAAGAGCACATGATTCATATTCTTTATTAGACAAAACAATTAATGGTAAACACATTTATTTATATTCTTTAATTACAAACTTATTTACATTTACATTATCTAAATACTTACACTGATTTATCTATTCTTATGCAAAATAACTACATATAATTCATTGTTAATATTCCAAATTACAATATTTACATTTTAAAACTGAATCCGTTTCGAAACAACGCCACCTATATTGCCTTTTACCATGATTCTTTCCAAAACTTTCCTTCCACTACTAACTGATGTGCCTAGGTGTAAAAAAAATAGAGGATACGTAAAATCTGTAACAGTTAACCATACAATGATAGCAGTAGTTTGCAATATCCCGAATAAAGTAGGTGCGTGATACGGGCACATAGGGCAGTCCTTACAGTAGGGATCTTGGTAGTAGTAAAATATATAATAATAGTAATTATTAAATGAAGAATTTGATAGAAAACCAGTTGAGTTAACGGAACAAGTAACAGCTATAATCGCCATAATAACAAACGAGAAAGTGGTTTACCTTCATCAAAAAATAAAAAAAGGATAATTAGTTGGACCAGATGATATTCCCGGGAAAGTATAAAGAGCAACAGTAGGGAGAGAAATAGGTTCAATAACATGTTTGTTTAATAGAATTATGGAAGTTGGACAAGTGCCAAACGAATAAAGTGCGAACAAGTGCGAAACAAACGCTCATGCTCATATGGTATTCATTGATCTTCTGAATATGATAGAGTTCCTCGGGATATTGTGTATTATGCACTTAGCAAGAAATAAGAGACACATGACATGATGGAGTAACAACTAGTGTTAGCACAAGTGCAGGAGAGACTGATAAATTTCATTTGAAAGTAGGATTTCAGCAAGGCTTGGTGCATAGTAGGACAAACACAGTTTGTAATGTGTATTTGAAGATGAGTTACTAGAAACTAAATTATATATTTTGATGGTGAAATAATTATGAAAAGTAATAATTTTTCATATCTAGGATCGGTATTACAGAGTAATGGTGTATTACACGTGAGTGACTTTTGCTGATTTATTTTTTAGACAATAATTATTACACGATTGACTTTATTTATTTTTAAATAAGAACACATGATTCATATTCTTTATTAGACAAAACAATTAATGGTAAACACTTTTATTTATATTCTTTAATTACAAACTTATTTACATTTACATTATCTAAATACTTACACTGATTTATCTATTCTTATGCAAAATAACTACATATAATTCATTGTTAATATTCCAAATTACAATATTTACATTTTAAAACTGAATCCGTTTCGAAACAACGCCACCTATATTGCCTTTTACCATGATTCTTTACAAAACTTTCCTTCCACTACTAACTGATGTGCCTAGGTGTAAAAAAATTAGAGGATACGTAAAATCTGTAACAGTTAACCATACAATGATAGCAGTAGTTTGCAATATCCCGAATAAAGTAGGTGCGTGATACGGGCACATAGGGCAGTCTTTACAGTAGGGATCTTGGTAGTAGTAAAATATATAATAATAGTAATTATTAAATGAAGAATTTGATAGAAAATCAGTTGAGTTAACGGAAACCGTAACAGCTATAATCGACATAATAACAAACGAGAAAGTGGTTTAACTACATCAAAAAATAAAAAAAGGATAATTAGTTGGACCAGATGATATTCCCGGGAAAGTATTAAGAGCAACAGTAGGGAGAGAAATAGGTTCAATAACATGTTTGTTTAATAGAATTATGGAAGTTGGACACGTGCCAAACGAATAAAGTGCGAACAAGTGCGAAACAAACGCTCATGCTCATATGGTATTCATTGATCTTCTGAATATGATAGAGTTCCTCGGGATATTGTGTATTATGCACTTAGCAAGAAATAAGAGACACATGACATGACGGAGTAACAACTAGTGTTAGCACAAGTGTAGGAGAGACTGATAAATTTCATTTGAAAGTAGGATTTCAGCAAGGCTTGGTGCATAGTAGGACAAACACAGTTTGTAATGTTTATTTGAAGATGAGTTACTAGAAACTAAATTGTATCTTTTGATGGTGAAATAATTATGAAAAGTAATAATTTTTCATATCTAGGATCGGTATTAGAGAGTAATGGTGTATTACGCGTGAGTGACTTTTGCTGATTTATTTTTTTAGACAATAATTATTACACGATTGACTTTATTTATTTTTAAATAAGAACACATGATTCATATTCTTTATTAGACAAAACAATTAATGGTAAACACTTTTATTTATATTCTTTAATTACAAACTTGTTTACATTATCTAAGTACTTACACTGATTTAACTATTCTTATGCAAAACAACTACATATAATTTATTGTTAATATTCCAAATTACAATATTTACATTCTAAAACTGAATCGGTTTCGAAACAATCAAAATATCAATTTACATTTATATCACAAGCTGAATTCGCTACAATCAGGCGGCGATAACTACTAGCTTACAAAATGCCAATTTAGAAAAAATTTCCAATCCTTATATAGTTCATGTTTCTAATGCTCAAACACTGTAGATTACCGGCGAAATAGCTCGAGATTCCATGTGTTTCGTTACGAACTAGGCCAGGCGTTGAGTTGAGAATCTAATTTAAAAGAGTAGGGACCAGTGTGTAACATTGACCCCTCCTTAAAAGATGGTTCCGCCTGGAACTTTGTCGGGACTCGAACTGGATGCTTAGATTCGACTGGATTAGAAACTTCCTTCCATAGAGATATTGATAGAAGTGTTCTACTAATTTCACTACTGTCAGAAGTTATCTTCTCGTGAGGCTATAATTTCGCTCTGGTTTTGAAAACACTTTACTTAATTATGCAATGACTCGTTCTCGTCCTCCTTGAATGTGAGATAGCACTCCACCAATTCCTACATTACTTGCATCGGTATCTAAGATAAACTCTCCTTCTGGCAGTGGTTACCCTAGTATTTGCTCTGTGATTAAATGCCTCTTCAAGTTATCAAAAGTAGTTTGGCAGTCTCCTTCCCAGCAATAATCCCTTGCTTTCTCTGTGAGTCGCGTTAATGGCTTAGATATATCTGCAAACTTCTTAATGAACCTCCGATAGTAAGTACAAAGTCCCAGAAAACTTCTCACTTGATGTTTGTCAATCGGTTCAGGCCCTTCCTTAATGGGATCGAGTTTTCCTTTTTCACAACCACACCTTCTTTGCTGACTATATAACCTAAATAAATAACTTTACTTTGAAATAGCTGGCACTTCTTGGGGTTTAACATCAACTGGGCAGCTTTAAGTCGTCTAAGCCTCATTTTTCATAAACCTCTCAAATGTCGCAGGAGCATTACAGACTCCAAATGGCATAACGTTGAATTCCCATATTTCAGATCCTGTAGGCTCTCTTCTCCTTATCCACTGGGTCCATTTCTATCTGCCAATATTCAGACTTCAAGTCCAACGTAGAAAACAATTTACTTCCAGCCAACGTATGCAAAGGGTTGCCGATCCGAGGCAGAGGGTAACTATCTTTCTTGGCAACATTGTTCAACAAACGGTAGTCCACACAGAATCTCGTAGCTCCATCTTTTTTTTTAACCAGGATCACCGGAGAGACACGTGGGCTCGTAGAAGGTTCTATCATCCCGTCTTTCTTCATTTTTTTTTTTTTTTTTTTTTTTTTTTGGGAGGTGGGAATCTTCTCAAGACCGTCTGGGAAGGTGTCCCAGGTGTGTCGGATTCGGTCCGTCCTATCTGTATCACGGGCCGCCTACCGACTAAACCCACCCCCTCTTTTCTCCAGCCGACGGGTCTGGGACCGCTCTTAGCGAGCATATCTGACCCGTCGACCTTACTCATATCTCCCCTCCGGCACTCCTAGCGTGCATTCCATGAATCAGTTGGCCCCCGGGTCGACCCCCCGCCCACGCCCCGCACCAGGCCAGTCAGCGTAGCGACCGTCTGGCGCAACCCGTGCGCAGGTAGGGCGACAAGGAGGCCCCCAATCCCGGATAAAAACAGCCAGACGATGTCAGTTGGCAGTTACGAGCAACTCCAGTCGTTCATACTTTCATCTATGCACTCTTTCTCGTCCGCTCCTTCATACTTTCTCTCATTCAACTCCAATCATTCATACTTTCATCTATGTAAGCTTACTCATCCACCCATTCAATTCGGAAATTAAAAATGGGACAGTCGATGGTAAAACGATACAAGACATAACACAAAGGACTAAACGAGAGTGAAAAAAGAGAAGAAAAGAGCAGAGATAAAATGAGAGAAGAGAAAAGAAAGAGAAAAGACATAACGAAAAAGGAAAGAAAAAATAAAGGACAGTGAAGAAAGAAAAGATAGAACACATAGACAGGAAAAACCAAAAATAAAAATTGTTGGAAAGAAATATTAACTTATGTAAATAAAATTAAAGAGGTAAATAAATAAAATACGATAAAATAAATAACTAAAAATATGAAAAAGTAAAATAAGTAAATAAAAAAATAAAAATAAAAATGGGCAGTCAGCGTGGTTTGGATGTAAAGGGTCCGCCCCCCGCTGGTTGCCCGAGCACAACACAAACACATTTTAAGAAAATAAATATAAAGCGGTCATCCCGCTTGCAGCCGCCTCTCTTTCTCTTCTTTGTGCTTTATTGTCTTTGTGACGAAGGCAATGATCAGCTCAAAGTCTCGTTTGCTGTCGATAGCTCTATCGATCAGCTCATGAGGCTCGCCTAGTGGAGATCCCAGGCCCAGCTGCAGTTCGGTACGCCCCGCGCGATAGGCAGGGCATACGAACACGACATGCCGCGCGTCATCCACCACACCACACTCGGGACATAGATCGTCCCTAGTTTTCCCAATACGGTGGGTATATTGTCGAAACGATCCATGCCCCGTCAGAAACTGTGTAAAGTAGTAGTTGACGCGCCGATGCCGACATCCGTACCACCTCACTACATCCGGGATCAGGGATCTCGTCCAGGCGGCCCTTCCGACTTCGGCTGCCCATTCCCTCTGCCACATCTCTAAACTTCTAGCTTTCTCCAGTGGTCCTGAACCTATCGCCCCGTTGCCCCTTCGGTACATTTGGACTCTCTCCCTGGCCAGGATGTGCACCGGCAGAGAACCAGCCACTACCTGTAAAGCAATGGTTGATACAGTCCTGTACGCGCTGCACACTCTGATCAGGGGTTTCCTTTGAGCCCTCAGAAGCATGTCTTTATACTTTTTCATCCGGAGGACCTCATGCCACACTGGGGCCCCGTATAATATTATGGATAATATTGATTGTAACATCATTAGCCTCTTCTGGGATCCGGGCCCCCCTATATTTGGCATTAGTTTATTCAGCGTTGAGGTCCTCTCCTCCGCCTTTCGACATGCTTCTATCACATGTTGTCCAAATGTCAATCTCTCATCCAAAGTTATGCCTAAATACCTTACTGTCCGTTGGGGTCTTATTTCGGAACCTTGATATCTGAAAACTGTATCATCTCTTTTTCTTGGTCCCCTCAAGATTATTATTTCTGTCTTTTCTACTGCTAACTTTAAATCGTTTTTCTCTATCCACGCCGCGGTCTTCTCTATAGCTTTATTTACTTTTTCCGTTATACCCCGACTCATATCATCTTCCACCAGTAAGGCTAGATCGTCCGCTTATGCTATCGCTCTAACTCCTGTTCTCTTGTGAATTTCTAGTACCCCGTTATATAATATATTCCAAAGTAAGGGTCCCAGGACTGACCCCTGGGGTACTCCCGCGGTCATTTGTTTCTTTTTCTTCTTCGATATGCATACGGATCTCTCAGATAGATAGTCCTTAATTATGTTGGACAAATATTCCGGAGCACCACATTCGCCTATTCGGTTCACTATGAGGCCCCAGTTTGCTGAATTAAAAGCGTTTTTTATGTCCAACAGAACAAGGACCACCCATCTTTTCTTGCTTGTCTTAGCCGCATCCCTTATCCAGGTAGCGGCATCGACTGTCGATCTACCTTTTCTAAACCCATATTGTTGACTAGATAAAACTCTCTTATCTTCCAACATGCCCTCCAGCCTCCTCTTGACAAGTCCTTCATATAATTTACCAAGACAGTCCAGGAGGCATATTGGCCGATAAGAAGTTGGTGAATCAGGGGGTTTCCCAGGCTTTAGGAGTAGAACCAAGTTCGCTTCCTTTAAGTCCCTGGGAAACTCTTGTTTCTGCAGTAACTCATTACATATTTTTCTGATCAAACCTGGTTTCTCTGTTGCTATAATCTTTATTGCCTCTGGTGGCAGCCCGTCAGGGCCGGGAGCTTTCCCTGTCTTCATTTCCTGACCAGCGGTTTTTATTTCCTCTTCCGTGAACTCCTCGACCATGGTAGGAAATACCTTAATAAAATTCTGTGGTTCCTTAGTGGGGAAGAGGAGCTCAGCTGATTTCATCCGCTGGTCTTCGTCGAGTCTATATGGGGCCATTATCTTCAAGGTTTTCATTGTAATCCTGTATGCGTCGCCCCATATATCCTCGTCCAGTGCTTTTATCAGGGTCTGCCACTTTTCCTTTTTCTCTCGTTTTATTTTATTATTTAATGTTTTCTTTAAGTCTTTATATATTTCTTTGAGCTCGAGGTTGCCCTGGCTTCTCGTGTAAATCCTTCGAGCTCTGAGGCATCTCTCCCGTAAACCTTCTATCTCATCCGTCCACCAGTAGGGGGATTTTTTATCATTTTTCTTCTTAACGGTGGCCAACTTTGCTGCATTTTGTAAAGCTCTTCTCAGTTGGTCAAGGTCAGAAATCTCTTCTTCGTTTATTTTTCTGACCTCCGATAGGTACTTGCTTTTATTGAAGTATGATTCTGTGTGACCTATCGTCCGTTTTAATCCCCCTTTAACCTTTATCTCATATTGTATGTAACGGTGGTAGGTAAATAATTGATCGTCGAGGACGTCCCATCCGTGCACCTTTCTGGATAGCCCTTCGCTTGCGAACGTGACGTCAATATGTGATTGGCTGGCCCCCCTTACGAATGTAGGTTTGTCGTTGTTTAATACTTGGAGGCCAGCCTGGGCTATCCATTCATTCCATAGTTCCCCCTTTTTGTCGTTTATGGGGGAACCCCATAATCTGGACTTCGCATTAATGTCCCCGGCGATCAATATTTCTTTTTCGCTTATGGCGGTGCTCATTATTTCATCAACGATGGCTTCGTATCTCATCATAGGGATGTTCGGAGATATGTAGCATGCCAGGAGGCTGAAACCCTTCAACCTGATGAGGATATGATTCCCCCCCCTGACAATGCTCTGCACTCCCACATCCCTATTTCTAATGAACACCGCCACGTTCTTTCCATTGTCTTGAACCCAACCACCGCCCGACGTAATCTTTATGTTTGGTTCGGGGACGATGAGCAGGTCTATGTCTAGCTTGCAGGCTTTTGCGAGGACAAGGTCGTGCGCTCGACGCGCCCTGCCCACGTTTACCTGCAAAATCCGTATACCAGGTTGATCCTTGAGGTCCACTTTGGTTCAGTTCCCTGAGGTCGTTTCTGCAACGGATTCGCGTCTTTCTACTGAATTAAAATTCCTACAAACTACAAAAAATAAATAAATATATATAAATAAAATAAATAAGTTGGTAAAATAGTTAAAATTTGTATAAATAAAATTATTTAATAAATAAATTATATAAATAGGTAAAGAGAATAAATAAAATGAAATAAATAAAATAAATAAATGAAATATATAAACAAAATTTGTATAGATAAAATAATGGGGTGTTTGATTTTCAATAGAGTCTATTCTTCGCGAAACTCTGTGAGAGGTGGCTTCCTGTTTTACTGGTGGACCGTATAGGGGCCCACTCCCGTTCTCCAGAAAGCAACCTCTCACCTTTTCACTGTTCTTTCTATTTTTATTTTTATTACTCACCCTTCTGGAGTTCCCCATTTCTTCCCCTGCCGTACACCCACGCCCTATAGGCTGGGCATTGCATACGGTCCATCCTGTGTCCCTCTTCTTTACAGGTTAGACAGTATGACGCACGGCTACACTGTACCGCAGTATGTCCCGTTTTAAAGCAGTTGTAGCAGCACGCTACCCTGCTCTCCCCCTTACATTCGTAGGTGTTGTGTCCATAGTGAAGACACTTGTAACACCTTGTGGGGGTGTATCTTTCCATTATAGGGCATGACACCCAGCCTATCACTATCGCATTATATTTGCGTAGCTCCTCCGCTGTTGTAGGGCGCACGGCTATGGTGGCAACCTGCTCCCCTTGTCCATTTGTTCTTAGCATTTTTATACTTACCTCTTCTTTGGGTATTCCCGTATAGACCTTAATGGCATCGTGCAAAATTTCTTCTGTGACCCCTGGGTGCAGTTTAGTAATCGTGAAATTATGCTCCTTTCTCCTAATTGCCATATTCATGCCGGACATCCTAGTATCCATTTCCTTTCTTAGCTTTTCAGCAGCTCCCTTCCCCTTTAATTTTACGAGGATATCCCCCCCGTCTGTCTTCTTCATCCTGTCTACTTTAATTCCAATTTTTCCTATATCGATCTTTTGGTTCATTTCCTTCAAGACGTCGCGTCGGTATATTTCTTCCCACCAGTTTTGATTAGAAGGGCCTCTTCATGTTCTTGTCTAGCCCCTTTATCCATTTCTTTCCCTCTAATCACGATTTCCCACGTTATATTTTCTCCCCGACCCACGAATTCTAAGGCTTTCCGCACATTTTCTTTATTTATTTCATTATTTATGATTACACGAATTGTTTCCGGCTGTTCTTCCCTCTCTTTGATTTTCTTCATGGCCCTCTCGGCCATTTCATACATACCTTGCTTCCTAGTTTTTGCTACGTACGTGTACCACAGCCTTTTTCCGGTGGCCATGGAACTTTTTTTCACATTTTCTATATATTCAATGCTTCCCTCTTTACAACCTTCAATAATTTCATAAACATCTTCCCTGATTGTGCGTATGGCGCTTTCTACCCCTCCCTCTTTTATATCGTTATTCGTTACTATCAAACATTCCTTCTTCTCTATCGTGTCTTGTAGGCCCCCCTGTTCCCATTTTGTTTTTTCGTATACTTTTTCTTCCCATTTCTTTTTGTATATTTGACTAAAATGATTAATGTTCCCCCCTTCGTTTAGGACTCTTAATATTTTTTCCGTTTCTTTTTTTTGTCTTTCCTGTTTTATTTTGATTTTACATTGTTCGCATTTCGTGTCTTCTTCCTCCCTTTGTGTCGTTTGATTTTGGGTTTGGCTAGTCTTGTTTTGTATGGTTGTTATTTCCCCTATTAACTTTCTCGCTTTCGCCTTTTTTTCTCCTTCTATGGATCCATTAGCATTTAGGATTTCTAGTACCTCCTTTAGCTTTCTTTGGATCCTCTCATTTTCGGTTTCCTCGGAATATGTTAGGCTTTCTTCTCGCTTCTCTTTCTTGAATTTTTCATTTATTTCGAGGCTATCCCCTTTCCTTTTTTTATTTTGTTTTATTTCTTCTTTATCCGCCTCATCGAACAGAAGAGCCGACAAGACGCTCTCTTCTGTGTCTTGCCACTGTACATTCCTTTGCTCTTCTTTTTCCCTTTTGGCTTCTGTTTCTTCCTCTTCTTCTATTTGCACTGAAGAATCATTCTCCCCTTTATCTTCTTCTTCTTTCTCTTCTTCTTTGTTGATTTCCTTTACCATATCATCCCCTACCAGTGTTGAGTGTTTTGGGGTACATGACCTGTTCATCTTTGGCTGCCTATTATGCCACTCCAACATTTCTTCTTCGAATCTTCTTTGTTCCTCTTCTTCTGATCTGCCGTCTTGCGGCCGTTCTTCCCTATTCTCATGTTTCTTGGTTAATTCATCGTCCTTTTTCACTTGCCTGTAGTCATCTTCCTGTTTTCCTATTTCTTTTTTTGTTTTTGTAGTATCCATATAAGTCCCACGAGTCGGGACGTGTTACATGTCCGGCGCGGCAGTGAGCCCTTACCGCGCTAAGACTGCATTACTTCGGGAGGTCGCCAGGTATCCCGAAGGGATCGTTTGCGATGCTCTAACCCTCGCATCTCTCATATCTTTGGCACGATGCCTTCCACCGTGATAGTGGGGATTATTTTATTGAGGTTTACTCCTCTAGGCTTTTTATCACGGTTGCCTCCGGACGCAGTGGCAGTCTGTATTCACAGGCTACCTGGAATTTCCGCGTAACTGCTGCCTCCCCTGTCACGCGGGATTTGGAATGGATATGTGGTAGGAAAGGTACTTTGGTGGGGTAAGACATGGCGACTACTCGCAGTGGGTATGTCGAGAAAGTTCTCGAATAAAGATTTGTGATCGGAGTTCGACGTAGAGCCCCAGCATGGTGCGTGGGGCTCCCCCTCGACCTCCGGCAACAATGCTGGAGTGGGCGAGAATAACTTTAGGGATTAGAGTAGTCGTAGGGAAGTTGGAAGGTGAAATACAATAGCTGAAGGCGAAGGCGTCGCAACTGCTCACCTCAGTTGCGACGCCTTTTAGCGTCCAGCGGCGGTGTCCGGCGCTCACCCGGTGCACAGTCGCTGGACGCTGGGACTGTTCTTGGTTTCATCGGTCGTGCTCCCCTCACAGTTTTAGGGACCACGACCGGTTACTCGGCCCTCCCACCGTCGTCGAGGTAGAAATACAGCCCCGGGGAGGGTTCTTCATTTCTTGAACAATACTTTCATTTATTAATGAGTCACTTATGTCAGTACTTGACAATGCCAAGTAGCTTCAAGTCCAAATATATTGTTTTTAGCGAGATTTATCTGCATCTGCATTTAGTTTGTATAATATTTAAAGTACATTGCAATTTTTGTACAAGAAAAGAGAAATTAATTTTGTCCTCTACATATCTTTCGCTTTTTATTAACAAGTTTCTCATCTTTTTCCTCCTATATATAATAGTTTTTCTACTATCGAAAAACTAAAAGACTTTTCCCAAGAAACTCTTTCATGAGACGATTCCCGTGTATTAGAAATAACAAGAGCTCAAAAAAAGTTCTTATTTTCCTCACGGAGAATTTTTCCTCCTTCGGCATATAATATTCAGGTCGACTGTTCGTTTGCCAACAAATCGTGCTAACTTCACTCTTTCGACTGCCAAAGCTAAGGAAACTTGATGTGACACTTTAAGAAGTGTGAGAGACTTTTGTGCTGAATAGTAAATTGTTTTATTTTGGACGGATGTACCATAACAAGTGAGTAAATAACGTATTTTTTGTCGACGATAGGAACTTAGTTTTAAAGTTTAATTTAAAAAAAATACATAGGCATAATTGAAGCAATAAGTGGATTTAGCAAAAAATTGCGATGAAGGGAAAGTTTTATTTTAATAAAATTAAAATAATTTTAAAAATAAAACTTTATTATGACCAAATTTTCTGATAACACATTATTTGATTTGCTGATCTGATGCTAAAATTTGCAAACCAACTAATACTGAATAAAAGAAGGCTAAGGGAGTTTTAAAAGTAGCATCTCACTTCTCGCTTGTCCAGCGCGATAAAATTCCAACGCAAAATGGTCCCACATACTCAGTTGGCAGTAAAACTAATAGAAATAAATAATCATTTCATTGTAAAACGAAACAAGAGCCGTCTTATATTTCAGCTCGTTTAGAGGGCTTAATGTGCTTATGGCGCTTAACTCATAACCCCACAAAAAATCTTTGGTTCTAATCATCATATAAACTTTTTGTTTTTCATTTTAAACTTTTTTTTATTTTCTGCAAAACATTTTTTTTCAAAATTTTTGGCGCTAAATGAAATATTTTTTGATTTTGAAAATTTTAAACTTCGTTTAAAAAAATTGGGCCGAACAAAATGACGAAAAAAAATATATATTATTTGTTGGATGTCAAGTTATCTCCATAATTTGTTTTCACATTTTTATAGGGTGGGCATCATGGTCAAAATAACGAAAACTAATTTTTCCATTGGCGCGCATACGGATAATGGTCTGAATTTTCGTTAAGGAAACAATAGTACGCCACTAAGATATTCCAAATTAAGAATCGTTTTTGAATTCCTTGTTCAATTTGTGACAAAAAATCTATATTCGCTTTATTTTTTTGCATAAAAACGGCGAGTCGCATGAAAAAAAGTGAAGATAGATTTTCTGTCACAAATTAAACGATCAATTCAAAAATTATTTCTAATTTGAAATATAGCAGTGGCGTACTATTTTTTTCTTTAATAAAATTCGTAGCTGTATGTCAAAAAATACGCAAATACTACCCCTTAAAGTTCACCAAATTTTATTTGCAAAGCTCAACCGGTTTTGGAGCAATAAATAAATCATCAGTTTGAAAAAAAAATTCAACGCCCCGTATGGAAACGAATCATTTGCAAACATACGGCCATAAAGTAAAGTGTCATTATTTGTTTATGTAGAATTACTCCCTTAAGTGTGTCACACTGTCAAAAACGTTAAAAAATATAAATTTCGCGCAAAAAGGTTTGTAGAAAAAGTGTTGTAGACAATAAAAAAGCCTTACAAAATAAATTTTTACGATGATTAGATCCGAAGATATCGTCAAAAAATCGAAAAAGTACGTTTCGATTTTTTTTTGGTTATTTTTAGGTCTAGGTGTCTAAAAATCTTTGTATCTTTTTGGGGTTATATTTGAAGAAAACAAAATAAGACAAAAGATGGTTTTAAAATTAACAGTCAAAACGATTAAAGGAAGTACCGAAAAATGAATTTTCGTTATTTTGATCATGAAACCCACCCACCCTATAAAAATCTGAAAAAAAACTTATGGGGATAATTTGACATCTAGAAAATAATACATTATTTTCGGCATTTTTTCGGCATAGTTTTTTTAAACAAAGTTTAAAATTTTCAAAACCAAACAAAATTTTGAATAGTTTGCCAAAAATTTTGAAAAAAAATATTGTGTTAGATATAGAAAATAAAAAAAACATACAAAATGAAAGAAAAAAAAGTTTCTACGATGATTCGAACCCAATATGTCGCCAAAAAACGAAAACACACGTTTTAATTTATTGGGGGGTTACGGGTGGGGACAGTGGTCTAAAAAAATTTTCTGTCAAATAATTTTTGATTTAGAACAGCATGGTATATTTATTTTTGAAATATCGCTGGGGGCATTTTTCACTATCTTAACCGGCTAGACCCTTTACTATACATTAGGGTGGTTCGAAAAAAACTTTTTTTCTTATTTCAGATCGCTATAGTGCGCAAAAGTTGCCATTGATATAGACTTGAAAAAAGCACTAATTATAATTTTTTTATTAATTTGTCTTCCGGTCGCGCAATGCCATCGAAGTTATCAAAAATTGTGAAAAACCTTAATTTTTCAAAAAAAAAAAATTGAAACAGGCCAGATGGTTTTAATTGCGTTTCTATACCATGAATTAACTACTAAAAGTATGTAAAATTAATATAAATGCACTTATTATACATTTGTTTCATATCTTTCCGTCGCACAACGTAATACAAAATGAGTAAAATTAGTAGTTTTTGCAAAATTTCAAAGTTTGACTGATTAGTACAATCTAATCATACGACTTTTAGAGATGCTACAGTTTACCTCAATTAAAATAATATATTTAAAATCCAAGCATCTAAGATACATTTTGATATTCAAGTGGAATTAGGTCGCGAAGCTTCATCAAAAACAGCAGACTACCGGGAGGCGAGGCGAAAGTGACGAATGCCAGCGAAGCTCGCGCAGTCACAAATAAAGATACATGTGGGAAGACCTCTACAATGGAGTATTTGTCTTCTCCATTACAACGAACTGCCATTCCGCCACCTTCTCCAACACTTAGATGGAAATACAACAGGTACTATCTATAGGATATCCGGACCGACTGGAAAGGCCCTACCTGATTGTGAAGGGCTACCAGTTGTTGATTTTAATCGTTGGACGCATCTTTCAACTGCCTGTGTATGGCATGGCAAAGTATCTATACTCATAACAGGCTTTAAGTCATTGCTCACATACTGTTTTATCTCTTCATTAGTCAATGTTGTTAGCAGTAGAGGGGAGTCAGTGTACTGGTGTTCCATTTGATAATTTCGTAATACTATTTAGCTTCAAAGTTTAAGTTTGGTGGTTTAAAGATTCTGATAGAGTCACTTTCAGATATGGCTTGTGCCATCATGATACGCCTAAAGCCCAGCTCTCAGATATGGTTTCTGTCATCAGTTACCATAGCCAAAAGTAAATTTTCGAGATGGGCAAAGTAAGCATTCCGTTGTAAAACGGGATCAGCAACTTGAAGAAGCTCTACTGGTAAGTACCTTGAATATTCAATGATTTTATAATCATGTCTAGGCCCATCTGTGAATTTGTGGTTTATTTTTGTGGCCAACCACATAGGCATATTATAACATCTGAGAATGAATGTGACAATTTCTCTCTGATTTTCAGAAGGGTTGGACACACTGATGTAGAAACGCAAAACTCGGTTTGCAGTAGTAAGCCATCTTGAATGTGACGTTGGGATAGGATCACGTACCCACTACAAAGTCTTCTGAACAATGTCCTGACTTGATGACTTCTGATATCTCAAGCAAGTACAATTATTGGTGCTTAAGAGTTGACAAGCTTAAGAATACGCTTGTCAACTTTTGGAATCTCACAATCAATAGGATTAAAATCAATAAGTGGTAGTCTTTCACAATCAGCTAGGGCCTTTTTATTTGGTCCGGAATATCCTGTTGGGCCTGTTGTATTTTCATCTAAGTATTGGAAAAGGTGGTGGAATGGCAGTTATTTGTAATGGAGAAGACAAATACTCCACTATAGAGGTATTCTCACATGTATCTTTATTTGTGGTAGCGCGCCCTTCTCTGGCATTCGTCACTTTCGCCTCGTCTCTCGGTAGTCTGCTGTTTTTGATGAAACTGCGCGACCGAATTCCACTTGAATATCAAAATTTATATTATATGCTTGGATTTTAAATATATTATCGTAATTAAATTAAACTATACCATCTCTAAAAGTCGTATGATTAAATTGTACCATACAGTCAAACTTTGAAATTTTGCAAAAACTACTAATTTTACTCATTTTGTATTATGTTGCGCGACCGGAAGATATGAAACAGATGTATAATAAGTGCATTTATATTGATTTTACATACTTTTAGTAGTTAATTCATGGTATAGGAACGCAATTAAAACCATCTGGCCTGTTAAAAAAATATATGAAAAATTCAGGTTTTTCAAAATTTTTGCTAACTTCGATGGCATTGCGAGACCGGAAGACAAATTAATAAAAAAATAATAATTAGTGCTTTTTTCAAGTCTATACCAATGGCAACTTTTGCGCACTATAGCGATCTGAAATATATAAAAAAGTTTTTTTCGAACCACCCTACTATACATATTTAAGTAGATTTTTCTCTTGATACTATAAATAGTTTCCGAACTCCTGCTAGGAGTCGCATTAATAATCAATCATATCTAAATGCGAAACTGACATTTAAGCGTTGTTGTCCGTCGACTGCAAATGCCAATTTATAGTATTTTTAGAAAATATCAACGGTGAAATATACCTGCGTTTTCGAGTTCTATTTAAAAATATTGACAGGTAGCTTTCCGATGATTCAGAAGGTCGAAAATGCGATTATAAGGGTGGTCGCGGCAAGTAAAAGTAGTATCTAAAATTAAATTTATTGTGTATTTTTAGAGGTAAGTACTGATAAAACAAAAAATTGAAAACAAGCAATAATTATATATTACGTTTGAAAAATTAATCTTGATCATGCTTTTATCCGTAAAATTATTACGATTACTATTAATCAGTATTTATTTAAACACACAACCCTTTCTGATTTTTCTTCCTGTTTTAGCCTAACTTCCCATTAAGCTACTGATTGATTGCTATGCATTTTTAGCTCTTATTGTTATATGCTCTTTACAGCTAATTGACTTTATGTTTCTACATTAGCATTAAAAGTTTTTAAAAACTAGAGTGAAAGGGAAAACGATCTGAAAGAGATTGAAGCTAATATTAAGGAAAAAAAAATAAACTTTTTACTAATTTAGTATTTGGCGTAGAGGCACCTCCGCCATATTATGCTAGGATGACGATAAGGGCAAAAATAATATTTTTATTATTCTGTAATTAGACAAGGCGGAAACGGCGGGTTCGTTGGGAAAAATATTCCCATGAGATATTTTTGCATAATCACATTCGTGAGACATCCCAGAATAAGGTTCAAGAAGTCGCCCACGAGAAAAGTGGGCCAATTTTTTTTTAACAATTTTTTTTTAATCAAATTGCAAAATCAATATCTTTGGCCCGTACTAATTTGTTTAAGGTTTTTTGGACCATTCTGGACAAAAAAGGTTTCTTATAATTTTTCCCTAAAGTTGATCTTTTTCGAGTTATAAGCAAGTTAAAATTTGAAAAACGCGAAAATAGCTATTTTTAAGACTTAATAACTCGGTCAAAAATTATTATTTTGAAAGTCAGAAAGTGACTAAATCAAAGTTTAAATTCGCCGTTACATGGTCCTGAAGAAATCTGTGTCATTAATTTACTACTAAGCTGTTATTTTTAATTAATAACAATGAGTGGTTACATCGTATTGACGCTGCTGTAAATGTGAGTGCGAGTAAGATGCACAATTGGACTGCTGGAATGGCTTCTCTCTCGCACTCAGCGTTTACAGCCCCGCACACGTGCATGGCGCGTATTATTATTACTTAAAAATAACAGCTTAGTAATAAAATAATGACAAAAATTTCTTCAGGATCTTGTAGGGGGGGCTTTAAACTTTAATTTAGTCATATACTGACTTTCATAATAATAGCTTTTAACCGAGTTATTAAGCCTTGAAAATCGCCATTTTTCGTTTTTTTCAATTTTAAATTGCTAATAAGTCGAAAACGATCAATTTTAGAGAAAAATTATAAGAGACCTTTTTTGTCCAGAATGGTCCAAAAAATTAAAAAAAAAATTGTTCGGGCCAAAAATATTGATTCTTGCAATTTGATTAAAAAAAATTTGTGAAAAAAAATTGGCCCACTTTTCACGTGGGCGACTTCTTGAACCTTATTCTGGGATGTCTCACGAATGTGATTATGCAAAAAAATTTCATGGGAATATTTTTCCCTTCGAACCCGCCGTTTTCGCCTTGTCTAAATTGCTTATGGTTAGTGTATGGTATTGTTAGTGATCCTTTTTTATGAGTAGGGATAAAGGTTGATTCGCACTACTTATCAGGCCATTCACCTTTGATCCTTCATGTTGGACATATCCAGTATTATAAATACGAGTATGCCAAACTGGCCCATGGCTTTTAGAGTCTGTGATGGTGTACGATCTATCCCTGTTTTTTTTTTTAGTTGGTGAAGAGCTTTTTCTACTTATGCCTGTAACATTATTGGTTCTGCCTATTGCATGTGTCTTGTATTTTGAGAATGGTGCATTTTTTAAAGTGTTTTGTATAATTATTATTGTGAGCAGGTATATTTATTATTCTATTTGTCCAGGTTTCTGCAACGGTCCTATGTCTTATTTTACTTCTCCATTATTGTCTTTAGTGGCTTAAACTCTCGGGTCAAAGCCCCTCTTGGGAAGTACTTCAGCACTCTTATGGTGATTTTGCATGCTGCTCCAGTTCTTGACACATGTTATTTACATATACATATAGTTGATTTTTGTGTTTTTATTTGGACTTCTTCTTCTTCTTTTGCCCTTTAATTCGTCCAATTCTGAACATAGGCTTCCCCCAGTTTCCTCCATTCGCTTCTGTTTAGTGCTTTCTGTTTCCAGTGCGTTCCTCCTATCTTTTTAATATCGTCTCCCCATCTCATCTGGGGTCGTCCTCTTGCTCTCTTTCCTGTCCATGGTCTCCATTGTTGTATCGTGCTATTCCACCTATTGTCCGTTTGTCTAGCGTTATGACCTGCGAAGCTCAATTTTAGCCTGGTTATATGTTGACCTGCGTCTTTGACTTTTGTTCTATTTCTGACCCAGTTGTTTTGCTTTTTGTCTGTCAATTTTACTCCTAACATTGCTCTCTCCATGGCTCTTTGTGTCTTTATTATTTTATCCATGTTTGCCTTGGTCAAGGTCCATGTTTGGCATGCGTATGTGAGAATTGGGAGTATGCACTGGTCAAACACTCTTGTTTTTAAGTATTGTTGTATTTTTTTATTCTTTAGGACCCATTTTAATTTTCCAAATCCTGCCCAGGCTAATCTGACCCTTCTTTTTACTTCCGCTGTTTGGTTTTCCTTATTTATTTTTATAATCTGTCCTAAATATATATAATCATTAACCGCTTCTATTGTGGTGTCGTTTAGTATTACGTTTCTATTGTCTTGTGTGTTTGTCATTGTTTTTGTTTTGGCAAAATTCATTTTTAGACCTATTTGTTCGGATTCATTTGCTAGTTCGGTTAGCATGGTTTGTAGTTCTTCAAAACTTGATGCTATGACTACTACATCGTCTGCATATCTTAGGTGGTTTAGTTTCTTTCCATTTATGTTTATTCCCATGTTTGTCCATTCCATTGTTTTGAAAACATCTTCCAGTGCTAATGTAAATAGTTTAGGAGAAATAACATCTCCCTGTCGCACTCCTCTGTTAATTGGTATGGGTTTTGTGGTTTCTTCCAATTGTACTGTCATTGTTGCTTTCTTATATATATTATGTATTAGCATTCTGTATCTGGAATCTATTCGACAGTTGTTTATAGCTTTTTCTATTGCCCACATTTCCACGCTGTCAAATGTTTTTCGTAGTCAACGAACGCTAAGTGCAGATCTATATGGTATTCCTTAGCTTTTTCTATTAGTGTCCTAATTGTTAGAAGATGGTCAGTGGTGCTATATCCCTTTCGGAATCCTGCCTGCTCTACGGGTTGATACGAGTCCAATTTGTGTGTTAGTCTGTTGTTGATAATCCTCATGAATAGTTTATACGTTTGCGACAGCAGTGAGATGGGTCTGTAATTTTTTATGTCCTTTCTGTCGCCTTTCTTAAATAGCAGGATTGTAAGACTTTCGTTCCATTCGTCGGGTATTTCTCCTTTATGTAGACACTGATTAAACAGATTTCTTAATGTTTGTAAGATTTCTTCTTTCCCTTCTTTCAACATTTCAGCAAGGATTCCATCTGGTCCTGGTGCTTTGTTGTTCTTTAATTGTGATAGTGCTGCTTCTATTTCATAATTTTCTATTTTTGGTAGTGTTTCTGAGTTTACATTCGTGATTGTTTTCTTGATATATTCCTGAGTGTTGAAGTTTGCGTCTTTCTTTGAGGTGTATAGTTCTTTATAAA
This sequence comes from Diabrotica virgifera virgifera, assembly GCF_917563875.1. Taxonomy (NCBI): domain Eukaryota; kingdom Metazoa; phylum Arthropoda; class Insecta; order Coleoptera; family Chrysomelidae; genus Diabrotica; species Diabrotica virgifera. The sequence goes on from NC_065446.1 coordinate 130,876,784, forward strand.
ACCTTTCTACTTCTTCTGATATCTTATCTTTTCTCCTCTCGTCCCGTCCTGTTTCATCCTTTATTGAAATGAGTAGTGGTTTCCCTAAATTTGGTCGTAAGCATTTTAGGCCCTTATTTCTCTCAATTACTTTCTCGATTTCATTTTCAGTGTGTTTTCTTAGATCCTCTCTGGTTTTTCTTCTAATAAGTTTGTTTAGTTTTACGTATTCTACTGTGTTTCTTTTGTTTTCGCTTATTAGTTTTCGTCTACTTTCCATTAATTTAACTATCCCGCTACTTAATCTATTTTCTTTTGTTGTTAGTTTTTTGGCAGTTTTCATTCCCGCTTCCAAGAGTTTTTCTTTCATTTCTTCATTGATCTTATTAATTTCTGACTCTTCCTTTGCTACTTGTTGATTATAGTTTTCCCTTAAAGTCTGTCTATATTCTTCTGCGTTTTGTCTTATTCTGCTATGGTCAATTGCCGTTGGTTTTCTTCTAGATTTCTGCGTCGCTAGTTTGCTTATTTCTATTTTGGCTCGTAGTATGCGGTGGTCGCTGCCAGTTGAGAATTTATTATTTGGACTAGTCCTGATTAAAAGCCTCCATGGGTAGTGTTTAGAAAGCGCATTTGTTATTACTAGATTGTTTTCACTGTAGGAGACTTCCTCCCATGTTGTTTATAATGCCTAAGCAAACGACGCGGCAATATTTCTCAAATGTTTTTTCATTTTTTTCTCATTTTCAGTCTTTTCCACCTATAGTATCAATATTAAGAAATTGTCACCTCTACCCCGTCCAAGTGCAACAACAGTTCCGTGAAGTAAGAGGAGTGGTTATTAGTCAGTGAACAGTAAGACGAAGACTGGGAGAAAATAATCTGACTCGTGGATTATTTGCGTTAGGTCAAAAACTTACTGCAGCTCATCGTCAAGCACCCTTGCGTTTTGCAAGGGATAATCTGAGCTGGACGTTGGAACAATAATGAAGATCTGTTCTGTTCTCAAATGAGACCAGAATATGTCTCTATGGTAGCGACTGAAGACGAAAAGTGTAGATGAGGAGAGCGATTTGCAGAATGCTACATTGATGAGCGTTGTCCTGATAGAGGTGGTTTCTGCATAATCTGAGGTGCAATTTCTATGGGGGCACGGACCGACCTTGTATTAATTCGTAGGGACAACCTTCATCACAAGCGAGGAGGCTTAACGGTACTAGATACATCGAGGAGATTTTAGCAATGCGTGTGATACCTTACTTTGACTACGTTAGAGACAAATTTATTTTTATGCAGGAACTATCCCAAACTCGAGTCCAGAGCTTACCGTAGCAGTACAAGAAGAGTGGCTTAACATCCCACAAGAAAAATAGCCAACTTGATTAGATCTATTAATGCAACGGAAGGTCGTACCCATTATTAAAACACTAATTGTTAAATTTCTAATTGTCAAATACCCTTCATGTGTTAGCAATAAAAAAAGTTAATTTGCTTGATACATTAATTTTACAACGTTAAACATAAGAAGTCGAAATTAATCTTCATAAATGTATACTCATATTAAAGCACATTAAATTATACACAAAACCAAACTTATATCGAATCATCTGACATTCTTATTATTTTGGACGAATTTAAAAAACGAACACACGAAGTCAAACAATATTTATTTTAAAGCAATTTATATAGCAAATGCATAAAAATTAAATAAAACAATAAAATATGTAACAAACAAATTGAAACTAGTTTTCTTAAAGTTAATAGCATAAAAAATTTCAATACAAAACGAATAATGTTTAAATTGTTTTTATTTATTTTTTTTGTTTTTGTTGGTAGTCAGTGTTATCAACTTTAGTTCTTATACAAGCGTCAGTTTATGTGGACACGCTTCTAATCAAATTATCAATATTTTGTTGTGGTAGGGTGCTCCATCCTTTAAGAGCAGCTGGTACTAGCCGTGCGGTGTTTTGTGGCTTATCCCAGCGAAATCTAATTTTTCTTTGAAGCATATTTCACAAATACTCTATAGGGTTAAGCTCGGGTACGCAAGCAGGCCACTTCAAACAAGGGACACCTTCTGCTTCAATGATGTCTCTAGTCAGTCTAATGGTATGTGGAGGTCCATTATCATGCAAGAAAATTAAATTTTCTCCTGTTGCACCTCTAACAGAGCCCAGCTACAGGTTATTAACATACCTGTGAGAAGTTAAAGTTGATTGGATGAAAATTAAAGGAGGTTTTGACGGATAACAATTTCTCTTCAGAACATTACATTTCACCTTTTATATTTGTGAACAGATCTTACAGTTTTCGTTATTGCTTGTCTTCCTCGACTTCTAAGTACACGATTTCGTGAGTCGTCGGATTTTACACAAATCCTGACTTTTTCTTAAAATAACAAATTTTGTCAATTCCCAATGTTCCAGTTTTGGTGGTGAGGACACCAATTTAGGCGATCAATCTTGCTGTGTACTTCTTGACACGAACTCTTCTTCTTATCGTTTCAACTGAAAAAGTCACACCTGCAGGTTCCAAAAGCTGTCTTTAAAGCTGTAGGTGAGAAATTGTTGGATCTCTTCCAGCTGCTTGGACAATTAAACGATCGTGGCGAGCCGATATGACTTTTTGGCGACTTTCCCTTGCTTTTTTTGCTCTGTGTTACGCCTAGCTCGGCAGCTGTATCCCTCTGAAAACATTCCTTGCTCTACAACAGTGGTTCACAACCTTTTTCGGCCTACCGCCCATTTTTCCGAAAACAAAATACTTAACGCCCCCCTTAAAAAACTCTCCATTCTTAAAATTAGTAACGCACTTTCATTCACAATTGTTTTACCTTTTTTGGGTCAAAGGCTACCTTAAATATGATTCGACGGCCCCTTAACTGATCCAAGCAACAACAAATTAAAAAAAAATGTTTTATTCAAAAATACAGTATTCATGTATTGATCAAACTTTAACTTAAATACATATCATAAAAAACAATATTATAATAATATAACATTTTTAATGAGAAGGCTGAGCTTGATGTAATGATAGTAATCTGTCAATATTTGGTTCCATACTTGTCATCAGCAATCTTAAATCACCGCGCTCCACTTTGGACAGTCTATTTCTCTTCTTTGTTAATAAATTGCTGACTATGCTAAATCCTCTTTCGGCTAAATACGATGAAGGAAAGGCAATGAAAAACTTCTTTGACGCAGCCCATAAAGCTTGATATAATACTGAAATTTGACATTGCAGCCAAAATTCTTGATATCCATTTTTAAATTTCACTTTTAACTCTTCATTTGTTGACAATTCTATCAATTCCTCCTGTAGTGATAATTCTGCTGTTTCTAAACTTGAGAACGGTGCTAGCACCCAATCTGGAATAATCAGACCAAGGATATCCTGAAATCTATTCCTAAAATCTTCTTGAAGTGCTTCTAAGTGCTGGCAATATACCAGAATGTCTTCATCATTTGTCTCCACAGAGGAAAGATTTTGAAACTGATGAAATTGTCTCCGACCCAAATTTTGCCTATACAAATTAAGTTTTGGCACGAACGAGGAAATAGTTCCTTTTGCTTTGATCAAATTCAAATTATCACCTTGTAGCTGTAGGTTTGTTTCATTAAATTTATCGCATAAATCAGTTAAATAAGCAATATCGCTCTTAAATTTTAATAAATTGTCACTCAAAGAATCATCTTTGCTTTCAAAAAACTCTAAAACTGAGTCAAAGAGATCATAAAATCTTTTTAGACAGGTACCTTTCGAAAGCCATCGAACTTCTGTGTGCAACAATAAACGATTAAAATTCTCGTCGTTTTCATCACAGAGTTTTCTAAACAATCTATCATTGAGAGCACTGCTTCTGATCTTGTTAACTGCAGTAATTACATATTGTAGTGAACAATGACGGCGATCACTAAGATTTTTTGCAACTAAATGCTGTCTGTGAATTACACAATGCACGGCGAGTATATTTGGTACCGCTTTTTTCAAATATGCTATCAGTCCGCGGTGTCGTCCAACCATTGCCGGAGCACCATCTGTAGCAACAGTTATGACATTTTCCAGAGGTATACCTTTATCTGTAAAATAGTGTTCCAGAACATCAAATATCGATTTGACTTTAGTATCTGTTTCCAGTGTTCTTACAAATAACAGTTCTTGACAGATTTTTTCACTTTTTATGAAGAGAACGTACGCAAGAAGTAAAGACTCATTGTTTGGCAGAGTTGATTCATCAAGCTGTAAAGAAAACTCAGTAGTCTTTAAATAATCAGTTAGAGAACGCTCCACATCCTCAGAGATTTCGTCAATTCGTCTCTGTACCGTATTATTGCTTAATGGATTTTTTTTAATAATATCAGATGCCGGCTGGTGCAGTACAGTCCGCAAAACTTCACAGCTGGCAGTATTAATTCTTCGCCAAGAGTATGGGGTTTTCCTGATTTAGCTATAAGTAAGGAAATGTTATTAGAAGCACGTAGCCCATCATCGTCTTGCTTTGATGCTGCTGAAAAGATACTAGCTAAAGTTGGACGTTTGAAATGTTGTTTTTTGAGCATTTCAAAATATGATAAATTTCCGTCTTTTCTGTCGGGATGTATTTTGGTCAAATGTTCTTGTAATCGTGAAGGTTTCATGGCTTCATTTGAGAAAACTCTCTGGCAAATTAAACACATTGGTAATGCCTTATTAGAAGGCGACTGAATAAAACCATACTTCAAATATTCGACATTGTATTGTCTGCACTTTTTCTTTGGATCGGACATACTGTAGGTATATCTGTAAAAATAAATATGCTGTAGCCACCGCTTTGATAATTTTAAATAATAAACTTTTAAATTTTTTTTTAGTTAGCAAAATCAATATTTCAGAGTGGCGGAATATCCAAGCAAGTAGTCGAGAAATTTAAAACATGCCACAAGTAAATAAATATACACTGAGAGAAGAATTTGAGGAAAAATTACAAAACAACTTATTAAAAATTACCACACTGTACACATATTATAAAAAATAACTTTATATTCAGTAAATAGTTTATTTTTGGCAGTCTATGATCAGATTACTATTCAGTATAGTAAATTATATTAAGATTTTTTGTTCTTTTTCCCCAATTCTTCTCTCAGTGTAGGTAGGTCCTAATTAACTTTTTACTTTGATCCAGTTTGTGAAAGTTGGTACTTTTTGAATATTTTACAATAACTATAAATATAAGAAAACAAATTTAGATTTATTACATTTTTATAAATACCTCGTAAATTACGATAGGGAAAAATAATAAAGAATTATAGTAAGTGATATAAATGCCACGTAGATACTTACCTTTGTGACAAATATGTATTACAATAAAATATATTTCTAATAAATGCACTGCAACTTTCTGCAAATAACACACAGAAAATTCATCACCCTGCTTTAGCGAAACAATCTCGAATGATTAAGTTATGCCTGACCATGCCGCTGCGCGAAGGAGAAGCCAAAATTCACTTAAAGCAGAAAGGTTCTACTGGAAGTGGAATTATACTAACCAAACTGAAACTTTCGACTGCAACGTCGAAATTGTTGCAGTGTTGGACTGAGTGATAAATAAAAAATTGCACGGTGCATAACCAAAATGCATTTTGTGCATTTCGTTTATATTTTCGGATTCACCTTCTCTATTTCTGTGTGAGAAGCGAAAAGCAAAGTTGTTAGAAGCAAAGAAGCAATGAGTTATTTTAGGGGGGCGGCAGCTGTTCCTCAACGCCCCCCAAATTTTCCTTGGACCCAAAAAGCCCCCTTATCTCTCTTCAACGCCCACCGGTGGGCGGTACCGCCCCCGTTGGGAACCACTGCTCTACAAGGATATACTTTCCTTGTAAGTTCTATACGCCCACATGAAGCATATTTTCGTTTTTAGACGCAAAAATTATTTATTTTTTATTTTCGTTCAATTTGCAACTCAAGCAACTAACCTATACCGTACCGAGCTGTACTATCTGATTGTCTTATGGATGTGTCTATTTTCAATAAAGACCATTATTCTTCGCAACATTAACAGCTTTTTTAAATAAATAAATATTACTTTGAAACACATAGTGATTCCATATAAGTTTTGTTGTGTGTATTTCAAACAGTACATCTCTTTTTTAGATCCGAGTAATAGATTCTGAAAAAATATAGTTAAAGTCAAAAATTTAAGGTGGGTCGATTTCTATGCACTTTAGTTTATTTATTGTTTTTTATTGCGTGATATATTTTTATATTCGGTTGTTTATTAATATGTCTACTACATTAAAATCATGCTTTTGAGATCTTGATATTTAGATACTTTAAGCTTTTGTCTTAGAATGGCCTTGATCTCTAGTCTGTTTCTGCTAAAATATGTCTCTATTTTCTCTCATTAGTTCTTTCTGTACAATGTGAAATTTTTAATCAAAAATGAATAACCATTTTCAATTTCGTTGCAAAACGAAAATACAGCTGCACCATATTCTAATTCAATCAGAGAGTGCAGCAAGCACCTCTACCGGCTTCGAAACTTATTAGTCTCTCATCAGGAGGCACATATTCTGCTCTCTCTGATCTAACCAAAACAAACCCCGGCGTGCAGTCACGGATTGCAACGAACGAAATGGCATAGATGCCCTAGCGGCAACTGCTAGCAAAAGACTAAGTTTTCACTCTGATGGCATATAAAACAACATAATGTTACTCTACTTCCCACCAGACTGAAAACAATGGGAACCTTCTCTGGTTACACCTCCGAGGCTTCTACAATTTGCAAGTCATACGGATGCTGAGACTAAGGAAGATGAGGGAATTTTACAATTTATAATTCACGACCCATCTGCACAGTGCGGTAAAGTTCCAACGAGAATGGTTCCCTTCGTACTCCAATCGGAGTAAAGATGCAAATCAAAAATGAATAACCATTTTCAATTTCGTTGCAAAACGATAATACAGCCGTACCATATTCTAGTCCAATCAGAGAGTGCAGCAAGCACCTCTACCGGTTTCGAAACTTATTAGTCTCTCATCAGGAGGCACATGCTGCTCTCTCTAATCCAACCAAAACAAACCCCGGCGTGCAGTAACGGATTGCAACGAACGGAATGGAATAGATGCCCTAGCGGGAACTGCTAGCAAAAGACTAAGTTTTCACTCTGATGGCATATAAAACAACATAATGTTACACTACATCCCACCAGACTGAAAACAAACTGCACTCTCTGATTGGACTAGAATATGGTGCGGCTGTATTTTCGTTTTGCAACTCAATTGAAAATGGTTATTCATTTTCATTTGCATCTTTACTCCGATTGGAGTACGAAGAAAACCATTCTCGTTGGAACTTTACCGCGCTGTGCAGATGGATCGTGAATTATAAATTGTAAAATTCCCTCATCTTCCTTAGTCTCAGCATCCGTCATAATTTGCAAATTGTAGAAACCTCGGAGGTGTAACCAGAGAAGGTTCCCATTGTTTTCAGTCTGGTGGGATGTAGAGTAACATTATGTAGTTTTATATGCCATCAGAGTGAAAACTTAGTCTTGAAATTTTTAAGTTTGGAGAAAACCTCTGACGTTCCATGCCCCTTTATTTATTGACTTTCTCTTTTGAAACTAAAGTGTTTCACTTTCTCTTCCAGTTACATATTTACCATGAGTGTCCTAGTTGTTAGCGCGCTCATACTCGGTAGCTTGTCTGACTGGACAATTAACATTGTCTGACCTGGAACCAGGTAGTTTCTTCTTGCCTGGTTGATCACAGTGATACAACCGATTGAGTTATGATCTGACATCTGCCAGTGAGTGTCTGTTATGAAGCCACTATTGTAAATCGTTCAGCTTAAGCTTTGATTCAATACAATAATTAAAAAAGGAGGGGGTAGATAGTTATGATTACAAACAAATTATAGTTTGTAAATCAATCATAAAGCAAATATGTAATTTTATAATCAGTTGTAGGTCAGTAAAATATTTTTGCAGCTGTTTATTGAGTCAGTCGATATTATATATCGTATTTTAATACTGATGATTTTATTTTTCAACTAATGTTTCTAATAAATCTTCTTATAGGTTCTTTCAAATTTCTGGCGCATGTATTGACCATTCATTCCGTCTTCCATTATCATCAAAGCTACGACAGCAGTAAAAATTCTTTCATTAATATCCTATAGTCATATTTCCGGTTGATAAATCATTTAGAACAGGAAAATTGTTACCTGACTCGTATCGTACAAAAATATGTATTTCCTTCCAAAAAAAGTTTTCGTAACGCATGTCTCTACTCGTATTAACGATTGGTAATAAAACATATTTCTGAATCTGATTTTTTGAGAACGATTTCCGGAGTGTAGGTCGAAAAGTCAACATTATTTAATCAAAACTGTAATTTTTATTACAGCAATAATTGTGGCTCAATCATATACAGGGTGTCCAGAAACTCTACCGGCAAACGAAGACAAGAGATTTCTCAGATATTTTTAAGACAGTTTAACTAAATTCTTCTAGTCCAAAAATGTTTCCTAGGGGAGCTAGAGCTCTTTGAAGATGGCGTCTTGTAATTAGTTTTTCTTAAATACCTCCAGAACTCTTCTAGTTAGAAGAACAAAAATTGGTACACACATTTATCTTCTAGAGATAACTCAATTTCATCCATTTTCAATTTCTAGTACCAGTCATAGGCGTCCTTTTTGTGTGGGGCAACGGTTATTTTATCGCATATATTGGTTTCCTGAATTTGAAAAAAAAAATTTAAAAAAAAACTGTGTAATTTACCAACTTAAAGCAAGAGTACCTTTTAGTACTGGAATACCTCATAATATAATCTAGTGATTTATTTAATAATCGAAAATTCTTAAAAATTAAAGACAAAAAATTTATGCGATAAAATAACTGTTGGCCTACCCAAAACGGACGCATATGACCGGTGCTATAAATTCGCCATTAATGAAATCGATTCATCTCCGGAATATAAATAAACGTACCAGTTGTCGTTTTTCTAAATAGTTTTTTTGAAATTTTTTTTTGATATCCAAAGAACGAAAAATTTTCAAATGGATTTTCCAAATTATAAATAGTATCCTAATAATTTTTCCAAATATAATTATTCTAAATAGTTGTTTTGAGCTGCATCCAAACCATTCTCTCAGGTTCTTCAGCCATGAAATTCGATATAACAATTCAATATAACACTGCCACCAGCAAAAGGAATAACGGGAGGCTCATGTGCTAGTTGTGCAGCTCTTGTTGGCACTCGCCAAACAAAAAGCTACTAAGGGGACTGTATACGTTCTTGGCCCCACTGGAGGCGGTACAAAACGTATCTAGGTTGTAACTGAGGAACTCTTATTGGTTGGCGACTCCCCAAACCTGAATATAAAATTCTTCTTATTGTAGCTACTCTGATTTCTGTGGTATGCCTGAAGTCTGATTGGAGGGCTGGTACAGACATAGAAGAATTACTCTGTATGTAAATTCAGATATAGCTATTCTGTTGCTCATTGGTAACTCGACGTCTACCAGAGCGGGCTCTATTCTGTATAGAATTTGTCCAGAAACTTATTCCATATTCGTGAGACATCACTCTGAGAAACACCCACTACTTTCGCCACGAACCGCTGTGCATGGCCTTCTTTAACTAAAGCGATAATCCTTGCATTGTCGAACTTAAAAATTAAATTACGATTCATTATAAATCACGTTTTCAATCAATTTTTCGAATATTTACCTACAACTGGGCAAAACTAGATCAATGTATTGGTTATTTAAGTAAAATAAAAACCAAAAAGTGTATTTTATATGAAAAATGTCTATTAAGTATGCGAAAAGGTGGTTACGGATTTATAAAATAAAAATTTTAAAATCGTGAATATGAGGGGTGATGCATAACTTTTGAAACTATGTGTAATATGTTTTTCCACCTACCTCTACCGAAATAATACTTCTCCGGACCTGATTGTAGCGACCAAAGTTGTAGTTTTCCTTCCTATGGAGGAAAAGTAAAAGTGACGTCATGGTATTTCATTCATGAAATATAGCTTATTGACGCCCTGTACAATATCTATTTTTTATTACGTGAGTATCTATACATTTTATCGTTTATTTATACAACACCCTGTATTTTGCAGAATGTTAAAAAAGAGTAAATTGTTATTTTTATTTAACAATGTTTACATTAATATTTTGACTTATATTTGACAGTTGACAGTTGTATTGTACCTACTTGTTAGTTTTAGTTTTAATAAATTTTGTTGGTTAGTTACATAAATAAATTAAGTAAAAATGAATAATGACTTGTTATTAATTTGAGGAAGGTGAAAAAACCATATGTATAACATGGGAGTAAAGTGCCTTTTCCTCCCTTGAATGATTACTGCCCTCCACTACGCGTCGGGCAGTAAACTTCATTCTCGGGAGGAAAAGTAACACTTTCCTCCCTTGTTACACAAATAGCTATTATTTAAGTATGAAGCTTATGCAGGGTGTCCAGAAACTTTACCGATAAACGAAGACAGGAAATTCCTCAAATAATTTTAAGACAATTTAACCAATTCTTCTAGTCCGAAAACGCTTCATAAAGGAGCTAGAGCTATTTGAAGATCGCGTCTGGTAATTACCTTTTTTTAAATATCTCCAGAACGCTTCTATTTAGAAAAACGAAACTTGGTACACATAATTATCTTCCAGAGTTAAATCGATCATCCATTTCAAATTTCTAGTACCGGACTTAGGCGTCTGTTTTGGGTAGGTCTACAGTTATAATTATCGCATAACTTTTTTGTTTTTAATTCCTAAGCATTATTGAGTCTGGATTATTAAATTGTAAGGTATTATAGTACCAAAAGGTACTGTTACTTTAAGTCGATAGGATACTATTTATAATTTAATTATAAAATAATTCTTCTTCTTCTTCGTCCTTCTTGTATGTAGGCTTTAAAGCCTGTTTCTTCTTCAATATTATCCTCCTAAATTGTTTAGGTTATCGCACCACCTTTTTCTTGGTCTGCCAATACTTCTTCGTCCATTTGGTGACTTATCTCGTGCTATTCGTACTATCCTATCCTCTGCCATTCTACTAATGTGTTCGTTCCACTCCTGTTTCCGTTTTGTCACCCATCCATTTATGTCTTCTATATTGCATGATCTTCTTATGTTTTCGCTCCTCTCCCTATCCAATAGACTTTTCCCTGATATTCGTCGGAGTATTTTCATCTCTGTTGTTTCTAGTAGTCGTCTCGTTTTAGATGTGTCAGGCCTTGTCTCCGCCGTGTATGTTAATATAGGTCTAATTGCTGCTTTATAGATTCTTGCTTTTGTGTCTTGTCTTAAGTGTTTGTTCTTCCAGATTGTGTCATTAAGAGATCCCGCCGCTTTACTTGCTTTTAAGCTTTGTTGTCGTACTTCCTCTTCAACATCTCCGTAACTGGTTATATCAATTCCCAGATATCTAAACCTTGCTTCCTGCTTTATTATTTTCCCATCAATTTCGATTTTACATCGTAGTGGGTATTTAGATGTTGTCATACATTTGGTTTTTTCTGCTGATATTATCATATTGTATTTCTTGGCTGTTGTATTAAAGATGTGTGTTAATCTTTGGAGATCGTCTTCTGTCTCGGCGATTAATGCGGCGTCGTCTGCATAACACAATACTTTGATTTCTTTATTCCCCATTCTGTAACCACGACCTTTACGTACTGCTTCTATTATTTCGTCCATTATTATATTAAAGAGCAGTGGGCTTAATGAGTCACCTTGTCTGACTCCACTTTGTACTGGTATAAACTGCGTTAGTTTTCCATTTATCTTTGCCTGTATTCGATTATGAAAGTAGATGTTTTCGATGGTTTGTATAATATTGATTGGTATGTTTCTTCCATACAGTAAATGTAAGACGTCTTCGACTTGGATGCGATCGAAAGCCTTTGTCAGGTCTATAAAACATAGATATGCTGGTTTATTGTACTCAATGGACTTTTCTGTGATTTGTCTCAGTACAAATACGGCGTCTACGCAGGATCTTCCGGATCTGAATCCTTGTTGTTCATCTGATAAAGTTGTTAGTTTATTGATTTTGTTGGTTAGGACTTTTGTGGTTAGCTTAAGTGCGGTGTTTAGTAGATTTATACCTCTATAATTGTTGGGGTCTTCTTTGTCTCCTTTTTTGAACATTGGTATCATTATGCTGTTTCTCCATGCGTCTGGTATCTTGCAGTGCAATATTAGTTTTTGTATAAGTTTTGTCATCTCTAGGGTTATACTTTCTCCTCCGTATTTTAGAAGCTCGTTGGTTATTCCGTCTGGTCCTGGTGACTTCCTATTTTTGAGTGAATTTATGGCTACCCCTACTTCCTGAAAACTGATTTCAATTTCGTGTCTTAATTCAGGTAGGTTATTATTTTGATTATGATTTTCCTTTCCTTTAAACAGTTCCGTCAAGTATCTTTCCCATTCGTTTGCTGGTATGTTATTGTATTCCTTCAATTCTGCCATTTCTTTCCGTTGGTTTCTTATGAATCTCCATATTTGTTTTTGTGTTCCGTAGAAGTCGCTTTCCATCCTTTTTGTAAACTGTTCCCAGTGTTCATTTTTTGTTCTTCGTACCAATTGCTTTGTTTCATTTCGTATTCTTCTATAGGTGTCTCTGGATTCTGGAGTGTTTGATGTTTTATACTTCATGTAGGCGTCTCTCTTCTCTTTACATTTGTCTTTTATTTCTTTTCTGAACCATGGTGTATTGTTGTTGTTTCTTTTGTTCAGTATGACTTTGCGTTTTCCTAGAGCTTCTGTTGCTGCCTCTTCAATATTGTTTTTAATTTTCTCCCAGCTCGCGTTTATATCTTCGATGTCGTCTATCTGCTTCAGCTGTATCTTCTGTGCTAGCCTCCTTTGGTACATTTCTTTGGTAGAATCGTTCCACAGTGATTCTACATTGAATTTTTCCTCGGTGATTTCCTGTGGAAAATGTTTTGGTGTTAGTTTCATTCTTATTTTTGCTAGGACTAATTTGTGTTCACTCCCTGCGTCTGCCGAGTTTAAAGTTCGAATATCTAGAATCTGCTCTGGGTGGATTTTTCTATTAGTGACTATAAAGTCAATCATAGATTTGTGCCCCCTGGAGTTTTCAAACGTATATTTATACTGAAGCTTATGGTCGAAAAATGTATTATTGATTCGCAGTTCGTTAAAAGCACAGAGATTAGCCATGAGTTCTCCATTTGAGTTGACATGGTTTTCATTGAATCTTTGTTTTACTCCTGGAACTATTTCATTTCCGATTCGTGCATTAAAATCCCCCATAAGAATTAAGTGTTCTTCATGAGGTATATCGTCCAGGATGGTTTGTAACTGTTCGTAGAATGCCTCTCGTTCCTTCTTAGGTTTGCAGTCCTCGGGGCTATAGATAGATATAACATTTAATTTTTGGTAGTCCATTGTGATGTTCATATGTATTATTCTTTCGGAGACGTAACGGCAGTTACTTATGTTGTCTTTAAATTTTTTATGGACAAGTATACCTACGCCTGCTCGTGCTCGTTCTTCTTTCTTCACTCCACTATATGCTAAAATATATTGGTTATAGTCTCTTTGACCTTTACCTTTCTTCTTGGTTTCTTGGATTGCACAAATGTCTATGTTTTTGTTTATCAGTTCTTCGATTATTTCTTGGTCTTTGTTGTTGAACGAAGTTATGTTCCATGTTGCTAATCTGATTGTTGGCTTCTTTTTCCTTCTCGTTTTCCTTTTCTTTGCGTGGTTCGTCATCTTAGGTTCCGTCGAGTTCCGAGGCTTTATATCGGTTCTTTGAGCCTTGTTTTCTTTTATAATGGGTAGGATGCTAACCTGGCCCATCAACCCTCCTCTTTTTTCCGGGCTTGGGACCGGCTGTGAGTGTGAACGTGACTTCTGAGCTACTCAATCCACTCAGTCTTCGCGCTCACAACCCCCAGGCAGAGTTTATAAAATAATTAATTATTATTAATTATTTTATTTTATTTTATTAATAATAATTAATTATTTATATTATTAGTCGATAGGAACTATTTAGAATTAGCAAAAGACTAAGTTTTCACTCTGATGGCATATAAAACAACATAATGTTACACTACATCCCACCAGACTGAAAACAAACTGCACTCTCTGATTGGACTAGAATATGGTGCGGCTGTATTTTCGTTTTGCAACTCAATTGAAAATGGTTATTCATTTTCATTTGCATCTTTACTCCGATTGGAGTACGAAGAAAACCATTCTCGTTGGAACTTTACCGCGCTGTGCAGATGGATCGTGAATTATAAATTGTAAAATTCCCTCATCTTCCTTAGTCTCAGCATCCGTCATAATTTGCAAATTGTAGAAACCTCGGAGGTGTAACCAGAGAAGGTTCCCATTGTTTTCAGTCTGGTGGGATGTAGAGTAACATTATGTAGTTTTATATGCCATCAGAGTGAAAACTTAGTCTTGAAATTTTTAAGTTTGGAGAAAACCTCTGACGTTCCATGCCCCTTTATTGATTGACTTTCTCTTTTGAAACTTCAGTGTTTCACTTTCTCTTCCAGTTACATATTTACCATGAGTGTCCTAGTTGTTAGCGCGCTCATACTCGGTAGCTTGTCTGACTGGACAATTAACATTGTCTGACCTGGAACCAGGTAGTTTCTTCTTGCCTGGTTGATCACAGTGATACAACCGATTGAGTTATGATCTGACATCTGCCAGTGAGTGTCTGTTATGAAGCCACTATTGTAAATCATTCAGCTTAAGCTTTGATTCAATACAATAATTAAAAAAGGAGGGGGTAGATAGTTATGATTACAAACAAATTATAGTTTGTAAATCAATCATAAAGCAAATATGTAATTTTATAATCAGTTGTAGGCCAGTAAAATATTTTTGCAGCTGTTTATTGAGTCAGTCGATATTATATATCGTATTTTAATACTGATGATTTTATTTTTCAACTAATGTTTCTAATAAATCTTCTTATAGGTTCTTTCAAATTTCTGGCGCATGTATTGACCATTCATTCCGTCTTCCATTATCATCAAAGCTACGACAGCAGTAAAAATTCTTTCATTAATATCCTATAGTCATATTTCCGGTTGATAAATCATTTAGAACAGGAAAATTGTTACCTGACTCGTATCGTACAAAAATATGTATTTCCTTCCAAAAAAAGTTTTCGTAACGCATGTCTCTACTCGTATTAACGATTGGTAATAAAACATATTTCTGACTCTGATTTTTTGAGAACGATTTCCGGAGTGTAGGTCGAAAAGTCAACATTATTTAATCAAAACTGTAATTTTTATTACAGCAATAATTGTGGCTCAATCATATACAGGGTGTCCAGAAACTCTACAGGCAAACGAAGACAAGAGATTTCTCAGATATTTTTAAGACAGTTTAACTAAATTCTTCTAGTCCAAAAATGTTTCCTAGGGGAGCTAGAGCTCTTTGAAGATGGCGTCTTGTAATTAGTTTTTCTTAAATACCTCCAGAACTCTTCTAGTTAGAAGAACAAAAATTGGTACACACATTTATCTTCTAGAGATAACTCAATTTCATCCATTTTCAATTTCTAGTACCAGTCATAGGCGTCCTTTTTGTGTGGGGCAACGGTTATTTTATCGCATATATTGGTTTCCTGAATTTGAAAAAAAAAATTTAAAAAAAAACTGTGTAATTTACCAACTTAAAGCAAGAGTACCTTTTAGTACTGGAATACCTCATAATATAATCTAGTGATTTATTTAATAATCGAAAATTCTTAAAAATTAAAGACAAAAAATTTATGCGATAAAATAACTGTTGGCCTACCCAAAACGGACGCATATGACCGGTGCTATAAATTCGCCATTAATGAAATCGATTCATCTCCGGAATATAAATAAACGTACCAGTTGTCGTTTTTCTAAATAGTTTTTTTGAAATTTTTTTTTGATATCCAAAGAACGAAAAATTTTCAAATGGATTTTCCTAGAAAACAGTGTATCCTATCGACTTAAAGTAACAGTACCTTTTGGTACTATAATACCTTACAATTTAATAATCCAGACTCAATAATGCTTAGGAATTAAAAACAAAAAAGTTATGCGATAATATCACTGTAGACCTACCCAAAACAGACGCCTAAGTCCGGTACTAGAAATTTGAAATGGATGATCGATTTAACTCTGGAAGATAATTATGTGTACCAAGTTTCGTTTTTCTAAATAGAAGCGTTCTGGAGATATTTAAAAAAAGGTAATTACCAGACGCGATCTTCAAATAGCTCTAGCTCCTTTATGAAGCGTTTTCGGACTAGAAGAATTGGTTAAATTGTCTTAAAATTATTTGAGGAATCTCCTGTCTTCGTTTATCGGTAAAGTTTCTGGACACCCTGCATAAGCTTCATACTTAAATAATAGCTATTTGTGTAACAAGGGAGGAAAGTGTTACTTTTCCTCCCGAGAATGAAGTTTACTGCCCGACGCGTAGTGGAGGGCAGTAATCATTCAAGGGAGGAAAAGGCACTTTACTCCCATGTTATACATATGGTTTTTTCACCTTCCTCAAATTAATAACAAGTCATTATTCATTTTTACTTAAATTATTTATGTAACTAACCAACAAAATTTATTAAAACTAAAACTAACAAGTAGGTACAATACAACTGTCAACTGTCAAATATAAGTCAAAATATTAATGTAAACATTGTTAAATAAAAATAACAATTTACTCTTTTTTAACATTCTGCAAAATACAGGGTGTTGTATAAATAAACGATAAAATGTATAGATACTCACGTAATAAAAAATAGATATTGTACAGGGCGTCAATAAGCTATATTTCATGAATGAAATACCATGACGTCACTTTTACTTTTCCTCCATAGGAAGGAAAACTACAACTTTGGTCGCTACAATCAGGTCCGGAGAAGTATTCTTTCGGTAGAGGTAGGTGGAAAAACATATTACACATAGTTTCAAAAGTTATGCATCACCCCTCATATTCACGATTTTAAAATTTTTATTTTATAAATCCGTAACCACCTTTTCGCATACTTAATAGACATTTTTCATATAAAATACACTTTTTGGTTTTTATTTTACTTAAATAACCAATACATTGATCTAGTTTTGCCCAGTTGTAGGTAAATATTCGAAAAATTGATTGAAAACGTGATTTATAATGAATCGTAATTTAATTTTTAAGTTCGACAATGCAAGGATTATCGCTTTAGTTAAAGAAGGCCATGCACAGCGGTTCGTGGCGAAAGTAGTGGGTGTTTCTCAGAGTGATGTCTCACGAATATGGAATAAGTTTCTGGACAAATTCTATACAGAATAGAGCCCGCTCTGGTAGACGTCGAGTTACCAATGAGCAACAGAATAGCTATATCTGAATTTACATACAGAGTAATTCTTCTATGTTTGTACCAGCCCTCCAATCAGACTTCAGGCATACCACAGAAATCAGAGTAGCTACAATAAGAAGAATTTTATATTCAGGTTTGGGGAGTCGCCAACCAATAAGAGTTCCTCAGTTACAACCTAGATATGTTTTGTACCGCCTCCAGTGGGACCAAGAACGTATACAGTCCCCTTAGTAGCTTTTTGTTTGGCGAGTGCCAACAAGAGCTGCACAACTAGCACATGAGCCTCCCGTTATTCCTTTTGCTGGTGGCAGTGTTATATTGAATTGTTATATCGAATTTCATGGCTGAAGAACCTGAGAGAATGGTTTGGATGCAGCTCAAAACAACTATTTAGAGCTACTGCCTCAAAAATTAAAATAGCTATGATGATTGCCAACCTCCGTAGCGGAGATGGCACCTGAAGAAGTGTTATGTTTTGGGCCGGTATGTACATGTGGATGTACGCAATTGGTGGTTATTTACGGTACTCTAACAGGACAAAGGTACCTACATCACACGGATTTTAGAACCTCATGTATGAATCTGACGAGAAGCTGTGGGTAAAAATGTGGACGATTGTGCCCGGAATTTGAACGGTATTTATGGACGATTACGCCCGCCCTCATACGTTCATGACTATCTTGAGACACAAGGTGTTCTCCTTTTGGAGTGGCCTGAGGCGTCTCCTAACATGACCCAATTGAACATGTATGGTATGTACTCTCCACAGCTGTTCGTGCCCGAAGGAATTCTCCTAGAACGCTTATCATGAACTTACAATTGCCTCTAGGGAAGAATGACAGAATCTGCCACAGGAAATAATTGATCAACTTGTTAGCAGTATTAGAGCTCAAATCCATACTTGCATCCATGCCCGTGGTAGAAATATATGATATGAAAATTGTTAAATACGTTTGAATTAAAAATGGTTTTTTTACTTTTTAATTCTATATTTTATTTAAAAAAACAATATTTTTTTAAATAAAAAATACCTGTCAACGTTGTATTTTGTTGTATGAATAGCCTATTACAGTAGTTTCTGAAAATAATTAATAATAATGCAAATTTTGGATGACTTTTGAAACTATGAATATTAGGTATATATAAAAAATATTCAAGCATCCTCCCTTCTACATAGAGTTACACCAGTATCATTCATGTAACATATACCTTTAATTCCCCCAAGTACAATAAAACTTTACGTTGTTTTGGGAAAAGGGCCACAACTGCATTTCATAAGTACTTACAACCAACTGTGGATTTGCATCCTCAGTGTAGCAAGTGTTCGGGACAGCCAGACCGCTAGATTTTGAAAAATAACAATTTTATATCTTGTGCAATCTCGAAAGTAAACCGTTCGTTACGCTTCACTTTTACGGTTTATGCTTTTTGGACCCAGGGATTTAAATTAATTGGGGAATAAATGAAATATATAATATTTTCTATTATCATAGGTACTAGAATGAGAGAATATTATAGAACAAGTACATGAATATACTATAGTCCATTCACTCACAGTAAAATATTGCAAAACCTCCAAATTTGAAAGAACCGCTTGGATTGACATGAAAGGCATAAACATAGCTTACATGTCAAAGAAAGAAAGCGACAGTGTACCGAAGTGCGCTTTTGCCTTGGAGTGACTTTCACCCCTTCTAGGTGGTGAAAAAATATACGTTGAACATAATGTCCAGAAATGGATACATCGACTAATTCTAAGCAATCAACTTTTGTTCTATAGGGTTTTTTCACTAAGTTAATAATTTTCGAGTTTGCGAGTAAATATGTTAATTTTTCAATAAAAAAAAAGTTTTAGAAGGTTTTTCGCAAATAACTCAAAAAGTAAGTGAGTCGTTTAGTGTTGAAACGGGGTAAGTACAATTTTCAACTTTTCGAGTTATAGTAAAAAAGTCTTCTGTCTTTCTATATGCACGTCATTTGGTGTTAAATACAGTTTCGCCATATAAACTATACCCATGCAGTGCATTAGTGCTTGCTTCCTTTCAAACCAAATGACGCGGATAATGAAAGAGAGAAGGGTTATTTACTGTAACTCGAAAAGTAGACAATGGCGCTTACCCCATTTCAAAAATAATCGATTCGATCGAGTATTTTATCGACAAAAATATTCTTAAAAAGACTAAGTTTTCACTCCAATGGTATATAAAACAACACAATGCTATTCTACACCCCACCAGAATGAAAACAATGAGAACCTTATCTGGTTACACCTCCGAGGCTTCTACAATTTGCAAGCCATACGGATGCTGAGATTAAGGAAGATGAGGGAATTCTACAATTTACAATTCACGTCCCATCTGCTCAGCGCGGTAAAGTTCCAACGAGAATGGTTCCCTTCATACTCCAATCAGAGTAAATGTAAATAAAAAATGAATAACCATTTTCAATTTCGTTGCAAAACGAAAATACAGCCGAACCATATTCCAGTCCAATCAGAGAGTGCAGCAAGCACCTCTGCCGGTTTCGAAACGTATTAGTCTCTCATCAGGAGGCACATATGCTGCTCTCTCTGATCCAACCAAAACAAACCCCAGCGTGCAGTCCCGGATTGCAACGAACGAAATGGCATAGATGCCCTAGCGGCAACTGCTAGCAAAAAGACTAAGTTTTCACTCCAATGGTATATAAAACAACATAATGCTATTCTACACCCCACCAGAATGAAAACAATGAGAACCTTCTCTGGTTACACCTCCGAGGCTTCTACAATTTGTAAGCCATACAGATGCTGAGACTAAGGAAGATGAGAGAATTCTACAATTTACAATTAACGTCCCATCTGCTCAGCGCGGTAAAGTTCCAAAGAGAATGGTTCCCTTCATACTCCAATCAGAGTAAATGTAAATCAAAATTGAATAACCATTTTCAATTTCGTTGCAAAACGAAAATACAGCCGAACCATATTCCAGTCCAATCAGAGAGTGCAGCAAGCACCTCTACCGGTTTCGAAACTTATTAGTCTCTCATCAGGAGGCACATATGCTACCCTCTCTGATCCAACGAAAACAAACCCCAGCGTGCAGTCCTGGATTGCAACGAACGAAATGGCATAGATGCCCTAGCGGCAACTGCTAGCAAAAAGACTAAGTTTTCACTCCAATGGTATATAAAACAACATAATGCTATTCTACACCCCACCAGAATGAAAGCAATGAGAACCTTCTCTAGTTACACCTCCGAGGCTTCTACAATTTGCAAGCCATACGGATGCTGAGACTAAGGAACATGAGGGAATTCTACAATTTACAGTTCACGTCCCATCTGCTCAGCGCGGTAAAGTTCCAACGAGAATAGTTCCCTTCATACTCCAATCAGAGTAAATGTAAATCAAAAATGAATAACCATTTTCAATTTCGTTGCAAAACGAAAATACAGCCGAACCATATTCCAGTCCAATCAGAGAGTGGAGCAAGCACCTCTACCGGAAAAATATTCTTATCAAAAATATAGCTTATATAAAATAATAACAAATAGGTGTATACCTATATTTATATATATATATATATATATATATATATATATATATATATATATATATATATATATATATATATATATATATATATATATATATATATATATATATATATACATATATGAAGTCTCTAGACCCAATAGAAGCAAAGTTGTAGCTAATGGAAAGTAGGTTCTTATTCGTTTTTTTTTTAAACAAAAGTTAACTATTTTTTAAACACTTGAAACAAGTTGTAAAGGTAGGGGAGCCCAAGCGGGGATTTTTGCAGTTACTCGAGTGCGTCAGATTATTACATGGGGAGAAACCTTGTACCCTGAAAATGTACCTCTACCATATATTGGCTCTTAATGCAGAAGAGTTCGTTAAGGGGGGCCGAAAAAAAAAAATGTATCCTTAGAAAAAGTCGAAATCGTCAGATTAAGATAAGGTAAGTTAAGTACATGCAAAACAGTGTACAGTAGGAAAAATAAAGGGATACCCATGAACGAACATATAAAACACGCTGTATTTTCCTGTCACCGTGTCATACAAAAAATTGGCCAGCGCAAGTACATGTAATAATTATTATTGCATGTACTAGCGCTGGGCAATTTTCTTTGTGGCCCGGTGACAGGAAAATACAGCGTGTTTTATATGTTCGTTCATGGGTATTCTTTCATTTTTCCGACTGTATATTTCAAAAATCTGACGATTTCAGAGGGGCGTAAGGAAATGGGCGAGTCCCAAAGTTTCACAACAAAAAAGCGAATATTTTGCGAAATGAATGACACATCGCATCGTCTCTCAATATTTTTCAAAAATCTATCGTATGATATCAAACACGACTTCCCACGGGGAGGGGTGGGGCTAAATTTAATATTTTAAATACGAATCCCGCCATATTTCGCGAAATGAACAACAGATCGAAAAACTGCAAAATACACTTATTCAATATCTTTGAAAAATCTATCGAATGGTACCAACCATGAACTCCCACGGAGGTGGGGCGGGGGCGGGGGCGGTTACTTTAAAATCTTAAATAGGAGCCCCCATTTTTTATTGCAGATTTGGATTCCTTACGTAAAAAAGTAACTTTTACTTTTAACTTTTAACTAAAATTAACTTTTAACTGGATATATGGCGCTATAATCGGAAAAAACGATTGTTGGAAGTGGAAAATTAAATTAAAAATGGACAAGTCCCCACTAAGGCCGCACCTACATTGGATCCGATTTTCTCCGATCAGATCAGATCCGACGTCGGCCGACGTCGGAATAGAAAATAAACCCATAGTATTAAATGGGGGTGCCTACATTGGATCCGTTTTTCTCCGATCCGATCAGATCAGATCAGATCCGACGTCGGCCGACGTCGGAATAAAAAATAAACCCATAGTATTAAATGGGAGTGCCTACATTGGATCCGTTTTTCTCCGATCCGATCAGATCAGATCAGATCCGATATCGGCCGACGTCGGGAGTAGCTTCTCCTATTCTCATCAAGAAGTGTTTGGTTTCATTCCGATTGGTTGCAAGTTGAGTTGCAATTTTAGTTGCAAGTTGGTTGCAAGTTGGTTGCAAATTGGTTGCAAGATGGTTGCAAGTTGGTTGCAAACTGGTTGCAAACTGGTTGCAAACTGGTTGCAAAATGGTTGCGAACTGGTTGCAAACTGGTTTCAAACCGGTTTCAAACTGGTTGCAAGTTGGGGGTTGCAAGCTAACATGTTTAAATATATTCAATTCATCATCTCCTTAACACATCTTCATCGGAACTCATTGTCCGTGGTCGGTGGTCGGAAGATTACTGAACCAATGTAGGCACCCTCGCCGGAAAACCGGTCTGATCGGATCTGATCTGATCGGAGAAAGACGGATCCAATGTAGGCACCACCTGTCGGATCGGATCGGATCTGATCTGATCTGATCTGATCGGAGAAAATCGGATCCAATGTAGGTGTGCACTAAAATGGAAAACTCTACTTAAATTTTTTTGGTTTTAGGACCTTTTCTTCACAACCCAATAGGTCCCCAAAGCGCGTGAGTGACTGCACATTTAACGTACTTTGCTCCCCTACCATAATGCTCCCTTACATAACTAAGTATAATCCCCAGAGGCGGAAACCAAAGTCGGGGACAAGGGTATTTATAAGGGGTCAAAGTCGCGGTTTTTATTATTTTTTTTGTGACGCTCATGATCGATATAGCGCACCAGAATTTGGTAATAAGTAGGTCATGACATAACTAAGTTATATCTCCAGGGGCGGAAAGCTGCGTGGCCGACAAAGGGGTGGGGCAGGGGTGAATATAAAAATTTTAAGTTTTAACTATTTAGAATGGGAAATAAGCCACAATATTATTAAAAAATGATTTTTATTAACGTTTCGACTCCCAAATCGGGTGCCGTTGTCAAAATACAAAATACTATTAATATAAACAAAAATGTTGTTGCTTAGTAAAAAAATTCTTCTAATAATTTATTTAATTTGACTCATTTATATCGGCAATTCAGATACATATGATACATTTTAAAGTAGAAGACTTTAAAATGATATTGCCAATATTTATGAGTTGCGTTCCTGGGACGACTTTACTGAAAGATAGTTCATTCGATTACATGAAATCAACCCCAACTCAAGAATATCCGTCACAAAAAAATCATAGCATGTGATCTGTCTTTAAAAAGACAACCACATGCAACGGTGACATTAAAATTCTCGGGTTAGAGATCTCATAGTAAATCACGAGGGAAAACCAGGAAAAACCTCGTGATACTATCCCGACATCGTAAGTATTTGGTCTTACATTTAATTTACTCTCAAAATTAATACCAAATTCTGACTTTACTATAATTTTGTTTAAATTATAAATAATATCAATAATACATGGGTATATAAGTAATACTAAAATATAAAATATGTACTAACTCGACTATTGACTTACTAATTGTGGTATTTTCTTTCTATTGACTTCCTCTTTCCGTATGGGTATCCACATCCTACTGCATTCCACCGAGGAATTTGCGACACAATTGGTTTCGTTTAGCATAATTAGAGCCGCTTCTTTGATTTTTCTCTTTTTACTATCTGTTTCTTTCAGGACTATACTTGAATCTCTCCACTGAACTCTATGTTCATTATCCCATGCGTGTTGACATATTTGAGATCTATCAAATTCTCTATTTTTAATATAAGATTGATGTTCACTTATTCTAACGTTTAATGGTCTTGATGTTTCACCTATATAAAACTGTTCGCATTCACAAGGTATTTTATAAATACAATTCTTTGTCCTTTCTTGTTCATTGTTAGGTTTAGTTTTAGATAGAATAGATCTCAATGTGTTGGTTGTTTTGAATGTTGTTGAAATGTTGAATTTATTTCCTATTGTTTTAAGTTTCTCCGGATAGTCCTTTTATGTATGGTATTGATATTTTCCTCGTATTATTTCTTGTGAATGTTGTAGGATCCCGTTCTATGTTGTTCTGTTCCATTCGATCCAATCTTGACAATTCCTTATTTATAAACGATAAAGGATAATCATTTTTTAATAAAACAGATGTTAAGAATTGTTTTTCTTCTAAAAAGGAATTTTCGTTAGAACAAGTAATTTTGGCTCTATCATATAAGGATTTTATGATTCCCTTTTTTATTTTTTATTTCCCAGGAACGCAACTCATAAATATTGGCAATATCATTTTAAAGTCTTCTACTTTAAAATGTATCATATGTATCTGAATTGCCGATATAAATGAGTCAAATTAAATAAATTATTAGAAGAATTTTTTTACTAAGCAACAACATTTTTGTTTATATTCATAGTATTTTGTATTTTGACAACGGCACCCGATTTGGTAGTCGAAACGTTAATAAAAATCATTTTTTAATAATATTGTGGCTTATTTCCCATTCTAAATAGTTAAAATTGTAAAAATGCCACAAGAAAATAGCTTCAGAACAACATTAAAAATTTTAAGGGATTTTTTGTGACGTTCGTGATCGAGATAGTGGACCAAAATTTGGGAGTAAGTAGATCATGACGTAACTAAACAAAATCTCCAGGGGTGGAAACCAGAGTTGGAGATGAGGGTAGTTTTAAGGGGTCATAGTCGTAGTTTGTATTATGTTTTTTTGTGACGCAGCACAACATTTGTTCCCCACGCAGCGTTAAGCCCCTGGAGATTTTACTTAGTAATGTCATGATCTACGTATTCCCAAATTTTGGTGCACCATCTCCATCATGAGCGTCACAAAAAAAATAATAAAAACCGCGACTTTTACTTCTTATAACTACCCTCGTGCCCCACTCTAGTTTCCGGCTCTGGAGAGTTTACTTAGTTATATCATGGTCTACTGATTCCCAAATTTTGGTGCACGATCGCAAACACGAACGTCGCAAAAAAACCCCTTATATTTTTTATATCCACCCCTACTCCCACCTCTTAGAGATTCCGCCCCTAGAGGTTTTACTTAGTTACGTCATAACCTACTTATTCTCAAATTTTGGTGCACTATCTCGATCATGAGCGTCACAAAAAAAATAATAAAAGCCGCGACTTTGACCCCTTATAACTACCCTCGTCCCCCACTCTAGTTTCCGGCTCTGGGGAGTTTACTTAGTTATGTAATGTTCTACTGATTCCCAAATTTTGGTGCCCTATTTCAAACACAAACGTCGCAAAAAACCCCTTATATTTTTTATATTCATTCCTACTCCCATTCCTTTGTCAGCCACGCAGCGTTCCACCCCTAGAGATTTTACTTAGTTACGTCATGACCTACTTATTTCCAAATTTTGGTGCACTATCTCGATCATGAGCGTCACAAAATACAAATAATAGAAACCGCGACTTTGACCCCTTATAACTACCCTCGTCCCCCACTCTGGTTTTCGGCCGTTGGGGAAAGTCATGTACACAACTAATTTAATATATCTCCGTATGAATGAATGAATTATGAATTATTTCCTGTTACTCCGTAAAGGAGCATAGGGCATCCACGAAGCTTCTCCATTGGACTCTGTCTCTGGCCATAGCTGCTACCTCTCCCCAGCTCTTTCTCATACCTTTGTAGCCAGCTTCAATTGTTCTTCTCCAGGTCGTTGCGGGTCGTCCTTGCTTTCTTTGTCCTGCTACTGTCCATTTTAGGGCTTTCTTTGTTATATCTGAGTTGCCCTTCCTCAGGGTGTGTCACAGCCAATTCCTTGTTTTCCTTTTAATTGCAATTTCAATTGGCTCTTGTTTGGTTTTCTTCCAGAGTTCTTGATTTGTTATGATGTTGACCAATATACTTTCAAAATTTTTCGGAGGCACCTGTTTACAAATACTTGGAGTTTTTTTGACAGTTCCGTCTGTTATTGCCCAGGTCTCGCATCCATACAGTAATACTGTTGTAACATTACTATTAAACAGTCTTATTTTGGTGTTTTGACTAATTTATGTTGACCTCCATATGTTTGAGAGTGTTTTCCAAATACTTGTTGTGCTTTTCTAAGTCGATGTTTAATGTCCGCCTCGATTCCACCATGTACGCCAAGTATACTTCCTAGGTAGCAAAATTCTTGTACCTGTTTTACTTCTTCTTTACTGATATATAATTTTTTCTGTCGGAGTTGGCCTATTCTCATCTCAACTGTCTTATTGACATTTATTCGGAGACCAATTTCTGCCGCCTCTTTCTCCAGTTTACTTAGCATATTCTGCATATCATCTATTGTATGGGATACCAGGCATATATCATCTGCATATTCCATATCAGCCAGTTTCTTACCATCTAAGTAGTTCCAAGGGATTCCGTTTTTTCTGTCTATGGTTTTTTGTAAAATGTAGTTGAGACATATATTGAAGAGTAGAGGTGAGAGTATACAGCCTTGCTTTACCCCCTTCTCTATTTCTATTTTGTTAGTCATTTGACCCTTATGTAACACCTGGAATGTTGTTCGGTTATACATCATTTGGATTATTCTAATAATCTTAGGTGGAATTTTCGCGTGGCTTAAATTGTTCCAAAGAGCTTTGTGTTTTATACTATCAAACGCTTTGGCAAAGTCTACAAACGTCATTATCAGTGCTGCATTCTTTTCTTTAATTTCTTCTATGATGATACGTGATGTAGCAATCTGGTCAATACAGGATCTTCCCCTTCTAAAACCCGCTTGTTCATTGCGAAGATTTTTATCGATTTCGACGTTAATTCTTTGATGTACAATATAGGCTAGTAATTTATTTATAGAACACAATAGTGTTACTCCTCTCCAGTTTTCGCATAGCTGCGCGTCACCTTTTTTTGGGAGATTTATTATGATTCCATTATTCCACTCTACAGGTACGTATTCTTCATTCCGTATCTCTATCAGCAATGGTGCCAGTAACTCCACTGTTCCCTCAATGTCAGCTTTCCACAATTCGGATGGGATACCGTCAATTCCTGCTGCTTTGTTATTCCTCAGGTGACGGATTGCTTCACCTAATTCTTTCTTCGTTGGGCTCTCTGCATTTATTTTTAAACAATTTTCAATTGGTCCTGCTGCATGATCTTCTTGCGCAAACGGTTCGTTTTCTTGCTCTGCTATGAGTTCTTGGTAATACTCTTGGCATATATGGGTCTGTTCTTCTGTCGTTGTGAGAACTTGCCCTCTTTTGTCTTTTAATGGTTTGTTATTGTTTGTGTTCCTGTTTGCCAAACGCTTGGTGTTTCTATATAATTCTCTTTGGTTATTTGTTGCTGCTGCTTTTTCTGCTGCTCAAGCCATTCCCTCAGCCCATTTTCTCTTGTCTCCTCTAGCACTCTTTTTTACCTGTTTATTTGCAGCTTCATATTCTTGGGCTATTTTAGTTTTGTCGTCACTTCTTTGTGCTCTATTTAATGTGGCTTTGAGGTCCTTTCTTTTTCTAATTAGTTGCCAGGTATTTTCACTTATCCACTCTTTCCGTTCTTCTTCTTGATATCCTAAGATTTCCTGAGCATTTTGATGTACGGCAAGTTTAATCGATTCCCATTTCTCTTCTACACTTATCTGCATATGGTTTATAGTTTCTGCATTCAGTTTTATTCTATTACTCCATTCACTATGAGTTTCGCTATCATTCAATTGTTGTATGTTGTATTTCTTGCGTCTGTTGAGTTGTTTATTGCTGTCTTTCGCCCTTATTTTTACTTTTATTTCCCCCAATAGTAGTTGGTGGTCACTCCCTACATCTGCTGATCGCTTATTCCTTACATCCAGTAGGCTGCTTCTCCATTTGTTACTAATCAGAAGGTGGTCTATTTTATTTTCTGTTTTCTTATCAGGTGATACCCAGGTTATCTTGTGACACTTTTTATGTAGAAATATCGTTCCTCCAATTACCATATTGTTTTCTAAACTAAATTCTATGAGTTTTTTTCCATTTTTATTTCTTTCACCCAGCCCGTGTACTCCCATACTTGCTTCTGCCCCATTATTATCCTGACCTACTTTCGCATTCAGATCCCCCATAATTATGATAATATCTCCTTTGTTTATCTTCCTCATAACTTCATTTAATTCTTGATAAAACTTTTCTTTATCCTCTTCTTCACTTACTTCTGTAGGTGCATAGCATTGCACGATGGTTACCTTCCTTATAAACGAGTTGAACTGGGCCACTATTATTCTATCTGACACTGGATACCATTTAATTAGGCCTCTTTTGGCCTCCTTGCTTACAAGTATTCCGACTCCATTTCTTCTGTCATTGGTTATGTCATTTCCTGAGAATAGTAGTACACTGCCATTTGATGTTGTCTTCTCTCCTTGTCCAGGCCATCGTATTTCAGATAAGCCCAATATATGTAAATTTAACTCTGTCATTTCTTTTTC
The DNA here is from genome assembly GCF_917563875.1 of Diabrotica virgifera virgifera. Classification (NCBI taxonomy): domain Eukaryota; kingdom Metazoa; phylum Arthropoda; class Insecta; order Coleoptera; family Chrysomelidae; genus Diabrotica; species Diabrotica virgifera. The sequence goes on from NC_065446.1 coordinate 130,905,455, forward strand.
TACTTGAGCCAGTCTGGACGCTTCGAGCATTGTCCTGACATTCCAGGCTCCAATTCTACAGCGGTTTTTGGGATGGAAGGTTTTTGTGGTCTTGGTTTGCTTCGTTTCAGTTTCTTTGATTTTAAGATTTAAGGTGAGTGAGTTATCAGCTCTCTGCACCCGAGAGTCCGTTTCGTCGTCTTCTTCTTCTGCTTCTTCCATTTCTGTTTCTTGATTTTCTTTATCATTGTTTTCTTTTCGTTGAATTTCGTTCAAGTCTATTTTATGCATGTTAACTTTCTGTTCATTTTCCTTCTCATTTGTCCGTTTGCTTTGCTTAGTCGTCATCTTGGTTCCAGTTTCGTGTCCTGCTGTTAGTTTTTTGCATTGCTATCTTTCTTCTTCATTTCTACTAGCTTCTGTTGCATGTGATCGCATTTTAGTTGTCTCCCATTCACATCCATCTTCTGATAACCCACTTTCACCACATTTCCTTTTTTCTTCTCTTCTCTACCAACATCTCTCATATGTTTCTGGATTTTTTGTTCATTCTTTGTAAGGTCTGCCTTTATGAATATGTCTTTCCCCCTTAACTTTGCTTTCTCTTTTAGTATTTTCACTTTGTCCCCCCATTCAGCCATTTCAAATATGCATCTTTCTTGGCCGATTTTATGGGCCTTCTTTATCTTTGTTTTCAGCATCAGTTCTTGTTCTATCATTTTTTCCATAGCTTCCTCAAGTATACTGTCATTTTGAGCATCCATGGTGATTTCAGTTATTAATAAGTTGTTTCGAATTTTTTGTCTTTCTATTTTTTCCATTCTGTCTTCAGCTTCTTTGATTCTGCTATATACTGCTTCTTTTTCTTTATCCCATTCCGCCTTTACTTGGGTGATCTCTTCCACCATAGATCCCATTTCTTCTTTGCTTTTCTGTATCTCTTTTTTTCATGTCCTCTCGAATTTCCTTAATATCATTTTTAATTTCTCGTTTTATTTCGGCCATATCCTCTTTAAGAGATTTATTAAATTCGCGCAACATTTCCTTTATTTCCTCCATATTAATTTCGGTTTGGTTATGTGTTCTCTCTCTTTGGGGTGATCTAGCAATTATTTTACTCTTTTGAAATACGTGTTGTTCCCCCGGAGATGTATTGTCGTCGATCCTTTCCCTCTTGTTTCCCCTTGGCGTCTGAGGTTGGCTATTATTCATATGTCCGAACTCTCAGCTCATTTATTTGTATGTAAGCCGGACCTACGTTTGTTTATTTTGAGAAATTAACTGTTATCGCGGGAAATAACTCCGTATAGTTTTTCCATATTACTTATCACGCACAAAATCCGCTCCCAGCTCTTAGACTATTTTTTATTACTGGAGTAACGAGCGCCAGTAATTTGAGGTAGACTGGCTCGTCCATCCTCAGGTATTTTCTCCAATCACTTGGTTGCAAAGACAATTCGTTTAATAAGTTCACATGCGCGAAGGTCTTTTTCTCAACCACCCTTTGCATCATTTCTTCTTTTCTTTTTTTATAATTATGATGACAAACAGCAGCCACACAAAGTAAAATTTCTTCTTTGGAATTCGACATTGTGCTTCTTCACTGAATCACGTCAAATACGAAATAAGAACCAATTTGGAGTGGTCGTGAGTGGGCTATGATTTTGGCGTCAATGCATTTGACTGAACCGTTTGGCTTCGCTCCAAATGGATTGACCGTGAATGCCCAGCTTTAGTTTATGCTCTTATAAAAAATTTATAAGCAATTTAATTGTTTATAACAATATTTTGACTAATTGGATCGAAATATAACCTCGAAATTCGTAATCAGCAGCTAAAAATCCACCAGAAACCGTTGGGTTTGCCCATCAGAATTGAAAAGGCCACTGTGACCTAGCTGGCACCTACACTAATATAAATATGAAGAGCTCAGGGCTAAAAGGATGAGGTTTCAAAAAACAATTTATAAGAAATTATGGGTTTTAAGTTTAAAAACTAAATATAACAATAATTAATAAAAGGGCACTTAATTTTGGTTACTAATTCATGCAGTAACTTACAAGGAATGTATAGGTTATGTTTTTGGGTTACCAATTTTCAAATTACTATAAATATAAATTGATTTATCTTTTTATGTCATGAAATCTCAGGCTAAATGGATGAGGGTCCACTAGCGTGTCTTAAAATGAAACTAAAAATACAGATATAGTCGGTTCGCTAAACTCAGACACAACTTTCTAGTCATTTTAGTAAGTAATTTTGCCAGTTTGGTAAAATTGGCAAAAAAATAATTACTGAATATGTAGTTAGTAATTTTTCTCAGTTTTGGCAAAATTGCCCAAAAACCAAAAAAATTAGCTACTAAAATCACAAGCCAGTTGTGTCTGAGTTTAGCGAATCGACTATAACGTAGTCTATATTTTCAAAAGTAATATCATACAGATATGATCCTATTTGATTACACAAAGCTACAAATAGAGTAGAAGATTGTTAGTAATGGATACAATGAAAATCTTTAGGCATGTCGCAGTGCGTCAAAATATGAGCACTGAGACTTTACAGAACAAGATTTTTTCAAATGCTGAATATCATCGTATTTTGCTCTATATTGACGTATATTTCATACCTACTGTCACTGAAGAAGAAAAATTATATATTGCTCCACAATATTGATATGATATGCAATTATTATATAAAGGTAAATTTAATTAATTGTATTTTGCTTGCAGTACTGCATTTTAATAACTAATTTTATTTACTACATACAATTGTTTACGTTTTAATAACATAACCTGAATCTTATTTTTTTCTTCTTATTATTTTTTGGACTATGGCCTTGACAATTATCCAGTAACCAGGACTAATATAATTGGCCAATATAATTAAAAGTGCGAAAAATGCTGCTGATCGTAGAAACCAGGTGTCGCTTTGCCGAACTTGCACGGTCCCAACAGGTTGTGTTTTGAAAGGACAACTTTTTGTATACAAAGGAGAAAGAAACTTAGTCCATGACTTAAATATTTCCTGGTTCTCGCAAGAAATAACTGTAAATGATGTTGGTTTGGATCTGGAGTTTTCAATAATTTCTTTCCACTCGGAAGGAGCCTCAACCACAGATTTTTGATGGATTAAGCCCATGTTCCTGTCACATTTGAGGTAGGTACAAGTAGCCTCTGATTGGAAAAAATATTCCTATTTTATCAAGTCACTTAGTATAGTGTAGTTACCATGTAGATACAAAGCGGAAAATGGCGTAATTTTTGTTCTGACCTGCGCAGGAATCGCAGAAAATTTTAAGCTCTTTTACTTGCAAGTCAAGGTGATAAAAAAATAAAATCCCAAAGCAAGCAACAAAACATCTGAGCAACAAACCGCACTAATAGCAGAGACCTCCGTGGTCAGCAATCTGAACTAGGTGGACTATCATCCTTTTAGCCTGCATATGTAGCACCTTCATTCTTTTAGCACAGGAGATGTATTATTCAAAGCTGAATGGCTTGTACACCTTCATCTTTTTTGCTTAGTTAGATACCATGCAATATTTTACAAGAGATAAAGTACAAGAAATAAATATTACATTATTTGTCATTACTCCATAATGACAAATAATGGACCCTCATCCTTTTAGCTTTGAGCTCTTCATATATTTTCATCAATAACAGGTAAAGTACCTACATACTTGTAGTTCCAAATTCTAATTTTGATATTTTTATTTCCCATTTTTCTCAATTGAATCGTTTATTTCAGAAAGGGGTCAAGTGACTAATTTTGACAAAATGAGTTTTTGGTGAAATTTTTAATTTAAACGTAAATACAGCTTTTGTTGCAGAAAGGAATCAATTGCTGCCATAGTGTTGCTTTGGCAGCGCAGAGAAATTAGCGTTTAGTGCAGAAAGGGGCCATGCAACGCATGACTCCTTGCTTAAAAATTGTGTAACCACCAACTTTATTGCAGAAAGGGGCCAAGTGCAAAAAATTATTTATTTTTTTCTTAAACAAATTAACAAGATAAATTTTTGAAAAATACAATACTTTTTGACAAACACTACAGGCTATTAGTGAGAATTTTTATTTTATATAAATAAAATTTTTGTTGAATGTAAACACCAAATTTATTTCAGAAAGGCGCCAAGTGCAAAAAATTATTTATTTTTTTCTTAAACAAATTAACAAGATACATTTTTGAAAAATACAATACTTTTTGACAAACATTACAGGTTATTAGTGAGAATTTTTATTTTATATAAATAAAATTTTTGTTGAATGTAAACACGTTTTTTTGTTTTTCTCAAAAGCAGGTTTTTGTGACTTGACCCCTTTCTGAAATAAACGATTCAATTATTAGACGACTAATAGAAATTCTTTGCAAGGAAAAATTTTAAAACGCAAAATGTTTCACGAAGTAGGTCACGAAGACCAAAATTAAAAGCACGATAACGTAAGACGATCTTTTACTATTAATAGAAAAAGAAAGTTCATAAAATTGAAGGTACGTCGTAAAATGAGCACTTGCGATTGGAAGCCTTGAACTGAAAAGCTTCGTAGATGATTAACTTCTCTTCTAACACAATTCAAATATTTACCGAATCGATAATTTCCCCGATACATAAAAGTACATGTCATGTGTGTATGGTGCACGAACATCACAGCCTACACTATCTTTTGACGACTTATCTACAAAATCAACACTATTATCACTTTATACTCGGTAATTACGCTTCGCCTGTTTACATACTACGCAATATTATCTACAAATTTGTTGTGTGTTTAGAACCGTGGCCCATATGAGTGTCAGCTGAATAAAGTTTTATGAAATTTCATTTATGAATCAATGTTAAGTTTTGTGAAAGGGTACCCCCGTTAAGACAGGAGAAATGCACTCACTCCCAGAATTCCATTTTTCTGTATATTTTACGTTCCATGCGATTAAAAATAAGGTTCAGCGCAATTTTAACTCGCCATCCCTCCCCCTGCCCTGCCAACAAAACCGTCAGTTCGTTTTTATTTTTTTGTAGGTGAGTTGCAATCAATTTAAAACATTCAAAAAATTCACACGCATATATTAGACAAGCCGAAAACGGCGGGTTCGTTGGGAAAAATATTCCCATGAGATTTGTTTGCATAATCACATTTATTGTAATACACCCCAGAATAAGGTTCAAGAAGTCGCCCACGAGAAAAGTGGTCCAAACTTTTTTTAACAATTTTTTTTAATCAAATTGCAAAAATTATTATTTTTGGTCTGGAATTTTTTTTTAAGTTTCTTAGACCATTCTGCATAAAAAAGGTCTCTTGTAATTGTTCTCTAAAGTTGATGGTTTTCGACTTATAAGCAATTTAAAATTTGAAAAACGCAAAAACGGCCATTTTTAAGACTTAATAACTCGGTTAAAAATTATTATTATGAAAGTCAGAAAGTGACTAAATAAAAGTATAAAGCCCCCCTTCATGATCCTGAAGAAATTTGTGTCATTAATTTATTACTAAGCTGTTATTTTTAATTATTAACAATAAGCCGTAAGAGCGTATTGACGCGGCTGTAAATGTGAGTGCGAGTAAGATGCCCCATTGGACTGCCGGAATGGCATCTCTCTCGCACTCACCATAGACGGCCGCCTAATACGTGCTGGCACTCATTATTATTACTTAAAAATAACAGCTTACTAATAAAATTATGACAAAACTTTCTTCAGGATTTTGAAAAATGCTACTTTAAGGCACCAGTGCTTTAAAATTTTTATGGCACTGCAGTTCGTATTGACCGTATAGGCAATTTTGATGTAATGTCAAAAAAATATAAAAATGGAATATCAGTCAAGTTCAGGTAAAAGTTTTTGTAGATATTGTCCTGTAATTACGTTTGTAGAAAAACTATTGTATGATATGCGTGTTAAGAAGTACATTTTTAAGGCAATCATGTGAATTGCAGAACTCGCTATGGCTCATTCTGCAAACTTTCACATGCGTGCCTTAAAATTGTACTTTTAACACTTATATTATAAATAACTGTTAACCAATTTATTAAGTCTCACAATAAAACACTGAAAACTTTTGTTTTCTATACTTCCACAAAATTTATTATCTACAACTATGTGACTACAGCTGTTTCGGCAGAGTGCCTTTCTCAAGTGATCTAATTTACAATGTGTTTGCCTTTTTAAGTCTGTAACTGAAGAGGTTGAGGAGTGGGGAGCTGTTTGTCTCGAGTTGGTCATTCAGAATTATATCTGTATTTTTCAGTTTATTAATTTCCATAGATTCTAAAAAAGATAGCTTAAGGCCTTTATTTTGGATATGCAGAATTTGAAACTCTTCATTGAAATAATGATTATGATCTAGATCTAGAAATTAGTGTATCCACTACCACAGAAAGAACCCAGTACCTTCTGCTCTCTCACATATACTGGCAAGATAACAACAAAAATAGCCAAATACATAAAAAAGAAAGGAATAATACCAGCTTTCAGAACTAACAACAACTTAAGCAAATATATTAAGAACCATAAAAGCCGAAAGAGAAAGTAACTACAGAGTGGTGTGTACAAACTAACTTGTGGTGACTGTCCGAAAACGTACATCGGTCAAACTGGCAGAACTTTTGACAAACAGATAGCAGAATACAAAAGGGCTTTCAACAATAGAAAAACAGACACTTCTACATACACACTTTACCTTCTAGATCATAATCATTCTTTCAATGAAGAGTTTCAAATTCTGCATATCCAAAATAAAGGCCTTAAGCTATCTTTTTTAGAATCTATGGAAATTAATAAACTGAAAAATACAGATATAATTCTGAATGACCAACTCGAGACAAACAGCTCCCCACTCCTCAACCTCTTCAGTTAGAGACTTAAAAAGGCAAACACATTGTAAATTAGATCACTTGAGAAAGGCACTCTGCCGAAACAGCTGTAGTCACATAGTTGTAAATAATAAATTTTGTGGAAGTCTAGAAAACAAAAGTTTTCAGTGTTTTATTGTGAGATATAATGAACTTCCATCAAGTAACGGTCGAATCAATCAACAATTTATTAAGCCTTGAAAATGGCCATTTTTGCGGTTTTCAAATTTTAAATTGCTTATAACTCGAAAACCATCAACTTTAGAGAAAAATTACAAGAGACCTTTTTTATCCAGAATATTCCAAAACACCTAACAAAAATTTGGGCAAAAAATATTGATTTTTGCAATTTGATTAAAAAAAAATTTGTTAAAAAAAATTGGACCACTTTTCACTTGGGCGACTTCTTGAACCTTATTCTGGGATATCTCACGTCTATGATTATGAAAAAAAATCTAATGGGAATATTTTTCCTAACGAACCCGCCGTTTTCGTCTTGTCTATATGAGGCTTTTATAAAACACGTATATTTTTATAGACCCGTAAGTTGAATATATAAAATCTGAAAATGCATTTTTTTTTTCAAAAAAATTGTATAACTGTTTTTTGTAGGTGACTCTGCAGGTCTCTTTGTTGTTTTATCTATTTTATCAAAAACTATATTTTATAATGAAAAGTACATATCTCTCTAATGTGGCTTGTGAAGTAAAAACGATTGTTAATCTCAGAGTGAAACCACAAATTGTAAAACAAAATTTATTAAAAAATTTGAGGACGCGTTTCGACGTATGTCATCTTCAGTTTTAAAAAAAATATTTATGAGAAGTATATTGTAGTCCATCTCCACAGAAGAGAGTTTATCCGCGTCATAATGACTTCCCAAATGCACAATTTTTGTATATGAAACATTTTTAAGTAATTAAGGTATAGCCCAGTCAATGACGGTTATGGAGTGTAATTTTCAGGGTCAACTCCGAATTGCATAAAAATTTAGATTTGGGTTCTACTTATCCTCCACTTCAAAGTTGAAGTTGCGTCATTATTTGCTGTTACTTGTGGGGTGAAAGTTATCCCTTCTCGGGGGTGAAAAAACAAACGTTTAAAATAAGTCTGCCAATGGATAAATTAACTAATTCTGAGTAACTTTTGTTCTGTAGAGGTTTTTAACTAAGTTAAGCCATTTCGAGTTATTTGCGAGTTAAAATGCTTATTTTTCCACAAAAACCACGTGTTCAGGCGTAGACCAGGGCGCATCTGTAAAAATAATAGTACATTTGGACGTTGAGAGGTGACTCAAATTTTTTTGCAGAAATTGCTTGAAAATAACTCAAATAATAATATTTGAGTTATCCTCCCTCTCAAAAAGGTCGGGAACATTGTTTAAATATTCAAAATATAAAAAAATGAAGGAAAAATTAGTTTTGTTTCTTCGTTTTTTTATTATAACTTTAAAAGTTTTCATTTCCGAGAAAAGTTGTACTGACATAAAAGTTGAGCAATTAAATTTCCTACAATATAGAATTGATTAAAAATTTAAAAACTAGTCACCCTTGTTGCAAAATAGCAATAATTGCGAAAAAACCATACAAAAACAAGTATTCGAATTTTACGTTTTTCAACCATTTATGCTACACCTAAGATCTTCATATTTCACCCAGAAAAACTCTATAATACAGTAAGACAATACTGTAAATTTCATTAAGATCGGTTCAATACGGTTCAATAGATTTTGCAAAATAAATTTTGCAATCCAACTATCGCAAAACAAAATCATTTTTTCAAAATGTTACAGAACTGAAAATAAAGCAGATAGCAAGATGAATTTTTTTTGCTTATAGAAGTGTACTGTACCTCTCATTGGCAATATGCAAAACTAAAATCGATTAACTACCACGGCGTCAAGAATTTTTTTTTAAATAAACATTAATTATTGGTGCTACGCGCAGGACAGCGGATAGTTTGCTCTGATTTGGCATTCCAATGACCTTTGATAATGATTGATACATTTTAATTTTTATTACAATTCGATATAAATAAATAAATTTGTTTATTGCAAAATAAAAACACATACTCTATCCTTTGAAATAACACTTTTTTTAGCAAAAACTTTCTTTGTTCATATATTTTAACTTAGAGAATAATAGTACATTATATACCGCGGGACTGAAGTAGTACATTTAATCCTGAAGGTAAAGTTTATGGCCCGACCGCAGGGAGGGCCATAATTTACCTGAAGGATTAAATGTACTTCAGTCGCAAGGTATATACGATACTTTTCGTACTTCCGGTATGATTTTATTAATTATTTCAATAATTTCAATCAGTTTTTTCTCTCTTCAACTCATTTAATAAACTGTCTTTAAAATAAGTTACCATAGTAACATTGCGTTGTGACAGTTATAATTTAGAAACATTGTCATTACTAGTGTCATTGTAAAGAAACATTGTTATTGATAATTATTGGTATCATGAGTGAAGAAGGTGTATCTGATATTGATAAAAGAGCAGCCGAAGTAGGTGAAGAATTGTTACCACCGAAATCTAGAAAACTATACGAGCAGCAGTACGATGCTTTTAAAAAGTGGTGCCGCTTAAAAAATGTGAGACAACCTACTGAAAATGCGCTGTTAGTCTACTTCGATGATAAATCAAAAGCGGTTTGTGCCTCAACTCTCTGGGCACATTACTCAATGCTGAAATCGGTTATTAACATTAGAGAAGATATTGATATAAGTAAATTTCCAAAATTATTAGCTTTTTTGAAGAGAAGAAATGAGGGATTTAAGCCAAAGAAGTCAAGAATTCTCACGTCTGAGCAGGTAGATCAGTTCTTACGGGAGGCTCCGGATGATAAATATTTAATGCTTAAGGTAAATTTGGAAATTTGTTTATATTCAGAAATTTTAAGAAATCAATTTTTTTGTAGGTTGCACTTATTTTGGGCGTTGCGGGAGCTTGTCGTGGAAAAGAGTTGGTTGATTTAGAAATCGACGATGTGAGAGATTTGGGCGATTCCTTCCTAATTGCGATTAGAAACACCAAAAATAAAATTGACCGAAATTTTGTGATCAAAAATTCAGAAAACAGTGCCATCAGTTTTGTGGCGATATTTCGGAAATATGTGGCATTGCGAAAGACAGGGACAACTCATTCAAAATTTTTTGTTCAATACATCAACAAAGAATGTACTACGCGAGTAGTAGGAAAAAACATGTTTGGTACAATTCCACGGCAAATAGCAGCTTTCTTGAAATTAGAAAATGCGACGTCTTATACGGGACATTGTTTTAGACGCACATCTGCGTCTTTGTTAGCTGATTCGGGAGCAACAATAGACGTGCTGAAGAGACATGGAGGATGGAAATCCTCCAACGTGGCCGAGGGATATATTGAATCGTCTATTAAAAATAAACAAAAAATTTCAGATAAAATATTTGGTCAAGTCGCCGATTCGTCCACTATAGTTATGCCACAGTCCTCATTCTCGCTTCCTGTTTCCGCAGGATCTTCGAAACAAACACCAGTTCAATATGAAAAGGACCTATCTGTTACTCGTCAGTTACCTGCTGCATTAACCCAGGAAAGACTGGTCAATATGACGAACTGTCACAATATTAATTTGAATATTAACGTTAATTACCATTCTAATTAATTATATTTTTCAATAAAATATCCCTTAAATTCGTTTGTTTGTGATTTAATCGTTCCGGGAGTTTCGTCAATATTTAATCCCGGAGGGATTAAATGTGACACTTTAGTACCTGTCACAAGGGAGTGAAGTTGTCACTTTAGGCCCGGAAGTACGAAAAAGTTTATTATTTTTAAACAAATGCAATTGTTTAAACAATATTTCACAAACAATAATAAAATTAGTTTGATTTTTGTGGAATTAAAATATTAAAATACAACAAAATATAGAGTAAGAATATAATATATTAGATAAAGATTGGAAGAAATTTTGGTGGAAATCAACTTGTGTGAATCGAACACAGCTGTCCTGCGCGTAGCACCAAAAATAATGTTTATTTAAAAAATTTCCTGACGCCGTGGTAATTAATCGATTTTAATTTTACAAATTGAAAATGAAAGGTACAGTGCACTTCTATAAGCAAAAAAAAATTCAACTTGCTATCTGCTTTATTTTCAGTCCTGCAACATTAAAAAAAAATGAATTTTTTTTGCGAAAGCTGGATTTCAAAATTTATTTTGCAAAATCTATTAAACCGATCTCAATGAAATTTACAGTGTTGTTTTACTATATCATATAGTTTTTCTGGGTAAAACATGAGATTCTAAGTGTAGCATAAATGGTTGAAAAACGTAAAATGCCAATACTTGTTTTTGTATGTTTTTTTTTCGCAATTATTGCTATTTTGCAACAAGGGTTACTATTTTTTAAATTCTTAACTAACTCTATATTGCAGGAAAGTTAATTAGGCATCTTTTATGTCATTACAACTTTTCTCAGAAATGAATAGTTTTATAGTTATAATTAAAAAACCAATAACAAAATCGAATTTTTCCTTCATATTTTGACATTTTGATTATTTAAACAATGTTTCGGACCATTTTTAGCGGACTCAAATATTATTATTTGAGCTATTTTCAAGCAGTTTCTGCAAAAAAAATTTGAGTCACCTCTCAACGTCCATCTCAAAACAGATGCGCCCTGGACTAGCGGTTTTTCGCAAATAACTCAAAAAGTTAATATTTTATCGAAAAAATATTCTTAGAAAAAATGTAGCATAAAAAAACGAAAAAAACTAGCAGAAAACGAAGTCAAATGATTACTATCATTGAATTGTGGACTGATTTGAAGTTCGGAAAAGCGACACCTGGTTTCATAGCTCGGCAACATTTTTTGCACTTTTAATTATACTGGCCAATCATATTGGTCCTGGTTAGTGGACAATTGTCAAGGCCATAGACCAAAAAAATTTTAAGAAGAAAAAGTAATATTAAGGTTATGTTATTAAAAGATAAACAATTGTATGTAGTAAATAAAAATAATTATTAAAATGCACTACTACAAGCAAAAATGCAATTACAGTAATACCTCGACTTACGCTAACCCGACTTGCGCGAACCCAGTGTTACGCGATTTTCAAATCTTGTCAATTAGTCATTTGAGCGCCACACAATCGCTCGGTTATCAATGAAATAGAATTACCGCCCACATATTATTGCTCATCCAATGTAGATATTTGGACTGTTCGCACAAAACGAGCACATCACTAGAAGGTATTTTGTACATATAAGCATTTCTTATCTACAGTTTTGTCTGCGAATGGGTATTTGTTATTTTTATGAAAGTAGTAATGAGATTAAAGCAGTGCTTGATGACGTTGAAGAACTGTTGAATTCCCACAATCGGGAGCTAACTATAGGGCTTTTCATCGATTGTCATTTGTTTTGAGCTTCTGTCAGGTGTCACATAATATTAATATATCTACGTCATACGTCTTTGGTTTGTATCATTGTTATATACCAATAACGTATGACGTAAACATGTTAATATTATGTGACACATGACAGAAGCTCGAAACAAATGACTGTGAATGAAACGCCCTATTGATGACCTCATAGAATGCATGAGGAAGAACAAGACATTGAAGGTCTTGATTGTTTGGATCCAGTTTAAACTGAAGATCAAATAACTGTTGGACACTTGACTGAAGGTCTCAGTTTAATTGAAAAGAGCTTACAAATTTTAGAAAATATAAACTATAACAAAGATCGCATTTCTTCTACTAAACAAGGGATAAAAAAATTATTAGCCTGCTATGAAGAAATTCTGCGGAGAAAACAAATCTTTGAGTTGTCTCTTTGTTAGATTTTATGCAGCCTTCTACATCAAAATAAATTAATTTGACAATTTTATATTTTGTATATGCTATTTTCTTAGCTTGCGGTCCCAATTAAAAATAATTTATATACATACATATGCGAAATTACACCCCGACTTACGCGAATTTGACTTACGCGGTTATTGCTTGGTCCCACGTATCGCGTAAGTGCGGGGTATTACTGTAATTAAAACGAGAAAGACGACGAAAAAACCCAGATGCAAAGTTTACTGTAATAAAACAATTAAAATAATTGAAATAAAACAATAAACAATATTTTAAATCCAAGACTTTTCGTCGAAAGGAACTGCTTTCTGGTTACATCCTGAATCTCCAGCTTTAACAATTTATAAGCACGGAGACGACGAATATAGAAGAAAGTAGAAAGGACAACGGTCTTTCTACTTTCTTCTATAATTGAATTCTTAGTAATTGTAATATTAGTAATTGTTTATTGTTTTATTTCAATTATTTTATTTGTTTTATTACAGTAAACTTTGCATCTGGGTCCTTTCGTCGTCTTCTTCGTTTTACTAGAGATTTCGCTGTTTTGCGTCTCAAAGGTGGAATTACTGTATCGCGGTGATTTCCCTTAAAAGGCAGGCTTGTTGATTTGTGATTCAGAGTTGTGACTGCATGTGCATAGCTACTCTGATGAAAAGCATAAGATGCAGAAATAGCTACCTGTAGATGGTGGTCCAACTCTTAATCAAATAAAAACAAAATCTTCCTTTCCCCCACAATTAATTAAATTTACTGTTATATAATAATTATAACGCCAATTAATATGAACGCCAAAAGTGGAGAAAATGAGGGAAAATAATTTGTAATGGGTAGGGAAGGCTTAGGAGAAATAAATGAAAATGGTGAAATGTTTACTGACTTCTGTGCCCAAAACAACTTAATGATTGGCGGAAGTATCTTTCCACACAAGCGCATACACAAGATAACGTGGATTTCTCCAGGAGGTGAAGTGCAAAACCAAATAGACCAAATAAACCAAATAGATCTATGAGAGGGGCAGATGTAGGGTCCGATCATGTATTAGTGAGAGCGAAATTTACAGTTAAGCTTCGAGCAGCAGCAAAGAGAACGCCGAATAGAGAAAAATACAATGTTCGCTGGATCAGAGATGGAAATGACGTACAGAATGAACTCAGAGAGCGAATGCAGAATAATTGGAGAACGGTCGGCGACATAGAGGAAGCCACTGTTGAGGAACTCTGAAACAAGTGTAAAGAGACGATAAAGAAAACGGCAGTGGAAACAGTTGGCTACAAGAAAAACAGTAACAAACCCTGGATGACAAAAACAACATGAGACAAGATACAAGAACGTGAACAAATTAAATTCAAGTTACTAGGAATGAAAGATGACGATGAGAAGCAACGATTAGAACAGAAATACTGGGAAAAAATAAATAAGTCCAAAAAAGCGCCAGAAATGACAAAAGATCATACCAAAACGAACTCATTAGTGAAGCTGAAAATGCGGCAAGAGAAAACGACCTAAAAAAATTGTATGACATCACAAGAACCTTGACAAGAACAAGCCGAAATGGTACCACTAAAATAAAAGATAAAGATGGTGTCGTACTGAAAACAGAACAACAAATTCTTACTAGATGGATGGAATATTTTAAAGAAATGTATGAAGAACAGAATATAATAAACGAAATAGAAGAGGAACCTAACAGACAACCAATGAACGTGAACACCGAAGAATTCACCCATGAAGAGATAAAAGATGCAATTAATCAATTAAAAAGAGGAAAAGCTGCCGGAATAGACAATATCCCTGCTGAGTTAATCAAAGCTGACATCGAAACGTCCACCTCTATACTGTACACACTTTTAAATAAAATTTGGAGAACCGAAGAGCTACCCAGAGAATGGACGCAAGGCTTAATTGTAAAAATTCCCAAGAAGGGCGACACATCCAAATGTGAAAATTGGAGGCCGATCACCCTGCTATGCACAACAAGCAAAATAATGACCCGAATCATGCTTGAAAGAATGAAGAAGGAATTTGATAAAGTTATAAGGGAAAACCAAGCTGGATTCCGGGCACGAAGATCCTGCATTGACCACATTTGTACGATGAGAACGATTATAGAGCAATCATTAGAGTGACAGAATAAGCTATATGTGAACTTTATAGACTTCGAGAAAGCGTTTGATCTTGTAGATCGCAAAGCGTTATGGAAATTGCTAGAGAAATACGGAATGCCTCCCAAGTATATCAGAATTATAAAACTGTTCTACGAAGGGTCCACAGCACGCATAGTCCACGAAGGCAAGTTAACAGAACAAATAGATATTGGTACAGGCAAGTAAGGCAAGGCTGTGTGCTCTCTTCAACCTTATTCCTGATAGTAATCGACTGGATCATGTCTAAGGCTACTAGTAATAAGACTGGAATAAGACGGAATGTTTTTAACCAACTTGAGGACTTGGAATTTGCAGATGACATATGCCTTTTAACAGAAAAAAGACAACACATGCAACGCAAAACTGAAAAAGTAGCAGAGGCAGGGAAGAAGGTCGGACTTAACATAAACGTCAGAAAAACTAAGATAATGAAAATAAATACCCCAAGAGAAATGAGAATATCACTGGGAGGCACGGAATTAAAAACGGTAGAGAAATTTAACTACTTGGGCAGTATTTTGAACAACAAAGGAGGGACGGAGGAGAACGTAAAACGGAGAATAGAAATAGGTCAAAACGCATTCAATATGCTAAGAAAAATGTGGTCTTTTCGTCAGATGACAAGTAAAACCAAGATAAGATTATTCAACAGCAACGTGAAGACTGTATTACTATACGGAGCAGAAACTTGGAAAGTGTCAAGAAAATGTATCGGACAGATGCAAATGTTTATAAATAAATGCCTAAGGAAGATTCTTAACATTTACTGGCCAAACCGCATATCAAACCAAGAATAATGGACAAGAACTAACCAGGTACCTATATCTAAGACAATATGCAAAAGGAAATGGAGTTGGATGGGGCACACACTAAGAAGACCTGATACAGACATTGCAAGGCAAGCCCTAGAATACACACCACATGGTAAGAGAAGACCAGGTAGACCCGTAGAAACGTGGAAAAGAAGTGTGGACAAATAAATTAACGCTATTGGGAAAACCTGGGCAGAAATAAAGATTAGTGCAAAGGATAGGACAGAATGGAGGCAGACAGTTGACGCCCTATGCTCCGCTTGTAGTGAAGAGGAATAAGTAAGTTATATAATAATTGTATATCATATCATTATTGTGGAGCAACATAACTTTTCTTCTTCATTGACAGTAGTATATACGTCAATTTGACAATTTCAATTGACAATGAATTATTTAAGAAAGTTGCAAGATTTATCCGCTATTCGCGCACGATCGTTTCTCGTATCCCCTCCAAGTACTTGCACACGGCGAAAAGCTCGTTCGATATACCGAACAATCACGGAATACTATGCTAAACGGAATACTAGGACCTTTTCAGTGATCAGTTATAACTGACAGTAGTTCTTGACATATCCATAATTTAAACGTTTTTTTGATTTTACTTATTTTTACTTATATGTAGTATGCAAAAATCAATATTTTTAATTAATTACTGTGCTGTCCATTCAAAATTAATAACAGCAATTTAATCACAACTACACCTTAGCTAAAACTTCGAAGCTAGACTTATATTATTTGATTATCCTGGATTACTAGATACACTTCCCTGTTATGCAAACCGTTCCGTAACAAAGTGTTATGAATGATGGAATTAAAGCAGAAAAGATTACGCCGATCCACACAATTTAGTCAACTGGAATATCACCTGCTTGCTCTAATAAATACGTGAAATAATAGGAGGATTAATCCACGATATTCAAGAGTTTGCCACAAATGATGATATTATCTTAAAATGATCTCATTTCGCGGCAGAGCTGAATTTATAAATTGTAGAAGTAACGATTCGGGAATTGAGAAATTACAAGTTCAAAAGTAATACAAAATTTCTATCCAGAAACTTAATAGTGGTAGTAATATTAAGAGTAATTTGTAATCAGTTTAAAAAAATTACATCTCTTGTACAAGTCGACAAACAAATAAAGCAAAATTGAACACAATTACAAATCAAATTACAAGTCTTTCCAAACTTCAAAAAATTTTTAAAGAATCGAAATTTTCCCTGAAATTCACAATAAATTATTATGAGAGAACTATTGGTTCCAAATGATTCTCTCAAATTTTTTTGCAATTGTTGTTAATTATTGAGAAAACGTCTTGAATTAGAATGGAACAAGACTGATTGACCTGTCATCAGCATAAGTTAAGAATTAGAAGGGCTGTATCGTCGCCCCCGTTAGCAAAATTATTCCAATTCCATTTTTTTGCACACACTTACTCAAAAAGGGGTTCCTATAACAAATCCACAGGGTGCCAGGCGGTGACGTGGTCGAAAAATTGTTTAAACAATTTTTTTAAACAAATTCACAAAAATAATTTTTTTATTTCGAACAAATTTTTTTTGTTAACTTGGGTCATTCTGAGCAAAAAAGATCTGTCATTTTTTTCTGAAATTGATTGTTGTCGAATTATACGCGATCTAAAATTTGAAAAATGTAAAAATGGCCAGTTTTAATGCTTAATAACTCGATAAAAAATTATTATTGTGAAACTCAAAAGGTGATCAAATCAAAGCTTAAAACCTCTCCCTCAATATACTAAAGGAATTTTTGTCATTATTTTCTTACGAAGCTGTTATTTTTAATTATCAACAATTAGCGCTATAGTCCAGGCTGTATCGTCGCCCCCGTTAGCTAAATTATTTCGATCAGATTTTTTACACAAACTTACTCAAAAAGGGGTTCCTATTAACACATCCACAGGGTGCCAGGCGGTACTTTGGTCGAAATAGTTATTTATGAAACAGTTCGTGAACGCACGCGATGTTTAGAGCACGAGCGACAGCGGAGCGATATATATCACGTAAGTTCGCAAAAAGTACTTTACGCACAGTTTCATACAATATTTTATCTACGATATACAAATAAAAAAACTGTAACTCTTCATCACTGGAATTCATTTCTATTTTACAATTTTTAGAACTTTGACATTTAAAAATTCTAACTTCTTTCAAACCACAAAACTGTCAAAACTTTTGTTGTAATTTATTGCTCATATGTCATCACACTCATCACCATGACTATGATAACTTGGATCATTCTGAGCCAAAAATGTGTCTTGTGATTTTTCTCTAAAATTGATTGTTATCGAGTTATACGCGATTTAAAATTTGAAAAATGCGAAAATGGCCATTTTTTAAATTTTAAATCGCTTATAACTCGATAACGATCAATTTGAGAGAAAAATCACAAAAGACCTTTTTTGCTCAGATTGACCCAAATTATCTAGAAAAAATTCTTCTAAGTGAAAAAATTATTTTTGTGAATTTGTTTAAAAAAAATTGTTTAAACAATTTTTCGACCAAGATACCGCCTGACACCCAGTGTATTTGTTATAAGGACCTCTTTCTGAGTAACTTTGTGCAAAAAAATCTAATCGAAATAATTTCGCCAACGAGGGCGACGATACAGCCTGGTCTATAGTGCTAATTGTTAATAATTAAAAATAACAGCTTAGTAATAAAATAATTTCAAAAAGTTTTTCAGGATCTTAAAGAAGGGGTTTTAGACTTTGATTTGATCACTCTCGGACTTTCAGAATTTAATTTTTAATCGAGTTATTAAGCCTTGAAAATGGCCAATTTTGCATTTTAAGAAAAACGTGGCGATTTTGACAATGTTTCCCTACCTATAATTCAAAACAAACTTAATTTTCGTTTTCAGCACCATCAAGAACATAAAGTAAGACCAAAATTAGCCATTCACCACCATGGTCAGTATTTGGAAAAATTAGCGTTATTTTAGGGATTTATAACGTGGATGTTAAAAGTTGCACCATTTGTTTTTTATAAAACATTCTGATCTAAAACTTTCCAGAAAACTTCTTTTTACTAAGAAAAATACTTTACTTTTTTACAGAAAGTTTAAGTTTCTGTCAGTCAACTTTTGCAATTAAACTTTGCAATACACAAATCTGCACATTTTACTTTAAAAAATTCATAACTTATATTAGAATAAGACTAAAAGCTTGAAACAGGTACCATTGTCTTTAAAAAGGTGAGCAACATATACTGTACAATGCTTAGAAAAACATATTAAAATGGAACAGCATTGTAGCGAGCTAAACGCCAAAAAATTAATTAATTTTTTTATTTTTAGTGTAAAATTGCGATTTTGACAATAATCCCCCACCTAAGATTTAAAATAAATTTCATTTTCGTTTTCAACAACGTCAAAAACACAATGAAAGACCAAAATTAGCCATTCACCACCCATGGTCAGTATTTAGAAAAATAAGCGTTATTTTGGGGATTGCTTATGGCGATATTAAAAGTTGCACTATTTTTTTTCTATAAAACATTTTGGTCTGAAACTTTCCTGAAAACTTTTTTGTACTCTATATTTTAGCATAAATGTGATTAAAAAGCTAAATTTTAAGTTTCGTCACTCAACTTTTGCGAATAAACTTTGCAATGCACAAATATGCACTTTTTAATTTAAAAATTTCATAACCTTTATCAGAATAAGACACAAAGCTTGATAAAAGTACCTTTGTCTTCAAAAATGTTTGAGCTATATACATTAAAAATTTCAGAAACAAATATTAAAATGGAACAGAGTTGTAGTGAGGTAAACGCAAAAAAACGTGATTTACTTTTTTTTTATTTTTAGGTTAAAATTGCAATTTTGACAATGTTTCCCCACATAAAATTCAAAATAAACCTCAATTTCGTTTTCACCATCATCAAAAACATACAGTATGACTAAAATTGGCCATTCACCTCTCCGTGGTCAGTATCTCGAGAAATAAGCGTTTTTTGGGGGTGTGCTGCTCGTCTATAAATTTTCAATATCTAGGATAACAAAATTTCTAGTCAAATATTACGTAAAGTTGAATAACAAAACTTTATAATTTTTAGAGCAATATCTTTTCGGCTATAGGTGAACATGTGGGCGCAAAAAACAGAAATTTTCTTTTTTTTTCAGATTTTGTTAAATAAAAAATTAAGCACAAGCTTTGCGACTGGCGACTGTCTGGTTATGGATTTATTCTACACCTTAAAGGGATTCCAGCAAAAAATCGACTCCTATGGAAAATGTCCATTATGGTGTGATTTTTGACAGATTTCGCCTTGACTATAATGTAAACTAGAGCAATAAGTTCTTTAATGATTCGGCATCCTTAACCCAATTTTTCATCAATCACTAGAAACGTTTCCCTATTTTTGTTACTCCAAAAAACAATGACACAAAAACATCTGAAAACCGTCATTGTTTGTTTCTCTACCTAAGATCAGATAACCCAGAATTCGATCTGTTTTATAACAAACAGGATATAGAAAATCCTGTTTTGAGATGAACTGTATGGGCCGCAATCCTTCATTTTGTTTGACGTTTCTGGTTATTGGATGTCGGGAAAAAACATGTAGGTAGGTGGGTTATAAGGGGGATATTCACGTAATATTTAGCCAAAGGATTTATAAATTGCTGTAAATTTTTTCATTTTATTAAGTTTTTCGGTGTTTTTTTTTTTGTAATATTTATATAATACTTTTTAAAAATTGAATTTTTACTGAAAAAAATTTTATGGAAGTATTTGAAAATTTTAATAATATTGGATGCAAATAAATATGCTCTTCAAATAAAAGCAATTTAAATAGTTATTTATGATATAAATGTTAAAAGTACACGTTTAAGGCACGCGTGTGAAAGTTTGCAGAATGAGCCAAGCGAGTTCTGCAATTCACGTGAGTGCCTTAAAAATGTACTTTTTAACACGCATATTATACAATATTTTTTCTACAACCGTAATTACAGGACAATATTTACAAAAACTGTTACACTGACATTCCATTTTTATATTTTTTTTGACATTACATCAAAATTGCCTGTACGGTCAATACGAACTGCAGTGCCATAAAAGTTTTAAAGCACTAGTGCCTTAAAGTAGCATTTTTAACGCTTGTATGCAGTGCTAAAAATTGCATTTTTAACACGGATGTAGAAAAAATAATTTAAAGTAAGTTTGTTGACTGAAATAGATATGCAGACTTACGAACAAGCTAATGGTAGGGGAGCCCAAGCGGGGATTATTACATGGGGAGAAACTTTATACCCTGAAAATGTGCCTCTACCATATATTGGCTCTTAATACAGGAGAGTTCGTTAAGGGGGGGCCGAAAAAAAATCTATCCTTAGAAAAACTCGAGATTATCAGATTAAGATAAGGTAAGTTAAGTACATGCAAAACAGTGTATATTTCAAAAATCTGACGATTTAAGCGGGGCGTAAGGAAATGGGTGAGTCCCAAAATTTCACAAGAAAAACCCGAATATTTCTCGAAATAAATGACACATCGAAAAACTAAAAAATACGTGCTCAATATTTTTCAAAATCTATCCCATGATACCAAACACGACTTTCCACGGAGAGGGGTGGGAGGTAAATTTAATGTTTTAAATACGAATCCCGCGATATTTCGCGAAATGAACATCAGATCGAAAAACTGAAAATTACACTTGTTTAATATTTTTGAAAAATCTATCCAATGGCACCAAACACGACCCCCACGGAGGTGGGGTGAGGGGATACTTTAAAATCTTAAATGGAAGCCCCCATTTTTTATTGCAGAATTGGATTCCTTACGTAAAAATAAGTAACTTTTATTCGAGATATTTTTCGAATTATGGATAGATGGCTCTATAATTTAAAAAAACGATTGTTGGAAATGGAAAATTAAATTAAAAATGGACAAGTCCCCGATAAAATGGAATACTTTTCTTAACTTCTTTTGGTTTTAGGACCTACTCTTCGCAACCCAATAGGTCCCCAACGTGCTCGAGTGACTACACATTTAGCATACTTTGCTCCCCTACCATATCTGTTGAGTATTAAAAAAATTGAATTGTCAGTAATGATCAAGGAGTAAAAGATAAACGTAGGTTTAGTACTGAAAAGACTGGACACTACCATTTCAAATTTCAAACATTTAAAACATTTTATTTCTTCATATATAATTATATCATCTACAATCACATTTGCTGAGATTTTCATGATACTAAAATCGGGATGTTATCCCAATGAGTTGAAATTATACATGCCTATAAGTCCACTCAATCATAGACTAGCAATGGACCAAATTGTAACAGCTATATTCATTAAAATATGAAAAGACCGGGAAATAACAAAGATTACAACAAAGAATACAAAGATATTAAACTGAAACATGAAAATCAAATGATAAAAGTCAGATGGAAACCTTTGAAATATTGATCAACAGAGCAATTATATGCGTATCCTGGACGTAACGCAGTCATTTCTGGAAGAGCTTCATATAAGACGATTCTAGGTCAATTGCTCGAATGCAATTGCTCGAAATACAAATTGCTCGAATAAAGAAGAAAATTATATATTTATGTAAGTATTTATTCATAATAATGCAAAATATATACCTAAATGTACATAAGAAGGATACTTTTAATATGACAAATTGTGTTTTATTCCATGTACATAATCACAAAGATTGTATTTTTTGTTGTTCATAATTGTTTATTAATTAAACGCAATGACCTATCAACACTTATTGGCATTTTGGATTCGCGATGCCAATCTTCGATAAAATTAAGGTAATGATTTTAATCCTTCCCTAAGACCTGGAAATTATCATAATCCCTATATTATCATAATGAGACTAAATCAAAATCGTTATTTTTTCTTTTTATTTCCAATGTTCAAAGATATTTTACATTTGTAATAAATAATTTTTCAGCATAAATTGATACACGATTATATACGTAGAATATCACATACCTTATCCTATTTAAAATATCTTTCTTATGTCTATATTTTGTATTGTTATGAATAAATATTAGATATATAATTTTCTTTTTTATTCGAGCAATTTTTTTTCGAGCAATTTTTATGTCGAGCAATTCGTTTTCGAGCAATTGATTACGAGCAATTGCATTCGAGCAATTGACCGGTTACCATATAGGACAGGCTATTAAAAGCGAGTAATCCGAGCCAACCTAAATTACTTCAGCCACATAGCTACTCGTAGAAGAACGGGTACTACGAAACTACTGGTAGTAGAAGGAAAGCTAGATGGCCGAAATCCGAGAGGAATATCTACGACAAGATGGGCAGACTAAATAAAGGCTCTGGTGGGAAAATCCCTATATAAAGCGGTTCACCTGGCACAGTATCCCAGCCAATGGATTATAGTAACCTAACAATATTTAGAGTGTCACCACGCTCTGACAAAGACACAAGAAATGAGGAGAAGTATATTGTTCTTTGTATATCACACAATTCTCCTTTGTATATTTGTTAAAATACTTTTTCGATATTTTCTTTCTTTTGTTTGATGTCTTGTTTTATTTATTCTATATACTACACTTTCTTGTTTTTGTCTGTTCTAAAAATGCCAGTCTATCGCTAGATAATGATGTTTTTAAATGTTTCCCAAAGGTTATCGAGAAATATTGTCTTGAGAAGGTCTGTACAATTTTCTTCTAAACTTTATTTGCTTATATAGTCCAATATCCGAATCTAGGTCGACAT
Source organism: Diabrotica virgifera virgifera (assembly GCF_917563875.1). Classification (NCBI taxonomy): domain Eukaryota; kingdom Metazoa; phylum Arthropoda; class Insecta; order Coleoptera; family Chrysomelidae; genus Diabrotica; species Diabrotica virgifera. The sequence continues at coordinate 130,928,804 of NC_065446.1, forward strand.
TCACCCATATGTTTACCGGATGAATCATTTTTTTTAAATTAATTTCTTACATAGACAAATACTACTTGCATGGGTTGCCTATGAAAATATGGTCATAACTATCCTTAAGGAGGGGGCGTAGGGTTTGAAATCAATATTTCAAACACATTTTTGTGAATTTGTTTTGAAAGTATCGTAGATTATTTTATTTTTAAATTAAATAAACATATTCAGTGAAGTAAATTTCAAAGAATATTAAAAAAAATCAAGGAAAAATATTGAAAAATAAGCCAACGGTGGCAAATTTTTAAAGACACCTTAAAAATGAATTTTGAGGTGGACATCAGAACACATTATTGGATCATGTGAACGAAAAATTCAAAAAGATCTTATTAGCTTATGAGTTTTTCGAGGTAACACAACGCATATATATTTTGAAAAAAAAAGCATTACGAAGAACAAACTAATGTTCCACTCAAAAAATATTTTCGATGTTCTTGCGTGAACCGAATAACATTATTGACAATATTCATTGTGAACTTATTCCTCTGCATAAAATTCTAGACTAAGCAAACACTGGGTTGGACATGGTTTGTTTAAAACCAATTTTGCCGTCAAACATGTGATGTGAACAAGCGTTATCTACATCTCAGATGTTACCTAGGGCATATCGACACTTGCCGTCTCACTTCCAACATCTGAACAAGTCATATCTACATCTCAGATGTTACCTAGGGCAAATTCGAAAATATTTTAAACATCCATGCTACCTTAGCATTTTAAACCAATGTTTCCTTGACAAACTACTTTTATTGGGCTTTGACCCATATATTTTTGTATAATACTATCTTGGTGGTTAGCATGTAAATTGCACGTAAGCACTGATGATGACTGGTAAACCAGTCGAAAACTAGTTATGCGATTTTGATGTGGCCCTTTTGAGGGTTTTTTAAATATACCTTTTATACGGGATTTTCCTGTTTTTTTTTTTGAATTACATGGTATACAGCCAACTACAGTAAAACTGTTTCTTTGTGGGTTTTTCAATTTTAATAAATATTTTTTAAAATGTGGCTCCAGCTCTCAGTAAATAATATTTTAAAACAGAAGAGTACGTTTATAACGAAATCCTTAATTAAAATTTTCGTGGCATTGAAAAAAAAACCCATACTTTTGAAAGTTTTGTCGTTAAAAATGTTACTGAAACAACTGAAGGGCTAATTTGGATTTTAATCAATAGGGGTAATTTCTTAAAGGAAAAAGACCTAATTAGGATTCTGGACAGCGCCATCCTGTTAATCCTGTACCGGATAATGAATTACTCGAGGAGTTGAAAACTGTAGAGCATTCCAAATTGGCGTGTTTATAAATCTCTAAAAATTGAAAATTTGTGTTTTTAAATAGATAGGACACCGAGAGGGTTATAAAAGTAACCATATAATACTGTACTTCTGAGCTAAACTGTATTAACTTACAAAATTAAAATTATACAGGGGAGTAGTTTAAAAGAAATATAAGGAGTAAATTTTAAATAAAATTTTTATTTCTTTTTCTTCAAATATGTGTGATAAACACTATTTGATAAGTATAAATGATTCTATAGAGCACAACCCTGACCATAGTAGCTAAAACGTGTTTAAAATCGAATTTTGAAAATGAATTCAAAAAACCAGTGTAATACTAACAAATATTTCATTAAGTAGTGATTAAATACTGTAATATCAAACAATAAACACAACAGAGACAGTAAGTCACTTTAATGTTAACAGTTTTTATTATTATTGTCGAATATACATGTGTATTCATATCGGAATATACCTAAGCCGATAACCTACAAAAGCTAAAACCAGTAGTAAAATTGTTTACTGTGGACTACAAAAGTTGTTTGCCAGGACCGTATTCTGATTAAACAAAAATGATGACTAAAATGAATAGTTTTATCCAATCTGACATTTTTACTACTAACAATACTCCAAATAGCTCCTCTACAAATCAGTTAAATGGATCACCTACATATTCTTCCGTAACCAACCAAACACCACACACCAACATATTTCCATCAAGAAAACAAGGAATTATATTTGATGCAATTGAAAATACCAAACTAGAAGATTACCTGTCTGCTCTGAGTCTTTTGCTACAACCAACCGACATTATTTTCTGTTCAAGGTTATCAAATAACAGAGTATGTATATACATATTTAGCAAACGAAAAACTAGTTAAGGATTTTATAAACAAAAATGAAAAAATTAAGATAAACCAACAACTATTACAGGCTCGCAGATTTAACCCAAGTCAGCGATTAGTATTGTCCAGTGTCTGTCCCTCAATTCCACACTCGGTCCTAATATCTGCATTAGAATCATATGGATTAAATCTTCAGTCACCTTTAATATTCCTAAGAATAGGTACATCTACACCGCAACTCCAGCACATTTTGAGTTTCATACGCCAAACCTACATATTTCCACTAAATAACCAGACACTACCAAATTCATTCCTTATCACACATGAGCAACCAGCATACAGGATTCACCTATCATTAGATAACCAAGCTTGCCAAACATGTAAGCAAACCAACCACTTAACAAAAAACTGCCCAATGTTTACTTCGATTACAGCAGATAATTCAACATCAAATAACCTTTTTACAAACCATTTACCAATTCTAAAAACCAAAACCCAAAAAACCAATTACCAACAACAATCAAAAGAAGAAAGTAATATACAATAAAAAATCCAACCACTAACTAACGACCTAAAAATTGATCTAGAAAATGAGGCAATGCATATAAACACAGGCAGAAAACAAACCAAACGCACAATATCCCAAACCTCTCCATCGGCTACTACACCTACAGAGGAACATACTTTCATAACACCAAAAAATAAAGGGAAGAAAGTCAAATTAGATCAAAATGTCAATACAAAAAAAACAAGAGAAGAAATGCTAAGTTACAATAAAAAAAGATTATATGACAACCCAAATTCTAACTACCCTCTAACTTACTAACAGGTAATAGATTTTACTGAAAACTGTGATGGATCACCAGATCCATTGAGTATCGCCAAAACGTATGCAGGAGAAACAGTAGAAATCGTAGATTTGTTGAACAAAATATATCCTTACCTGAAGGACCGAAAAATTAAAGTCAAATGCGCCAGAATAAAAAATAAAATATTAAAACAGAGCAACCTAGAAACAGACTTAGATAGCGACACATCTACAGAAACCTATTAATATATCAACAAAAACGTACAACATATACACCGATACGTCAAAAATGAAGACAGAGGAATAAAAGACAGAAGCAACGCAAAAACAGACTAGTTTGTGAAGTGAGCAACAGTGTTCTAACGGTAAAACAGTAAACAGTGAACAGTGAACGACGGGAGTATAATATACCCAACTACCTAAAAAATAACGCCCTAGAAGAAAACATAGATACCTACTCAAAATACTTTCTTAACTTAACCCGGCACCTGCCACGTGGGGATCTACCAGCACCCCATAACATATTTTTATCAAATATTTGGTATTTCAAATTTGGTAAGCGAGCTGTGCGTCATAGTAGCTTTCTATAATATTATATAGTATATACGTGTTAGTGTTTAAAGTGGTTATTTAGTGTCATTCTGAACTTATAGCTCTAAAGTCGAATTGGGGTGTCATCATCTGGCACTTTATGTTTTAAATTTTTTTTGTATTTTTGATATAAACAGGTCAAATTTACATTTTGTATTGAAATAACTGATTTAAATTATTAATATAGACTCTATACTCACTATATCTTAATTTTTTAGATATTTTACTTGACTTCATTTATTATGGTTTGGTACTTGCTAATTTGCTTATAACACCTTTTTCATTTTATTTTTCAACTTTTATAACATATTAGTGGCTAATAAGTTAATAAAACATGTTTATTTATATTCTTGTGTTACTCAACACATTATTTTGTTTTTTAAACAAGTGGATCACAGAAAATTGTTAAGGGGTGCTGTGAGATCCCCACGTGGCAGTTGGCGCCTTGCAAAGCCACGTGGCAGGTGCCGGGTTAAAAACTACCAACTACTTCAATTGATCAAGCACACATTGTAATACACATATTGTAAACGTATGTACATTAGTTATATCAACTGTAACAGTAATCTAAATACGCTAATGACCCTGCGTGGTAGATGCGTTAATAAAATGAAAAAAAAAAAATAATTCTATAGATTACTGTATTTGTTACTTTTATACCTATTTAATGTTTTGAAAAAACATGGAGTTAATACTGTCTGGCATGAAAAGAATTACATTACCATGTTTGGGAGATAATATAATGGTAAGTTGACAAACATGAATAAATAATCTGGATATAATACGATACATGAAACAAAATTTAGGCAAGACCATTTTTTTAATTAAATGAAATAAACAATATCTATAAAACAAAATGAGTAAAGAAAACTAAAGAAAAACGAAACTCAAAGGATCATGAGTGTTATTCACTTACAATTATTTTGGAAAATTTTTATAAATCCTCATCTACTTTATCGGAGTGAGATAAATTTTTATAAAAATTATGAAATTCCTTAGGCTTATTGTGAATTATTACAGGCAGGGCCGCAGAAAACACAACACGCCTAGAATTTTTGTTAAGATAAACAAATTAAAATGTTTCCGAACTAAAATTAGTGTTGAAAAAAGTTATCCTAAATTATCGCTACATACTTCATAGTGGACAATATCTGACATACGAAAGTCTATATTCTGCTGAGCTTTTTACTTAGAATAAAAGGTGAACAGTTGTGAAAGGGAACAGTTGTTGTAAAGATGTGAAAGGGAACAGTTGTTAATAGGATTTAATATGGTATCGCATATGAAAGATGTGAAGTCTGTTATGTAGAATGTGAACTAATACAATTTTTCAAAAAAATGGAGTTAATACAGTTTAGCTCTGAGGTACAGAATAGATGAGACAGATACATTTTTGAAAATCCAATGTTAGGCCAGTAAATGAAAGTAAAATGCGGCGATAAGTGTTTTAAAAAAGCTTATTTTTGATTTTTATAAAAGTTACCCACTTTAAAAAAAAATCGTGGAAATCACCTCCTAATTAGCATCCCAAATGAAATTAATCATTACCGCGTACAATTTGCTTTACTGTATTGTTTATATGATAGGTAAGTTTCACCGGTTCAAAGTGCTTATTTTTGGAACGGCTGTAGTTAAAAGGGCTTGAACGAGTCACTAATCACGTGTATGCAAATTTTGAACAGTCATATCTTAACCAATTTTTGACTTACAGGTAAACAAAATAATTAAAAATAATCAGAAATGCAAAACCTACCCAATTTTTTACTCTTCGAGATTTTTCGTATCACTAATACATTTTAAGTTATTTTGAAAGAGGGCATTTTAATGATTTTTATCCCAAAAAAAAGTGCCCAACTTTATTTTGGGTGTAATTTGCTTAGTTTTTATGCTAGAAACTTTTATAAAAACCAAAAATATAATAAAGAAGTTATGATAAGTTTTCTCCGAAAAGTGCTTCATTTTTTGGTTATTTCCCGTTAAAATATTCGATTTGGAATTTGACAAGTAAGAACCTATTTTTCATGAGCTACAACTCTGCTTCTGGTAGGTATATATATACTTCATATGTGTACCATTTTTTTTTTGTTTTTTTATAAGCTACATTCTAAGAATAATTTTTTTTCTAATCTTGTAAAACCGTGTGAAAACGTGTTTTTTCTTTATTGAAAAATAAACATTTTCACTCGCAAATTACTCGAAAAATGTTGAGTTAGTGAAAAAACTCTGTAAAACAGAAGTTGGTTACCATTTTTGTCAATTTATCCATTCCCGGAAGAACGTATCCAAACGTTTTCGAACGTATTACGTCTAAGATAAGTCCGGAAATAGATAAATTGACTACAATGCTAACCAACTTCTTTTTTATAGAGTTATTTCACTAACTCAACATTTTTTAATTCTCCTAGTTACGATGGATTTGCTTAAAGATTTGGATTTAGGTTCTTCTTACCCTCTGCTTCTTTATTGGACTTGAGCTCAGGGCTGCGTTTACTTTAGCGATGAAAGCCACCCCTTCTTGAGGTCTAAATCATACTATGTGTTAGACTTCGTGAAGGGGTGGCTTCCATTATTAAGGTAAACGGAGCCCTGGGCTCAAGTCCAATAAAGAAGCAGAGGGCAAGAAGAACCTAAATTCAAATCTTTAAGCAAATCCGTCGTGACTACTAAAATTACACTTCAACACGGTCGTTTACTGGGCTATATGCATTTTAGTAAAACGGCCTAAACACGTAAGGATTTATCGTACTGCTTGTTGAACCTTAGATCGTATCACAAATCATACTGCTTGCAGAACCGCAATATTGTCTACACCTACTGCAATGTATAGTCCTGCAGCAGATGGAATGTGGCATAATTGCAGACTATTGTGGTAACAGTAAATATAATAGTGTTGTTCATAAACGAGTGGTTATGTCTTCACGAATTTCAGAAAGAAAAGCTGCAGCCTTTATAGTTGCGATTTTATTGATTGAAGAAGATTATGAGAAACTTTTGATTTTACATCCCTTAAGTAATTATTTTCTATATGTAATTCTATAAACTTCTCCCAGAAAGATTTTTGTTTAATGTCCATGATAATTCACGATTAAATAACAATATTACTCTGCCTTGAACAACAAAAGTAGAAGACTTAAAAACAATCATAACTGCAGTATTAGCTACCCTACACACGTTACAACTTGGCGTTCCAGTAGTAGTTCAAACACGACTGTTGATACAATATTTTATAGAAGCTCTGTACTGCAGACGATTCAACTACTGCCTACTGCAAAGCATCCAATTTGCCTACGGACGTCGCGATTTATCGTTACTGCAGCAGCTTGGACCAATGTTCTACTACGTGCAGTAAGATAATTTCATACTTTTGTAGGCCGTTTTATAGTTTTTAATCATATCTAGTTATCGATTTAAAAAAACAATAATAATTCAGACTTAAGGGCGTAGGCGCAAAATTTTGGCGCCAATGTGTTTTAAATGCATTTATTTTTTTCGAATATTGAGAAAACTAATATATATTTTTGAAAAAATGAAACGCAGAATGAAAGATTGCATTATTACCGAAGGCCGAAAGTCACTGAAAACTTCTACATACAGAGATGAGCACAGTAATAACCGGCAAAATAACGCAAAGGATGGAAAACAAATTAATTTGTGAGACAAAAAGAAATGAAACTATTAGAGGTGGGAAATTTAACGATAAAAGCCTATAAACTTACATTATATTTATTGTTTCCCACCTCTGGACGTATCAGAGAAGTATGTCAACTAAAATGGTCACTGTCACTATCACAGTTGCAGACTGATACGTCTAAAGGTGGGAAACAATAAATAGAATGTAATTTTATAGGTTTTTATCGCTGAATTTCAAGCATTTACTAGTTTCATTTCTTTCTATCTCTAAGTTAATAATATGTTTTCCATCTTTTGCATTATTTTGCCGGTTATTAGCGCGCCTACAAGTTACAGAGGTGAAAAAAACAGAGAAAATTTAGTGTGATTTTAATTTCAAAAATCTCATTTGCGAAAAATTTTGCGCCTACTCCCTTAACTAAAATTAGAGGAACTGCAATGTAGATCACATGGAAATGTAAAAAAAAAACAAAGGCAAATTATCGTCTGAAACTGTTTTAGTTTCGATAATATCAGATAATAATACTATTATGGAATACAAACTAAATTATAAGTTATTAAAGATTAAGAAAAATATTTTAAACCATTATACAATACAAATCGAAAAGACAAAAAAACAGATAGCTTAAGATAAAAATGGACAATAAAACCAAAATTAATTGAATACTTCTTCTTCTTCTTCCTCCTTTTCTTCGTTTTGCTTGTTCATTGGCTAGTTATTGTCTCTATTTTTGACGATTGTCACACTGTCTCTTCCGCGGTCGCCCGATACTTCTTAACTTCTTCCACCACTTGGTAATTTGTCCCTTGTTATTTTACCGACTCTTGTGTCCGCCGTTCAACAGATTTAATTCTTCTATTCTTTTTTAAAGTTACTGTTCACTTGTTTATGCTCTGTACCTTACATTTTGTTCTGATCTTTTCACTCCTTATTCGGCCTTTTAGTGTGTTTGCTGTTATTCTCCTGAGTACTCTAAGTTCTGCTATTTTCAGTACTCTGTGTTTTGACTGATCGGGCTTAGTTTCTGATGGTTAGGTCATTATTGGTCTTATATTGGTCTTATAGATGCTTGATTATATCTCACAGGTAATAATATATCGTTTACGCCATATTAGAGTATTATCAGGGCATCATCTTAATTTATTTGCTCTTTATACTTGATTTGTTACTTCTTCATAGCATGACATTCTAATTCCTAGGTACTTTATTTATATTACTTGTTTAATTATACTACTCCATTGACTTCCAGTATACATCTTATTTATTCTTTACTCACATTTATTGCATATTTACAAACTAATCCTTAAACGAATCATATTTTAGTATATTTAGTATATTTTATGAATTGACATTTCCAGTATTGTCTATTTTTGCATTAATATTCTCAATAGAATGGAACTCCTAACGACTGGAACTACCTGCATTTGTACTTGAAAAGTATTTAACTCTGTAAGTTATTAAAATAAAAAAACTCGTTGAAACTGTATATATAAATAAAGCTGTTTTGATGACAAGCTAGCATATATTGATTATATTATGATCGAATTTATGAGTTATACAAATTTCGTTAATATAAAGACTTGGATAGAAGACGGATGTCTTGGCTAAAAAAATCTAATATACTAGACTGGTAAGCCGGATCTGGACCGGAACTGGACCTGAGCCGATATAAACAAAAATATTGACCAGAATATCGACAGACGATATGACACTGAAAACCAAATAGAAACATAGATAACAGTGTCTGCAGTCCGTTAAGAACATGCATTCGTACTCCAGGGAAATAAGGTTTTTGTCGGGACACTTAAGCAGCCAGGTTGCAAATGGGTTTTTTGGGTACTATATACCTAATACATTATACATACAAAAATGCCCGTCACAGTTCGGACGAGAATTTTAGTTATTAACAAATAAGGGTCAAAAATGGCAGTTTTTTCGTTTAAATCGCTACAGGTAAAAATAGGATAATTAAATATCTTATTTATAATATTCTTTTTTTAGTAGATGAGCCAATGTTTAAAACGGCAGTTTTTTAATTTTAGTCCGATCATTTGTTGCTTCGAAAATTGAAAAATAAAACTAAAATTTCGAAAATAAAAAATTTTGCTATAACTTTCGCGAAAGTGACCTTACGACTTTTATATTTCACAAAAAATTGAGTCAAAGAGTTCGTATACTGTACAAAAAATTATTAGACGATTCGTCAATTAGTTTAAATTTTATTCAATTTGTTTATCCCAAAGAGCTTTATTTTTGTAATGTTATTGTTCAGAAAATAATAATTATATAGAAATTCTGTGACAACCACATGAAAGAACAATAGCCTTGTTTTCAAATTATTGAAGAAAATCATTAAAGAGTAATTTTTGTCACTACGAAAACATTTTACTAAAGTAGAGTCATTTTTGGCTTGAAAACAATTTGAATAACTTTGTTAATATTGACTGTAGAGTAAATTTACCTTGGAATTTTAAAAGCTGGTATTTTTAGACAAATTTAAAAAAAAACTTTTCGCCTATGTTAATTACGGTCAAAGTTAGCCACTTTTATTATTTAATTCACAGTTACTTCAATATACATAAAATTCTCCTGTAACAGTGTTTGTTACCATACTACTCCGAAACGGCTTGGTCGATTTTTATGAAATTTTACAAGTGTATCCTATGGGACTCAGAATAGGTTTTAACCTATTTTTCATGTCCATAAGCTATAACGGGGGTTGACCCCCTGACATTTTTTGTTATTTTTTTGGATAAAATTGTCTATTTTAATTTTATATAATGTAGGATTAAAAAATACATACAACCCTTAATTTACACTTTTCCATCACCAACCCCTATTTGTTAATACCCATCTATATATTTACATCTATAAAATTCTCCTGTCACAGTGTTAGTTGTCATACTCCTCCGAGACCGCTTGCCCGATTTTTATGAAATTATATATGTATATTCGGTAGGTCTTAGAATTGGTCGTAATCTATTATTTATATCTCTGAGTGATAAGGGGAACTCCTCCTAACATTTTGAAATGTTAGGTGGGGATTTACGTACATACGTACTCTACAAGACTACGAGTACATACAATTTAAAAAAATTATGATCAAAATCCATCAACAAGCTCTGGAGATATTAATCTCAGCATATGTTTGACAAATCAGTTTCATTTTTTGAGTGCACGGATTTTAATAATTCATTTCCACCGACCACAAATCGATTTCGTTAGAACGTTATTTTTAAAGCTTTATTAACAACTCTGTTGAAGTTTAAATTTTACTCAAACTTTTACACATAAACTATATACCTTCAACTTCGAAATGGCGCTAGCTGGGTTGCTTAATTGTTATAAACAAAGTAGCTGACAATTAAATAAGAAAAGTGGCTAACTTTGACTGTAATTAACCTAGGCAAAAAGTGTTTTTTCGAAAATTCGTATAAAAATATCAGATTTTCAAATCCCAAAGCAGTTTTAATCTACAGTCAATATTAACTAAGTTATTCAAATTGTTTATGAACTAAAAATGACCCTACTTTAGTAAAATGTTTTCGGAATGATAAAAATGACTTTTTAATGATTTTTTTAAATACTTTGAAATCATGACTTTTCTTCTTTCATGTGGTTTTCACAGAATTGCTATTACTTTACTATTTTCTGAACAATATTATTACGAAAAAAAAGCTCATTGGGATAAACAAATTGAATAAAATTTAAACTAATTGACGAATCGTCTTTAAATTTTTTGTGCATTTTACGGACTGTTTGTCTAAACTTTTCATGCAATATAAAAGTCTTAAGGTCATTTTCACAAAAGTTACAGCAATTTTTTTATTTTCGAAATTTTAGTCTTATTTTGCAATTTCTGAAGCAACAAATGATCGAACCGAAATTAAAAAACTGCCATTGTAAACCTTGGCTCATCTACTACGAGAATAATAGTATAAATAAGATATTTAATTACCCTATTTTTACCCGTATCGATTTAAAAGGAAAAACTGCCATTTTTGACACTTATTTGTTAATAACTAAATTTCTCGTCCGAACTGTGACGGGCATTTTTGTATGTAAAATGTATTAGGTATATAGTACCCATAAAACCCATTTGCAACCTGGCTGCTCAAATATCCCGAACATGGTATATTTTTGCCTTATTTCCCTGGAGTATCGTAGCACAGGTTTGGTCTGTTATGTGACAGAAAATGAACCCAACACGAAAAGTTGTTGGTTGCTTAAAAGTGCAAAAGTTCCTGGGAAAAAATAGAACTGAAATATAGTTGTTCCATTTTATCCTTGCTCAACCGTCATGATTCATTTTCGAACAAGTTAAATCAAAACATTAATTGAAGCGTACGTCGATATGTAATATCATTGATACTACTGTCAGTGTAATAATTAGGAAATGGCTATTATTGGTGGACGTATTTTATAAGTCTTATTTATCTTTCTTTCCAATGCCTCATCTAATGAACCCAAAACTTCTTGCACTAAGTGCAAAAATCCAAATATATAAGACCATAATACGACCACCTGTCGTGTATGGAAGCAAAACATGTACACTAACAAAAAAAAGTAAATAAATTGCTGGTGTGGAAACATAAAATCTTTCGAATAATATATGGCCCTTGCAGAGACAGCGTGACAAATAAATGGAGGCGCAGATACAATAACGAGTTAGAGTCTCTATTCGGAAAGGAAAAGTATTATATATTTAGTCAGATATATAAAGGCCAATAGACTCAGATGGCAGGACATGTGATTCGCAGTGATGACATTCGTCTTATAAACAATGGGTTCTGGGAAAAGCCAGATGGAAGAAGGTCTGTAGGACGGCCTAGAAAAAGGTGGAAAGATGCAGTCAAAGAAGATCTGGAGAAAATGTTAGTGAGACAATGGGAATTAGTGGCCTAGGACCGACAAACATGGTAATATTAAACGCGGCAAAGACTCACGAAGAGTTGTAACGCCATTGATGATGATTATGATCTATTTTATAAGGTTACATTGTGCATTTATATTTTACTGTTAGAATATACTTATTGAACACAATAAAAGTTATAAATTCCAATATACACAACAAATGTCCCTGTCCTTGATATTGATAAACATTAAAATTCAAAATAAACAAGGTATCAAAGACATGCCGTATTGCTTATCTTTGTTTAACTTATTGTGGTTTCTATGGACAAGCGCCTTAATTTTGCGATACTAGTTTCTGTGAGTAAAAAAGAGACTTAGTATAAAAACTAATTCGTGAATAATTTCATGCATGGTAAAAGATATAGTGGAAGAAATATACCAAGAAAAACATAGTGATATACAAGGTGAGGCAGATAACTAGCCTATTAGAAATATCTCGAGAACTAAAGGCAACAGAATCATGAAAATTGAAATACAGGGGTTTTGAAGGATGATCTATTAAATGAAAATATTTTCATCTCTTTGCAACTTCCGGTTATACCGGAAGTGGCTTATAACTTCGTTTTTTTAAATGGGACACCCTGTATATTTTTACATTTTTGGATTCTCTTCGATGTCTTCTTTCTTAAAATATGAGGATTTGTAATGTTATACAGGGTATTTTATAAGATAATTACGTTTTTTTATTAATTTCGTAGCAATATTCACACCGTGTAGAATTGTAACAGTTTGACAACTAAAACTCTACTTACGTTCAAATGATTTTTAATATAGTCTACTATTGTTAAGAATCATTAGTATAGCTAAATTTTTAATTTTAGTATACAGGGTTGGTCGAAACTCGGAATGAGTATTTTCTGAGTTTTCTTAAATGGAACACCCTGTATTTTAGTATTGTATTGAAATGATATTTTATGGTACTTTTTTATTTCTTAAGCATTCCCTATACCTAACTGCTTTAAATTGTGCTTAATTGTTAGTCGCACCAACAATCTTAACTACGTAGGTATTTTGATAGCTAAACCATTATTGGTAATTTTAAGGATCAGTCTGGATTAATATGTATTTATTTCTGAAAAATGATTTGTGATTGAATATTTTCAAGGCCAACCTAATAAAATTTTACGTATTTTTTGTTGCAATTAATGTTTAGCTTGAATCACCAATAACTCGCAAATTAAAGCAATTAGGTAGAGGGAATACTTATAAAATAAAAAAGTACTATGAAATATCATTTCATTACAATACTAAAATACAGGGTGTTCTATTTAAGAAAACTCAGAAAATATTCATTTTGAGTTTCGACCAACCCTGTATACTAAAATTTCAAAATTAGCTATACTAATGATTCTTAACAATAATAGACTATATTAAAAATCACTTGAACGTAAGTAGAGTATTTAATGTCAAACTATTACAATTCTACAGGGTGTGAATGTTACTACGAAATTAATAAAAAAACGTAAATATCTTTTAAAATACCCTGTATAATATTACAAAATCTCATATTTTAAGAAAGAAGATATTGAGGAGAATCCAAAAATGTAAAAATATACAGGGTGTCCCATTAAAAAAAACAAGTTATAAGCAACTTCCGGTATAACCGGAAGTTGCAAAGAGATGAAAATATTTTCATTTAATAGATCATCCCTCAAGACCTCTTTATTCCAATTTTCATGATTCTGTTGCCTTTAGTTCTCGAGATATTTCTAATAGGCCAGTTATCTGCCTCACCCTATATACCGTGAACATGCATGTCATTGAAGAAGATTCATATTAGAAATACGTGATAAGATGCAATTAGGGAAACCGAGCCTATCGCTAAAACAAAAGACGATATTAATATCCTTATCCGTCTGTTTTTGACCTCGTACAGTTTATCTCGACTACTAAAAATTCAAATCCTTTGTCAATTTTACTCAAACGCGAAAACATCCTTCTGAAACGAAATAATTAATCTATCGGTGCTGAAGTGGATTATTTATTCCCTCTATAACCCTGTTCATAGATATTAAATCTGTTTTTCGTGTAATTCAAATTCTCAAGACGTTTAAATTCAGATTCACATTCTTGACTCAAAGAGCGATATACTCCAAAAACAATTGAACGATTTTCAAGGAGAATCGCTTTTAATTAGAGGTGGAGTAAGATGTTACGTTTCAAGATTCGATTGGTTTGTCACTGATTATGAAACTAATGAACATAAACAAAATAACGCAAATAAAGTTGTTGAATCGTTGAACATATGAAAGTCGCTGGGTAATTAATTTGCGAATAGTGGAATACAGTATAAAATGGTAAATACAAAGTACATAATGCAAGAAATAAATACGAAAGAAACAATTTGGCACTTTATAAATCGAGGGTTCAGACTACAAGTGAACCAAGTCCACTTTAGCTAAATTTGAGTTGCAGAAGTTTAAAGTTAAAGCATCATAACAAAATTACCTATTAAAATTTTTAAAAGTACCTATATATTCCATTTAAGAAAGTCAAGTAGTATCTTAGACATTTACTTTGCTTTTGTTGGACTCATACATCTTCTACTAGAACAAACCTGTCATTATCCCAAATAATACAAAAGTGGACTTGGCTCACTTGTTTTCTGAACCGTCCAAATTATGTTCTGTACAACGAAATCACTTACCACGTTTATTTAATTATGCTAATTAGCGTGGAGATTCAGTATCGAAGCTCATTATTAGTCGGTAGTGGATCGGCGTAAACGTGTTGTCGGTCGCGATTGTTTGAAATATCTTCGCCCTAATGGTTGGTGAAGTTCTGAGTAGCTTAACGACTTATTTAAGAAATATGTGCCCATTTCGTAAGGAGAGATTTCAATTTGGGAGTATCTCTTTTTATTGAATAGCACGTGTGTTGATAACTTTAGGGTAGAAGTATTTTAAACTGACATTTATCTTTTTTTCTTTCTCTCTCTCTCTCTCTCTCTCTCTCTCTCTCTCTCTCTCTCTCTAGTATGGCGCTATAGTGTCGCAAATATGTGTGTGGTTACTGCCTTCTAGGTCCCAATTAATTAAAACTCTTCTAGGTTCAAATACGTTATGTTTACTTTTAACTCCAACACGATTAACCATAATAAATTGTTTACATATCACAGTAACGACCTACCTTTACATTACTACTACAAATAATAATGATGATGATATCATCGGGCGTTTACTTATATATTAGAATGAACTTTGCAACCTCACGCGTCAGCCTTGGTCAAGGGCGGACAATTTATGATATGCTTTACTTTCAATCAAATATCTTTTGTACAGGGTGATATTATAATACCACACCTCCCCGTTTTGTTAAAATTACATATTTTTAACATGAGATTGATTGTTCATCATCGCCTTTTAGGAGATAGACCTTATATTACTTATATAGTTAAAAAAATCCTATTCTACACGAAAGTTCATATTTTCCCTATACTAAACTGGTATTTTATAACCTATCACTAGTTCACGTACTTTCACGTCGTGTCTTTTCGTCCTTTTTTCTCGTTCACCAATTCACTTCATCAAAACAGTGTCCACAGTGAATGAAATTGATCCTAACTTTTAAATAGTCTTTTAGTGCCTATAAGCCGTAACTAATCTAATTGTAATAAAATCTCGAATTTAATACTTCCTAAGCTAAGCTAAATATTACCTAAACCTCTATTAAATGGTATATGAAAAAAGAATTTAACGTTACTTTACTATTTCATCTTATTATTTCAGTCTTATTTTGATTTATTTATATACGCCTTACTAACTTTAAAATATTGTACCCATAATAAAAATTTAATCTCTCTAAAAAACTTCTAATGTGTCTCTAAAAAACTTCTAATAACTCTCTTGTACCTATAATAAAGATTTAATCTCTCTAAGAACTTAACTTTTTGTGTCCCTTTGCTTACTATCTAATAACACTATTGTAAGATATTGTCTATCCTTAATTCAAACACTTCCACTTTCCGCGAAAATTTAACCTGAATTCATTATCTACATTTAAAAATAAGTTATTTATAATTTACGTTACTTTAGAGAAAAAAAATTTACAGCTTTAATTCTTAGACATATTTCAATGATTCGCTACTTATTTGCTTAGTATCTTCTTAATTTTGCTTCTTTTCTTGCAATTTTTATGTGTCTTCTTTCATTTTTCCCACATATTTTACTAAAAATTCTCTTTTTTCTTTCTTTTCTTCTTGTCTGGTACTACAACTCATATAATTAATTTTTCTTCATATAATAGCACTTCTACAGTGTATATAATTCATCTTCATATACATATTTCATATAACAATCATATACCATTTATCTCATATATCATTTCATATAACATCATAATCATCACTTCATATACTAGCTCCGATACCTTCGTTTTACCTTAATAAAAGAGGTTTCACTCAGTTCTCCGCCAATATTAACCCGAATTTTCGCCCTGATCTGTACGCACCATTGAGGTGGTATAGTTAACTCAAAACACGAAATAGGTATTTTATGCGGTTAAAATTCTTCTAAAAATATCACAACCTCAATCCCTTGCTTTGAGGCCGTTGTTTATTCACGAATAATCATGAATAAAATAGATACCCTTCAAAACACAGAGTGGGTCTCTAATAAGCTTTCAAGCTTCTATAAATCACTTAGTACCTTCCTAATTTGACAAGAGCAGTGTGTTTCTTATTGTCTCTAGTTGCCTCATAATATTTAGCTTATAATGTTGTTAGTTCTTCTTCTAATCTATATAGTTCTCCTTCAAATTCCTTATCTCGACTCATCAGGTCGGTTCGTTAAAAGTATATTTCTTGCTTACAGCAATGTTTATCTTAAGCTCTTATATCAACGTATGTCATCACTAATCATTATTCATTAAAAAATCATTTATGTATCCTTTATATATCATTTATCGCACAAAAATTATTAATTCAGGTTCATCTCATACAAAATTTAACACAAAATCAATGAAAATGTATCTATAGAATCAATAAATATCAATAATAAAAACAACTGGCTAATAAAAATTCAATAATAGTATACATATTCGACAAAAATTCAATAAAAATTCACAATAGCATATGCAAAAGTTAGATAAAAATATTCAAAATCAGTTCATATCTCAAAATTTGATAGAAATTTTTGAAAAAAAATTCTATATTCCATAAAATATTCAAAAATAACCGTACTAAAAATCGAAATCGGATAGAGATTTTTCAAATAAATTCAATAAAGATTCAAAATTCAATAAAAATTCAAGAATAGCATATATAATAAACTTTGATAAAAATATTCAATTCAAAAATCACTTCATGTTTCAAAATTCATAGATATTCTTAAAAAAAAATCGATACTTCATAAATTATTCAAAAATCAGCAAAGATAAATATTCAATGTTCAATAATAATATGTATATAAAAAACGAGGGAAGCATTTTCAATAAAGATAGACTAAATTTCTTACTTACATTTTAACACTTGTGTCTTTTCCCACTGGGTTCGGTTCTTGGGTCCTGGTCCCATCTTCAGAATCCAATCTTTGTGTTTCCAATCTTTAGTTCCCATCTTCAGAAGATTCTCCAACTAGTTTACAGGAACGCCATGTCGTAAATATGTGTGTGGTTACTGCCTTCTAGGTCCCAATTAATTAAAACTCTCTTCTTGGTTCAAATACGTTATATTTACTTTTAACTCCATCACGATTAACCATAATAAATTGTTTACATATCACAGTAACGACCTACCTTTACATTACTACTGCAAATAATAATGATGATGATATCATCGGGCGTTTACTTATATATTAGAATGAACTTTGCAACCTCACGCGTCGGCCTTGGTCAAGGGCGGACAATTTATGATATGCTTTACTTTCAATCAAACATCTTTTGTACAGGGTGATATTATAATACCACAATAGCCTAAGTCGTGCATGACCTTCCCCAGCATCCGCCTTCAAATATCTCTGTTCCTGGCTGTTCTCCTGAAGTTATTCTTAGCCTTCTATCGTCCACGTTTGGACATAGGCCTCTCCCAACTCCTTCCATCGGTCTCTATCCTGAGCAACATATTTCCAATTCGTTCCGGCTACTCTTTTAATATCATCAACCCATCTCATCTGTGGTCTTCCTCTCGGTCATTTACTTTGGTAAGGTCTCCAATGTTGTATCGTGGCATTCCAACGTTGGTCTTTTTGTCTAACAGTGTGGCCTGCAAAGCTCCATTTAAGTGTGGCAACTTTTGTTGTTATGTCCTCGACTTTTGTTTTTGATCTTACCCAGCCGCTCCTCTTTTTATCTGACAGTCGTATACCTAACATTGCTCTTTCCATAGCTCTTTCTGTTGTAGCTAGTTTATTCATATTTGCCTTGGTTAGGGTCCAGGTTTGACACCCATATGTCATGATAGGAAGGATGCACTGGTTGAACACTTTGGTCCTCAAATATTGAGGTATTTTGCGGTTCTTAAGTATCCAACCAAGTTTTCCAAATCCTGCCCATGCTAGTCTTGCTCTCCTACTAATTTCCGCACTTTGGTTTTCTTTGTCAAGTTTCAGGATTTGGCCTAGGTAGATATATTCCTGAACTTTTTCTATCTCACTGCCATTTATAGTTATGCGTCTGGGGTCATCTGTGTTTGTCATTATTTTTGTTTTCTTCATGTTCATTTTTAGACCGACGTATTGGGAGCTGCCTGCGAGTTCCTCTATCATAATTTGCAGTTCCTCGAATGAGCTCGCTATAATCACAATGTCGTCAGCGAATCTGAGGTGATTTAGCTTCTTGCTATTAACGTCAATGCCATAGGTTGACCAATTTGTCGTTTTGAAGACGTCTTCTAGTGCTAGGTTGAAAAGCTTTGGCGATATTACGTCTCCTTGTCTCACGCCTCTCTTAATAGGGATGGGATTTGTATTTTCGTCTAGTTGTACTATCATAGTTGCATTTTCATATATATTATGTATTAGTTGTCTATATCTCGAATCTATTCTACAATTATTAATAGCTTGTTCTATGGCCCACATCTCGATACTATCAAACGCCTTTTCATAGTCTACGAAGGCAAGAAATACGGGTAGTTCGTATTCATTTGCCTTCTCTATCAATGTTCTCATTGTCAGCAGATGGTCTGATGTACTATATCCTTTGCGGAAGCCAGCCTGTTCCACTGGTTGGTAATTGTCCATTTTGTAGGTCAACCGGTTGTTAATAATTCTCATGAATAGTTTGTATACTTGACTGAGCAACGATATCGGTCTATAATTCTGTAGGTTACATTTGTCCCCTTTTTTGTGTAAAAGTATTACTAGACTTTCGTTCCAGTCTTTAGGGATCTTGCTATTATGGAGACATTTATTAAATAGCTCTGTTAGTATAGGGATTGTTACTGTCTTGCTTGTTTTCAAGAGCTCGGCAATTATACCGTCCTGTCCTGGAGCTTTATTATTTTTTAGTTCTTTTAAAGCTCTTTCTATTTCGAATCCCTTTATATTTGGTAGTACTTCTGATCCCACGTTTTTTATTTTTCTTTTGACGTTCTCCTTTGTTGATTCATTAGGCTGGCTTTGCGAGCTGTACAAGCTTTTGTAGAAGTCTTCGACTATTTTTGTTATTTTATATTTGTCCTTCTCTTCCTTACTATTGGCGTCTTTAATTTTAATGATTTTTTGAACACCCAATGCGGGTCTTAGACATTTTAAGCCTCTGTTGTTTTCAATGACTCGCTCTATTAAGTTCTCGTTCCATTTTTGTAAGTCGCGTTTTAGTTCTTTTCTAATTGTTTTATTAAGTTCTATGTATTCTTGAGTAGGGCGTTTGTTTTGCGTTAGTAGTTGTCGTCTTTCCGTCATTAGTTGTTTAGTTTCGTTGCTTATTTTGTCTTCTTTAGTACTTGTTTTCTTTGCGACCTGTAGTCCGACTTCGAGAAGGTTCTTATTGATGTTTTTGTTAATTTCGTCAATTTCATCTTGACTATGTGAAGGATCATATTTGAACTTATCCGCTAAGACCTCTCGGAATTGCTCTTCATTTGTTTTTACTTTAAAGGCATCTATTCGCGTTGTTTTTTTAAATATTCTTTTCCTCTCTTCTTTCATGTTAATATTTATTTTTGCTCTAACTATACGATGGTCACTACCCGTTGTTACTTTGTTTATTGTTGTTACGTCTTCGAATATTCTTTTGTTGTTTGAGAGAAAATAGTCTATTTCATTTTTGGTGGTTCCGTTAGGTGCAACCCATGTCCACTTTCTGTTAGGTTTCTTTTTGTAGAATGTATTCATAATATACATGTTTTCTTGTTCCAGAAATTCCATAAGTTTTTCTCCCCTTGTGTTTCTTGTGCCGAATCCAAAATTTCCAATCTTGCTTTCAGAGTGTTCAATCTTACTTCCAATTTTGGCGTTAAAATCTCCCATTATTATTATTTTGGATTCTCTGTTGGTGTCTATAGCTTTCTTAAGATCTTCGTAAAAAGTATTTATTTCTTCATCAGTTGCCTTTTCGGTTGGAGCATAAACTTGCACAATCTTTAATTTGGTTTTTGGATTTAGTTTTAAAATCATGTATGTAACCCTGTCTGAGATGCTGTCAATTATTTGAATTTGTGATTTTCTCTTCTTGTTGATTAAGAAACCTACTCCACCGTATGTATAGTCTTCATTGCCTTTATAATAGAGCCTGTTGCCTGAATGTATATCCACATACCCTTCACCTCTTCTTTTAACTTCTGATAGTCCCATTATATCCCAATTCATATTCCCTAATTCCTCTTCTAGTTCGTAGAGTTTTTCGTCTTTTGCCATGGAACGGATGTTGTAAGTTGCTATATGGAGTTGTTTGTTGTTCTTCTTTTTCAATGTCGACTTGCCTCCCCCAGAATCCTCGAGGCAGACCGTTATTTCGGTGAGGGACTGTGGAATAAACTTCTTACCCACCTGGGGTATCTTCCGTATATCTGTTGAAACCGACATTTTTGATTTGTGGAGGTTTTGGCCATAACCCACGACGCTGGCCAGACGGGTTGGTGGGTGGGGGGGGGGATATTAGGGAAGGAATTTGGGGTTTGGATAGGATAATACGGAGGTTGGGGCCTGGTTACCTCTAAATAGGAAATGGAGGAAAGAACCAGGAGCTCGCGTGGGCAGGGGCGCTAAATCCCTGAAGTGAGTCTGCTCTCTATCGGGATCATAGAGGGGTACCTACCCGCTACCACTCCTGAAGTTATCCACCCTTAATATATCTTTAGTATAGGTTTTCACTTCGTCTATCCACTTCTTCATTGGTCTTCCTACTGGCCGACATCTCACTCATATTTCACACTTTCTATATAAAGGGTATTTCATTAAGAATGTCCAATCTCTGAGTTGTAGACTATAGACCTTAAAATGTTAAGATTTAACCCAAATTGCTTAAATAAAATATAGCTCCTTATTTTAAAGTATTTGACGTATCCTTTTCATACCTGGCAGAAAGTGTATTTACTATACACCCTAAGAAAATATGTTAAATAAATATTTCTGGCTATTACCAGAGGCGTACGACAAGCGACACTGAATGATTGAGTGTTCCCAAATTCTACGGCCACTGGCAGAATTGCCATTTTAGCGCAATTTTTAGATTCGCCAATACTCCCTATGTAAATAACATGCTCTTTATTCGTAACGATAAAGTCATTAGTTTTCGAAAATAGTGAAGTTAAACATGTAACGACACAGATATTTTGATTAATGTATTGTGCCGTTTAATTTTAAACTTCAAATATCTCGAAAACTAATGATTTTATCGTTAAGACTAAAGAGTATGTTATTCATTCTTAACGATAAAATCATTTGTTTTTGAGATATTTGAAATTTAAAAATTAAGCGGCATAATGCATATGTTATAGTCAAAGCCCGAATTTCAGGCACTCCTAGATTTGACTAGGCAATCCTCAGGTCTGACTGACGGTCTTAGTCAAAGCCCGAAATAAATTACAGTTTCGGCCTTTGACTATTCAAACCTAGGAGAGACTAAGTTGGTCAGTCAAAGGTCGAAATTTAATTTTATGAAATCGGGGTTTGACTAGTCAAACCCCGATCAGCTATTAAAATGTCGTAATTTGTTAGATTAGGTTTAATAAAACGTCATTTTTTAATTTTATTGTTTATTATTTTTATATTGTCGTAATTAAAATAAATAAATTAGTGTTTATTCTCACATGTTGAGGCATTATGGCATTTAGTTTTTCTTAAATATCCCCAGAACACTTCTATTTAGAAAGACGAAAACTGGTACGCTTATTTATCTTCTAGAGATAAATCGATTCCATCAATAATTACGAATTTCTAGTACCAGTCATAGGCGTCCGTTTTGAGTAGGGCAACGGTTATTTTATCGCATAACTTTTTTGTCTTTAACTTCTAAGCATTTTTGACACCGGATTATTAAATTATGAGACATTCTAATGCTAAAAGGTATTCTTACTTTAAGTCTATAAAATGCACTGTTTTCTAGAAAAATTGATTTGAAAATTTTTAGTTTTTTGAATTTGAAAACAATTTTCAGTAGTTGAATTGCACGAGAGCTCTAAAATTATCAATGTGTTTCCCGAGTGACACTTTGACAGTTTTATGTCAAAAATTATGTCAAGGTGACACAAGTCGATAATAATTTTAGAGATCGAGGGTAATTCGCTGAGATTATTACGTGAATAAAACTGTATTTTTAAATAATTTTAACTAATATTTTATTGCTATCTTCACCCAAATATTTGCTAAACGTGTTTCTTGGTGTTCTCTGTGACAAGTTGTAAAACATTAATTGTCATTAATGTCACTGAATGTTCATTTTTGCATAGTACCGAAGGGCATCTGACGTAATGTTTGACGACGGGATATTATCAAAAATTATCGGGTGTAATATCAGAAGAGAGTGAGAATAAATTGAAAATAATGCGACAGTTTTTCGAAAATTCGTTGTCTGGCAATAGACACGAGAGCCCACAGGGCTCGAGTGGCTATTGCCCAATGACAACAAATTTGAATAAAAATGAAGCATTGTTTTCTTATTTATTCTTACTGTCGTGATATTCGTAATATTATTTTTTAATAAATATATATTATGGATATTTTCTTAAATGTGGCAGTGTCAAAACTAGGAAACTGGTTGCCATTAAACAGAATCAATCTACTTAAAAAAATTCTATCGGTAATTTTCTACAGTAGATAATTCTCAGTATAATTTTAATCTGATTGGACAGAATTAAACACGCGATCAAATATCTTACTATAGGATTGGAAGTTAAAATCATCAAAAAATAATCACTTTAATTTTTATTTTTGTAGCTTTCCATTGGTCAGAATCTCCTATGAATGAAATAATCAGAAAAACACGGTGTATTTTACCGACTTAAAGCAAAAGTAGATATTAGTACTAGAATACCACATAATTTAATCATCAATTATCAAAAATGCTTAAAAATTAGAGACAAAAAGTTATGCGATAAAATAACCGTCGACCTACCCAAAACGAACGCATATGACCTGTACTAGAATTTCGCAAAACACGTACCAATTTTCTTTTTTTTTTGTTTTTCAAATTAAAAAAAAATGAAAAATTTTTAAATCGACTTTTTTAGAAACGGTGCATTCTACCGACTTAAAGCAAAAGTGCCTTTTAATACTATAATACCTCACAATTTAATAATCCAGTGTCAAAAGTGCTTAGAAGTCAATGACAAAAATGTTATGCGATTAAATATCCGTTGCCCTACCCAAAAGAGATGCCTATGAACGGTACTAGAAATTCGTAATTAATGGAATCGATTTATCTCTGGGAGATAAATAAGCGTACCAGTTTTCGTTTTCTAAATAGAAGTGTTCTGGAGATACTTAAGAAAAACTAAATGTCATAATACCTCAACATGTGAGAATCAACACTAATTTTTGTATTTTAGTTACGACAATATAAAAATAATAAACGTTAAAATTAGAAAATGGAGTTTTATTAAACCTAATCTAACAAATTACGACATTTTAATAGCTGATCGGGGTTTGACTAGTCAAACCCCGATTTCATAAAATTAAATTTCGACCTTTGCCTGACCCGCTTAGTCTCTCCTAGGTTTGACTAGTCAAAGGCCGAAACTGTAATTTATTTCGGGCTTTGACTAAGACCGTCAGTCAGACCTGAGGATTGCCTAGTCAAACCTAGGAGTGCCTGAAATTCGGGCTTTGACTATAACACATACATTAGTCAAAATAACTGTGCCGTTACATTGTTTAACATCAAATATCTCGAAAATTAATGACTATATCGTTACGAGTGAAGAGTACGTTATGTACATAGAGAGTATTGGAAAATCTAAAAATTGCGCGAAAATAGCAATTCCACTAGTTTTTTTTTCATCCATTTTATTGCAATCTATTTTATAAAAAATAATAAACAATACATACAAGTTTTAAGAATGTGACACAGTCAGTATTCACCCAGTGGTGAATACCTAAAAGAGTACACTAATGATTGAATTAGTACAGTTATTAATAAATTAATTGAATTAATTTGAATAGTAATACAATAGTAATTAATAAGTGGGAATGATTAGTTAGTGTTGAGGTCAAGAGTGACTGTTCTTTTTAGTCTTCTGTTCTGTAGGGGTGTCAGGAGATTGGTGACCAATATGTTTGGGTGAACCTGTAGTCTATTGTGGTACTTGGAGTACAGAGAAACAATTTCTTCTTTGACGGTTTGGACTTGGAGATCCCTATGTATATTATTGTTGGAAATGTACCAAGGAGCTTGGCACAGTTGCCTTAGAACTTTTCATTGAAAGCGCTGTATCTTGAGTAAATTTGTTTCACTGGCAGTTCCCCAGATTTGGATGCCATACGTCCAGATGGGTTTCAGTACACTTTTATAGATCAGAGGTTTATTGTCTAGGGGTCATTCCATTTCAAATCACTCAATTTTGGGCAAAAAAAATTTTGGACCTCCGATTTGTCTGAAAATTGGTATATAGCTTCTGCGGGACGTAAAAATAAGATATTTAAGGTCAAAAAATCTTCTTCTTCTTTTTTTTCTCAAAATGTTATTTTATGCGATTTTACAGTGATTCGGTGTTTATACAAATTTGCATTTTCTATCATAAACTATCAATGGAAAACATAATATTTTAATAGAAGGGACTCAAAAATATCATTATATGGTATTATAACAAGTTACTTTGATTCAAAACAAGCTTTTGATCAAATTTTATAGTGTAGAAAACGTTAAAATACCGTTTTTTACATTTTTCTCCATTCCCAAAATACATCGTAATCGATTTGGCCGAAAATTTGTTCACAGATAGACAAAAGATAGGACTTTAAGTGGTTAGAAGGATTTTAATTATGTTACAATACCAGAAAAGTTACTTGCAATATTATAGTCAAAAATATAGGCGTCTACTGTAAGTACAATTAACTCGAAAATATCGACCTCACGACAAAAATTGTTAAAAAGAAATTGTAATAATTGTAATCACGATTTATTTGGAACAATTTCAGTTCCTACCATTTTTGTCGAAAAGTTTAAAATGGCGGAGATATTGAGCAAAACAAGTTCTCCTTTAAAATCAAGATGGCGGCTAACGTAACGGAGGAATTCATTCGTGATTTTAAATTTAGGCTACTATTGACTCCCCTAAAGATTAGAAAAATAAAATTTTGGGCAGCTCGGCATTCAAGGTCAAATGCTATCCCGACTGGACTAATATATACTTTTGAGTCTGATATTAATGCATGTAACTTTTTTGGTATTATAACATAATTCAAATCCTTCTAACCACTTAAAGTCCTATCTTTTGACTATCTGTGGGCAAATTTTCAGCCAAATCGATAATGATGTATTTTGGGAATGGAGGAAAATGTAAAAACGGTATTTTAACGTTTTTTACACTATAAAATTTGATCAAAAACTTGTTTTGATTCAAAATAACTTGTTATAATGCCATATAATGACATTTTTGAGTCCTTTCTATTAAAATATTATATTTTTCATTGATACTTTACGACAGAAAATACAAATTTGTTTAAATAAACACCAAATCACTGTAAAATCGCATAAAATAACATTTTGAGAAAAAAGAAGAAGAAGATTTTTTGACCTTAAATATCTTATTTTTACGTCCCGCAGAAGCTATATGCCAATTATCAGACAAATCGGAGATCCAAAATTTTTTGCCTGAGTGATTTGAAATGGAATGGTGAAATTCCACTAGTGGCGTAGAATTTGGAAAGGGTCAGCCATTCACTGTCCCCTGTCGTAGGCCTCGGGTAATAGTCAGAAACCTTTATGTAACATAATTTCATAGGGTGTATAGTACCTACACTTTCTGCCAATTATGAAAAGGATACGTCGAATAGTTTTAAAACACCGAGAAAAAATAGTTATAAAATTTTCAAATAAAACGCCCTGCGTAACTCAGTAAGTAGCAATATTTTATTTACGCGATTTTAGTTAAATCTTAATATTTTGAGGTCAAGAACCTAAAACTCAGAGACTGGACATTCTTAATGAAACAGCCTGTATATAAAAAGGTTTTCTACTTCCTAAAAAACTGTTTCTTGTAGAAAGCAATTTGAACGTGCCATGTTGCATGAATTTAAGGATAGGAAAGATTGTAAATAGTTTCACAGAGAGGGATTTAAAAAGAAAACTTAATATTTATATAATTAAACCCGATCTTATTCTTGTTATTATTTTTTTGGCATCATATCCCTGGATGGGTCTTTGCCTATCTGGTTATGTTAACATTCGGATCTCTCTTATGCCCTTCTGCTCCATTGTCTTATGTTCATGGTTTTCAGGTCGTCTACATCCAACCATCTCGTTCTGGGCCTTTCCTTTTTTCGCCTTCCTATCGGCTTCCATTGTAATATTTTCTTTGTTGTTTTTTCATAGTTTTGTCTCTGCATACTGCACATGTCCCAGCCATGACACTTTTTGACTTTTCACAAGTCGTGCAGTAGGGTGGGGCGAAGTTGACCGATATTTTTCATTTTTTTTTTTGAAATGGTCTAGTACCCAATAGTTGTCTATTAGGTAGTATATTATAGGGAAAAAAAATCAACCCCCTGTGTTGTAATTTAGAGGTTCCCCCCGGGACTTGAAATTTGCCTATAACGTTGTATACATTAATAGCAGCTCTTCGCTTGTATTTTATATTTTAGCATTAAAATACAACCCAGAATTCACCACGAGGAGGTGGCTGCTAAACGAGTTCCACCACCACCCACCTCCGCCACCGCCCTCCACCCCCAAAAATTATTTTCACCCCCTAACTCATAATGTAAATATGGTATTATGTAGTGTCTAGTGAGTACTCACGTTTTGTATTAAAATGCGGCATCTGTTGTCGTGAGTCTAATCTTGATTTGATAAATCCATCCCTGTTGTCCTCCCCACAGACCGCCATAGAAGCTTCGGTAACCAGTCTGACACATCGTTCAACTGCTTGATTATTACATGGATATTTAACAATTTCCATTTGA
The DNA here is from genome assembly GCF_917563875.1 of Diabrotica virgifera virgifera. Classification (NCBI taxonomy): domain Eukaryota; kingdom Metazoa; phylum Arthropoda; class Insecta; order Coleoptera; family Chrysomelidae; genus Diabrotica; species Diabrotica virgifera. Next base: position 130,956,412 of record NC_065446.1, read on the forward strand.
TCTGGCACTTCTATCATAGCTAAAATGCCTTTGTTAGAAATATTAGCTAGTAATGGAGGTTCCGTCAGCCTGCAAGACTGCCAATCGATGAGTTCCACAAAGTCTGTGGCATTAAAATTAATTTTTGGAATAGTAAAAAATCGTATATATTGATTATTCTGATTTTGCTGACGAATTTTCAAGAGACGACTATAACCTAGCTCCCTTATGGACTTGGTTTCATCTGTTACCATCGCAAGTAACAGATTTTCTGGATGAGCATAGAAACCACTTCTCTGAATGACGGGATCAATAATTTCCAAAAGTTTCTCGTCAAAATTTCTGAACCATCTAATCATATTCAACAGATGACGAGGACCGTCCTTACATGACGGCTTTAGCTTAATATGGAACCATAATGGTGCGTACACCTTTAGTACGTATTCGCTTAGAATTTGAAGATTACTTGAGACTTCATTTGAGGATATATAAGTCTAAGTATCCTATTTGCAGCTGTTAGCCAACGGGAATGGGATAATTTGCCCGGGTTTCGATTGGCTAGGCTCTCCGTGCAAATGCCAGAAGTAACAGTTTGACATATATCCCACAAATATTTTTGATCGGTACTTAGATCATCAGCAACAAGCTCTGGAAAGTTTCCACTCTGTATTGGATTAAATGACACAACTGACAAATTTTCACAGGTTTCTAAAGCTTTTCCAATGGTACCAGAATATCCGCTAGGTCCTGTTGAAGGTCCATCTAACTTTTGAAGTAAGTGCCTTAGGGGTAATTCATTTGCGTGAAAAAGATAGATCAACCACTGAACGGGGCGTTTAAGGTATAGTTCCATCATTCTGATGGCACGATTTTTATTTCCAGTGTTCACAACTGTTCCGTCACATCCGATAGCATTTAAATGGGAAAAGTCCTCCTTTGTCTCTAAGAACTTTACGATTGCTTGTTTAATATGAGATGCAGTTCCAGACTGCGGCGTCGTATGTCCTATAAACTTGGAGCTCGGTTCTGACACTAATACAACATGTTCTTCAACGACGGTGTTTCTATAAAGTTTGTTTCCCTTCATACATTGCGACAGTGGTTTGTCTCTTTTCGACCGTCAAAAAATAAGCCCGTTATCACTTCCTTACTTGTACTCTCATAATCAGTTCTCTTCCTTTTTCTAGCACGACGTATTTTACTTCTATCGATTATTTTAGAAGTATCGCGTGGAGTAACTATTTTAAAATCCTCTAAAACTGCAGTAGCTATTATTGCTGCAGCTCTGTCAGAGACACCTGTTCTGTCACACGCTTTCGCCAATTTTGGCAAGGAAATTCTCATTTGTTCAATATTTTCACATGACTGGGAACTTGAAGCAATCGATTGGTAATTTGTTTCTGACGTTTCTGAAACACTATCAGAAGAATCGGATTCTCGTAAAGTAACATATTGTATGACAGTTTCTGTTTGTCTTGGTTCTTCGGTAATTTTAGGTCTATCTTTTAATTTCCTTGCCATTTTCTTTTCTATTTTTTTACTTTCAATTTTATCTATGGAACTAATTGACATTTTACGTTGGCTTCGCTGGTCTAATAAAAAAAGTCCTCTCTGTTAAGGGAACTTTTATTTTACACTTGCATAAAGCAAAATCGGCACATTTACATGAAGTAGTATCAAAAAGGGTAGGTACTACTAGCATGGTCTTGAAAGCTTTTTAGTTTTTGTGACATGGCAGTTGTTTTTCTGCTTTTTAATGGTTTCTTCAAATTTTGATATTTCTTATAATATCCGTTTAACATATCGGTAATCCTTTTGTGTGACAAAACAGGTAACGAAGCTTTGTTCCAAAGTCCTTCCAGATCTGTTGTCACTAGTGCTATTATTTCAGAAACATTTGGTTTCTTTTTAGAAGTTTGTTTTAACTGAAATCTAATCCATAAAAAATGTCTCATTACATCATAAGTCGGTAACATTAGTTCATTTAGTTTTTTTGACGCTCCAAACACTGCACAAAAGGTCTCTTTTCTGGTTGTTGGCATACTATGATTATAATAATATAATAATATTATATTATAATTAATACACATTAATAATAGAATACAAAAAATCCAAATACGTAACACAGAAAACAAAACAAAGCGACGCGCTCGATACCGTAACTTAACACGTACTGACCCAGTCTTCTGAAACTTGTGATGTGATGTCACGTGCTACAGATATAGACCCGCGCGCAAGTATTTCCCAGAACTCATACACTTGTTGACTGTTGACGGGGGAGAATCAAATTGATGTTGTAAACCATAAAAATACCGTATATGTAATATACCTTATTATTGTAAAATTCGAAGCGTTCGGGGAACGTCTGAAATATTTTTAATTTATTTGTGCTTTTAACACGTTATTTTGTATACCGATAGAAAACTTTTGCACACTACCCTACTTCAAATTTCGAAAATTGAATTTTTCGCTCCACCCTATCGTACAGTATCGTAACCTTCATTTAATGAATTAACATCGTTGTTTTTCCTGATTCTCTATGTACCGTCTTCCTCTTGCACCGGGCCATACACTTTTTCACTATTTTTCACTCGAAGTCCTGAGCTGGGCTTCATCGGTTTTCGTCATTACCCAGGTTTCACAACTATAGGTTACTACGGGTCTACTCAATATTCTGTAGATAGTCATTTTCGTTCTTTTGTCCAATAATTTCGATGTCATCAATCTTTTATTAGCATAGTATGTACGATTCCGTTGATTTTGATATTAAAAATTTTGATGTTCAAAGAATGGAAGACACAAGATTGCCCAAAAAGATTATGCAGTGGGTACCCCCAAACCGCAAAAAACGAGGAAGACCCAAAAAGACATGGGAAGAAGGGGTAACCAAAGCAATGAGTAAAAGGGATCTTAGAGATGGCCAATGGGATGATAGAAGGACGTGGAAGTTAGGCATCGGACAACGTCGAAAAACGTTCTAAAACCGATACATACATGTACGATTCCCGCCGGAAATACCTTCATTCATTCGCTACAAACTGAATTATTCTGATTTATTTCTGCGCCAAGAAGGTATGTCAAGGCATCCACACGTTCAATAGTATAGTTGGAAACATTTGAAAGACTGATAAATTTGTACACACTTGAATGAATAAAGGAAATGGAAATGTAGTATGTCAAAGTGTGTAAATAATTTATTTCTTTAGCGGAGCGCTTTCGACATAAACGTCATCATCGGAGCTAATGGTCATAGAGTAAAAAAGTACCGCCACATTGAGGTGTAATCGTGTGCATCTTATGAATGTAAATATGAATTTTGATTGAAAATGCTAACTGCTTTGTCCTCCGTACAACACCAAACAGTAAAAAACAGAAAAAACGGCCACATACACGTTGCACAAACATATAAAAACTTTTTTCATGGTATGGGTGTAGGTATCACACATCCATTTTTTGCCTAGTAGAGGGTCAGTCAGCTGTCATTAGCTCCGATGATGACGTTTATGTCGAAAGCGCCCAGCTAAAGAAATAAATTATTTACACACTTTGACATACTATATTTTCATTTTCTTTAATAGTATAGTTGCCTATTATGATATAACTTTCATTGTCAGATGTTCTGTTTATGGTCATGTACTTCGTTTTTCTTCGTTTATTTTAAGCCTCATTTTTCGCGCTTCAATTTCTGAACGCATCCATTAATCGTGGCTTGTTCCTACTAACGATAGAGCTACATCGTCTGCACATTATGCAGTAATTTGCACTATCCTTGTGTTTACAGTTGGGTCCCTGAATCTTTACCCGAGCATCATCATTTAAAGCATACGAAATAAGTCGATGATAAGTCGGAAATTGAAATTTACTAAACGCAACAGCAAGTCACTTACTGTCACTTGCTGTTGCGTTTATTAAATTTCAATTTCTGACTTATCATCGACATATTTCCTATGCTTTAAATGGTGACGCACGGGTAAAGATTCAGGGACTCAACTGTATATGGCCGGTTACATTGGTTGTAACCAGCCCGATCATTGTGTAAAAATGACTATTAGGTAAATGACATCTTAAATATAAAATAAGAGAGAGAGAGAACGTTGAAATAAAATTATGTAAGTAAGGTAATATTATGAGTGTTAGAAGAAGATGCTAAGTATGAAATATTCAGTAGGAATAAGTATATAAAATATTCAAACTAAGTATAAACAATATTTAAACAAATGCTTTAAACTTGTTATGTATTATAAAGTGTGTCTGCGTAAGTTGGAACCATGTGGGAACCTTTTTTATTATCAATTTTACGAAAAAAGCAGTTTATAGATAATAACTTTTTTTTTGTAAAATTGATAATAAAAAAGTGTCCTATATGGTTCCAAGTTACGCAGACACACTGTACCACTGTACCTACTACGAGTATATTAAATGAAGTATACTTAAACAAATATTAAATTATTGTTGTTTCGTCAAAAATCAGAAAGTAAAACAGGCAATTGGACTTCGTAAATCCCATGTTTTTACCCAGTGTGACCAGAAGTGGAACTGCAAGTTGATATATCGCACATCTAGATCTAAAGAGAGTTAAGTCAAAAAATCACTTTTTCAAAAAAAAAACACGAAAAACTGTTTTCGGTGTCCATGTGCACTGCGGGAGTGTTTTGTTTTTATGGTTTGCTTTATTTATACACCAGAATATTACGTTAAAGTACTTTAATGTTTAATACACGTTTTAAGGCTAAAAATCGATATTTTTGAATTATTTCCCTTTTGAATAAAATGAACATGAAGTAAAACTCCCTAGTGTAGTTGGTATATTTAATAAAAATTATAAAAATTCATAAAAATCCAAACGGATTACGGTCATAACGTTTTCGGACTTATCAGTCCATCATCAGTGAACTCTCTGTCCTTGCTAAATAGCCACAATGCCAAACACTGGTCAAGATGTATGGTCTAACTACATGGTGAAATTTGTAGAATAATTTGGCTTACATTGGATGCCGACGGATTACTACTAGGAACATGATGCTATACTCTATTAATTAAGAGATTTTTTATGAATAGGTCTACATTGAACTAGGTTTAGTCTGTCAATTATGAAGTCCGAAAACGTTATGAACGTAATCCATTTGGATTTTTAAAAATTTTTAGAATTTTTATTAAATATACCAACTACACTAGGGAGTTTTACTTCATGTTAATTTTATTTAACTAGATGGTATACAGCCAACCTTCGGGTATTATCACGTTTTATTTCCCTTTTGCTTATTAGTATATTTATATTTGTTATACTAACTTGAGTTGAGCCTGTGTTGGTGAATTAAGCTTGTAGTTGCCACTCTTTTGAAGAGGCATTGTTCATTTAGTTAGAACAAAGTGACTTTTTGGTTGGATGATGATTGTTTTCTTCTTAAATCGGCTTGAATAATACCTAATTCTGTTTTCTTCGAATATGCTGTTTTTATCGCTTTATTGCTCAAATCAAGAGTTTATTTGCAAAATGCCTTGCATATTTGTATTTTGGATCCATTAATCTCAAAGTAAAAGGGATTGTTGAGAGCTCTAAAATTGTGTGTACTTAAGTACCGATATTTAGACTTTATTTGTTGAGAGTGGCGTATTAAGAATTCTTTTTGCTTTCCAAGATCACCAAGTGCCCAATATTCATCAAAGTCCTGTTGTCTTGACATTTTGTCCACTCTATTTTTGCATTTTAGGAGATATTTGTCTCCACAGGGTGGTCCAACCATTCTTACTAGAATTAGTTTTAGATTTTGACAGGGCGGTTTATCTATCTCAATTTCAGTAGCAGTTTTAGGAACCATAACACCTTCTAGGCCAACTTTGTCACTATCATCTCCGGTATCCGATGCACTGGAGCTGCTGCTGCTGCTGGATTAAGTTACCGATGAGGATGAAAGTACGACCTTAGATGGGTGCGCATTTTTGTCTAACAATTGCAAATTAGGATCTTTATCTTAGTTGTGAAGATCACTTTCATCGCTCCAAATAAGTGAAATATAATAGTCCGTGGCTGCTGTTTAGATGTTCTAGGGATATATGTATTAACCGGTGTCAAAACAGCATGAGTTTCTTTGGATGGTACTTTATCACTTGATGACATCTTCAAGTTATCTTCCACGGTTGCATGTTGACTAGAAGTTATAGGTGTGATATTTTATTTATACTGTTCTTCTACCATACTTATTAACAATCGCCGGCGATTCATTATTTCCTGAAATATAAAATGTTTATTTTACAAACTTGAGAGTCATGTGCCACAAATCAATTTAGAAAGCCCACAAAAAACATTTTTAATCTTTTTGGCTATGTTGTAAAGATAAATTTGTCAGAAACCATCTAAAGGGATTCAACTTGAAAAATTGGCAGTAAAAGAGGAACCAATATTGTTAATGGCAAGATAAACATTAAAGTGTACTACGACCTACAAAATCGAATCGTCAATAACGAAATAAGTTTAATTTCGATAATATTTTACAGAAAAAAGGAAGTATCAAATATGACTCAGCAAAACAGACACAACTACAATATCGAAAATGTTTCAAGAGTAGGGTAACAAATAAAAATAAAAATAAAATCTTTACGTACCTTACCAGCGATACAGGTTTAACTTAAATTGCTGTATCCTTGTAATTAGCACTAACCATTTAAAAGCTGACAACTCAAAATAATACCGCTTCAAATTTCAACTAAACAGGTACAACTCAAAATAACTCCATACTTTTTACTTGCACTTCGCTTGTAATTCTGATTGCATCTAGCATTGTTCCCATTTATTCGCGGTGGGATCTGGCTCGCTCGTTCAACAAAAGAGACTCTATGTGCCATCTAACGTTGAATTTTGCACATATTTTTAAATCTCTTTTATTGATCGATAGGTATCCGGACATGGAATTAAATGGTGAGCTTAACTCAATTTCACATATTTTTGACACTCTCTTTAGATCTAGGTGTGCGATATGAACTCTTCGTGTAACTTTGCGTCGATTGATAATATATACGATTTTATTAATTTTGTATTTTTTGTTTTTCACTATAACTTTTTAATCGAAAATATTATGAAAACCGGAACTAAATATTCGGGCTCTACTTTTCAATACGCGATAATGGATATACCCCATGTACTCTTTCTGCAACTGTAATGTGTCACATTACTGTCGATTTCAACTCTGAAGCCGGAAGTCTGAGGTCAAATTTCTCATCTCTAATACCATCTTTCATTCGACACCTCGTTCGATATTATATTTGTTTTAATATCGGAGGAGTTATATTCACAGGTGGACAGACAGGTATGGATCTGGAAGTAAATGATGTGTTCTTGTCTTTCTAAGGCGCGTCGAATAATATATCGCTTGTAATATTTTAGTGACTTTAAAACAGAACTTCCGGTTGCAACTCTAAAAACGAAAGTTCGATGTCAAATTTCTTATCTTTAATACCATCCTTGGGTTAAAATCTTTCATTTAACACTGTCATTCTAAGGTGGATATTCACAGTCATGCCATCGTGTCAAATGGCATGATATACAGCCACATTTTGATCGTGAGTGTTAAATCATGATTGCTTTTTGGCGTGATGCCAAAATCTGGATTTCCATTCTCTTATCATGTAAGCCATCATGTCATGTGCTCGTGAGCCGCGATACACCGCGTCATGCCATCGCGCCACCCTCCCGTCAATGTCCAAGCCCACGTCCATTTTTCGTTCATTCTATGCTGAGTTCTTCTTCGGAATCCGATATTGTGCGTCTTCACTGAACCACGTCAAATACGAAATGAAAACCAATTTGGAGTGATCGTGAATGGGCTATGATTTTGCCGTCAATTTATTTGACTAAAGCCATTTGGCGTGGCTCCAACTGGATTGACCGTGAATGACCAGCTTATCTGTTAGAAAAACGGAGGAGCTGTGTTTACAAAGTCCCTGGGACAGACCGACATGGATAATTCAATATTTTTCACATTTTTTTTAATGGGTTAAAACAACAAATACTAATTATATTTTTTCTTTCAATTTAAGCCCCAAGTTTTCTTTCATTTTCAAATATGTAGGATAGAAAAATAGGGACAAACACTAAAACAGGCCAAAAATTATAAAAAAAAAACTACAAAACGGACTATTTAAATGAAAAAATAACTACTACGGATATCGGATTAGAGGATTAGATTCATTCTTTTAAAATATTCATTCCGTTAAGACTCACCTCTACAGTCAACAGAGGAATAACCAAATAAGGTGATTATGATTAAAGCAAACAAGCACAAAGCTAAGTGGCGAGAGCGAGGGGTGAATATCTCATTCTCACTTGAAGTGACAATTAAGGCTATGATAGTAGAATTCTCGTTAAATCGTATCCCGTTTTTGTTGTCTGTATCCCGCAGGCTGCGTTCAATACGTTATCAATGGCGCAATCGACAAAGGGAAACGTTACTTAAATATAATTTCTTCCCTTTCAGGTGCTCGCCTTTGTTGTTTATATTAATTTTCGGCATGTGTTTAGAATTGCCTTGCTTTATATGTTTCTGGAGCACTTTAGGGGGTATTACATTAGATAAATGGATTAGTGCTATAGAATTTGTTTAAACAAGAACCTATTATTGTACCGGCAGACACGCTTATAAAATATACACGAGATATAGGAATTATTGTAGTTCAGCTTAAAAAGTCCTAGATGCCTAAAATTTTAATAGCTTTGTATTCCATTTATTTCCGTCCCGTGACGGAATTTTCCAATTTTGACGCTCAACAATATCAGATTTTCTTTTACCAACTCAATCTATTTTTTTAATATGTGAATGGGGAATTGACCACTATAATATGCTAAGAATCAAAATGCCAAATCCTACAAAATATACCTCACTGTTATTTTCGGTTAGTCGATAAAGGCTCTTAACAATGTGGCTAAAATATTTAATACATTTTTGGTAATATGAATAGAGTCAAAGAAAACCTATAATTTCCTTTTGATTTCCTTGCTTAGAACAATATTTAAATAAATTAAATCTTCTTTGGATCAGTAATTCCTTCTACTAAAACGGTATGTCATAGACTCTAAACAGTACGCATCTCTTTGAAATAGTGTCTTCTGTTATACATATTTTAAACTTTTTAGTGTAGCTAATAGTATTCTCCGCGGGCTTGACGAAGTGGTCTTCATTCTCCAGTATAAATTCTATTTTATTTTTTAAATCGATTTTTATATCGTTCTGCTGTTCCTGTAATTTGTCTAGTTTATGAGTACCTTACCTAGGCTTAACCCCTTTTGATACATTTGGGTAAACTATATATGATTTTTACCTCTATTTTTCTACGCCTCTTCTCTTCCTCTTCCTCTTTTTGTCTAAGTTTCTCTTTCTCTTTTTGTCTAAGTTTCTCTTTAATCCCTTTCTCTTCTCGTCTACGGTTCTTGATTTGGGGTTTTTCTTACCTACTCTTCTCTTCGCCCTTTTACGTATCCATTTCTTTATCAAATTCAGTAGATATTATATTAACCATTAATAATTACCTAATATCTCTTTATACCTAATATCTATATTTTATATACTATAATATGGAAATCTAATAAGATAAAACTGGACACCAAAGTAAAAATCTTCAATAGTAATGTAAAAGCAGGCATGTACAGGCTATTATGCGGATTAAAAACTTGGAGAATAACAAAACACAATACTGGAAAGATTCAATCCTTCATCAATAAATAATTACGAAAAATTCTAAGAATATTCTGGCCCAACAGAATCACAAACTCAGACTTATGGAAAAAAAAAAGAAGCAAGAACCAATACATAAAGAAATAAGAAGAGAAGATGGAAATGGGTGGGCCATACTCTGCGAAAACCAGACACAGACATAACAAAACAAGCATTGGAATTCCAACCTCCAGTAAAAGGGAAACAGGGGAGGCCGATAAATACATGGAAGAAAACAATTATTAAAGAAGCAGAAAACGTCGGCCTAACCTGGAAAGAAGTTAGAGAAAAAGCACAAGATCGGCAAAAATGGAGAATGACAGTACATGCCCTATGTTCCAGTGGTAACTAAGAGGATAAGTAAGTAAAACCTCTTTAATCCCACCTCTACCACCAATGGTATACTTCTTTAAAATTAACACTTTATTTGACAGCAACAGTGTAACAATATTTGATAAAATCTTTAACTCTATTACTACTATTCAAAAACTCAATTACTACTGCTACTCGAACTACCAACTTACTGATATTTATATACATTTTCTGACGTTCCAGCCTCTTCGAGATACTTCGGGATTTTTCGATGACATCTCGAACATTCTAGGTTTCAATATGTGCTTTGTGCTTATTTTTCTTCAAGGGAGTTTTTCTATATGGAATAAATTTTATGGAACTATAGTAACAAACTCTCTCGTAATTCTATTAACCTAGTAGTTTCTGCGTTCCGCATCTTCCTACTTCTATTTCTCAAAAAGAATGCTAGAAACAGCAGAGATGAAAACACGTCGAAAAATCGATGGTAAGACACTATGTGATAGAGCTAGGGGTGCAGATATATGACGAAGATGCAAGGTGGACAACATTAATAACTGGGTAAAAAAACAGAAGAGGAGAATGGAACGAACACATAAGCCAAATGACCACAAAATAGAATAGTAAAGACGGCGAGATGCGGTTCTCCAATAGGAAGACGATCAGTAGATAGACCACGAAAACGATGGAATGACAACTTACTGGAGGCATATTGAAAAACAGACAGAGTCATCTCTACACAAAAAAGATGATCTTTCTACTTCTTAGTTGTTTGTTCTTAGATCCATACTTCGTGTATTTAATTAGTGATTTCTTCTTCCAGCCTTTCACCAGCTACTTCTAGAAACTCAATAATATATCAATTCTAACAAGTACATTTTCCTCTTCATCTTTATTGCATCTTAGTAACGATGATGAGTTATGAGGAGTTCGATTCCGATTTATGCCACGGTAGAAATATCTGACTTATATAATAAAGATCTCTAAAAAATTGCCTTTTCGCAGTGGTTCGATAAGTTATTTTCTATTGAAAAAAATAACATTTTTTTTAGATAAAAATATCATATCAAAGTAAAAAAAAATCGGTAAATATTCCCCGGACTATATCAATAGTAGCTTTGATATAGACCGGAAAACGTGCTATTTGAAACCCAAAGTAACTCCTCTAAAAAACCTTTTTAGAAAACAAGTACATTATGGCTTTTTAAACGAATTTTGAAGTATCCACATCAAAGCTGAAGCGGTTCAAACCGAGGGATTGCGAAAACGTTAATTAACAAAACCAATTCTCCATATTTTTGCATTACTGTGCATGAATTAATCTACTTTTGAATCTTTTTACTTGCGTACACTGTGTCTATGTGGTGTAGGCAATACGGTAATACGTATTTTCAATAATAAAAGAAGCTACGAGAGGAAGTTATGCACTAGACACATAAAATTGAAAGTACACTACTGAATTTGGCTGAAATCAGATTCATTGCCTTTTAGGGCAGTCAGTGAGGGTATTTAGCTCCGAATTCCATCCTACTACATCGATTTACTTGATATTTTCACAGTAAGTAAGGAATAGCTCATGAAACAAAGTCTATACTATGCCGATGTGTGCTTTTATCTTGGGGTGGTTCCCACTCCCTTGTCGGGAGTGAAAAATGTTTTTCTTTAAAATTGCTACGGAAGGGGCTAGAGAACCCAATTTTAAGCGAAAACTGTTCTTTAATTATTTTTTGAAAACTCAATTTAAATTTACATTCAAACTGAGCGAGATATTCTGCAAAAAACTTGATGACATGCATTTTAAGGAGAAATGAGAAGTATATTTAACCCCTTATCCATCAGAATTTAATTACATCGTTTTCCTTCTACAATACTTTTAATTATAGTGTTATTTATATGTTCAACAAGTTGTACTGGTTTAATGAATGGTTTTTTAAAAAAATAAGATCAAATTATAAAGCGCATTTTTAAATTTTCTTAAAAATCTCCCTTCTTCTCCATGTAACTCAAAAATGATAAGAGATACGAAAAAAAAGATACCACATAAAAATGTAGTGTTTTCAGATGAAAATTTTCTTTTTATTTTTCATTACTGTATCTCTTATCATTTTCAAGTTACATGGAGAAAAAGGAAGATTTTTAAGAAAATTTAAAAATGCTTTCTATAATTTGATCTTTTTTTTTTTCGAAAACCATTCATATTTTAAACCCGTCCAACTTTCTGAACATAGAAATAACACTATAGTAAAAAGTATTGTGAACGGAAAACAATACATTTACATTTTGGTGGATGAGGCTTAAAATTACTTCTCATTTTTTCTTAAAATACATTAGTTATCAATTTTGTTTCCAGCATATCTCGCTTAGTCTTAATGTAAGGAACCTTTAATATAGCTCATTTTAAAGATCTCTTCAAGCACTACAAAAGATACTAGTAGCATTGTACACCTAAAATCGACCGATTCTCTGTTATTTGAAGTTGAATACACCAATTTGAGAATCTACCAAAAAACAAACTATTTTCACCTACTATATCACTTTTTGTATTATAACTAGTAGAAGAGTTATGGAGGCAAGTGTAGCTTTGTTTTTTTTATAACTTACAAAAATTTCAAATGTACTTTTTTTTTGTTAGATGCATGGTTTTTAAGGTATTCGCAAAAAACCATTCGAAAAGGTATTATGTAATATTATATTTAATACGTCAAAAAAACGTCAAATAAGAATCAGATATTTCAAAGTGCTCCCAAAAGAAATCAATTTTCAATAAGTTTGTATTTAACTGGAAACATTTATGTAATTGATAACGGTAGATTTACTGTTATATTATCAACCTAATAATAAAAATATATCTAAAACTAACACAAAGTGAAACATGCCCAATACATCATTCTGTGCAAATTGTTCTAAACTAACTTCCAGCTCCGATGGAAAACTCCAGTGTTATGGCTGTAAGAAACCAATACATATCTCTTGTACAGATTTGTCGATTGATGATCGGGTAACAAGACAGAAAGTACGTGGTATATGTATACTTTGTAATGCATGTAGTTCAAGCATTGGAAGTATTGCTGAAATCAAGAGTCTTCTAGTGGAGTTTACAGCGAATATTAACAAGAAAATTGAAGATTTCGATACTAAATTATCTCAACTAAATAATAAATTAAATAAACTTGATTCGATTGCAAAACCTGAATTTACTGACAGCATTGTCAATGAAGCCACTGACCGCATGTCACGTTCAAAAAATTTTTTGATTACCCGTTGTCCTAGGTGAGCGACGGAAAACGACGCGACGCGATGAGATGCGTTGCGATGCGATGCGACCAGTAATTCACGCGACGTGTGGCTTATGTAGCGTCGCATCGCGTCGCTTTCCATCACTCAAACCAGGACAAACGTGATGATGTCCATTATTCATTCCTATTCTTAAGTGTGGGGAAGTATACGGCAGTGTTACTAGAAAATTCCTATTTTAAATATTTAGCTAAAAAATTCCATAAACGAAAAAGAAAGACAACAAATGTCATATATTTAGAACGAGTAAATTTGGAGAGTTTAATCATTTATATCCGAAATTAATGAAATAATCCACGTTGGTTTAAAGAGTATTGTGGCTTATTCACTTTCGATTATATCGTTGCAGCTGTTAAACTCAGTATTATTAACTGAGCTATCAATAACTATCAATAAGTAATTTTCAAAAACCAAATTCTATTGAGGAGAGGCTGTTACTGACTTTAAGGTATGTTAATGAAAAAACACTGGTAACATATAGTTATTATTAGTTTTTATTTATTTAATAAACTATCGTGTAGCATGATTTGAATTGAAAAAAGCAATGGGGCGTCACACTGTGTCGTGTCTCGTCGCGAACAAATCAAGTTCGCACTTCGTCGCGTCTTGTCGTAGACTGATTAACCCGAAAACGTAAACCATACACAAATACAACCATTACTTGATATTTTCGCGTCGCGTCGCGTCGTGTCGCGTTGTCGCGTTTGTCGTTCACCTAGGACAACGGGTTAGGGGCGTTCCTGAAACTACAGGAGACGCACAGAGTAAGAAAGATCATGATAAAAATAAAATTAATTTGGCCCTGAAAGTTATCGGATGTCTATAAAGCCCTGTAACATTTTATAGAGTAGGTAAACCCAGTCAAAATGGACGTTATCCTCGCATGATAAAGGTGATAATGGGTTCTGAACTCCACACTCGACAAATTCTTCGTAACAAAAATAAACTTTTAGAAAACAAATCCACCGAAACTTATTCCTTTATTGATGACAAAACACCTATGCAGCAACTTCGATTAAAGGAACTTCGAACTGAACTTGAAACCCGTAAAAGTAATGGAGAAAATGACCTTACGATTAAATATATGAATGGCAGTCCAAAGATCGTGACATTTCGTTCATAATTCTCTTGCACCAAAATTTACAGATTGGCTTCTTATGTATACAAATCTAAACTCTCTTTTATCCAAATTTAATGAATTTATAAGTACTGTTCAACTTTTAAATCCTCATATTATTCTCCTAACAGAAACATGGCTTAATTCATCAATCCCCGATACTATTGTAAACATTGATAATTTTACTATATTTCGCAGAGACAGAGGTACTCGTCGGGGGGGAGGAGTATGCATCTATTTAGCAAATGAAATTACTAATATTTTTTCAATAACTAATAAAACAATAGACTTGCCAGGTATAGAAATTATCCATTTACTTGTTACTAACAATTCTTTTACATTTAATATAGTTTGCATATACCGACCTCCGGATACAGTACTTACTGAGGACAATATGCTTATTGACAAACTTGAGGAATTATCATCCCTTGAAAATCTCATTGTCGTTGGAGATTTCAATTTTCCTGAGATTAGCTGGCCCATTATTTCCAAAACTGACACTATTAATTCCCAAAATTTGTTTAAAAACTTTGTCATGAACTCAAACTTAATCCAACTAATAACTGAACCTACAAGGTTTAGAGTTAATAATCATCCTTCAATTTTAGACTTATTTTTTACAAATGATGATCAATTAGTTTCTACACTTGATGTGTCCTCTCCTGTGGGTATTTCTGACCACTCACTTATTACTGCTCACATTCAATTTAATCTAACACCACTTTGCAAAAACAATCTCGTAACGTATGCCACTACTGATTTCTTTACTGTTAATTTTGTTTTGTCCCAGATAGACTGGCAATCTATTTTTCTTAATCACCCAGATCCATCGTCAATGTGGGACTCTTTTCTTCATACTGCTATTACAACAATTTCTGATAATACAACTGAACGACAAATATACAAAAATCGATTAAAACCTTGGATTAACCCCTCAGCTATCCGCTTAATTCGACATAAACGAAAGCTTTGGCGAACGTATAAACTTACTGGTTCCCTGCATGATTTTCTCGCTCACCGTAATTTTTCTAACAGAGTCAAACAATCGTTGCTAAAACTAAGAACAGAATATGAAGAATCTATCATTTCTAGTGGTAACAGTAAAAAAATTTATCGGTACATTCGCACATCTTTATCTTCTAAAGTCTCCATACCATTACTTCAAAAAGATGATGGGTCCATATGTTCTTCTAATAATGAATCTTCGGAATGTTTATCCTTATTTTTTTCTCAGGTTTTTACAGACGAACCAAATGACACCATTCCTCAAATAATGAGTCCACGTCTCCTTACAACTCTTGATAATATCTCTTTCACTCCAGATGTTACTAAACAACATTTGTCGAAACTACGCAATAATTCATCACCTGGATTAGATGGACTAACTTCCTTTTTCCTTAAACAGTGTGCAGAGTCTGTAGCCATTCCTATATCCTTTATAATGAATACTTCTTTTAATCAGGGTTCTCTTCCCTCGTCATGGAAATTGGCTTCGGTTACTCCGATATTCAAGAAAGGAAATAAACTTGACTGCAATAATTATCGTCCAATCAGCCTAGTTCCTATTGTCGGCAAGGTCATGGAATCCATTATTTCTGAAGCTATGTCTGAATTCCTCCTTCAAGAAAATGTTATCCCTCACCAGGAGCATGGTTTTATCAAGGGTCGTTCAACGATCACAAACTTACTTCATTGTATAAGTGACTGGTCTTCATCTTTAAACAATCGACATCCTGTTGATGTAGTCTATTTAGATTTCTCCAAAGCTTTCGATCGTGTTCCCAAACGTCGATTACTAGCTAAATTGGATCACTATGGTATCCGCGGAAAGTTAAACTTTTGGATTCAAAATTTTCTATCAGACAGGTACTTCCGAGTTCGTGTTGGGGAAGCTTATTCACTGGACAAACCAGTCAAGAGTGGAGTTCCACAAGGATCAGTACTTGGACCACTACTATTTTGTATATACACTAGTGATCTTCCTCTTGTTGTATCCAGTAAGGTTTCCATTTACGCAGATGATACTAAATTATATGTGAATCCAATTATTGACCAACATGTTCTTCAAACCGACCTTGACGCAATATTCAAATGATCCTCAGAGTGGTTACTTCCACTGAATATTGAAAAATGCGTCATACTACATATTGGCAAAAATAACCAATTACCACCGTACTTTATTAATGGGCATCCCATAGAGTCAGTAACCGCCCACAAAGATCTTGGAGTGATAGTTAACAGTAACTTAAATTGGTCTGACCATATAGTGTCCGTGTGTAAACGTGCAAATTCCAAACTGTTTCTAATCCGCAAATGTTTTACACGAATATCTCTAACCTCAATGAGTAAACTTTACTCTATATACGTCAGACCTATTCTTGAGTTTGCCGGACCAGTGTGGAGTCCAGATCTTAACCGTGATAAAGTCTTACTTGAAAATGTTCAACGTAAAGCCACAAGACTGGCATTTGGCCGTGTAAGACCTAATTATGATGACAGACTATCCTTGGCTCATCTAACAACATTTGAACATCGACGTCTTCGAGGTGACCTAATTATATCCTTCCGTATTTTAAAATATAATTTTGGAAACCTTAACACAATATTTACGCTAAATCTAGACGAACGATTAAGAGGTCATCGTTATAAATTAAAGAGGGAACAGACGACAACAAGATCCAGAATGAACTTTTTACCAAACAGAATATTTAACATCTGGAATAACTTAGATGAAGACACCATATCGGCAACTAGTGTTAACATTTTTAAAAATAGACTTGATAATTCTTTATTTTCTTTGCAAGACTGAATAATTTTAGGACGGCATTATTTATTGTTCCAAAATTTTGTTTGAAATTGTAATCTTTAAAATTTTTATTAGTTTTATAACGATATTTTTCTTTATTTTGAACATTATGGGAGCTTTACAGGATTGAATTATTTTAGGGCGACATTGTTTTATTGTTTCAATATTTTATTTGATGTTTGTTAATTTTTAACTTTATTCTTAATTTGTATTAGTTGTAAAATGATATTTCTCTTTGTTTTTGGGCATAATAGGAGCTCGCTCCTCTGCCCTTATTTGATTTATAATAATAATAATAATAATAATAATAATTCACTAGTGACACAACACCGGTCAAATTGAGGGAACCAGAAATGCGCATAAACCACCTTACTAAGGACGAAAAACTGCGCACCTGGATGGGTAAACCTCTGCACGGGCGACATCCCAATGAAGTTAGCCAAGACTATGTCGACAATATAGCGTCGAACTATTGGTTGACATCAGGAAAGATGTTCCCTGAAACGGAGGGTTCATTACTGGCCATTCAGGATCAGGTTATACCAACCAGAAATTACCTGAAATATATCGTCAAAGACCCTCAGGTTCAAAACGACAGATGCCGATATGGATGTCAAGCCCAAGAAACCATCCAACATATTACAGGGGGCTGCCAGGCATTTGCTGCAACTGACTACAAGGAACGGCATGACGCAGTGGGAAAAATCCTTCATCAAGAGATAGCTAACAAGCTGGGACTTCTCCAAACGGACCATCTCCCATATTATCAATACGTTCCTGAGAGTATGCTTGAGGATGGCAACTACAAGCTATACTGGGACCGCAGTGTGCTCACAGACCAAACAGTGGCACATAATAGACCAGATCTCGTACTAGTTAATAAATTAACAAGACAAACAACACTAATTGATGTGGCGATACCTAACAACAATAATTTACGTAGTAAATTTACTGAAAAGATCGCCAAGTATAGAGATCTGGAAATTCAAATACGGAGACAATGGAGAATGCAAAGTACGCAGACGATACCTATTGTTATGTCTACTACTGGAGTCATTCCGAAGACCCTCCTCGAAAGCATAAAAAAGCTGGGTCTCAATGAACATATTTATAAGACCATGCAGAAAGCTGTACTACTTGCGACGGCCCGAATTGTAAGAAAATTTTTGGGAGATACACCTGCATTCCAAGTCACCTAGGGCTCGATAACACGGAAAGAGTCCCACCAGAGCTCAATCCTTTTGATACCGTAGGTATCTGGGATGAGTCAATTTTCCCCTCAGAGGGAGTGTGAGCCGTATGGCTAAATCTGGATTCACTAGAATAATAAACTAGAATTCACCTTCAAATACCTGGTGAAAGTAACATCGAAACTGAAAATATCGTAATCAGCCGGGGCCTGTTTCAAGGAGATTCGTTGAGTCCTCTGTGGTTCTGTCTAGCAATGAACCCACTATCTCAGCTATTGAACTCCTCAGATGCAGGTTTTAGCATCAAAAATAACAACAATGTGGTGGCGAAGCTTAATCATTTATTGTACATGGATGATTTGAAATTAATGGCTTCCACTCGAAACCAACTCGACGAGATGCTAAAAACTGTAGAAACTTTTTCTAATGATATTAATATGCACTTCGGACTAGATAAGTGTCGTATTTTAAATATAGTCAGAGGAAAAGTACAGCCCGGAGGATTCGATATGCAAAATGGCCAGAACATCGACGCCATGGGTGAAAATGATATGTATAAATATCTTGGAGTAAAGCAAGCGCGGAAAATTGACCATAAACAAATGAAAACAGAGATAACTACTGAGTTTATACGAAGGGTAAAACAGCTGCTTCGCTCACACCTTAACAGTAGAAATTTGTTTAAGGCACTAAACACCTACGCATGTTCCGCGCTTAGCTACTCATTTGGTATTATTAAGTGGACAAAAACAGATATAGAGGCTCTTCAGCGAAAAGTACGAACACACCTCACAAAGGCACAAAAACACCATCCTAAAAGTGCAGTAGAAAGAACAACATTACCACGGAATCTAGGAGGAAGAGGACTTATGGATATAGGTGAGCAATTAGATAAACAAATTGCTAATTTAAGAACTTATTTTCAGATGCAGGCTGAGACATCTACTCTACATCGCGCTATCTGCGCAGTAGATGACACAACACCGATCAATCTGAGGGAACCAGAAATGCGCATAAACCACCTTACTAAGGACGAAAAAGTGCGCGCCTGGATGGGTAAACCTCTGCACGGGCGACATCCCAATGAGGTCAGCCAAGACTATGTCGACAATATAGCGTCGAACTACTGGTTGACATCAGGAAAGATGTTCCCTGAAACGGAGGGTTCATTACTGGCCATTCAGGATCAGGTTATACCAACCAGAAATTACCTGAAATATATCATCAAAGACCCTCAGGTTCAAAACGACAGATGCCGATATGGATGTCAAGCCCAAGAAACCATCCAACATCTTACAGGGGGCTGCCAGGCATTTGCTGCAACTGAATACAAGGAACGGCATGATGCAGTAGCAAAAATCCTTCATCAAGAGATATCTATCAAGCTGGGACTTCTCCAAACAGACCATCTCCCGTATTATCAATACGTCCCTGAGAGTATGCTTGAGGATGGCAACTACAAGCTATACTGGGACCGCACTGTGCTCACAGACCAAACAGTGGCACATAATAGACCAAATCTCGTACTAGTTAATAAATTAACAAGACAAACAACACTAATTGATGTGGCGATACCTAACAACAATAATCTACGTAGTAAATTTACTGAAAAGATCGCCAAATACAGAGATCTAGAAATTCAAATACGAAGGCAATGGAGAATGCAAAGTACCCAGACGATACCGATTATTATTTCTACTACTGGAGTCATTCCGAAGACCCTCCTCGAAAGCATAAAAAAGCTGGGTCTGAATGAACATCTTTATAAGACCATGCAGAAAGCTGTACTACTCGCGACGGCCAGATGCGTACGAAAATTTCTGGGAGATACACCTGCATTCCAAGTCACCTAGGGCTCGATAACACGGAAAGAGTCCCACCAGAGCTCAATCCTTTTGATGCCGTAGGTATCTGGGATGAGTCAATTTTCCCCCTTAGAGGGAGTGTGAGCCGTATGGCTAAATCTGATAATAATAATAATAGAGTCCCACCAGAGCTCAATCCTTTTGATACCGTAGGTATCTGGGATGAGTCAATTTTCCCCTTAGAGGGAGTGTGAGCCGTATGGCTAAATCTGGAATAATAATAATAATAATAATAATAATAATAATAAAAGGTGACAAACCTCGGTCAAGAAACGATCGGCTACAGACAACAGCTGTATGCCGAATTTTGCAGGGAGTACCCAGATATTCAAGTATCGGAGCAAAGAGTATCAGATCAATACCGGGTAATCGTAAGAAACAACCTTATCCCAGAGACTAGACGCAATACGATCAAAAGCGAAGTCGAACGGGAGATTAATAACCAAGAGCTA
This sequence comes from Diabrotica virgifera virgifera, assembly GCF_917563875.1. Taxonomy (NCBI): domain Eukaryota; kingdom Metazoa; phylum Arthropoda; class Insecta; order Coleoptera; family Chrysomelidae; genus Diabrotica; species Diabrotica virgifera. Next base: position 130,977,131 of record NC_065446.1, read on the forward strand.
GTTTTAGATCAAGTCCCTAATGAAATCCTTGATGAGCAGATTCCTGAGATTCCCATACCAGAAACTCAACCTGACAATACACAGCAGGAAAACAACGAGTTGCGCGATAGTCTAGAGAACGAAATGGCTCGTGCCGTACAAGAGTTTAATGGAACAAATCCACTTAGCAGACCACCGCTACCACGAATAAACTCTTGTAAGAAACTAGGTGCCCTGTTACAAATTGTGAATACTGAAGTCCTACCCAATTATGTCGTAGAAGCCCACACATTGGAGTATCTGCATATGCTAATCTACTGTGCAGCTACAGCAATTGCCAATGTAATGGGCGTTAAGATCAGAACACGACGGGGGTACTAATAACGGAAGGACTGGTAACAGAATTGCACCCTGGGAAAAAAGACTTCTCGGAAAAATTGAATTACTGCGTAGGGATATTGGTCAAGTCACAGAATATATAAGAGGTGTTACAAGTAGAAAAGTCATTAAAAGAGCTGAAGAAATAATGCGGAGCACTGCAAGACACTCGAGATACGATCCAGAAAATAACACAGCCCAACAGTGTCTGGATACATTAAAACAAAAACTCTCCGTCTATTCAGGACGATTAAGAAGGTATAAAGTTAGTAACAGCCGAAAATGTGACAATGCACTTTTTGAGAACTCTGAGAAGGCGTTCTACCGAAAACTCAATTCCACCGTAGAAAGTGTCGACAAGTCTTACCCAAGCCAAGAAGAAATTCATGAGTTTTGGGGAAATCAACTTTCCACACCAGCTGCTTTTAACAACAATGCTGGCTGGATAGAAGATACGACGCACAACTGTCACCACTACGTCACTGCTAACTACGAACCATTCACGACTCACGACTGAAGAAGTCTCAAATGTCATCAAAGAGCTTCATAACTGGAAATCTCCTGGACCAGACGGAGTTCAGAACTTCTGGCTTAAAAAGTTTTGGAGTATTCATGAGTGCTTATCAACATTAATTAATCATGTTATTTCTAATCCGCAGGAATTACCATCATTTCTAACTCAGGGAACTACTTATTTAATACCCAAGGATCAAAATAACACCCAAGATCCATCCAAGTACCGCCCAATTACTTGTCTTCCAACTTTGTATAAATTGGTCACATCCTGTGTAACCCGGCGTATCTACCAACACTGTGCTCTAAACAATATCATAGAGCCTCAACAGAAAGGATGCGCTAAGGGTTCCATGGGTTGCAAAGAACAGCTTATCATCGACTCAGTCATTTCTAACCAGGCATTCATTAAAAAAAGAAACTTTTTTACTGCTTTTATTGACTATAAAAAGGCCTTTGATTCAGTACCGCATGAATGGCTAATAGATATATTGAAAATATACAAAGTAGATGATAACATAGTGACCTTTTTAAGGCATATAATGAGAGATTGGAAGACTAAAATTCACCTCCAAATACCTGGTGAAAACAATATCGAAACCGAAAATATCGCAATCAACCGGGGCCTATTTCAAGGAGACTCGTTGAGTCCATTGTGGTTCTGTTTAGCTTTGAACCCCCTTTCCCAACTATTAAACTCCACTGACTCAGGTTTTAGCATTAAAAGCAATAATACTGTGGTAGCGAAGCTCAATCATCTGTTGTATATGGATGATTTGAAATTAATGGCTTCCACTCGAGAACACCTAGAAGAGATGCTAAAAACTGTAGAAACATTTTCTAATGATATTAGTATGCAGTTCGGTCTAGACAAGTGCCGTGTTTTGAATATAGTCAGAGGAAAGGTACAGCCCGGTGGATTCGATATGCAAAATGGCCAGAACATCGAGGCCATGGGCGACAACGATATGTACAAATATCTTGGAGTAAAGCAGGCGCGGAAAATTGACCATAAGCAAATGAAAACTGAGATAACTACTGAGTTTATAAGAAGGGTAAAACAGCTGCTTCGTTCACAGCTTAACAGTAAAAATTTGTTTAAGGCACTAAACACCTACGCTTGTTCCGCGCTTAGCTATTCATTTGGTATTGTTAAGTGGACAAAAACGGATATAGAAAATCTTCAGCGAAAAGTACGAACACACCTCACAAAGGCACAAAAACACCACCCTAAAAGTGCAGTAGAACGAACGACATTACCCCGGTATTTAGGAGGAAGAGGACTTATGGATATAGGTGAGCAATTAGATAAACAAATTGCTAATTTAAGAACTTATTTTCAGATGCAGGCTGAGACATCTACTCTACATCGCGCTATCTGCGCAGTAGATGACACAACACCGATCAAACTGAGGGAAGCAGAACTACGCATAAACCACCTTACTAAGGACGAAAAAGTGCGCGCCTGGATGGGTAAACCTTTGCACGGGCGACATCCCAATGAGGTCAGCCAAGATTATGTCGACAATATAGCGTCGAACTACTGGTTGACATCAGGAAAGATGTTCCCTGAAACGGAGGGTTCATTACTGGCCATTCAGGATCAGGTTATACCAACCAGAAACTACCTGAAATATATCATCAAAGACCCTCAGGTTCAAAACGACAGATGCCGATATGGATGTCAAGCCCAAGAAACCATCCAACATCTTACAGGGGGCTGCCAGGCATTTGCTGCAACTGAATACAAGGAACGGCATGACGCAGTGGGAAAAATCCTTCATCAAGAGATAGCTATCAAGCTGGGACTTCTCCAAACGGACCATCTCCCGTATTATCAATACGTCCCTGAGAGTATGCTTGAGGATGGCAACTACAAGCTATACTGGGACCGCACTGTGCTCACAGACCAAACAGTGGCACATAATAGACCAGATCTCGTACTAGTTAATAAATTAACAAGACAAACAACACTAATTGATGTGGCGATACCTAACAACAATAATCTACGTAGTAAATTCACTGAAAAGATCGCCAAGTACAGAGATCTAGAAATTCAAATACGAAGGCAATGGAGAATGCAAAGTACTCAGACGATACCTATTGTTATATCTACTACTGGAGTCATTCCGAAGAACCTCCTCGAAAGCATAAAAAGGCTGGGTCTAAATGAACATCTTTACAAGACCATGCAGAAAGCTGTACTACTCGCAACGGCCAGATGTGTACGAAAATTTTTGGGAGATACACCTGCATACCAAGTCACCTAGGGCTCGATAACACGGAAAGAGTCCCACCAGAGCTCAATCCTTTTGATACCGTAGGTATCTGGGATGAGTCAATTTTCCCCTTAGAGGGAGTGTGAGCCGTATGGCTAAATCTGGAAATAATAATAATAATAATGTTTCAATGAAAATGGCCAATTTTCAATCAGGAATAACTCAAAGAGTAATGAGTTTTCAAATAAAAAATTATAGAACAGTTTTTGCTTGGAATTAAGTTCTCCAGCGAATTCCGTGGTAATTTTAACCAAAAATTTTTCCACCCATAAGAATGGGTGGGAACCACCCCCAAGATAAAAGCACACATCGCCATAGGGTAGACTTTGAATTAGGAGATAAGTAGAAGCTAGGCCCAAAATTTTATTAAAATCCATGAAGTAGGATAGAATTCGGAGGTAATATCCTATTCTTGCTCCCATTGACTGGCGTATTTAACTTTCGTATGATATGTCATACTAGTTTGTAAGATACTTAATAGTACCGTACTAATTGTATTTGCTATCAAACATTTTTTATAAACTTTTTACAAAAATAACGTGGAATGAAGTAAACATTTCTGGTGTATATTGGTAGGTATATGACTATACCGGATGTCCACTTATATTTTCCCCCATTTTAACTGCCTATAACTTCTAAACGGCTTAAGATAGAAATATGCGGTTTTCGATGAAATGTTTTATTTTAGTAAAAGTTTTATCGGAATGGATTGAGTTTTTTATATCGCTTTCAAATACGAAAATAAAAATGGCGGATTTTTGAAAAAAACGTTGTTGACTTTTTTTTAACGGATCACCCAGTATATTTTTTTGAAAATTGAAAAAAAGGTCATTCACCTATCCAGCGATATAAAGCTTTTCAAAATCGGTTGTCAAATCACTGAGTAATTAATTTTTAAAATGAGCGGTGCAACGTGGATATTACATACCTAAATAACATAACTAAGCAAAATGAAATTATGTTATGTGATTTCCACATTGCATCTTTCATTTTAAAAATTATTTGCTCAGTCATTTGACAACCGATTTTAAAAAATTTAATATCGCTGGATAGGTAAATGACCGTTTTTTCAAGCTACAAAAAAACATACTGGGTGTTTCAATAAAAAAAGTCAACAACGTTTTTTTTTTTCAAAAATCCGCAATTTTTAATTTAAAAGCGTCATAAAAAATGGTAATTTACCAAAAAAATTGAAAAAAACGGTCATTTCCCTATCCAACGATATAAATTTTTTTAATATCGGTGGCCAAATGACTGAGCAATTAATTTTTAAAATGAGAGATGCAATGTGGAAATCACATAATATAATATCAATTTGCTGTGATATCCACGTTGCACCTCTCATTTTAAAAATTAATTACTCAGTGATTTGACAACCGATTTTGAAAAACTTTATACCGCTGGATAGGTGAGTAACCTTTCTTTTAATTTACAAAAAAATATACTGGGTGTTTCATAAAAAAAAAAGTCAACAACGTTTTTTTTTCAAAAATCCGCCATTTTTCTTTTCGTATTTGAAAGCGATACAAAAAATTCAATCCATTCAGACAAAACTTTTACTAAAATAAAACATTTCAGCGAAAACCGCATATTTCTATCTTGAGCCGTTTAGAAGTTATAGGCAGTTAAATTGGGGGAAAATATAAGTGGACACCCGGTATTAAAATTCTTAAAATTTATCCACGTGGAAGTGGAAAGTTTACAAAACGTTTTCGGTCAAACTGACCATCATCAGTGTAAAAGTTCAGTGTACAAATAGTTGAAACTAGCCACTACAATAGGGGTAAAAACCTCTAAATCACATTATTGTTACATTAGACATTAAGAAGCAGTCGACATTAAGTCGATGTCTTAAGATTTTAAAGTTAACATGTCGATGTACTTCATCCTTGCTCGAAAATTGCATAAGGTAATGTTCAGGTGAGAGGTTAACGACCAACTTTTTTTCAAGTTTTACAACCCTTTTTAAAGTTTAACAAAACTTCTCTCAGCATAGAGGACAAGCTGGATGTAGACCGGGATATAGCACTAACGACCACTTACTAGTAATAAAGAACCTAATTGAGAAGTGTATGTGCAATTTAACTACAATTATTATCGGTGTGATGAAAATTACATTTTTAAGTAACTAGTGTTTGACGTTTCGATTTCCACTGCGGAAATCTTTCCGAAAAAAAAATAATAATCATTCTGAAAAAATTTGGGAAAATCTTCTGTAACCCGGTTTTTTGAGTTATATATTAATTTATTTCTTTTCATAAAATGGACGTTTTGGCTTTGATCTAAGGGTTTACTCACTACGGAGATCAATGGATTGTATCCTCGCTCCGACCCTTGCTCCCTGGTATTTATGTTCGTGAATTCTCGCATTTAAAATAATGTATTTATTTTACATAGCGATCTAAACTATATTATCGATCGCTATGTAAAATAATAGTATATTATTCAACGAGCATGTAATGAAGGCTATTATTCACGATGATGAAGTTTGCGACACGAGCCGTAGGCGAGTGTCGTAATTCATCAGAGTAATTCATCAGCCATTACATGCGAGTAGAATACTATACTTTTTCTACCTTTTTTTATTTTAATTAGTAAAAAATTTAATTATCAACTACTCGAGATTTAAATTATAATAATTTACAAAAATACCTAAATGATATTTACCCCTAGTACGTGGCTGAATGTTTAGTTGCCTACTATTACCAAATTCCTATTTATTGTAAAAATAGAACTAGAAATAGTCAATATAAGTTCTATTAGTTTCCGAAAAATTATAAGTTTAAATTTGTACCTACTGTCAGTGAATCTAATAAATAGGAAATGGCTGTTGTCGGTTGACGTATTTCATATATATAGTTATAATGTATATTTACATTTAACTATATATAAATATAATCATATAACTATACTAATAATAATATGTTATAACATATTTAACACAATATAACTTGAAAAATATACACAATATTAGTTATAAATTCCAATTAACATAAACAAAATGTGCTAATGTCACTGTCACTAAAATAAATGATAAACGTCAAAATTTTTAGTAAACAAGATATAAACGTAAACAAATATACTGACATTGTTACAGTTAAAAATTCTTTTAAAAATTTTTCAAAGTTAATTATTGATATAAATTACAATAATTATTGTATTAAATAAACAAGTGTAAGTAATTTTATTTGCAATTTACATACGATTAATATTAAAAGTGGCATGCGCCACTTAAATCTAACTTCATCCCCTGAGTAATGAATTATTACTCACGGGTACAGTAATGTGTGCTATTATCTATGAAAAATTAGCGAATAATGAGCATGTTATTAAACGGTCGTAGAAAACTACATTATTTTAAATACGAGAATTCACGAATATAACGAATATAAATACCAGGGAGCAAGGGTCGGAGCGAGGATACAATCCATTGCTCTCCGTAGTAAGCACTTTTATGGACCATAGCAATGTATGCTTGAAAGTATTGTTTGACAATTATGTTATTGCCCTAGGGGGTTTTAAATTCTGACTGTTTCTGTGTGATATTTTGTGTTAATTGGTTTGTGTAATCTGTATCGTAGATATGATTGTTGAAAATTAAATTTTTATATTTGTCCAGGGTTGTATTGTATGTTGCACATGTATAATGTATGAGATTTTCGATGACTTGTTCTTCGACTTTCTTTATTATTATTTTATAACAAGAACATATTAATAATAGCGGAATAAAGAAAGTCGAAGAACAAATCAACGAAAATTTCTTACATTATACATATGCAACACACAACGCAATCATGGATAAAATTAAAAATTTAATTTTCAACAATCACATCTACGATATAGATTACACAAACATATTAACACATAATAACTCACAAAAACAGTCAATGTTTAAAATTGTTCAAAAATTATGTAATCATCTTTAAACATTTTTAAGATCTAGGCCAAATTTTTCATTGTTTGAATTGAAAAGAAATACACAACCTAAAAAATCAGGTTATAAAAATCTTCCCAGAATTTTTTTAGAACAGTTCTTTTTTTTTGAGAACGATTTCCGGAGTGGAGAAACAACCTTTAAACATTTAATTAAACTAAATTTACAATCAAGATGCAGTAGAAATAAACAAACCAAGCCACGTTAAATGCTACTAGGAGCACTCCCGAATTATAATTTACAATATATTTATAAACTTTGGAAATCATGAATTGGGATTTACAATGTATATTTTACGTAAATCCGGTTAATAACGTTAATAACCGGCCAATATCGACAATGGCCTGTTGAATTAGTCATTGTCGACAATGGCCGGATATTAACGTTACTGTCCATAGAAACTGGACATTGATGATAATTTTAAATTCTTGATAAGATTTCCATCATTGTCCGGTCAACGTCAACAATGCCCGTTGTTAATCGGTCAATGTTGAAATTTAGAAAAAAAGATAGGTTATCTTTATTATTTGCTTCGTTTCTCTGCTCGTGCTGAAATTACTTGTAGTAAATTTTTGTAAAAAGTGTTACAAAATGCCATGGTTCTCTATCTTGTCAAAATAAAAATGATTAGCCTTCAAAAGCTATCTTATATGCTTTTTCTCATGAGGATCTTTCAGTGCGTCACAGTTTTTCGATTTCTTTCTAACGCATTAAATTGCATGTGACAGAAAAAACGCACGTCAGTGATTACATTTCGTCGGTGACATTTATAACATTTATTCTAGTTGTCAATATATGACGCTATAATCGAAAAAAAATATTTACCAATTATATAATATATCTACGCATATAATCTGTACAATTTATAAGACTATACAAATAAAAGAAAATACCATTTTATAAATGCAATAAACACAATTGATTTGATTTCATGCCAAATTGCAAATAAAATGTGACAACTGTCAGATTTAACTAAAATGTCATGTCACTAAATATATATTATCACGGACTTACCTTTTTTTCTATCATTTGTGACGCACTGAAAAATGCTCATGAAAAGAAGCATATCATATAAAAAAGGACAGCATACCTAATTTTATTTATTTATCAACATTGGCCATTTGCTTTTGGCCACTGTCGTTATTGACCGGTTATTGACGAAAACTCTAATTTCAGGTTATTGTTTTATTATTTTTTTATTATTGTCGTTAATGGCCGGGCATTGTCGATAATAGCCAGGGGAAATGGACATTCACGACAATGCCCGGTCTTTAAAGTCAATGGTCAATTTCCATCTTTGTCCCTAACATATATATGTACATTGTAAATTATGATTCGGCGGTGCTCCTAGTAGCATTTAACGTGTCTTGGTTTGTTTATTTCTACTGCATCTTGATTGTAAATGTAGTATAGTTAATTCAAAATGTTATTTTCATTACACCAATATTTACTGTGGTTCAATCCCGTATAAACAAAATACATAAATTAGTTTAATTTACATTAAATATTCGATTAGTAAACAAATTTTGTTCGAATTGCATAATGTAGTTATATTGCAACTAAGTTGTGACTGTTTAATATTTATTCAAAATGTTGATTGCATAATTTATATTTAATTAAAGAAAACCAAACGTTCAAACAAGAAGTACATCAAAAATTTATATTATTATGTTTGCTCAGAAAAAAAGTCCACTTAATGATTTAACGAAAAATGTTTTAAAGGATTACAAACTTTTAAAATGTTCCTTCCTAAAAACAACACAGAACGGAAAAACTTTTGAGCTTAACCCATCTTAAGCTGGCATTCCCATTCATAGATTATTCATTGTCTTTATTTATATTTCCAGTCTTTTTTATTTCAAAGCTATATGTGAGTAACTTTAATGTGGCATGGAAATAAATGTTAGATGGCCTTTGATGTAGTCCTTAGTAACCTTTTGAATAATTTGACTACTGGTTGTCGAGAAGTTTGTAAAATAAAACTTGTTCATTTTAATATTTAATAAAGATTCGAGACCGTTACTGTTATAATTTGGTTAAGTATGAGTATGAGCAATAATCAACTTATTTTTGACTTGTATTACTAAAAGACAGGGAGATACTATGTCGCCTAAGTTGTTCATTACTGTACTTGAACATTCTCTGAAATCACATGCTTCGTCATCTCTGCATAACGCAGATGATATTGTTCTGATTTCAGATGACCTAAAAACTGCCAATGATATGTTGAATAAACTCAGCGATGCAGCACGTAAAGTAGATCGAAATATCAATTACCAGAAGACAAAAATGATGACGAATTTAGTTCCGAGCCATCCTCTAAAGGAAGAAGACGTGCAAATTGAAGTTGTTGGCAGCTACTTATACCTTGGACATACGGTAAAAATTAGCAGAGACAATCAAACTGCTTAGCTGATAAGAAGAATAACTATGGAATGGGCAGCATATGGAAGACTGCGTGATATTTTTAAAGCTGATATACCCCTCAGCTTAAAAATAAGAGCCTTTAATCAATGTGTTCTGCCTGTTCTTAGATATGGCGCAGAGACACTTACTCTAACAAGGACATCTGCACGAGAACTACAAGTGACGCAATGTAGAATGGAAAGATCATTGTTAGGCTAAACGTTAAGAGATAGGGTAAAAACGAAGAAATTCGTAGAAAAGATGGTGTAGAAGACATTAAAAAACACATAGCCAAAATTAAATGGAAGTGGGCAAGATACGTCGCTAGAATGAAAGATGATAGGTGGACCAAAAAAATCTTGGAGTGGAGAGCGAGAGCGGATAGATGAAACCCGGAAAGACCACCCATAAGATGGACTGACGACATAAAGAGGATTTGTACCAACTGGATTGCAGCAGCGCAAGATAGATCTGAATGGAAGTTTTTCGAGGAAGCCTATGTTCAGCAGTGGACGACTATGGGCTGATTATGATAATGATTACTACAGGTTACTAAAACTAAGAGTTGGCCATATGTCGTCCGCTTGTCTTATCTAACGTATAAGATAATAAAACTAACATGCAGCACTTTACTACACACACTACTCTATCTCTAGAAGTTATGGGAAGTTGTTTTCAAAAATGGAGACTTTGCCTTCTTCTTTAAGTGCCGTCTCCTAATCGGAGGTTGGATATCATCATCACTATCTTAACTCTATCAGAGACTTCATCACAACGCCTCTAAAACCGAAGTAACTCGCTTTCACCTAAACAACTAACAACACTTAAGTTTCACTTTGATAATACATGAGTCAACCACAATAAACATATAAAATATTTAGGCGTGACTTTAAACAGAACGTTAAGTTATATCGAACATTTAAGTGCCTTTAACCTTCCGCAACTAAGATAGGTTTTCTGAACATTAAAGCTAACATCGGGTCTCAGAGACCGACATAAAAAATGTTTCCATTGACACACTTTCAAGCGAAGGATTTTGTTTACTCCCTGAAGGAGTAAAATTAAACATAAATGATACATATTTTTTAATTATTAAACCTCTTTAACATTAGCAAAGTACCAAAGAACTAAATTATCAGCACTTGTTTGCATGGTCTTTCGTTAATCTAAATATTTTTTTCATCGAGTAGATCATGGGTCCAACATGGGTCTCTGAGACAAAATTTGCCGATAATTGCATAATTAGTTGACACTGAAGACTCAAACTTCAAAACTAAAAACAGGCATCTAAATCAGGTAGCTACTTATGGCGGCGAAGATTCGTAACGAACGATTTGTATATAATAGCTCTAACTGGTCGGTCTGACAGACCCAATCTTAGTCACGGAAGGTTAAGTTGCCTAGAAGCTAAAAATTAGAAATAACATTATTCAGATGCTATGCGGCACAACATGGGGGGCATCGGCATCCACACTCAGGTTTCAGGCTTAACTCTTGCTTACTCTGTAGCTGCATATTGTGCACCAATATGGATTAAAGATTGTCACATTCAGAATATTGATGTCTAGCTAAATAACACTATGAGGATGATCGCTGGAGTAATCAAGTCCACACCAACGCATTGGCTCCTAGTTCTGAGCGACATTCCACTACCACATATTTGCCAACTCAATCTGATAACCAAAGAATATAAAAAGATCCCAGACACCGGGTCCAACATGATCAGTAAATGGACCCATGAATGGTCAAAAGCTGAAACAAACATAATAATTGTACCTGATGCACACCTCCGTTATGTGTAAGCAAATAATTGAATAGTTCCATCAGCCAGACTCAATGTTTTTTTGCGTCGATTAACTACATTAACAACCTCGACGTTTGACTATAAATTGTTTATAACTAAGTATTCAATAAAATATATTGATAAAGCCAATTTTCAATTAACTTACTTATTGTCTAGTGTAACCTTTTTAATGTGTCGCAATGCCATACGCTAAATAAATAAGAACTAAACTCTGATTTTCAATATACTTAAGCTAGTTCAAATGCTCCTATAGCTCCATTGTTGTCAAGAAGGTGTATTTCCTATATGAGGTCTCGATCATGACTTGCCATTCTCAGGTCCAGGTGGTGGTCACTGTTGACAACGTATCAAGGGGCGTCAACGATACACAGCACTTTGTTCTGGAACCTTAAGATGATATTTATATTTGTAGCTTTGGCACATTTCCAGAGTTGACAACCATACAGTATGGTGCAAATGTTAATATATGAATAAATTCGTTATTTCGTAAGCCAGCTACTTTGAAAAAATCCCGAAACAGGTCAATTTTTATTTTTAAATTATGATTTTTTGGCATATATATTATACTAGTGACGTCATATATATATAGGTGTGATGACGTAATCGATTATGTTTTTAAATGAGAATAGAGGTCGTGTGCTTGCTCACAATATAAAAGGCTATTTAATTCTGTATATAGTAATATAAACATTATTTATACAGGGTGTTACAAAAAAATTTTTTTACTTAGATTAATTGACCCAAAAGTAGAATTATGGACGAGTAATTTATTTAATTCAAAATACATTTTACTGCTATCAGGAAAGAGAAAAAAAAAAGATTTAAATGTTTAAAAAAATATATGTTTTAGACACCCTGTATAAATAATTGTTTGAATGTTTATATTACTGAATAGAGAATTGAACAACCTTTCAAATGATCTGGCGCACGACCTTATTCTCATTAAAAAAATGGTCGTTTACGTCATCACAACCAGATGGATGACATTGCTAGTATAATATATATGTCAAAAGCTCATAATTTAAAAGTAAAAATCGACCTGTTTCGGGATTTTGTCTTAAAGTCGGCGGCTTTCGAAATAACGAATTTATTCCAAACATTTAGACCATAGAGTATATCTATACTGGTATTAGTGTTTGCTTATATATAAACAATTTGTTATGCATGGATAATGTAAATTTTCTCCCAATCATCTAATACATTTAAATGAGTGAAAAAGAACTTCAACAACGAATCAAGTAATCTGTTAACCGAGGTACACAGTACCAAACGGCGCCGCTAGGAAAATATTCCAATAATACGTCGCAGATTACCCATATGAAACGTGTCTTTGGTACTCTAGTACAGAGTATGGTATAACAAAAATGAAAATATTCGTTTCGTTTTCATTCAATTCGAGTCTCTTGCCATCATCTGACAAATGATGTTTCGGAATGTATTCCTTTTCAAAGAGGCTTCGCAAGAAGACTGACTTGGACCAAAACGAAACGAGAAGATGGTGCAAATATTAAAATATTTACACCAGAGTATGGTTAGACTGTCCTCTAACGGTGAACGATGAAATGAGTGAAAACAATACATTTGCTTATTATAATGACTTCTTTATGTTATTTTAGTTTTTACACTTTACCTTAATTGAAAACAATTAAATTTATTATCTTTATTTATAAACACTTATTCTACTTACTATTTACAATAATTTATAACACACACTAAAACTTATATTTTATATATAAAATTATTATAATTTATGACGTTTTTAATACGCGACATTCAAATAACGACTGAAACTAAAGTCCAAACAATTCAAATTAAATATACTACGACCCTACGTTCGCTAATATTCTAGACCGGGTCTGGAACAAATAGAATACAATCGAACTAAATATACTGAGACAAGCTGGCGCCTCGCGTCTCAATCCGGTCAAAACTAGTTCTCGGCTCATTAGGTTCGTCTCTGGAAGCATCTAGAAATGTCAGTTCCGGCCTACATGATGTTCGAAATCATAACACTATATCGAATATCAAGTTCTTCTCTTTTATTCTTGAAGTGTACTTTCCATCGCAATCTCGTCTCAAAGGTATCATTCATCATCAGACGTAATTTATTCTAACTGGTATATTTTGAATATTTTTAATTAATATTTATTATAGGTCGACTTTCTTTCTAGTTTGATTCTCCATTATGTGGACCATGAATTTATTTTATTAAGTGATGTTTCAGATCCTTTGATAAAATCATGTCCTGGAGCCTTTTTGGATATTATATTTTCTTTTATCTATGTTGCAACTTCTTTAGGCGTTGTTGGGGTTATTATTGCTTCTGTATGAACCTGCTCCTCCCACATATGTTTTTCTTGATTACTATTAGGTTCAAATGGTGTTTTCGAGGTGAACGGCAAATCTCTTCGTCTAATTTCCACCTTCCATCCTAATTGAAGTAGCGTCGATATGATCGATCCAAAGGGTAGTGATTGTATTTTAGCTCTCAAACTTAGGATATTACTGATCTTAAAAATATCATTAATATCTTTCTTTCTCCATGATCTACTAATTAACAATCATATGCATATATTCTTAAATATTACCTGGAAAAAATATGGATAGCTTAAAAAAAATGTATAGTTGCTACCAAGATATTTCAAAAACCTTAATCATAAGCTTATTTCAAAATCGTTTGTATTTAAATGGTGTGGTTAAAATTTCCGTTATAGGTTAAAAGTAATTTATTGTTAATCTATTGTACTCTTAATTATTATATCTGCTATTCAGTTTGTTTACTGCTGGAAATTTAACGGTGCTACTCAAATACAAATGACTTTTAATAGGATTAAGATACGGATTTCTCGGATTTTTGTCGGCAAGTATACCTTTCATATTTACTAGTAGTACTGTCAAAAAAGTTGGCCACAACTATCCACTGTTTCCTTTACATGCATTATTTAGAACATTCATATCATAATTAATTATCTATGTGACAGTTGAAATAAATTTTGCGATTTTCTATGAACCCGCATTTAATCGGCCGCAGAATAACTTTAATTGTACTATTAATCAAGAACAATGGGATTTGCTGCTCAATGGACCGTTTGTGACAGCAGCGTGGAAACAAAGAGGTTGATTAAGGGTGTCAGGTCAAAAAGTTAGTTGTGAACTTGTGTCGTAAACTATGGATTTATGCAGTGCGGTGGAATAAGTGTTGCCCCCCCCCTGTTAACTTGTTTATTTTAAGAATATAAGCAAAACGCTCGGACAGGTCGATTTTTAAACTAACCACAGTATATTATAGCATCAACGTATCGAACTTTACGCGATCCCTCTTCAGGTGACAGCCATAACTTTGATTTTTTTAAATGGTAAAGTACATCATGTGACACCTCATTTAACAGCTTTTGAAATACTGATTTCAAAAATGTATAATACTGTAATCCTTTTTCAGATCGTAGGCGCAACATTTCGGTTGAACACTTTTTAAACGCATTTATTTTTTTCGAATTCTGAGAAAACTAATAAGTATTTTTGAAAAATTTAAACACAGAATGAAAGACTATATTATTACCGAGGGCTGACAGTCCCTTAGAATAAACAAAAAGTTTCTTTTGAATGATATATTTGAAATTAAAAATCACACTAAATTTTCTCTTTTTTTCACTACTCTGACTTATTAAAATAAACATTATAGGAGTTCTCAGGGACTTTGGACCATCGAGAATACCGTAATATTTCATTATGCGTTTAAATTTTTCAAAAATATTGATTAGTTTTTTCAGGATTCGAAAAAAATGATTGCATTTAGAAAGAATTCGACCGAAGTTTTGCGCCTACGCTATCAAACAGGATTAAAGTATTATACATTTTTGAAATCAGTATTTTAAGAGCTTTTAAATGAGGTGTCACATGATGTACTTTCCCATTTAAAAAAATCAAAGTTATGGCTGTCACCTGAAGAGGGATCGCGTAAAGTTCGAAACGTTGATGCTATAATATACTATGGTTAGTTTAAAAATCGACCTGTCCAAGCGTTTTGCTTATATTCTTAAAATAAACAAGTTAACAGGGGGGGGGCAACACTTATTCCACCGCACTGTATAGTAGGTTTAAAAAGACGTAAACTTTAATATAGTGAATTTTAAACAGGCTGTATGACTTGTACACACCGATAGTGAAAAATGGAAAACCGTAAATTTAAATTTAACGTTAAACTGTATAAAATATTACTTAATATTTTTTTAATTTAAAATTTTATGTCAACCAAAATTTTATTACATTTATTTTTTGGCAAGTTCTTACAAAAAATTTGTCAAATTCCATCACTTAAATAATAATAGGAAACTAAAATGGCTATAATATGTATAATTTTATAAAATACAATTTTGTGATTTTTTGTACAATATTTTCTATTATACCTACTTTTATACTATTTTTTTTTTAATTTAATCAAATCTAAGAAAGTTGTAGAAAGAGCCGTAGATCACGTAGTTGGAAACTCTTTGTCAGAGAAACTACAGGGAGATAGATTGATACAGTATTGCCAAGAAAAACATGTAGTCCTAACGAATGCTTGGAATAAGTTACTGACCAGGAGGCTTTACTCATAGAGGTTCTGTGATATGACAACTCTGATGTGAACAGTACTCTTAAACAAGAATGCGTGGATGACAGAAGAAATATAAGAGATTGTGATGGTACACGACAACCCTCACGGAATTTTCCTAATTCCTTTGTTATAAAAATAAGCAATGTTATAATTGCAATTTGTATAATTTATTACGACGGTAGCAAAGCTCAAAGTTTTGAATCTATTGAAAGACTGCAAAGAAAGCAACGTCATTCTTACTACACTTATTTGTAGTACCTTACCATATATGGTAATATATATTTGCACTGTTTTTAACTATAACAGATATAAATAAAAAAGTCGCATACCTGATATGTTGTTGTTGTTTTTAAACTCTCACTCGCGTAGTCAGGGGATCTAGTTAACTCCGGGTCAATGGGTTTTTCCCGACCTATCTCAAGTCGTACGTAATTTACTTGTACATTTAATTCTTAAAATAAAAATTTATGGAAAAATTTTAAGTTTGTTTGTTCGAGGTAGTGTCTTCGTTGCAACTCCCAACGTCATAGATGATGGAACAAAAAAGTCAGTGTGAGATCAGGCAGGACCAAGAAAAATACCGAAATATATGCAGCACAGTTCGTAAAAGAATTGTAGCGGCGAAGGAGATTTGATGACTACACTTTGTACTCGGCAACAACTTCAATTTACATAAGGAAATTAAGGAAATTGCTGAAATCCTCAATTAAAAATAAGTCACTGATATACAGAATGATCATGATAAACTATCAATGGACCACGTAATGTACCTAATACCTAGAAAATGTACATAGCTAGTTTGTGCAACGATCAAATTGAATTTACTTGCCAAAGTATTTTGAAAGCTGAGGTTGTACACGCCATCAAACTATTAAAAAGTAAGGAAGCCCCAGGACCAAATGATAAGAAAATCTAGATATTGTTGTCAAGCTCTCTAGTGATATCTACGATATGGGTCAGATTCCAAAAGGTTCTCTTCGCTCGACATTTATCTTCTTCTCAGAACAAACGTACGAAAGTCTGCAAGTACTACAGGCTAATGAGCTGAATGAGCCACTTTTTAAAGCTGTTCTTGAGAATACTACACAAAAAAATTATTTAAGAAAAATAAAGATTTCAGTGACTAGAGTCAGTTTCGTTTTAAAAATGGACTTGGAACGAGAGAGACAACCTTTCATCATCATCATGGTGTATCAGGCCTTATAGGTACTCGACCATCTCAAGCTTTTCTCTCACTAGGTTTGATTTGTCAGTTGGCAACATTGATCTTCTCAGCATTCTGTGTTACTTCGTCTATCCACCTCAGTTAAGGTGCACCCCGTTTTATCATTCCCACATAACTCTTTGATTATGTAAAAAGTAAGAATATTGATCACGGGATGCAATAACACACCTAAAAAATAATAAATCTCCAGGAAGTGATGGTATACGCTCGGAACTTATTAAATATGGAGGTGCTACTCTGGCTAATTAAATATATAAATTAGTACTGAGAGCCTGGAATGAAGAACAAATCCCGAAAGAGTGGTGTATTGGAATCGTTTGCCCGTTACACAAAAAGAGTTGCACATTCAGAGGAGCTTCTTGGAGAACATCAAAGTGGTTTTAGGCCTGGTCGATCAATAAGAGACCAGATCTTTGTGCTAAGGCAAATACTGGAAAAAACCAATGAATTCAAAATCGACACATACCATCTTTCTGTAGATTTTAAATCGGCCTATGATAGTGTTCTAAGAAATAAATTGTATGAAGCCATGGATGAATTCCACATGCCTGTTAAATTGATAAGGTTGGTTAAAGCAACAATGCGTAAAGTTGTTTGCAAAGTTTGCAAACATAGCTCTGGAAAAGGCGGTCAGAGATGCCCGAATAGACAACAGAGGAAATATTTTTAACAAATCATCCCAAATTTTGGCATATGCAGATGACGTGGACCTAGTTGCGGGCACAACACACAAGCCAGAAGAAACGTATACCACCTTCTCAAATGCCTCAAAAAATATGGGCCTGCAAGTAAACGAGGAGAAAACTAAGATGATGGCATCAACACCCAACAATAGAGCCAGAAACATCGGTCACCAATTCACGGTTGATAACTCTACCTTTGAAGTGGTAGACAAATTCACATACTGCAAGCGCCAGTTAACTTGGCGACAGCGAATACGCACAACGACACTGAGACTGATGATCATCCCATAAGCCACTGTGCAATGCGTCTCGCCAAATTAAATGGCGCTTGCAGTATTTAGGCTCCCTGATCACCAAGGAGAACGTCATGACGGAAGAAATCAAGCGAAGGATAATCCTAGCAAGCAAATGCTATTTTAGACTGAGTAGAGATATGAGAAGCAGAAACTTAAGCCAAAAAACAAAAATAACCATATACAAAACCCTTATACAACCAGTGTTGACATATGGATCAGAGGCATGGACCATTTCCAAGGCAGATGAAAACCTTCTGCTTATATTTGAACGAAGGATCCCGAAAGGAATATTCGGTGGCATCTGTGAAAATGGTGTCTGGAGGAGGAGGTACAACTACGAGGTATACCACAGATATAAACAAAAATTTGGTGGTAAAACGTAGTTTCTCTTATAAGAATAGGAAGATTAAGATGGGCAGGATATCTAACAAGATCACAGCAGAAAAACCCTCCTAGAAGCATCCATATGTCACAACCTGTGGGAAGTAGAAATAGGGGTAGGCCAAAACTCAGATGGAAGAATGGTGTGGATAAGTATGGGAGAAAAATAGGCGCAGCAAACTGGCAACGGTTGGCAATGGATAGGACTGACTGGCGTAATAGACTTGGGAAGGTCGAGGCTCTTTCATAGGGCTGTCGCACTATTGACATGATGATGATGAAGAAGAAGATTGCATATTTAGGGCACATATTACGAGGAGAACCATATACCTTTCAGAAACTAGTACTAGAAGAAAAAATAAAGAAAAATAGAGGTCCAGGACGTAAAATGATATTGTTGCTATTGTTGCTAAAAATAGAGTACTTTGTCGAACATCTGTTAGACGCCTTTTATCGGAGGCGACGGAAGCAGATGTCATGGCTTAAGAACATTCGCGATTAGTTAGGAATAAGCAGTGCCAAAAAACTATTCCGATTAGATGAATACATCAACTCTCCAATATAATTGCTTACGTTGGAGGGAACTAATATGGCCTCGAATGAAAAATAACTCAACCTTGTTTTAGGTTTAGGCCTACCTATATTGGTTTTGTTTGGTTTGACTTGATCTAACCGTTAATTGCATTTCTATCTATACACACTTTTGATGACTTATCAAGTATTTTGGTTATCCTCCTTTTTACCAAATATGAATTTATTTGGATCATTGGCCAGGTTGAAGACATTTTAAAATCTATAAATCGAATATATTCTTGTACGTTGATTCTATAGAATTTTTTAAAATTTTTTATTTTATAACGAATCTGAATCCTTACCGAAACTGTATTTTTCAAAACTGTGTTGATCGTCTCCTCAAAACGGTTTCCATTTTACTTTGTAATTTGCCATTAAAATCCTAATAGCCCTGGATCCCGCGTACCAAAAAAAGTTGGTTAATGAAAAGCTGAAAATTTGGTAATAGTTTAACGGTCTCTAGTCGGAAAAACTTTGATGTACGGTAACACTGGAACAGGGGAAGTTTTAATTGTGGGACAGTTTAAATATTTAGAACGTCAGATAACGAAATCGTCTCATTTATTTTGTCGGATAGAACATCCAATTAAACAAGACGAAAACGGAGGTTTCGTTGGGAAAAATATTCCCATGAGATTTTTTTGCATAGTCACATTTGTGAGACTACGCGAAAAGTGGTCAAAATTTTTTTTAACATTTTTTTTTAAATCAAATTGCAAAAATCAATATTTTTGGCCCGGACATTTTTTTTAGGTTTTTTGGACCGTTCTGGACAAAAAAGGTCTGTTATATTTTTTCTCGTTGATCGTTTTCGAGTTATAAGCGATTTAAAATTTGAAAACGCGAAAATGGCCATTTTCAAGGCTTAATAACTCGGTTAAAAGTTATTACTATGAAAGTCAGAAAGTGACTAAATGAAAGTTTAAAGCCCCCGCTACATGATCCTGAAGAAATCTGTGTCATTAATTTATTACTTAGCTGTTATTTTTAATTAATAACAATGAGCGGTTAGATCGTATTGACGCGGCTGTAAATGTGAGTAGATGCACAAGTGGACTGCCGGAATGACATCTCTCTGGCACTCAGCATTTACCTAACACGTGCATGGCGCTCATTATTATTACTTAAAAACAACAGCTTAGTAATAAAATAGTGACAAAAATTTCTTCAGGATCTTGTAGGGGGTCTTTAAACTTTCATTTAGTCACTTTCTGACTTTTATAATAATAACTTTTAACCGAGTTATTAAGCCTTGAAAATGGCCATTTTCGCGTTTTTCAAATTTTAAATTGCTTATAACTCGAAAACGATCAACTTTAGAGAAAAAAATATAACAGACCTTTTTTGTCCAGAATGGTCCAAAAAATCTAAAAAAAAGTTTGTCCAGGTCAAAAATATTGATTTTTGCAATTTGATTAAAAAAAAATTAGGACCACTTTTCGCGTGGGCGACTTCTTGAACCTTATTCTGGGCTGTCTCACGAATGTGATTATGCATAAAAATCTCATGGGCATATTTTCCCAACGAACCCGTCGTTTTCGCCTTGTCTAAATTGATTTGTTACCCTTTCATTATCATGCAAAAATCAAACTGCTATTACTAACCAACATGATTCCTTCTCATTTGACATGTTCTTCGTGCTCCATTCATTAAAATGATCAGTTGGTGACAAATAGCAGTCTGATTTTTTGATTTTTGCATGAGAGTTTAATGAAATGCTTACAAATCAATTAGAAGTTCCGTTCGACAAAATACATGGAACGTTTTTATAGTCTGACGTTCCAAATTTTTAACCTGTTCCACAATTAAAACTCCCCCTGTTCCGGTGTTCCCATACACTAAAGTATGTCCGACTAGACACCGTTAAGCTATTAACAAATTTTCAGCTTGGTATTAATCAACTTTTTTGGTATGCGGTCTACAGGTCTATAAAGCATTCTTAAACCATTTCACTTTCCTATAAACGTATCCATCTTCAGGTTTTCTTCGTTACTTAATCTGGTAACTTGGATTTGCACTTCTGCTTTATCAATCCACTAATTTTTGTTTTTCCCAATTGCTCAATAAAATTATATTCTTCCGATAAGTTTAATAGAGGACTTGTTAAAACTTTAACTCGATTTGGAACTTTCAGCAAACTCGTTCAGTTTCTCCTGAAGGCAACAAAGAAACATAACGGAGTATAGTCTTTTTTAAAAGTGGGTTTAAACTCAGTAACTTCGAAGATACAGGAAGCGATTTTTCGTTTATTTTGTGTTTATATATGACGAAAGAAACAAATACATATAATAAGTGGTATCTTTTATTTCCGATTATACCGATTTTGAACTTTGAAATTAAACTTTCTTCAACCTGTTTTTTTTTAATTTTTCACGTGCAATGCCGATCGATTTTATTATTTTACTATATGTTACGAAAATATTAAAGATATGAAAATTTTTAACGATAAAGAGATCCGAAAAAAGAATGCAATGTTTCAGAGAATACCATTTAATAGATTACACAGGCCAACATCAAGTTTAAAACTGAGTTCTGTGTCGCTTATTTTGAATACTTATGCCTAACTAAAGAAATAATAAATATTTTTATGTAATAAAGTTTGCCTTTGTACTTAGCAGAATGATATTTCAAATTTTATGAAAAAACTCTACTTTTTAATTTAAATTATATTTATTTTTTATTAATTTTAATTATGAGAGTCTGCATATATACATATAACCTATAGGGGAGTGTAATTAGAACGAAAATATGCATTGTTTCGGAAAAATTCAAACAAGCTTATATTTTTCTAAAACTTTTTTGTTATGTTAAATTAAACTGTTCTACTCGCGAATTTGACCGCTAATTGTTTATTAATTGTTTAAACAATAACAATTGTTTTGTATTAATAATTTTAAAAATATCGTTAAATTTACCATTTTACTTTGATCAAATATGTTTCTATTTTGTTTTTGACTATACTGAATCCGAATATGGCATTGCAGTTTGAAAATTCTTATTCAGAAGCTCTTATGCAGTATGTCTGCGTAACTCGGAACCACATGGAAACCTTTTTTATTATCAATTTTACGAAAAAAAGTTATTCTTCAAAAAAATTCTCTGTATAGTCAAAAATCTAAAACTTAACCATCAGATATCAAATTTTATCAATTTTATACGAGTTATGTCAAAAATATGAATTTCCTTAAAGAGTAAAGTACCTTTATATTTCAGAATTTAAAAAAATACTATTATGAAAAGTTGTTTGAAATTAAAAACTATGTTTAAATATACAATTACATTATTCTAATCGAAAACATTTTTTCAATTTTTTCTCAAATTACGAATATTCATCATCATTTTATTACAATTATGATAACTATTTTATTATCACTTTTACGAAAAAAATTATTCTTTATAAAATGCTCTCCCTGGTCTAAAATCTAAGATACAACCATCAGATATTAATCTTTTTCAATTTTATACGAAGTATGTAAAAAATATGATTTTTTCTTAAGAGTTAAGTGCCTTTATTATTCACAATATTTTAATTAGAAGGATGTAATTGAAAACTAAAACAAATTTTTTAATTCCAAATAACTTTTCTTAATATCAATTTTCGATATTGTGAAATTTAACTATACTTTACTTTTGAGTGAAATTCATATTTTTGATATACCTCGTATAAAATTCATTAAATTTGATACTTGATGATGGCAACAGATACAGTGGAGTATATATGATACAGAGTATTTTATAAAGAATAACTTTTTTTGCGTAAAACTGATAATAAAAAAGTTATCAAATGGTTCCAAGTTACGCAGACATACTGTATAAGAGCTAAAAAATTTTTTTTTGCTGAAAATTTATTATTGTTGAAGTTTATTATTAAATGTATTTTCGGTAATTTTACAGAAAAAAGTTTTGTTCACTTTATATAAACATTTTTTTAGCTGGTAATTTTCGGTTTTTTTATTACATTTTTGTTATCGTTCTTAATTTTCTCAAAAAGTAATAGTCTGTTTCATCTCTAAAGTAAAATAATTTAGTGCATTTTAAAGATTACACCCTAAGCTTTAAAAAAGTACTTATAAAACTGCAATAGATTTTTTTAAACTTGAGTAATACCGTCTTAAAATGGTGGCAATTCTATAAAGCTACGAAGATTTCAAAAATTACAATTTTTAAGACGTCATAATATATTATTTGAATTAAATTTTTAAATTTTTTTTTAAATAGAACATCATTTAGTACGATGCTTGAAAGATAAGTTGTGCAAAATTGAAGGTTTTTTAAGAAAAATTATATTAGTTACACATTTTTAAATCATTTTTAAACAAAATTCATGTAAGGCTCATTTTCCGCACCCACCGTACCTATGCCCATATATTTTATTTATTTTCACTATAACCATAAGATAGCTTAATTATTCTTCTTTAAGTTCAATTTGTAAAACCGTGCACTTCGCCGTACGCTAGTTTAAAGTGCGCCAACGTTTGTGAGAAGGGTGACTTTAGCGTTATAAATAAAAAATTTTAGAAGATACAGATTTAATTTTAGAAAATTCTTTATATAAGGTTTTTTTTGTAAAATTTTCTGAATTTTTCAACGGTCAAGTCAGTTTTGTTCTAAAATTTATATTTTCGGAGTTATTTAAAAAAAAAACATCAAACTTCGTAGCTCATTTGTTTAATAAAAAATGAAGCACCCACTTCTCGAGTAGAACTTTTTGATATGTTGTTTATTAAACATTTCTTAATGAAATTACAAAAAGTTCTATCTTGTTTGAATTTTCCGAAGTGAAAATCTATTTGCACTCCTCTACCAAACAAGCAAAAAAACTAAAATTGAATAGTTTTTGTATTTCTATTGTGTATATTGTGTACACACGTACAGTTGAGTCTACGAATCTTTACCCATGCGTCATCATTTAAAGCATACGAAATAAGTCGGAAATCTATTCCATGCAACAGCAAGTGACATAAAGTGGGTACTGCTCCGATCACGGAAGATATTATAAAGACGTGATCAAATAAATAGAACTTAAAATTTTCGTTCAGAATTACAGCTACATTTGAAGTAGGTAACTTAATAAATTCTTTTAAGGTCATTAGTGATATCAAATATTTGTTATAATATAAATATTTGAAAATAAAATATTTTCTTTTTGTTATTTATTTCACTTTCACGCAAACTTAAACAAAACCATTCCTTGACTGTGAATGAGGTTAGCTTTGTATATAAATTAATTGCAAAATAATATACACTTACCATAAAATTTCAAATTCCAGTATAAAATTAGTTGTACAAACACATGTTTGTTTAATATAAATAACTTCTAAATGCAAAAACAGGACAATAAAACAGCAAAAAATTCAACAAACTGACAGTGACAAGTAAACAAACCAGAAACGTCACAAATTGTACTTAAAATCTGAAAAGCGTCATTTTTGTACCTATCTCTTTTCGATGTGCTGAGTCTAGAACGCTTATAAATAACATGTGTCTTTACTTAATAACAGGCGGTATCTGGTTTGTCTTTAGTTTCATGCGTGGAAGAAAATAATGCTAGATAAAAAGTATGTGTTTTATCTCGCCTGCTATTAATGACGCACGGGTAAAGAACCCTGTACTCATCTGTATCATATATTGTGTAAACAGATATAACAATAGAACAAGTCCAGGCATATATCTACCTAAGCCAAATCCTGAAACTTGATAAACATATCCAAAGAGCTAAAATTACTGGAAGAGCACGAATAGCCTGTACAGGATTGTATTGAGTGAAAACCTGGAGTGATGCACCTTGAAGTGCAAAACTCAAGTCATAATTTAAAAGATTTACATCTTCTTTGGCCTATGGTGTATTTTACATTATTTCCATTCAACTTCTGCTCTGCCTCAGGTTTTAGTGTTAAATACTTACGTAGCCGAGACCGACAGCTTTACTTGTCCTCCAGAGCAGGATGTCGGCTGGAGTTCAATTAGAAATTGATAAGTTTCTGTGTCTATGTCGGGATCGAACCTCGCTCATTGGCATTGGTAAGCCAGTACCTAGCCACAGAAATATGGCTGCCGCTTATTATGAACTTAAAACCATATACGTAGTCCAAGCTGTGGGTGAAAAATAGGTCGATTTCAGGATATAATTCAGGAATTTTTGAAACCTATCAGGTGTTGTAAAGGACGATGCCAGGAATAACTTATACTAAAATGTAACCAAAAATTTTGTGCGGTTTTTTATTTATGACGATTTTCATTTGTTAAATTTGCAATTTTTAAAGATTTTTAATTTTGCAGCTTAGGATATTCATTTTAGAGAAAAAGTTTTAAATAGAAAATTGTAGTAAATTAAAAACCTACAATTTGAGCTATTGCAAGTTTAATTTGGTTAATACGTTATTGCAAAACAGCCTGCGAAAAGTCCAAAATGGCCGTTTTTTGCAATTGCGTTATTTATTGTAAAAATATTTTTTAAATATTTTTTAAGGCTTTAAAACGAAGATCTTTCAATACTTAACATAAAAAAAATTTGTAGTGCCCGATTTGTGAACTTGTTGCTTAGATATTATAATTTGTTTATCCCAAGATATCAAATGTCCAAGGCTATAACGTTTTGAAAAAAAAATCGTACAGAGTTAATCTAAGATCCACTCTCCTTCTAAAGACTTATATTTTCATATTCTGATATAAATAAATACGTATAACATTTTTTTACCTCTTATTTCGGGTTTGAAAATAAGGGGGCAAATTTCGTTATAAACATTTAGAACTGAAGCCGCCCCTGTACATCCTATGAGTTTCTAACTTACAGAGTATTGTCGCTGAAGCCAAAATAAAGATTAAAAACTAAATAAAAATATTCTACGACCAACTGAAGCCGAGATCATTGTTTTTGTTTTCTTAAATCGTAGTGACTTTATTTATAACAATTAAGAAATTATTTCACAGTCATTGACTAAAGAAAGACTGATATTATCTTAAAATAAAAGTTATTTTGACCGAAAGTTACATTTAATTATTAGAAATTATTTTTAAAATGTAGTGGAGATTTATTTTTCGTTTCGACTGTGATTTATTGTGTCGGTTGCCCTTAGAAACGTCTAGCAACTTATAATACATTGAATCACGGTTTTCGCTTTCAATTTTAAAGCACCGCTTGGATTAACATGAAATTTGGCAAACACATAGATAACATGTTAAAGAATAAAAATGATACTGGGCCTCCGTGTGCTTTTGTCCTGGGGGTGAGTTTCACTCCGTATAAGGGAGGAAAAAATATATGTTCAAAATAAGTTCGGAATTGGATAAAACGTCTAATTCTAAGCACCTTTTGTTCTATAGCATTTTTTCACCAAATTAATACCTTTCGAGTTATTTTCGAGTAAATACCTTCATTTTTCAACAACAAAAAAGACACTTTTTTAGGCGGTTTTTGACAAATAACTCAAAAAGTAAGTATTTTATTGAAAAAAAGAGTTTTAACAAAAATATAGCAAATTAAAAATTGAAAAAAATGGTGTACGCGTGAAATCTCTAGACCCAGTAGAAAAAAAGTTCTAGCTAATGAAAAAAAGGTTCATATCCGTCAAATTTCAAAGTGAATTATTTCAGCGTGAAATAACCGGAAAATCATGCACTTTTTGGAGAAAAATCATTACAACTTTTTTAAATTGTTTAAAAAAATATGTATATCTATTTTAAAAAAAGTCTATAGCATCAAAAGTAAGCAAGTTACGCTGAAAATAAAGTTAATCTCTTTTTTTTTTTGTCAAAAAACTCGGGAAAGTCACTTCCTAATTAGCATCAAAAATGAAATTAATAAATTTTACTTCAATGTTGTTTTACTCGTGTATGTGTCGTTTATGTCTGTAAGTTTCATCGGTTCAAAGTGCTTATTTTTGAAGGGGCAGTAGTTAAAAGGACTTGAACTAGTCAATAATCACGAGTGTATGCAAATTTAGAACAGCCATATCTTAACAAATTTTTGCCTTCCAAAAAAAGCAAAAAACCCAAAATATTCGTAAGAGCAAAAACTAATTTTTTTTACTTTTTGTAATTTTTGGTCACATTATTAAATTTTAAGTTATTTAGAAAAAAACTTTTTTTTTTAATTAAGAATTAAAACAGATTTACTTTAAAACCATTTTTTTTAATAAGCCCTTTGAACCGAGGATACTTACAGATCATATAAATAATACATGAGCAAAGTAACTTGTGAAGCGGTAATGATTAATTTAATTTAAGATGCTAATTGGGGGTTGACTTACGAATTTTTTGACAAAAAAAAAGAGATCAACTTTATTTTCAGAGTAACTTGTTTACTTTTGATGCTATAAACATTTTTTAAAAACATATATACCTACATATTTTTTAAATACTTTAAAAAATGATTTTTCTCCAAAAAGTGCATGAATTTTTGATTATTTCACGTTAAAATAATTCACTTTGAAATTTGACGGATATGAACCTATTTTTCATTAGCTAGAACTTTGTTTATACTGTGTCTAGAGATTTCATGCATACATCATTTTTTTCAATTTTTAATTTTCTATATTTTTGTTAAAACTCGTTTTTTCAATAAAACACTTATTTTTTGAGTTATTTGTCAAAAACCGCCTAAAAACGTGTTTTTTTTGTTGTTGAAAAATTAAGGTATTTACTCGAAAATAACTCGAAAGGTATTAACTTGGTGAAAAAATGCTATAGAACGAAAAGTGCTTAGAATTAGACGTTTTATCCATTTCTGAACTTATTTTGAACATATATTTTTTCCTCCCTTATAAGGAGTGAAACTCACCCCCAGGACAAAAGCACACGGAGGCCCAATATCATTTTTATTCTTTAAGATGTTATCTATGTGTTTGCCAAATTTCATGTTAATCCAAGCGCTGCTTTAAAATTAAAAGCCAAAACCGTGATACAATGTATTATAAGTTGCTAGCCGTTGCTAAGGGCAACCGACACAATAAATCATAGTCGTAACGAAAAATAAATCTCCATTACACTTTAAAAATCATTTTTAATAATTAAATGTAATTTTCTGTTAAAATAATTTTTATTTTAAAATAATATAAGTCTTTCTTTAGTCAATTACTGTGAAATAATTTCTTAATTGTTATAAATAAAGTCACTACGATTTAAGAAAACAAAAACAATTATCTCGGCTTCAGTTGGTCGTAGAAAATTTTTATTTAGTTGTGAATCTTTATTTTGTCTTCAGCAACAATAACCTGCAAGTTAAAAACTCATAGGATCTACAGGGGCGGCTTCAGTTCTAAATGTTTATAACGAAATTTGCCCCCTTAATTTAAAACCCGAAATAATAGGTTGAAAAATGTTATACGCATTTATTTACATCCAGAATATGAAAATATAAGTCTTTAGAAGGAGAGTGGATCTTGGATTAACTCTGTACGATTTTTTTTCAAAAAGTTATAGCCTTGGACATTTGACCTCTTGGGATAAACAAATTATAATATCTAAACAACAAGTTCACCAATCGGGCACTACAAATTTTTTTTTATTTAGTATTGAAAGATCTTCATTTTAAAGCTTTAAAAAATACATAAAAGTTATTTTTACAATAAATAAGGCAATTGCAAAAAACGGCCATTTTGGATATTTCGCAGGCTGTTTTGCAATAACGTATTAACGAAATTAAACTTGCCATAGCTCAAATTGTAGGTTTTTTAATTTACTATAATTTTCTATTTAAAACTTTTTCTCTAAAATGAATATCCTAAGCTGCAAAATTAAAAATCTTTAAAAATTGTAAATTTAACAAATGAAAATCGTCATAAATAAAAAACCGCACAAAATTTTTGGTTACATTTTAGTATAAATTATTCCTAGCATCGTCCTTTACAACACCTGATAGGTTTCAAAAATTCCTGAATTATATCACGTTTTTTCACCCACAGCCTGGGGTAACAGTCGGAAAAATGAAAGAATACCCATGAACGATCACATCAATCACTTATTACAACAATTTTTAATTGGTGCAATAATTTCAGCTCGTAGACATTCAACAAATATATCGTTATGTGTGGATTTATATACCAACAAACGATTGACTGTGTATTTATGTAATAATTAATAATTATAGACGTTAATTTGTTGTACACATTTCTTGTGATTATTTCTACAGATGTCATAATGACAAAATAAATATAATAAAACAATAGAAACAAAATATTTGAAATTGTTACATACTTGCCAGAAAAAATGACAAAAAAAATATTTTGGTGGCATCTTTCTTTCCTGTTTTTGAAGAATACATTCAAACAATTTAAATAATAATTTTTAGTTACCTTTCTGGAGAAGCATATGCGCTTATTTGTATATAGTAAATCTTAGCATAAGTACCAAACTTTACCATTTTCACCAACGATGTACAAACGTGCGTGGTAACAACCATCGACGAACACTTAAAGATCCTGCAAAACATAGTGAAAATATTTTCATCTAAACCGGTAAAAATAGCTCGCGAAAGCCTGAATATCGACCAGGAGTCTCCTCAGGCGTCGGAAGGCAATCAGGAGTGGAGGAAATTCGTCGGGTCCATCAGAAGGAAAGTCCAAAGACATGCGTCAGGGTCCTCAGACCTTCAACCTGCCACTTCTCAAGCCAAGAACGAACCGCTCTCTCGAAAGAATTCCCTAACCCAGTCCAGCCGCTTCGAGATGTTCAGGCGCGAAAAAAGTTGCGACAAGGACAAAAAAAGTGAGAAACAACCGTTAGTGAAACAGAAGTCCATCGGCCTAGAAACTACTTCGAAGACAGACATTTTCAAAGCTCTCAGCTTCAAAGAGAAATCCAAAAACGTTTCAGTGAAACAGACTTCCAGTCCGGTGTTGAAGTCGAGCGGGGATCAATCCCAAAAAGGTGTTCGAAAGAGTGACAAGAAAGATAGTGATAAAAACCTTAAGCCTAGTACTAGTTTTACGAGGAGCAAAAGTAGCGGCCCGAGGAGTAAGGAGGGTTTAAAGCAAGATGACTTCCTGAAGGCGACCATGAGGATATTTTTGGTGGTGTCGCCGCCAGTAGGAAAGATGCAGGTATGTTCTCTTTATACATATATTTATGAAGAATAGGTTCATTATTTAGTAATATAAACGGCCAAGAGTATAAAATTTATTTCATATCAATAAAGGTATTTGATTTTGTCTGTCTTGTTGGTTCATTATGTGATTGCTTTCTATTATAATTGATTGGTAAATGCATGACACATTTGACAAATTTCAAATATAATACAACAGAATAAGCCTTGATCAATAAAAAATCGTTTATCTCTTTCGATATAATTGGTAATCAAAAGACGACTTTTACTTCTTCTTTCTTTTCCTTTCTTGGCTCTACAACTTGTCGGTCTTGTGCAGCAACATCCTATTATTGTATCCCTACCTTACGTTGATCTCCCGTTATTACATCCTTCGATCGTTTTCTTGGATGACAACTCACCTTCTGCGATCGGGACTTTCCTTCTTCTTATGGCACCGTGCATGGTTAGACGTCTGTATTTTGTGCCATGGAAAAGCTCGCCAGTGTTATTTATGCCTGTCTAGCCCTTTATATTTCGTGGCCACGACATTTTTTTGCGACCTACTCGCCTCTTGCGCTTAATATTTCCTTGGATGATTAGTTGAGGGATTGCGTATAAAAGGTTTTATTTTGTATTCATTCATCATTCGTTCTTAGTACTTGTCCTACTATCTTATACGATTTGCTGATGTACGTACTCTGTTTTCGTCTTCATACATTGCTTGGAGTTTCTGGTTATATCTTCGTCCCCACACTGCTGTTGCCTCGTCTCTACAAGGCACAAAGTTCATCCGGAAGATTTTCCGTTCTAAGACTAATATTTGAGGCACTCAGAGCAACACTGGTCTAAGCCACAAATTAAGATTTTTACAATAATATATCGATAAAAGCAGCAACATTAAGTCTTCGGATTAACAAGGGTCTACAACAGCTTAAGAACTTAAGAACTTACGGGAATGGTTCGAATGCAGTAGTGCAGAGCTATTTAGAGCGGCAGTCAACAGGGTTCGCATTGCCATGCTGATTTCCAACCTTCGATAGAAAATGGAACTTAAAGAAGAAGACAAAGAAGACTTCGGCTTCGAAGGCGGAGGAACTATTAAGTAGTCAACGGCATAAGGATGTGGAAAGCCACGGGATGACTACCACATTATATATCCCTAGTAAAACCATCATGACGAGTAGGAGATTTGAAGATGATATGCCATGCGACCCGATTAGCAACCGGCGTCGTCGAGTTTCCGGGCTGGACGATGTGAAATCAGAGACCGGCCACGCAACGGTGGGAACCAGGCTTTGCGTGGAAAATATGCGACTGGATAAAACAAATGAAAATGTCAGAAAATATACTGTTAAGATAGCTACATGGAACGTAAGAACTCTTTATCAGACTGGAAAACTAAACAACGCAATTAATGAAATGAAGAGGCTCAAAATTGATATTCTGGGGATGAGTGAAATAAGATGGCCAGGTAATGGTAAGTGCGAGAAGGAGGATGCAACAATATTTTTTTCAGGCAGCAGAGAAGAAGATGTCAACCATATGCATGGAGTAGCGGTTCTAGTAAATAATAAAATCAGAAAACATATAAAAAATTTTATTCCATATTCAGAACGCTGCATGTTGATCCAGATAAGTGCGCACCCTCTAGACATAAATATAATTCAGGTTTATGCTCCCACATCTGAGAGTACTGATGAAGAAATTGAAGAGTTTTACGAACAATTAGACGAAATCATAAAAAACCTAAAGAAACAAGACATAACCATGGTAGTGGCAGATTTTAACTCCAAAATAGGAAAAGGCGAAGTCAGTGATGTAGTTGGCAAGTATGGGTTGGGAACAAGAAATGAACGAGGTGATCGACTAATACAGTTTTGCCAGGAGAAAAACTTAATTATCACTAATACTTGGTTTAAGTTACCATTAAGAAGATTGTACACTTGGAGGTCACCACAGGACAAGTCTGGGTACATTGTTAGAAATCAGATAGACTTTATAACAATCAACAAACGATTCCGTAACGCAATAATATCAGCCAAAACATATCCTGGAGCTGATATAAACTCTGACCATAATCCTCTTGTAGCCCAATTACGAGTCAGACTAAAAACCTTAATCCAGAAACAGAATAACAAAAGATTAGATATGGATCAACTTAGAAATCCCGAGATAAAAGTCAAGCTTACAAATAGCATTCATAGTAATGTTGCTTTAACAACCAATACTGATGATATTGAAAGAGACTGGAGCAACTTAAGGGAGGCTATATGCAACGGTGCGAAAGAAGTAATTGGTGACTACGAGCGGAAGAAGAAAAACGAATGGATGACAGATGAAATATTACACCTCATGGACAGAAGAAGGGAAAATAAGAATAATCCCGAACAATATAAAGAACTGGATAGAACTGTCAGCAGAAAGATAAAATAATCCAAAGAGAAATGGTTACAAGAAAAATGTCAAGAGATGGAAGAGCTAGAACGAAGATACGATAGTTTTAACATGCATAAAAAATTGAGCAGTTTACTTATGCTTACAAGAAAAAACAGTTTGGTAAGTTAATAGACGAGAACAACAAACTTATTGTAGATAAATAAGAACAGTTACAGACTTGGGCAATTTACATAAAAGATTTGTTTACGGATTATCGTCATATTTCTACGAACACTCTTGGTCTGAATGGACCAAAAATATTGAAAAGTGAGGTGATAAAAGCTGTAGATTAAACGAAAGATGGGAAACCAACAGGATGCGATGAAATACCAGTCGAATTTTTAAAAGTTTTTAACGAGAACAACATGAATGTAGTATTGAAACTGTTCAATAAGATATACGATACTGGTCAAATTCCATCGGACTGGCTGAAATCTACATTTGTGCCCCTTCCCAAGAAATCCAATTCTAAGACGTGTAGCGAATATCGCCTTATAAGTTTAATGAGTCATACCCTTAAAGTATTCTTGCGTATTATCCATTCCAGAATACGAGCAAAATTAGAACACAGCATAAGTAAAACACAGTTCGGTTTTAGATGCGGTTTTGGAACTCGAGAGCCCCTATTTGCAATACAAGTCTTGATTCAAAAATGCCTGGATCAACAGAAAGATGTTTACGCCTGTTTTATCGACTATGAGAAAGCATTTGATACTATCAAACATGACAAACTCATAGAACTATCATATCTTTCAGGACTTGACACTAAGGACATCCAGATTATAAAAAATCTATATTGGAATCAAACAGCCCACATAAAGAATGGACATATGGTGAGTGAAAACATAACCATTTCTAGAGGGGTTAGACAGGGCTGTATTCTTTCGCCACTGCTTTTCAACCTGTACACGGAGCAAATATTTCTAGATGCACTGGAAGAGTACAATGAGGGCATCAAGATTAATGGCGTACCAATAAGTAATTTTCGATATGCAGATGATACTGTTATACTAGCCGATAACATCGAAGATTTACAGATGATGCTAAATAGAGTAAATACAACTGGCAACCAATTTGGACTGAAGATCAATAGAAAGAAAACTAAATTTATGGTGATCAGTAAAAACAACATTCAACATATCGACCTGAATATTGAAGCCGAACGTATTGAAAGAGTACACCGATTTAAATATCTGGGATATACAGTAAATGATAAGTAGAACCCAGACGTAGAGATTAGGATCCGAATTGAAATAGCAAGATCCAAATTCATAAAAATGAGGAACCTCTTAAGCAACCGCAACCTAAGCGTTAACCTCCGATGGCGCGCCACAAAATGCTATGTACTCTCTACGCTACTTTACGGAGTAGAAGGGTCGACGTTAACAGCAGCAACTATAAAGCAGTTAGCGGCTCTAGAAATGTGGCTGTATCGACGCATACTGAGAATTCCTTGGACAGACAGAATGACCAACACAGAGGTATTGAGACGAATGGGTAAAGAGTTGGAATTGTTAACAACTGTTAAAAGGAGGAAAGCGTCATACCTGGGCCATGTGTTCCGTAATGATAAGTACAGTCTGCTACAGCTTATCGTCGAAGGCAAGATTGAAGGTAGAAGAGGTTTGGGCAGGAAGAAGAAATCCTGGCTGAGAAACTTGAGAGAATGGTTTCAAATACCAGAAGCTGCGAACATAATACATGCGGCACAAAACAGAGAAACCTATCGTTTGATGGTCGCCAACCTTCGGTAGAAGACGGCACATAAAGAAGAAGAAAGAAGAAGAACACAACCGATCTCTATATTTGGCTAAGTGACGCTACATAATTTGTAGCGCCATCCCATAAGCATAATGTTAGACCATTTTGGGGTTAGGCCACTGTTGCTCTGAGCGTCTCAATTTAGTTCTAAGATTAAGTGTTTGAATACGTTAACAACTTTTATATTGTATTCACTCTTCGAAATGTTTTGTCTAATTCTAAGTTTTGGATTTTTGATAATTCATCATCATCACGTAGCGCTATAACCCTGGGTGGGTCCTGGCTGACTGTACAACTTTCTTCCAATTTGTTCGGTCTTCCATCAGCCTAGGGTCAAATGGGATGTTCATTTTTCGGAGATCTGCTAGGATGTTATCTCTCCATCGCATTCTGGGACGTCCGAGTGGTCTTTTGCCTGTACGAATCTCCTCCCATACCAGTCCTAAAAGTCTCTCGTTATGAAGTCTGTCCACGTGGCCTGCCCATCTTAGTCGCTGTGATTTAATTTCTTGGACAGTATCGGTGTTATTGTAGAGTTCTTTTAATTCGAAGTTGTTTCTGATCCTATACTGGTTTGTGTTAATATCGTGGTGATGTTCGCTTGATTTGGTCATGGTCCACGTTTAACAACCGTATGTTAGTACAGGTCTGAAAATGGATTTATAGATTTTGATCTTGGAACTTCTTGTAAGATTTTTAATATTTAATTTTTTATAATTGCCTTCTACTTACTTGGTCTGATCTTCGTTGAACTTGAATCGAATTTTTCTGGCCCCAAACCCAATGGCTGCCGAACCCAGTGCAGAAAGCACAGAGGTTTTGGTCATCGTACCAAAGTCACGGAGTAACCGTGTCAAAGTCCTCAACAGGGTACTTGTTTACTTTTTTTACCATTTCTCTGGAGTGATTAGAGACCGACCGAATGTGTTTTTTTTTGGCCGACTCCGAAGCCGATGCCGAAGTTTGGCCTGTAGGTTACCTTCGGCCGAAGCCAAATCCATAACCGAAGGTGACTAAAATAAATATATTAAATGATAAAAATTTAAATCGCGTGCAATATATTTTTAACTGATAGGTGACTAACAAAAATATGAAATTATAAGATAATAAAAGTGAATCTTTTATACATTTTTTGGTAATAGAAGCAACAGCAAACATGTGTGTGTTTTGTGTTTTATTGACACTGGTTTCCACAACCAACTGGCCAGAACAACAAACATAAATCACATTAAAAAACAATTTCACCTTCGTCAAAACCTTCGGCTTGGTTTTGGCCGAAGCCGAATGTTGGCCGAAGGTTCAAATATTGGCCGAAGGTGGCCGAAGCTGATTCCGAAACCGATGAATTGGTCAGTCTCTAGGAGTGATACTCTGAAAAGTACTTGGGTATTCATGTAAAAGAGAATCCTGTGACAATAAGGTTTTCAAGTACGCTGTTAAATCATACTTTAATTTTACAAATATTTAGGTTTAATCCACTTGTCCAAGAAATTAACGCACCATCTTAAAAATGGGTCATTTTTGATGTCTCGAATTTCCTAAACCTGTTATCCAATTTAAGTGATTTTTTAATATGTTTTTATGCCTTATTTTTTAAAAATATCGCTGCAATAATACTGTTGCTGGACAGGTAAATTGTCATTGTATACCGGGTGTACCAATAAAACTGTGAATTTTTCTCAAAGATTGAGTGACCCTGTGAAATATTCTAGCATTATTTCCTGAAATTAAAACCCAACTACAGCCTCATATTTTCTTAACATTCTGTTTTGATTCATTTGATTGTGTTAAATAATAAAAAGTTAAGTACTTTAACAACTAGCCTTGTTTTTCGTCAATACAGGGTGTTTTTAAATAAGTATGGCCAACTTTAAGGGGTAATTCTCCATGAAAAAATAATGACAGTTTGCTTTGTAAGTCTATGTCCGCAAATGCTTCGTTGCCGAGATAGCGGGTGTTGAAATTTTTCTTACAAACTGACGATTTTTTTATTGTTCTAAAACCGGTTAAGATATGCAAATGAAATTTTGTGGGTTTTAACTTTTTATTATCCAACATAAGCCAATGAATCAAAAAACACGATGTTAAGAAAACAAGAGGCTACAGTTGGGTTTTAATTTCAGTATTTTATAAATGCTAAGATATTACCCCCGGAATATTAATAGTACACCCGGTAGGTGTACAATGACAATTTATCTATCTAGCAACAATATTATTACAGCAATATTGTGAAAGAATAAGGCTATAACATGTTAAAAAATCAGTTAAAGCGGACAACAGGCTTAGGGAAATCGAGACATTAAAAATGACCAATTTTTAAGGTGGTGCGTTAATTTTTTTAAGAAGTGTACGTATATTATAGAAGGGAAGGAAAGTGTGCTAAATTTGCAGTCACTCGAGCGCTATGGGGATATCTTGGGTTGTGAAGATTAGGTCCCAAAAGCAAAAAAAAGTTAAGTCAAGTTTTGCATGTAAGTGGTGAATTTCCATTTTTCATATAATTTTCCATTTCCAACAATCGTTTTTTCCCATCCATAATTCTAAAAATGTTTTGAATAAAAGTTACTTATTTTTACGCAAGGAATCCAAATCTGCAATAGAAAATGGGGGCTCCTATTTACTATTTTAAAGTAACCCCCCACCCCACCTCCATGGGGGGTCGTGTTTGATTCCATTCAATGGATTTCTCAAAACTATTGAATACGTGTATTTTTCAATTTTTCGGTCTGATGTTTATTTCGTGAAACATCGCGGGGTTCATAATTTTAAATGTACCCCTCACCCCTCTCCATGGGGCCGTATGTGGTATCATTCGGTAGATTTTTAAAAAATATTGAACACTTATTTTTTATTTTCTCGATCTGACGTTTATTTCTCAAAATATTCGCTTTTTTCTTGTGAAACTTTGTGACTCACCCATTTTCTTACTCAAGTTTTTATAAGGATAGATTGTTTTTTCGGACCACCCTTAACGAACTTCCCTGTATTAAGGTCCAATAGATGGTAGGGGTACATTTACAGGGTACAAGGTTTCTCCCCATGTCATAATCTGACTCGCTCGAGTAACTGCCAAAATCTCCGCTTGGGCTCCCCTACCATTATGACAATTTTTGTGAGTGCTTCTTCAGGTTTCTTGATTTCGTTACTGAAAACAGTTGAAGAAAATACATAACTATAAAACGAGGATATCCTCTAAACGTATATATTAGATACACCATATCTGTGAATTCTCCTCTCATGCATGTAATGATTTTTTTGAAAAGTATCCGCCAAAGCGAACAAAGCCCACAATAGCTACTTGATACGTCGGATAAACCCTTATCTCCGGCGGAAAGATATTGCCCACATCGAACAGACGTCAGATCAAATTTGGTCGGTAAAAACTGTAGCAAGGCGAGCGGTGAAAAGGATAATCTGTAAGTAGATTAGATTGTGTGGTCGCAGAATAATATGTTTTTAATATTTTTAAACAAGATGAAATTTATACGAAAATTCACACAGAGATCTGCAGGTGGGAAATTCTTAAAATATACAAGGAAATATCAGTTTTTCTTTATAGTAATACCCCAGTCAATCTGGGAAAAATAATAGAATTCACGTAAAAATAATAAAAGTCTAATAAAATAATAATACTAAAAGTCAAACAATTAGGAATACATGTCATAAATTTAATGACATCTTAACCCACCAGTACAAAATTGACGACAGACAAATTCAACAAATTTTTCCTCAATATACTTACTAGTTGTTCCGCTACCGTTAGGTTTAGCAGGAAGCGTTTTTGCCGAAGAAAACGGGCCATTCCATTTCAAATCACTCAATTTTGGAGCAAAAAAAATTTTGGACCTCCGATTTGTCTGAAAATTGGTATATAGCTTCTACGGGACGTAAAAATAAGATATTTAAGGTCAAAAAATTTTCTTTTTCTTTTTTTCTCAAAATATTATTTTATGCGGTTTTACAGTGATTTGGTGTTTATTTATAAAAATTTGCATTTTCTATTGTAAAGTATCAATGAAAAACATAATATTTTAATAGAAGGGACTCAAAAATGTCATTATATGGCATTATAACAAGTTACTTTGATTCAAAACAAGCTTTTGATCAAATTTTATAGTGTAGAAAACGTTAAAATACCGTTTTTTACATTTTTCTCCATTCCCAAAATACATCATAATCGATTTGGCTGAAAATTTGCCCACAGATAGACAAAACATAGCACTTTAGGTGGTGAGAAGGATTTGAATTATATTATAATATCAAAAAAGTTACATGCAATATTATAGTCAAAAATATAGGCCTCTACTTTAAGTAAAATTAACTCGAAAATATCGACCTCACGACAAAAATTGTAAAAAAGAAATTGTAATAATTGTAAATACGATTTATTTGGAACAATTTCAGTTCCTACCATTTTTGTCGAAAATTTAAAAATGGCGGAGATATTGAGCAAAACAGGTTTTCCTTTAAAATCAAGATGGCTGCTAACGTAACAAAGGAATTCGTTGGTGATTTTAAATTTAGGCTACTATTGACTCCCCTAAAGATCAGAAAAATAAAATTTTGGGCAGCTCGGCATTCAAGGTCAAATGCTATCCCGACTGGACTTATATATACTTTTGAGTCTGATATTACTGCATGTAACTTTTTTGGTATTGTAATATAATTCAAATCCTTCTAATCACTTAAAATCCTTTTTTTGGCTATCTGTGGGCAGATTTTCAGCCAAATCAATGATAACGTATTTTGGGAATGGAGGAAAATGCAAAAAACGGTATTTTAACGTTTTTACACTATAAAATTTGATCAAAAACTTGTTTTGATTCAAAATAACTTGTTATAATGCCATATGATGACATTTTTGAGCCCTTTCTATTAAAATATTATGTTTTTCATCGATCCTTTACGACAGAAAATGCAAATTTGTTTAAATAAACACCTAATTACTGTAAAATCGCATAAAATAACATTTTGAGAAAAAAAGAAGAAGAAGATTTTTTGACCCTAAATATCTTATTTTTACGTCCCGCAGAAGCTATATACCAATTTTCAGACAAATCGGAGATCCAAAATTTTTTGCCTGAGTGATTTGACATGGAATGTACCAAACACATATGTGTATTTACCAAAACAGCTACCGGCTACACTGTTTCTCTTTATCTTTAATAGTGTGAAACAAAGATAACTATTTGTAATATAAGTGTCAATGTCATCTTATAATATAGAAGGTAAGGTAAGATTTTTGTTTGTTTATTTTTTCTTCTTCTTGTTTTATGGCCATTGAGAGCTGTGTCTATTTAGCCAGCAACATTTCTTAAAATTAACGCCTAACTAAACCTATCATCCAACAAAACTATTACGAACAGAGACATGTTAACTATAGACCAGGCTAGGGATATGCCACTCAATGCATCTGGGTGTAACGCCAATATCAAGTACATTGGTCTAGCCATCTTTGTCTGTCGTGCGAGTGTGAGCGTATCTACCAAGCTGTGGGAGTAATGGAATGACACAGACACAGAGGCGGCGGCCATCATATGCTAGAGAGAGAAAGCTAAGCGCCGGTAGAGAGAGATAGATAGACCACCGACCCAAACTGCTCCGTGTTACGCTATTTTTCGGACCTGGCCTAATCTATGTGTTATAATATCTATGATTACGAATCTACTCGACCAATCAAGGATAGAGAAGGGAAAGGGTTAAAAACTAACCTGTTGTTAAAATGTAAACTAAATAAATAAAATATAATTTTAAAACAATAATTTGACGTTAAATTTAACCTGAAATTGGGGAAAGTGGGGAAAGAAAGAGAGCTGCTGTATACCATTAAAAGGAGGAAGTTAGAATATCTCGGACACATAATGAGAAACGGCACTAAATACAGATTACTGAAGGTAATCCTTCAAGGTAAGGTATTCGGAAAGCGAGGAATTGGGAGAAGAAAAATATCATGGTTAAAGAACCCGAGGAAATGGTTCTCCACAACAACAACTAATATATTTAAAGCATCCGTTAATAAAATAGTTATAGCCAGAATGATCGGCAATATTCGAAACGAATAGGCACTAAAAGAAGAATAATATTTATCCTCCAATAATATGACAGACGTCAGTTACCATTTTCAATCTCACGAAATATAATAATGACGTCATATAAACTCGTCACTAAGTCTAGCCAATGAAATGCTCGATATAATAGGAATGGCATTTCAAGTAATTCTGATTATTCCTTATATATTTTTTCCAATTTAGGATATGGCAACAAGGAAAATATTACGTGCATTCATTATTGTTTGACTTTTTTTATACAGGTTTTTTAATGTTCTAAAACAGCGATTTTCAATGTTTTTGAGTCATGTACCACAAAATTCTTTTAAAATTATTCTTGGTACCACCTAACTGAAATACC
This sequence comes from Diabrotica virgifera virgifera, assembly GCF_917563875.1. Taxonomy (NCBI): domain Eukaryota; kingdom Metazoa; phylum Arthropoda; class Insecta; order Coleoptera; family Chrysomelidae; genus Diabrotica; species Diabrotica virgifera. The sequence goes on from NC_065446.1 coordinate 131,017,807, forward strand.
TATCGATCAAGGTAATCTAACTAACTACGAATATGCTGGATTTTTGCTGTGTTTTAGTATTTTGTGTACCACCCCAAATAATGAGATGTACCACCAGTGGTACATGTACCACAGATTGAGAACCGCTGTTCTAAAAGATATAACTGACGATAATTCCGTAAAGCCATACAGCTAATTTTGCTTACTTGCTTAAAGCAGAGTTACTGGCCTTATGTCTCAACTCCCAAATTGGAGAACCAGGGACTCTCTGTTAGGGTTACCACAGCGTACACCCATTGTACGCCACGCATTGGTCAGAGTTCACGAACGTGGACGTAGCGGTAGGATTTACTGGGATTTTCTGTTAGAAGAAGTGTAAGCGTTTCTTAGAGTTTTATCATAGCAAAGACCTCGGCACCCTTTGCTATCTCTATATAAAGTGTTTAACATAACGAAGTAGAAATACTGTAAAGTACAGGATGAAAAGTATGCTCAACTAACATGCTACATTTGTACTAAATTCTCTGGAAGGAATAAAAGTAAGATTCTTTACTTTAATTACTGGGAAGCCATCAGAGGAGACAAAACAAGAAAGGAGAAAGAATGGATAAAAAAGGACAATCGTGTTTATATATCCGAGTGGAATTCTTCCCTAGAAGTAAGGCCATCCGCAAATGGGTCTATCGAAGACATGGCTCGAAGTTCGCGGGTCTTGCTCGTCTTGTATGAATCCTTCGGCACAAGCGATTGCTTTACGCATACTAGTGGATTCTTTCTGCTCACATCTTCTAAACAGGAAGAACGCATTTTTTATAATCAACGAAAACAACTATTTCGATCTGCGAAAATACGGTATTGTTACATTTTTAGTACAATTTGTATATAATGAGCATTATACAGTTGAAGGTATTTTTCTACCTCCCCAACGAATTTTGTAATAAAAAACTAGAAACAGAAGTACATTTTTTTCAGAATTTTATACTACAAACAATATATTTCCACAAAGTTACTAGTAGGTACCTACTACAATCAACGAACATAACATTCACCGATCTTTAAAAAAACTAAAATTAAATTTAGAGCAAAAATCAACAAAAAACGAAGGAAACAAATAAAACAAACTTTGCTTTATGACTGGAAACGTGCGTCTCACTCAAACTTTCTCGTGCGCTACCCATCGCAAGGGACGAGAGTCGTACAAGACGAGGAGATTTGCAATCCTAAACGCCCCGTCTACGGAGCTCAATGCCGCATCGAAGGAACTTGAGTGGCGGGGAGAGATCTACGCGACTGGAATCGAGTCGATTACTTCGAGCGTCGATCCATGTGCGGACGGCCTTAATAGAAACAGTATAGACTTCAACATGCTTTGTTTGTCTTTATTTGTTTCTAAATTTCTTCCAAGGTTTCAATTGTCGGTTTTGCCATACTTCCAGAACTACTATTTTAGTAAGCACGTAAAATGACAGCAATCCTGCTTCATTTTTCGTCAATATCGTTACAGCTCCTCGGGAGCCAAAGCCTTCATTATGACAATCTTTTCACATAGAACAGTGTAGAAACTTTTCTCCGCCCTTTAACTCTGATAGATTCAATGCTGTATTAATGGGTAAATCTTGTTTATCTGAATTAGGTCATTCAGAATTGTCAATTTCTAAAGTTCCGAGTGAACTTAATGTATCTTTCAAACTACAGTACATTATCAGTGGATCTGCTATACAGTCATTTTGATTATCAATTTCTGCCACGTGTCTCACTAAAGTCGCGTAAACTGCACCTGCCCCAATTCCAGTCCCCGAAAAGACCGAGTGCCATAATTTGAAAACGTGATTTGTCGACTTCACTAATTGTACTTATCAATCAGCATTCGCCTACTCGATCGGGATGTTTCGATCTTTATTACTGCGGGGCAGTGTTAAGTATTCCTGATATATGGCATGTCCATCGATAATAATTGAGTTATTGCACAGTCGGTTTGCTATTTCATGATTTAGGGATGTTAGTTTTAGGGATTAAAATTGAAAATTTTAAGATACCTTTATTTATTGGGACCTGATGTTTCTTTCAAAATAATTGCTTTCATAATAATATCATCGATAAGATTTAGTATCTACCAATTGACAGTTTATAAAACTTAATAATATACTTATAGCCCAATAAATGACCGTTTTGGAGTGTAATTTCCAGGGTCAACTCCGAATTGCATAAAAATTTGGATTTAGGTTCTACTTACCCTCCACTTCAAAGTTGAATTTGTGCCGTTGGTTGCTTTTACTTGGGGGTGACATTTACCCCTTCTCGGGGGGTGAAAAACGCGTGTTTAAAATTAGGCCGGAAATGGATAAATTGACTTATTTTAAGCACCTTTTGTTCTATAAAGTTTTTTACGTAAGTCAATACTTTTCGAGTTATTCGCGATTTAAAATGTTGATTTTTCGACAAAAAAACTACGTTTTCAGACCGTTTTTCCCAAATAACTCAAAAAGTAAATATTTTATCGAAAAAAATATTTTTAGTAAAAGTGTAGCCTATAAAAAAACGAAAAAAATGGTGTACCAAAAAGGTCTACAAATTGAGTAGAAACAAAGTTGTAGCTCATGAAAAATACGTTCTTATTCGTCTAATTCCAAATCGAATAATTCAACGCGAAATCACCGAAGAAAGAAGCGTTTTTCGGGAAAACCTTGATAAGGTTTTCCCGATTTTTTTAAAGTATCGAAAAAAAGCTTATTATTTGTTTTTTACAAAAGTTTGCAGCATCAAAAATAAACGAGCTACACTGAAAAAAAAAGTTGGCCCCTTTTTTTTGGTAAAAAAATCGTGAAAACCTCCATCTATTTAGCACCGTAAATTAAATTAATCGTTTGGCTTTACCATCTATTTTAACTGTATGTGTATTGTTTATATGATCTGTAAGTTTGATTGGTTTGAAGTGCTTATTTTTGAAAACATTTGGTTTTATAGTAAAAAAAAAATTTCCCAAATTTTTGAACAATTTCATTTTTTCAAAATAACTTAAAAAGTATTAGTGATAAGAAAAATCTTAAACAGTAAAAAAATGTAGGTTTTGCTATTATAAATATGCTAGTTGCATTTTGTTTCTCCGTAAGACAAAAATTGGTTAAGATATGGCTGTTCAAAATTTGCATACACTCGTGATTAGTGACCAATTCAAGCTTTCTCAATTATAACCCTTTCAAAAATAAACACTTTAAACCGGTGAGACTGACAGATCATATAAAGAATAGATAGGTAAGTAAATTGTTTGTAAAGCGGTAGTGATTAATTTCATTTGGGGAGCTAAACACGGCGAGATTTTCATGATTTTTTACAAAAAAAAGAGGGCCAACTTTATTTTGAGCGTAACTTGCTTATTATTAATGCTAAAACTTTTGTTAACAATTAAAACAAAGCTTTTTATAAACACTTTTTCCCAACACAAAGTTTAAATGGGTTTTTCCCGAAAAGTGCTTAATTTTTCGGTGATTTCACATTGAAATATTCGATTTGAAATTAGACGAATAAGAACGTATTTTTCATGAGCTACAAATTTGTTTTTATTTAATTGATAGACTTTACTGATACACCGATTTTTTGAGTTGTTTATAAGCTACACTTTTGCTAGGGATATTTTTTTCGATAAAATATTTACTTTTTGAGTTATTTGCGAAAAACCGTCTGAAAACATAGTTTTTTTGTCGAAAAATCAATATTTTCAATGGCAAATAACTCGAAAAGTATTGACTAACGTAAAAAACTCTATGGAACAAAAGTTGCTTAAAATCAGTCAATTTATCCATTTCCGGTCTTATCTTGAACGTAAAATTTTTCACCCGCGAGAAGGGGTGACTGTCACCCCCCAAGTAAAAGCAACCAACGGCACAATTTCAACTTTGAAGTGGAGGGTAAGTAGAACCTAAATCCAAATTTTCATGCAATTCGGAGTTGCCCCTGAAAATTACACAGTATCGCCGAAGTTCCCGTTCATTTACTGGACTATTAGAAAATACTTTCTTTGTAAATGTAAGTACTTGAACTTATTTTTATTATTTCATTCATTTCATTTAAACATTAATTTTTTTCAAATCCTGGGAAAACTGATAAGTAATTTTGAAAAATTTATACGCAGAATGAAAGATTACATTCTTGCCGACGGCCGAAAGTCCCTGAAAACTTTTAATGTTGAATATGTTACAGGGGTGAAAAAAGAACAATTAGTGTGATTTTTAATTTCGAATATGTATCTCATTCAAAAGAAATTTTTGTTTATTCTAAGGGACATTTGGCCGTTGACAATAATCTAATCTGTCCTTCGGCGTTTAAATTTTTTAAAAATATTTATTAGTTTTCTCAAGATTCGAAAAAATGAATGCATGTAAAAATCATTGGTCCGAAATTTTGCGCCTACGCTTTTAATCATACCTAGAGCATCAGATGTCTACGTTAGACACTAACATGACTATTTTGACTTCGTTTACGTTGTGAATGCAAAATTCTTTAGGTACTGTGTCTGTATTCAGACGTTGGCTGTTATCATATTTATAATTTTTTAAATCCTTTCTCTATCGCCTGCTTAAGAAATAAGTCTTCTACTGTGAAACCCTTGTCCATCCCTTTCCCTTTACTTTTCAATGTATTATAAGGCGAAATAGATGGTATTTAGGGCCTTTAGTTATACGACCAAAGCATTCTGTTTTTCTCCACTTTTTGAAATTTATGAGCATATGTTCTGAATTTATCGTTTTAAGAAAATCTTCATTGGAAGTATGCGAAACATAGCTTCACAATTCGAATGCTTCTACTTTGTTTAGCAATGGGGTTTTCCTTGTCTCACAACCATACAATAGAATAGACCACGCATGACATTTAAGGACCTTCTTGCAAATATGCATCGGCGTTAATATTTCTTCATCGGAGTTAAAATGCACATTTAACGAGCTGCCAAGGTATTTAAAATGATTCTGACTTTCTATCTCCTGTCCATTAAGATAAAACAGTCTTGATCTATATCTAATCTCCATATAATATTTTCAATTGCCTCTCCTGATAACTTGATCTCCTACTAATGTCTGGATAACTTTTTTTTTGTAAGAATGGCTGTATCGTCAGCGTAACTGATATTGACTACTGATTACTGACTTCTTAGTCTAGTCTTGCTCTCTCTCTCACTTGCCTGTCATCCAAAGCCTCTCTGATGATTTCTTCAGATTGTAGATTAAAAAGACTGGGTGACCAAACACAACTTTGTCGTCTTCAGCGTTTGATGGGTAGTTTTCCAGCATGACACCCAGTTACACTAAAAAAATAAACAAAGTAAAGAAGATAAAAGAAATTTCAGATGCGGTTTTCAAAGCTAGTTGCAATAAATAATGTTATTTATAATAACATATAATGGTAATTAATAATAATTTCCCTGTATTTATGTATTAATCCTTTTACCAATATCACGTTTCGGTATTAACCTAATTTCAATTCGAATACATCGTCCCTACCATTTTCAACTATCGAATATGAAAAATCGGGTTTTTCAGATTCGATATCTTGTTTAAACTATCGACTATGAACATTTTTTCATTTGGTTGACTGCAAACTGACGAAAATGGTTATATTCGATACTTTTGTTTTGTACAAATATAACTAAATGTTGTACAACGCTAAATGTCAATGTATCACATTCGTTAGTTCGTGTTGTAATTTATTCAACCGTTATTCAATTATAATCTGTAAACTGTCGAAAACGCCAAACTGCTGAGAAGAATAAAATGCACGTGTTTACAATTAATGCGAATTTTGTTTTAGTATCGCTTCCAAGAAATACTTGTGAGGCAGTTTATGATTTCATTTTAACGGATTTTCATTATTTGATTATACTTTTATTCGCTCTTATACAATCGCTACTTTGAATCATCGGACCGAAACAAATCTTTGATTAATAAAAAAAGCAAAATAACGAATGTGATTTTTTGGACAGAAAAAAAAATGGTAAGCAGTTAAAATTTGTTATCAATCCAACAAGAATTAAACATTACATACAAAAAATATAAAAATTTTCCCATTTGTCAATGCGCCGATTTAGACGTCTCTAAAAAAGAGTTATTTTGCTCTCCTGAAAAGTGCCACTTTTCACATTGGATAGTTGGAAATGGCAGGGACGACATGTAAAACAATTATCTAAATTTATTAAACATGAGAAGAATAGCTGGAGTTACGAAATTTTAAAGATTTAGAAATGAAGATAGTCGGTCACGACTGCTTAGTTGGAAGAGGCGCAGCCGATCGACAAGTTTAGTGGATTTGCGATCGACGGTTCGAGCCTCAGCCAGGTCATTAACATAATAAAAGGCCAACGTCGGTAGTATAAAATTCAATAGAATCTACGACTTGATCTGGAATAAACTGGTGTCTGATCGGCCTATGGAGGAGTAGTACGGCAAGGGATAAGGGCTTGCGGCTTGGTGATACTCCTTCATAGATACCTACCGAAGGGCGTTAACGCCTGATAACGGTGTATATACACACACCCAAACTTATATGGAATCACCATGTATTTCAAAGTAATATTTATTTCTTTTGAAAAAACTTGTTATTGTTGCGAAGAATAAAGGTTTTTATTGAAAATAAACAAATATATAAGACAATCGGATAGTACACCTCGGTACGGTATAGGTTATTTACATGAGTTGCAAATTGAACGAAAATAAATAAACTAACTTTTAAGTCCAAAAACGAAACTATGCCTGATGTGGGGTTACATAACTTACCACGAGGAAAGATTATTGGTCTTGTGGAGAAAGTAATGTTCTCAGAGGGACATAGCTATATAGCTAGGCGTAATACAGGGCGTTCTGTCCAAAACATATGCTAGGTAACAGGAGCTAGGAAAGCTCAAAAATAAAGTAAGGGAAAGTCGCCAAAAGTAATGACGGCTCTCCAAAATCGTCTATGTGTCCAATCAGCTGAAAGACACCCAACCATTTCCTCACCTGCAGCTCTAAAGGCAGCTTTTGGAAGCTACAGGTGTAACTGTTTCAGTTGAAATGATAAGAAGAAGAGTTCGTACCAACAATTATACACCAGGAGACAGTTATTGGTTCCCGAGTTATCCAGGCAGTACAGTATTGATTGCCTAAATTGGTGTCTTAACCACCAAAACTGGAACATTGGGAATTGACAAAATGTGCTATTTTCAAAACAAGTCAGGATTTGTGTAAAATCAGATGACCCATGAAATCGTATACTAGAGATCGAGGAAGACAAGCAAGAACGAAAACTGTCAGATCTGTTCACAAATATACAAAAGGAAGTGTAATGTTCTGGAGACGAATTGTGATCCGTAAAAAAACTCATTTAATTTTCATTTAATCAACTTTAACTGCTCACAGTTATGTTGATAACCTATAGTCAGGCTCTGGAGAGGTGCAACAGGAGAAAATTTTAATTTTATTGCATGATAATGGACCTCTACATACCATTAGAGTGACTACAGACATCATTGAAGCAGAAGGTATCCCTTGTTAGGAATGGCCTGCTTGCTCACCCGAGCTTAATCCTATAGGATATTTGTGGGATATGCTTAAAAGAAAAATTAGAGCTGGCCGGGATAATACATACACAACATATCGCACGGCTAGTAAAAGCTGCTCTTAAAAGATGGAGCAACCTACCACAACAAAATGTTGATAATTAGATTAGGAGCGTGCCCACACAAACTGAAGCTTGCATAAGGACTAGAGGTGATAACACTGACTACCATAAAATACAAAAAATAATAAAAACAATTTAAACACTATTCGTTCTACATTGAATTTTGTATGCTATTGACTTTAAAACAACTACTTTCAATTTGTTAGATAAATACTTTATTGTTTTATTTAATTGTTATGTATTTGTTATTAAATTGCTTTAAAATAAATATTGTTTGACTTCGTGTGATTCTTTTTTTAAATTCGGACGAAATATTAAGAAATATCAGATGATTCCATATAAGTTCGGGTGTGTGTATATATAGAAATGAAGATATAAGGAGAGAGCTGGAGCAAAAACCGATAATGAGGAAGATCGAAAACAAACAATTGAACTGGTTTGACCACATAGAGCGAATGGAGCAAAACAAGACTAACAAAGAAGGTACATGAAAGAAGAAAGGGAAGACCGAGGAAGACACGGATGGACCAAATTCATGATATAGGTGAAAATACATATATGACCATAAGATAAATTAAGAACCTGGCCACCAATAGAAGTGTATGGAAGAAATTGATAAGAGGCGGAAACCTACATCCGACGCCCTCAAGGGCACTTAGGATTATGAGAAACGCGAAGAAGAGAGTTATTTAAATAAATATCTTAAGATTTTGTTTTCCACAGCTTACAAATTAATAACAGTTTTCAATCAGTTACAAAATAAATACAAATTGAATTTATCCATACAAATAATTAAAATGGGGCTACAGTTTGTTTGCTTGTCTCTAAATTTGCTTAACCAATCTTAGGTGAATGACACGCTTGTTGCGGATTTTAGTAAAAAAAATAACACGAAAAAGCAGGAAAATTTTAACAACCACTTTTGATAACAAAATTTGAAAACACGAACAAGATAGAGTAATTAAGCTGTAAAACTAGTTCGCGTTTTGAATTAATTTCTGAAACGCCATTATTAGCTTTTGCATTTCTCTATTTATTCTCGTGTATTTGGAACCAAAATCTGCATAACTACTATTTGTGGTTATGTTAATATCACACTCAGGACCTCATTTGTTATTCCTATTTCATGATGTCGTAACAGTATATATTTTTTAATTGTATGTTTCGTTTACCGAACAACGTCAAATGAAACAAATGTCTCTCTTGGAGGTTTCTTCTAAAATTTGCTTTACTTTATAAAGCTCTCATTTTCTTTTAATTTGGGAAATCGCCTCATTTTTATTCGTGTCAAAGCATTACATTTTAGTTATTAAGGTAACAAGGGACAATAACGCTTTATTCTTAATAAGGACAATAACGCTTGATGTCAATGATGTGTATCCCGAGGGCCTTTGGCCCGAGGGATACACGTTGACCGAAAGCGTTATTATCCATAATGCCCGTGGTGTCGTCAACGTTTAATGTTGTGTGTTTAATGACTAAATATTCTTTATATGCAAAAAATTTGAATGAATTTTGAATTAATTAGTTGTACATTTTAGGGATGGCGGTTGTTGACAAAAAAACTGGTTTTCGGTTATACCGTTTTTTTTACTTACGGTTTAACCTGGCGGTTATAACCGGTCAAAAAAACCGGTTATTCCAAAAACCGGTTATCGGTTTTTTTAATCAATAGAAAACACTCAATAGGTTAAAATGTTACATTCATGTTTCAAATTATCCTAAAATTGGGCGAAAGTACCCCAAATCTCGCAACTCTGATTCGTCGCTCTCTGTAGACGTGGTCGGCGTGTATGGTGTTTTCAATAATTGGGATATTCCCAAAAGTGATGATCCTACCTATCTACCGAAGTATCCCTTGGATCTACCGAGTTCAAAAAAATATCCAAATGCACTTACTTATATTTTACTTAAAAATAAATTCGATAACCCAATTCATCTTTTATTTCTATTACCATCAAAAAAATTTCAGTAGTATATTATTAATACGTTTGTATAATACCTTTTCCTAAGAATTATCTATTGCTATTGTTTAAATATTATACAGGGTGTCTGCGTAACTTGGAACCATATGGGAAACTTTTTTAATATAAATTTTACGAAAAAAAGTAATTGTTCATAAAGTGCTATGCATAGTCTAAAACCTAAGGTGCAATCATCAGGTATCAAATTTTATCAATAATATACGAGGTATGTCCAAAAATATGAATTTCGCTCAAGAGTAAAGTGCCTTTATATTGCACAATATCGAAAATTGTTATTAAGAAAAGTTGTTTGTAATTAAAAATTATGCTATAATGTGCATTTACACTCTTCTCACTGAAAAAAAAAAATTGAAAATTTTCCTCAAATTACGGATACCCAACATCATTTTTAATTAAAATAACTCCGTTATTATTAATTTGGCGAAAAAAGTTATTTATAAAAATGTATGAATAGTCAAAAAACTAAGATGCAATCATAGGATATCAAATGTTTTTCAATTCTACACGAGGTATGCCAAAAACATGAATTTCGCTCAAAAGTAAAATACCTTTACAGTTCACAATATTTCAAATAGAAGGATGCCATTGCATACTGAAACATAGTTTTTAATTCTGAACAACTTTTTATAATAACAAATGTCAATATTGTGAAAAATAAAGGTACTTTACTCTTCAGCGAAATTCATATTTTTTGACATCTCTCTCTCTCTCTCTCTCTCTCTCTCTCTCTCTCTCTCTCTCTTCAATCCTGACCCCCCGGAGGGAGTGTAGTGGTCGACGTGATGTCGTGTATTGTCCGTCTCCAAAGATCTCTGTCTCTGGTCATTTCTTTTAACTCATGCATAGGTCTTTTACATATTCCTATAATTTGATCGATCCATCTTGTTGGGGATCTTCCTCGTGATCTTCGGCCTTCCATCTTTCCTTGTATAAGGAGTCTTTCCATGTTTTCTGTGTTGGATCTCATAACATGTCCAAAGTATTTTAATTGTTGGAGATGGACTTTACTGGAGAGCCGTTGGCTAACTTTTAGCTCTCTTAAAATCGAATTATTTGTTCTATGGTCGGTCCAAGGAATTCGTAGCATTCGTCTCCAACAGAACATTTCAGTGGCGTCTACCTTTCTTCTTTCCGAATTTCTCAGGGTCCAAGATTCACATCCGTAAGTCAGTATCGGAAATATTAAGCAGTTGATCAACCTCATCTTTAACGCTTTTGAAATTCTATATTGTGGTCATTTTTGCTGTGGCGACTTTTGCTAGATCACATCTACGTTTTATTTCTTCTTGTAGTGACCCTGTGTTTGTGATTAATGATCCCAGATATAAGTATGAGCTCACAATCTCAAACCGATCAATTGTGGTTATATGTGGATGATTGTTATGTAGTCAATCCACTATCATGATCTTTGTTTTTGATATGTTTAATTGCAGACCAAATATTTGACTTTCATTTTCAACCAGTCGTATAAGATCAATCAGATCTGCTTGACTATTTGCAAGAAGGGCTGTGTCATCTGCGAAACGTAGGTTGCTTATTTTATGACCATTTATTGAGATGCCTTTTTCCCATCCTTCAAGTGCTCTTCTCATAATATGCTCTCCATATATATTGAATAATTGTGGAGATAGTATACATCCCTCTCTGACACCCCGTTCTGGATGAAATTCGTTTGAAAGTGTGTCAAGCACTTTAACTGATCCAGTAGTGTGTTCGTATAGTTCAGTTATAAGCGAAATAAGGTGTTGGGGTACGCCTACTTCTTTTAGTATTTGCCATAAGTGTCTCCACTTGACCCTGTCGAACGCCTTACGATAATCTGTAAAGCATACGTACAGTGGAATATTGAATTCCCTATATTTTTCGATTATCTGTCTTATATTCAACAGGTGTTCTCGAGTACCCCTACCTTTGGTAAATCCAGTTTGCTCTTGTGGAATTTCTCTTTGAAGGAATGTTTTTAGTCTCTCGTTGATTATATGTAGCATTATTTTACTGGCATGTGATATAAGAGAAATAGTTCTATAATTGTCGCATTTATGGAAGCTGCCTTTTTTATGAATTGTGGGTATTGTAGATTTTGTCCAGTCTTCAGGCCATTGTTTTGAATGCCATATTTGGTTACAGAGTAGGTGAAGTAATTTTAGGCCAGTTCTTCTGTGGCTTTGAGAATTTCGGCTGTTATCATATCTGGACCTGGTGCTTTATTATATTTGAGCTTACTGATCGCGGGTCTTACTTCATTTTCAAGTATATCAGGTTCTTCTTCCACTTCGTCAGAGATTTGGTTAACAGGTTCTTGGCGTTGATAATCTTTATATAGGTCTCTGCAATACGATCTCCATGTCTCAGAGTCATGTCTGTTTGTTCTCAGAGTTCCAGTGTTGTCTTCAATGGCCCAAGTTCTGGCTTTAAACTCTCTTGTTAATTAGCGTATTTTTCTAAATAGATCATGTCTCTCAATTATGGCTGATTATTCTGATCATGTCTCTCAATTTCTTTGCATATACCCTGGTAGTACTGCTTTTTGTCTATCTTGCAGCTTCGTTTTATTTCTCTATTGAGGTTTTTTAAACTAGCTTTTTCCCTTCCACCATGCATGCCACTTTGACAAAGATTTCTTCTATTCTCAATAATTTGAAAGGTTTTATTTTTTATCCAGTGTTTCCGTTTCACAGGATTATTTATCTTTGGATGATCAATTGGTGTTGTTACACAATGTTTAAAAGTCTCCCATATTTCTTGTGATGTTCCGTTATGAATAGAGGGCATTATGTTATGTACTTCCTGGAGAAGGTGGTCCTTCTTTCTTAGTTATATCCTATTTGTCTCTTTTCGTTTGTTGGGCGCTTTAAGTTTAAGCTTTACTTTAGCTACGAGTAGAGTTTGATCGGATCCGCATATCGCCCCTGGATATGATCTGACTGTTTGAATTGACGATCTCCAGCGAATATTGGTAAGGATATAATCTATTTGATTTCTAGACCTATCTCCAGGACTTTTCCAAGTATAAAGTCTACGTACATGGTGTTTAAATCGAGTATTCATGATAGAATAATTGTTTGTGATGGCAAACTCGATTAAACGGTCACCTCTTTCGTTTCTCTGGCCTATACCGAACTTCCCCAGTACATTCTTTATGTGGTCATTCTGTATAGCGTTGCCAACTTTTGCATTGAAGTCGCCACATATTAAAGTAAGCTTTTTATTTGGTATGTTGGCGATTGTCGTTTCCAGTTTTTCGTAGAACTCCTCGATCTTTATGTCATCTGATGTGCTGGTTGGCGCATAAACTTGTATGATATTAAGGTTATGTGGTTTGCCTCCCAGTTTAAGAAGAAATATCCTATCGCTCATAGCTTTAAATTCGACGACAGACTTTTGTAATCTTGGTGAGATGAGAGTGGCAACACCTGTATAGTTCTGGGTCTCAGCACCAGAGAAGTAAATATAATTGCCATTATGTGTTCTGAAATGGCCCTCTCCTAACCAATGAGTTTCAGCTAGTCCAGAGATTTCTATATTGTACCTTGCTAGCTCGTTTTCAATAACTGCTAGCTTACCTGTGATCGTCTTTAGTCCTTGTACGTTCCATGTACCGACCTTCAATATCTGCCTGAGTTTCAGTTTTTCTTTTTGCAGACCAGTAGCTGAATTTCCACACGATGCCTGGTCATTAACATTTGCATGGCCGGTGGCCAATTTTGCACTACTTGACCCGGACTCAAGGTAGCGCCGGTCGTCAACCGGGCTGCGTGACAACATCCGAGGCATTTCATTCGACGACATCACGCATAACTTTCTTGGGAATGATTATGCAATGGTTTCCCCTGCCCTATTGCATCGCAGTATCACAACCTTTCTGCTGGTACAGCTCCGCTTGTGAAAATTCAATGATAAGTCGGTTCAGGATAATTGCCTATACGCCTTACCTTGGTACTGGAGGTCGCTTCTGCCCTCCGTCAGGAACGTTTATCGACCTTCCGGTCAAAGTTTGAAATGTTTTGACATACCTCGCATAAAATTGACAAAATTTTATATCTTATAATTTTATTTTGGTTACGAGACTATGCAAAACTTTTTATAAAGAATAACTTTTTTTCGTAAAATTAATAATAACGGAGCTATCATAAATAAAAATTATGTTGAGTGTCCGTGATTTGAGGAAAATTAAAAAAAAAATTTAATTAGAAGACTGCAAATGCAGATTATAACATAATTTTGAATTACAAACAACTTTTCTCAATGACAATTTTCGATATTGTGAAATATAAAGGCACTTTACTCTTGAGCGAAATTCATATTTTGTGACATACGTCGTATACCATTGATAAAATGTTATATCTGATGATTGCTTCTTAGGTTTTAGACTATGCAGAGCATTTTATAAAGAATAAATTTTTTTCATAAAATTTATATTAAAAGAGTTTCCCATACGGTTCCAAGTTACGCAGACACACTGTATAATGGAGATTCCTTATCGTATTTCGGTATTCACAATCATAACATAGTAATAGTAAGTTCTATGTAATTGTTATCATGTCAATAACGATTCCCAAACCCCAAACTATCATAAATCTTAATTGTTTCATAAAAACTGATGTGGCACTTTCGTCTAGTTCTTTGTTAGTAAATAAAATATGTGAATTATGTTTGTTTGGGTTAATCACTTCGCAGATTATTGAATAATCTGCGAAAATATAAATTTTATAATGATTGAGATAGAAAAAAGGTAAAAATCTCTTAATTTTTTCTCTGAATGAATTATTATTTTTTCCAGAGGTAACTTATTCGGTTTTTCACCGGTTGTTACATTAAAAAGAAAAAACCGGTCATAACCGGGACAAAAAAACAACCGGTAAAACCGGTTGTTGCGAATTAAGAAAAACCGGTTTTTTTAATGCGCAATAACCGATTTTACCTTATAACCGGTAGGTTTTTCCCATCCCTAGTAGTAAATCCCATAGATTTACCAGCAATAGTCGTAACGTAATTGTGGTAACCATAGTTTTACTTAGGTTCTTATTTGTCAACTTGACAGTTCTTAACTAGTTATTTAAATTTAATACAAATTTAATACACTAGGGTGTTATTTTGAAAAATACTGACTTTGAAATCATGCCATTATTTGTCAAATAATATACCAGTCGGACATTAAATTTAACAGGGACTCGATGCGACACTCCCTGTCCCTAACAAGACAGTCGATGTCGTAAGACATCGACTTAATGTCGACTACTTTTTAATGTCTAATGTAGCAGTAATGTAATTGAAGCGTTTATTTGAAAAACAACAGATCTTCATTTGATGTTCAGATGTCCAACAGATGACTTTATGTATTCCTCTCATGGAATAGTAGTAGTTTCTTTATTTATCTGACATATTCAGTTGTGTAAAAATCTCAGATGTCCGGAGTGAACTACATAGAACATTTGGATAATATTAAAAAAACAACAGATGCCTGGGAAGTTTTTCTTGATTTGCCCAAATTTTAATTTTTGGACAAAGTGTTGTTTTTCAAATAAACGCTTCAATTTATAGGTTTTTACACCTACTGAAGTGGCTAGTTTCAAATACTTGTACACTGGACGTTCATACGTGACGGTCAGTTCGACCGAAAACGTTTTGTTCAATTTTCACTACCTCGTGGATAAATTTTAAGAATTTTAATAAATTCGTATACCTAAATACAACAGAAGTGTTTACTTTATTCTACGTTGATCTTCTATTTGGTTATTCGTTAATTGTGTTATTTTTTTTGCCTTCGCTCTCCTTTAAGATTAGAGAGACATAAACAATTAAACCGTTTCGTAGTCGGGACCGACAGAGTTACGTGCCCTCCCTTGAAGAAATTTAATAATTTTTTCTGCAGTGCCGGGAATCGAACTCGAGCAATCTGGCTTGGCAAACCTCTACCATAGCCACTGAGCAATTTTTGCTACTGGGAAGAGACAAAAATCATATGTTGTTATTACTATAAATGTATATAACAAGCATACCTACAATCCTAAATCAGAATGCTTTAATGCTGTCATCCTGTACATATAATTATTTGATGACATGGAAATTTCTTCCGAATCATTCATTTCATTCCTCATTTCCTTGAAAGAACGTTAAAAGCTGCGAAAACTGCATCTCATATACACAACTTGAGATTGAAATTCACCTGTATCTAAAGCACAAAAGCACAAAAACAAATAGAAAGAAGAAAGTGAGAAGGACCTTTTTGTTTTCCTGTTACGTCTCTTCGGTTTCCTATGAATATACAAAAATCGCCGAATCAGCAAAGGGTTTTTGTCGCCTATGTAAATAATACACTTTGGAGTATAGCATGATGTGTATATTGTTTCCGAACTTTTCAAATAAAAGTATTAGTGAAGTAGAGGTATCTGTTCTTATTTGAACTTTCCAAAACAAAAAATAATGTATTTTATTTTGATAAACGAAAAATATCGAATATATTCGTATCGTTTATTAAGTTGTTGTTTTAATTTACTTTAGCGTTTTGAATAATTAATTATTTAATATTAATACCGTAGTGCTTTATATGTGTCTACTAAAATAATAGTTTGTATTAAAAGCGAATGGTATTGCTTGCTTTTATTTTTTAGATCCTCACTGGCGGTTGTTATGTTACTAGCATATATGTAATAATACAATGATTTTTCCCTAATGTTTCGTGTAAAAGTACCTCTATTTTATGTATATAGAGAGGTTCAAAATTATGGAATAAATTAATTTTTTAGAGAATAGGCCTCTGTTGAGAAAAATCCTGAGACAGGTCGATTTTTATATTTAAATTACGGTTTTTTGACATATGTATATATCATAACAGTCGCATTATCGATTTGGGCGTGATGACGTCATTGATGATTTTTTTAAATGGGAATAGAGGTCGTGTAGTAGCTCATTTGAAAGGTTATTCAATTGTCTATTCAGTAATACAAACCTTAATATTATTATTTATACGGAGTGGCCAAACAATTATTTGTTAATAAAATATTATATATTATTATAGTATACATATACTATGTCTGTATACTATAATATTTTTATAATATTATAATAATAATAAATTTTTTCAAGAATTATGTTTCTACCTAAAATTCTAATACCTTACGATAATATACTCTAAAATTACCTATATACACAGTGTGCCTAGGTAAGTATGGTGTGGAACCATATGGAAAACTTTTTTATTATTGATTTTACGAATAATTCATACTCTAAAATTCCTCATATATATACAGTGTGTCTACGTAAGTTGGAACCAAATGGGAGACTTTTTGAAGTTATACTTCTTTAGGCGCGTTTGGTAGTAAAAAATGTATATGTGCGCGAATTTATCAAAAGTCTTGGTCCTGGGCGCAGCTGAAACGTTATACATGCTCTGATTGGGTGTTAAAATGACCAATAATTGTTCAATATGGAGGTTGTGGGTAAACAAATGTTGTGTATATTAGTTTTTATTCTGGTGAGAACAGAGACAAAAAGCAAGTTTATAATCGTAGTGACTTTTTAAATAGTTTTTAAAAGCAAGAGGGGCGTAATTGTAAATGTTTCAGTATTGTAATAAAAAATTACATAGCTATTTGGAAAATGTAAAATGTACCTACTTACTTAGTAGGTAATGCTTTAATTTATATAATTTGATTACCAACAAAATGTCTACCAATATTCATCTACTATAGGTTCGCTTTCAAGATGCAGTAGAAATAAACAAACCAAGACACGTTAAATGCGACTAGGAGCACAACCGAATCATAATTTACAATGTATAAACATTGTAAATCCCAAATCATGATTTCCAAAGTTTATATGCATATTGTAAATTATGATTCGGGAGTGCTCCTAGTAGCATTTAACGTGTCTTGGTTTGTTTATTTCTACTGCATCTTGAAAGCGAACCTAGTGTAATCTATTGTTTTCTTACTCTATGATTTGTTGTATTATAATAATTTTATTCCACAAACATCAAACTATTAATTTGATTGAATGAGAATAAACAACTGTCAAAAAGTTTAACGTTTAGTTGGTGTATGTTCCCTCATGACTCCTAAGTCTAAGTGGGTAAGTTGGAAGGTCCGTTGATTACCAAACAATTATAATATGCGCAGGTCCGATCCCCAATGCAAATTTTAATTTTTTTATACATTTTATGATTATAAGTATATTTATTATAAATTTCTTTTTCCAGAAAATACGTATTTGGTTAAAATTTTTGCCAACAATAATTGTGCGCCCACAAATATTGTTCAGAAATCATTTGTTTGTTGCATTTTTCATGTGTTTGTGTGTGTTTTATTCTTTAATTTTTTTAATTTTTGGTATTGTTTTAATAAAAAATTTTGGAAAGTAGTAAATATTAAAATTAGTTTAATACTTAAATAAAATATAAATAAACTCTTTAAAGTATAGATATTGATTTCGTTGAAATCATATATAAATATAACTTCTTACGTGCGTACAAAGTACACACACATTCTTGTTTTATTATATATAGGGTGAGGCAGATAACTGGCCTATTAGAAATATCACGAGAACTAAAGGTAAGAGAATCATGAAAATTGGAATACAGGGGTTTTGGGGTATGAACTATTTAATGAAAATATTTTCATCTCTTTGCAACTTTCGGTTATACCGGAAGTTGCTTATAAGTTCGTTTTTTTAAATGGGACACCCTGTATATTGTTACATTTTTGGATTCTCCTCAATATCTTCTTTCTTAAAATATGAGGTTTTGTAATATTATACAGGGTATTTTAAGAGATACTTACGTTTTTTTCGTAGCAATATTCACACCCTGTATAATTGTAATAGTTTGACATTAAAAACTCTGCTTAGTGATTTTTAATATAGTCTACTATTGACAAGAGTCATTAGTATAGCTAATTTTGAAATTTTAGTATACAGGGTTGGTCGAAACTCGGAATGAATATTTTCTGAGTTTTCTTAAATGGAACACCCTGTATTTTAGTATTGTAGTGAAATGATATTTCATGGTACTTTTTTATTTTATAAGTATTCCCTATACCTAACTGCTTTAATTTGTCAGTTATTGGTGATTCAATCTAAACATTAATTGCAACAAAAAATACGTAAAATTTTATTAGTTTGCCGTGAAAATATTCAATCACAAATAATTTTTCAGAAATAAATACATATTAGGCCAGACTGATCCTTAAAATGAGCAATAATGGTTTAAATATCAAAATACCTACGTAGTTAAGATTGTTGGTGCGATTAACAATTAAGCAAAAATTAAAGCAGTTAGGTATAGGGAATGCTTAAGAAATAAAAAGTACCACAAAATATCATTTCATTACAATACTAAAATACAGGGTGTTCTATTTAAGAAAACTCAGAAAATATTCATTCCGAGTTTCGACCAACCCTGTATACTAAATTTTCAAAATTAGCTATACTAATGATTCTTAACAATAGTAGACTATATTAAAAATCACTTGAACGTAAGCAGAGTTTTTAACCCGCCGTTACACGCGTCTTCTATTGTGACGTGGTTGCACGCGTATGAGCGTCGCCCTCACCTACATCAATTCGACTTATTTCGAGGAAGAATGAATGTCAACATGTATAACTGTAAAATGGGTTGTACTCACATATTATAGAAGGTCTCGTAAACCAATTTTTTTATTATTAATTTAACAAAACAAAAGTAAAAATAATATAGGTCAAAAGCAAGTTTTCCTTATTTTCAATTTCAGGAAGCCACTGAAGTAATGGCGTTCTTTACGCGAATTCATTTTACTAAAAATACAAATTAAAATTAACAACTGTTCTGAAGCTGTTTCTTTGTGGCATTTATATAATTAACTATTAATATTTTGTATTTTGATAACGACGTCCGAGGTGGATTTCGAAACGTCAATAAAATCAATTTTTAAAGTTAAATTGTGGTTTATTTCTCAATTAGAATAGGTTAATTTAAAAATGAGTTCTTATCCAGTGGCGCCCCTAGAATTTTCCTCTGGGGGTGGGGGGTTGGCTTGGGTACCGAAAGTTTTTTGTATTATTTGTGAAAGACAAGTTACATTTTCCTACTTTCTTTTATTTATATTTCTATATGCTCTGGGAGGGATTTTAACCCCCAAACCCACCCCCCTCGGTGCGGCACTGTTCCTAACCTAACCTAAACAATAATATTTTAATTAAATCTACCCAAATATTAAACAAAAACCTTAAAGTTTCTTTGAGATAACATAACAGAAACGAGATTTCACCGTGATTGCACGCGCAGTAAGGAATTCACTTGAAGAGGGATGTCACTTCTTTCAAGTATCACAAAGCACACTGACCGCCTGAAATATTCTATAACTTTTTCATACCCTCTCATGAACGATGCTAAAGGCATTCCTGGATGCTCAAGGGTATCGTATTAGTTAAGACGATTTTATTGGTTATCAACAAATATGGTGAGGTATTCCCTCATAGCGCGTGTAATGGCAGGTTAATGTCAAACTATTACAATTCTACAGGGTGTGAATATTGCTACGAAATTAATAAAAAAACGTAAATATCTCTTAAAAACCCTGTATAATATTACAAAACGTCATATTTTAAGAAAGAAGATATTGAGGAGAATCCAAACATGTAACAATATACAGGGTGTCCCATTTAAAAAAACGAAGTTATAAGCAACTTCCAGTATAACCGGAAGTTGAAAGAGATGAAAATATTTTCATTTAATAGATCATCCTTCAAAACCCCTTTATACCAATTTTCATGATTCTGTTGACTTTAGTTCCCGAGATATTTCTAATAGGCCAGTTATCTGCCTCACCCTGTATATTACGAAAAAAAGTTATTCTAAACCTTTCGATGCTCGCGTCCAGTTTTAACACATAGTTACTATAGCTTATAATTGCACATTTAGTATTGTTAACAAATAAATAAAGATTATTTTTCGTTGATATGGTGCAATAATTGTCTCGTGAAATAGTCTTGTCGAATATCACTCGAGAGAAAATTATTTACCAGTCAAAATTTTCTTCTGGTTTTATTAAACTTTGTTGCCTTTTGGCAATCTTCGCTCGTGAAATTTTGACAAAATCACTCGACTGACGTCTCGTGATTTAACTGTCAAAATTTAATTCGCGAAAATTGCCAGGCGACAAACTTTCATACCAATCGAAAATATTTCCGGCAAAATTTTCTCTCTTATGCTAGTATATACGAAAAGGCACTCTACTTTAGGAGCTACCTAATAAAGCACATAATATGCCGTGAAACCCTGTCTGCGATTTTAACATTGTTGTTTTATGAAAATCCATAATCAGTGGATGTAATAAACGTAAAACCACTTCAATTGAAAGAAGAATCACGCCATCAGTGAGTCGGCGGTTTTAATTAATGGATCGCGCAGAAAATCTATTTCTGACGAAGCTTGCGTTTCGGGAAAAGAAATTGAAGAATTATCAGATTCGTCGTTATTGATCACGAACGAAAATACTTTTTGTAGTTTAACTAGGCCAGTCTATTTGGAAACCAGGAGATTAGAACGAAAACTTAATTTGGTACAATGTATTAATCCAATTCTACCGTGTGGCTGATCGAAAATGTACCGGACAATCTACATTCAGTTAAATGTTTGCCGCAAATAATTTTTTCTCTATTATACAGATATTTACTAGCAAAGTGGTTACAAAAATATTAGATATTTGGTGGATGCGTACGATGTTATTTCATATTATATGAGAAAACGTTAAAAAAAACTAGGGTTCATTCTGGTTTTTGCCGCTCGTGTTAGAGACGTTTAAATTAAATTAAATTAAATTGCGTCAGTTAATCATATTATGTTGACGTGATACTATTTTAGTCCAGAGTAATAAGGATTTTCTCGAGACACTCAAAGATCCAGGTAGCTGACTACTTTTTAGTTATTGTAGACCTATAGGAAGAAAACCTACCTGTTTCCTGCCTAGAGTTCACGTCCGTTTTTTAATTATTGACAATTAAGTGCAAAAATCGCGATTTTTTTCGATTTTTTGAACCCCATTCAAAAGCTAAATAGTTGACATAAAATTAAAAATTAAATTTTTTAGAACATTGAAAATCCTTCGAAATGCCGATTTTGAAAGTTAGGAAGTTCATTTATTGCTACACAAACTGCAAAATAATTGAAAATCGTTATTTGTTAATAACTTTTACTAAAACTACCTTAGAACTTTAGCGTTTCACCCAAAGTTGGGTATTGGCGTACTTAACAAACCTTTAAAATTTGAGACCGATCCGTTAATTAGTTTAAGAGTTATTCTATTTATTTATCCCAGAGACCTTTATTTTGCAATAACAAAAGACAGAAAATAATAAAGATGGGCAATTCTGCGTATGCCAAATGAAAGTAGAAGAGTGATAGTATCAAAATGTATTAAAAAAAGAAAAAAAAAATTAATACAGTCAAAAATCCTAAGCCAAATTTTTAAAACTTTGTAGTTTATATACATTTAGAATAACTTTAAAAATGTCCGTAGAAACAATATTTTTATATACACTCGCCGGCACAAAATTCCGCCACCCAAAATTTTTGATTAAGTTTGACAATCTATAACTTTATTATTTGTACTCCGATTTTCAAGATTCTTGCATCAGTTTGTAGGTACATGTATTGGAGTCGTTTTTTATTATTCCGGTAACAAAAATTTTTTGCTTAGATGGCATTATACGGGGTGAATGGAAGCGTTGTATTTTCTCTTAATTTTAAAAAATTCTGTGGAAAAAATTTGAGGGCTGATTTTGTTTCATACTCCTTTTGTATTATCCTGGAAGTATCACTAAGGCTTTGTTTTTTGAATTATCCAAATATCTCTTTTATTGTAAGAGCTGTAAATAAAGACACTGCTTTGAAGGTTTTTTTAATTAAAAATATCAAACTCACTAAAATTAACGAAACAAAACAAAATTAACAACAAAACCAAACAATTCAATAGCGGGTATGTCCACCTCTTGCAGCAACGACTGTTCGCAATCTGTTTGGCATCGAATAAAGACGTGTTATCCTTGCCTTAGGAATAGCCCGATATTCCTCTAGCAGGGCCATAACTGTACCAAATTTTCTGGAGGCCTAGGATGACGGCGAATAGCATTTTTTAATTCATCCCATAAATAATCAATAGGATTGAGATCTAAGCTGCATGCGGGCCATTCTAATCTTATCAATCCAACCTCTATTTTATGAGTCAATCAGTGTTTTTATTTACAAAAAATGGTATAGCTCTTACAAGAAAAGAGATATTCGGATAATTCAATAAACAAAATTTTAGTGATGCCTCCGAAATAATACGACAGGACTATGAAACAAAACCAGCCCTTCCATTTTTCCACAAAATGTTTTAAAGTTAGGAGGAAATACAACACTTCCATTCACCCGCGTATAATCCAATGCAAGCAAAATGTTTGTGTTACCGGAATAATACCAAATGATACCAATATATGTACCTACAAACTGGTGCAAGAATCTTGAAAATCGGAGTACAAATAATAAAGGTATATCAAACTTAATCAAAAATTTTGTGTGGCGGAATTTTGTGCCGGTGAGTGTATATTCGAAAAGACAGTATTTTAACACGAACTTCCAAATAAAAAAATTTTGGCTGGGTTCATTTGGGACATAGTTAGCCATATGTTTTTTTTAATTCACAGCTAATTTGTTTATAATAAATAAGGAGTCTCATTAATGCCATTTTTAAAAATAAGATTTGTCTTTTGTCTTAAAAAATTTGCACAAACATTGTACCTTCACAACACCCTCTATGATTTTTCAAAAATGTAGTTTAAACGTTTACTAGGGGGAACCTACAAATCCACCGAGTTAAAATACCGAAAAAGCAATTTAAACCGAATATAATTTTCTGTATCTTCGGATCATCTCAATGGATTTTGATCTATATTTTTTTAATTTGTTTGTAATTTCTACGTACATAACAAATATGCAATTTGTTTATAAATTTATTAATTAATAAACAGTCTAATTTGTTTAAACCATTGTTGAAAAAATATTTTTTTTACAAAAATCTATTTTTTTAATCATAATATCAATAACTAGTATCATAGAAAAAGTTAAAGTACACATTAATAAATAAATGATTTTTGTTTAAACAAATTAGACTGTTTATTAATTACTAAATGTCAATAGACAAATTGCATGTTTGTAATGTACAGAAAAATTGCATACAAATTAAAAAAAGAACGATCAAAATATATTCAGTAGATCCCGAGATATAGAAAATGATAGTAGTTTTAAGTTGCCTTTTTTAGTTTTTGAATTCGTGCATTTGTCGGCTCCCAGCTCCTCCTTCACTTACCACGACTAGTCACCAATTAAACTACATCTTTAAAAATTCGTGTAATATACCAGTTTTTCTAATATGTAGAATTATTTTTTCTACGGACAATATTTTTAAAGTTATTGTACATGTTTATAAACTACAAAATTTAAAAAATTTGGCATTAGGATTTTTGACAATATAAATTATATTTTTACCTTTTTTTTAATACATTTTGATATTATTACTCTTTTACTTTCATTTAGCATTCGCAGAATTGCCCTATTTTCATTATTTTCTATCTTATGTTATTGCCAAATAAAGGTCTTTGGTATAGGATCGTGCTCAAATTTTGAGGGTTTGTTAAGTCCCCAATACCCAATTTTGCGTGAAACACTAAGTTCTAAGGTAGTTTTAGTAAAAGTTATTAAAAAATAACGAGTTTCACTTATTTTGCCGTTTGCGTAGCAACACATTAACTGTTTAAATTTTAAAAATCGGCATTTTGAAGGTTTTTTATTGTTCTAAAAAATTTTGTAATTTTATGTCAACTATTAATCTTTTGAATGGGGTGCAAAAAATTTAAAAAATCGCGATTTTTGCACTAAATTGTTGATAATTAATAAACGGCAGGAAACAGGTAGGTTTTCTTTATATAGGTCTACAATAACTAAAAAAATATTCAGCTACCTGGATCTTTGAGTGTCCCGAACATGAGTTCACACGAGTGAACTGTTATCTGACGCGATCTAATACGTTTTACTAAAAGTCTAAGGGCCGGTACTTTATGTCCCGGTTAAACCTCGGTTAGCTAACCGGGGTTTAATCGGGACAGAAAAGTACCCCATAGGGCCTCTTGCGTTGTAATAAAAGCAATTATAATTATTATTATAATTATTTATGAATATAATAATAAGTATAATTGCGTTTATGTCTATGTTTTGCATATATTTCTGTCCCGATTAAACCTCGGTTAACTAACCGGCTGTTAACGGAGACATAAAGTACCGGCCCTAAATGTCACTAATATACCGGGCAGTATTGTCGCCCCCGCTAGCGAAATTATTCCGATTCGATTTTTTTGCACAAACTTACTCAAAAACAAGTCCTTATAACATATCCACAGGGTGCCGGGCGGTGCCGTGGTCGAAAAATTGTTTAAACAATTTTTTTTAAACAAATTCACAAAAATAATTTTTTATTTCGAACAATTTTTTTTAGATAATTTGGCATATTTTGAGCAAAAAAGGTCTCTTATCATTTTTTTCTAAAATTGATTGTTGTCGAGTTATATGCGATTAAAAATTTGAAAAATGCGAAAATGGCCATTTTTAAGGCTTAATAACTCAATTAA
Organism: Diabrotica virgifera virgifera; assembly: GCF_917563875.1. Taxonomy (NCBI): domain Eukaryota; kingdom Metazoa; phylum Arthropoda; class Insecta; order Coleoptera; family Chrysomelidae; genus Diabrotica; species Diabrotica virgifera. Next base: position 131,043,051 of record NC_065446.1, read on the forward strand.
ACATTATTATTATGAAATTCAAAAAGTGTCCAAATCAAGTTTAAAACCCCTTCTTCAAGGCCCTGAAGAGATTTTTGCCATTACTGCATTACAAAGCTGTTATTTTTAATTATTAACAATTAGCGCTATTAGCAATTAGGGCTCCAGGATTAACGTCGCCCCGGTTAGTTAAATTATTCCGATTTCATTTTTTTGCAGAAACTTACTCAAAACGAGGTCCGTATAACATATCCACAGGATGCCGGGCGGTGCTGTGGTAAAATTGTTTTTTTAAACAATTGTAAATAATTTTTTTAAACAAATTCACAAAAATATTTTTTTTATTGCGAACGATTTTTTTAGATAATTTGGGTTATTCTAAGCAAAAAAGGTCTTTTGTGATTTTTCTCTAAAATTGATTGTTGTCGAGTTATATGGCCATTTTCGCATTTTTCAAATTTTAAATCGCGTATAACTCCACAACAATCAATTTTAGAAAAAAACTCACAAGGGACCTTTTTTGCTCCGAATGTTCCAAATTATCTAAAAAAAATTTGTTCGAAGTAAAAAAAATATTTTTGTGAATTTATTTAGAAAAATTGTTTAAACAATTTTTTGACCACGGCACCGCCCGGCACCCTGTGGATATGATATAAGGACCTCTTTTTGAGTAAGTTTGTGCAAAAAAATCGAATCGGAATAATTTCACTAACAAGGGCGACGATACATCCTGAACTATAGCGCTAATTTTTAACCCGCCATTACACGCGCTATGAGGGAATCCCTCACCATATTTGTTTATAACCAATGAAATCGTGTAAACTAATACGATAACCTTAAGCACCCAGGAATGCCTTTAGCATGGTTCATGAGAGGGTATGAAAAAGTTATAGAATATTTCTGGCGGTCAGTGTGCTGTGTGATAGTTGAAAGAAGAGACATCCCTCGTCAAGTGAGGGAATTCCTCACTGCGCGTGCAATCACGGTGAAATCATGTTTCTGTTATCTCAAAGAAACTTTTAGGTTTTTATTTAATATTTAGGTAGGTTTAATTAAAGTATTATTGTTTGGATTAGGTTAGGAACAGTGGCACACCGAGCGGGGGGTTTAGGGGTTAAAATCCCACCCAGAGCATATAGAGATATATATAAAAGAAAGTAGGAAAATGTAACTTGTCTTTCACAAATAATACAAAAAACTTTCGGTGCCCAAGCTAACCCCCCTCCCCCCAGAGGAAAATTCTAGGTGCGCCACTGGTTAAGAATCCATTTTTAAATTTACCTATTCTAATTGGGAAATAAGCCACAATTTAACTTGAAAAATTGATTTTATTGACGTTTCGAATTCCACCTCGGACATCGTTATCAAAATACAAAATATTAATAGTTAATTACATAAATACCATAAAGAAATAGCTTCAGAACAGTTATTAATTTTAATTTGTATTTTTAGTAAAACGAATTCGCGTAAAGAACGTTAATTTTTTCAGTGGCTTGCTGAAATTGAAAATTAAGAAAACTTGCTTTTGATCTATATATATTATTTTTACTTTTGTTTTGTTAAATTAATAAAAAAAATTGGTATACGAGACTTTCTATAATATGTGAATACAACCCATTTTATATTTATACATGTTGACATTCATTCTTCCTCGAAATAAGTCGAACTTATGTAGGTGAGGGCGACGCTCATACGCGTGCAACCACGTCCGAATAGAAGACGCGTGTAACGGCGGGTTAATAATTAAAAATAACAGCTTTGTGATAAAATAATGACAAAAATCTCTTCAGGACCTTGAAGAAGGAGTTTTAAACTTGATTGGTCAGTTTTTTAATTTCATAATAATAATAATGTTTAATCGAGTTATTAAGCCTTTAGTCCAGAAAGCCACTGCGCATCCGCTAGGAAAAATATTCTAATTCGGATTTTTTGCACAATCTTACTCAAAAAGGACTCCTTTTAACAAATTTGCATGTTGCCAGGACCAAAAGGTGGTCAAAAATTTTTTAAACGTTTTTTTTTTTGTTTTTTTCCTAAAATTATTATTTTTGCATGGAAAAAAGTTTTTTTAGATTTTTTGGGTCATTCCAAACAGAAAAGGTCTTTAGTGACTTTTCTCTAAAAATGATAATTTTTGACATATAAGCGATTAAAAATTGAAAAATTGCGAAATCGGCCATTTTTCTTCTTCTTCTTAAGGTGCCTATCCGTTCCGGATGTTGGCGACCAGCATGGCTATCCTAACTTTGCTTGCTGCTATTCTGAATAGTCCGGTTGTCGATGTATTAAACCACTTTCTCAGGTTTTGAAGCCAAGATATTCTTCTTCTCCCTGGTCCTCTCTTTCCAAATACCTTGCCTTGAAGAATGAGTTGCAACAAGCCATATCTCTGTTCATTCCTCATAACATGGCCAAGATATTCTAGTTTGCGCTCTTTGATTATGTTAATAATCTCGCATTCCTTGCCTATTCTACGTAGAACCTCAATATTAGTCACACGATCCACCCACGAAATTCTCAAAATGCGCCTGTAACACCACATCTCAAATGCCTCGAGTTTTCTCAAAGAAGCCTCGGAAAGTGTCCAGGCCTCTACTCCGTATAATAACGTAGAAAATACATAGCATCTGATGATAGAGATTTTGGTAGCAAGAGGTAAATCGTGGCTTCTGAAAAGAGACTTCATCATTATGAACGCTGATCTCGCTTTTCCTATGCGTTGTTTTATTTCACTTGAGTGGTCCCACTGGCTGTTTATGTTGGTACCAAGGTATGCGTAGCTGTCGACCCTGTCAATTAGTTGTTGGTTAACCAAAAGCTGTGTATTTAATATTTCGCGCTTACTGACTACCATATACTTTGTTTTTTTCGTATTGAGATCAAGTCCGTATTCTCTACTTATATCTGATATGCGCGACATTATTCTTTGCAAACCATCTAGACTGTCTGCAAAAACTACAGCGTCGTCGGCATATCTAATGTTGTTCAGACGCACTCCGTTGACTAATACGCCTTCCTGTAGTTCTCCCAGCGCTTGCTCGAAGATACATTCAGAGTATATATTAAACAGCACCGGGGACAGGATGCATCCTTGCCTCACTCCTCTATCTATGGAGACTGCCTCTGTTAATTGGTCTTCCACTTTAATATTGGCAGTTTGGTTGTAATACAAATTATATATGATTCTCAAGTCTCTATCATCTACTCCCGCTTCTTTCAAGATGTTTATCATGTTTTACTCTATCAAACGCCTTTTGTAGTCGATAAAACAAATATACACTTCACAGTCAACATCCCTGCATCTTTGCATAAGCACTTGGACAGCGAATAGAGCCTCTCGGGTGCCTAAGGCATCGCGGAATCCAAACTGCGTCCATGATATCTGTTGTTCGCATTTTTTATATATTCTGCCATGTATCACCTTCAGAAACGTTTTGAGTAAGTGGCTCATTAGGCTAATTGTTCTGTAGTCTTCACATGTTTTGGCATTTACTTTTTTGGGTAAAGTTACGAAGGTCGACTTTAACCAGCTTTGGGGTATTTCTCCAGTTACGTATATTTTGTTGAATACGGTTGTTATCCATTTTATTCCTTGTTCATCCATAAGTTTTAGGAATTCTACATAAAACTGGTCAGGCCCTACAGCTTTACCATCTTTAGTTGTTTTAATAGCTGACGTGACTTCTTCAATGGTAATCGGGGGTCCTGTTTGGCATTCAATGTCTTCAATGGTATTCTGCCTTTCATCTGCAAAAGTTACTTTTACATTTTTAACCCTCAAAAACTATGTGAGAAACTGAAAATCTGAATGTTGCCAAGGTAGGTAGATATTCTTTAAACATCGATTGATGAAATCCCGAAGAGTTTTTTGCAATACAATATTCAAAACTCCTTTGTTTTTTAATTGCTAATCAAGCGTGCGCGACACTATTTTCCACCGACAGTATGGTGCAAATGAAAGGAATAAATTCGATATTTCGTAAACTGGCGACTTTAAGGAAAAATCCCGAAACAGGTCGATTTTTATTTTTAAGTTATAATGTTGTGGCATATATGGTATACTAGTGACGTCATCCGTCTGGGCGTGATGACGTAATCGATGATTTTTTTAAATTAGAATAGGGGACGTGTGGTAGCTCATTTGAAAGGTTCTTCAATTCTCTATTCAGTAATGTAAACATTTACATAATTATTTATACAGGGCGTCCTTCTACTTCTTTTTTTGTCAAATAATTTAATTTAATAAAAAATTTTTGGACACCCTGTATAAATAATTATGTAAATGTTTTTATTACTGAATAGAGAATTGAAGAACCTTTCAAATGAACTAGCACATGACCCCTATTCTCATTTAAAAAAATCATCGATTACGTCATCACGTCCAGATGGATGACGTCACTAGTATACCATATATGCCACAATCTCATAACTTAAAAATAAAAATCGACCTGTTTCAGGATTTTTGCTTAAAGTCGCCAGTTTACGAAATAACGAATTTATTCCTTTCATTTGCACCATACTGTCGGTGGAAAATAGTGTCGCGCACACTTGATTAGCAATTAAAAAACAAAGGAGTTTTGAATATTGTATTGCAAAAAACTCTTCGTGATTTCATCAATCGATGTTTAAAGAATATCTACCTACCTTGGCAACATTCAAATTTTCAGTTTTTCACATAGTTTTTGAGGGTTAAAAATGGCCGATTTCGCAATTTTTCAATTTTTAATCGCTTATATGTCAAAAACTATCATTTTTAGAGAAAAGTCACTAAAGACCTTTTCTATTTGGAATGATCCAAAAAACCTAAAAAAACTTTTTTACATGTAAAAAAAAATAATTTTAGGATAAAAACAAAAAAAAAACGTTTAAAAAATTTTTGACCACCTTTTGGTCCTGGCAACATGCAGATTTGTTAAAAGGAGTCCTTTTTGAGTAAGATTGTGCAAAAAATCCGAATTAGAATATTTTTCCCAGCGGATGCGCAGTGGCTTTCTGGACTACTTGAAAATGGCCATTTTCGTATTTTTCAAATTGGACAATTTTTAATAATTAAAAATAACAGCTTTGTGATAAAATAATGACAAAAATCTCTTCAGGGCCTTGAAGAAGGAGTTTTAAACTTGATTGGTCAGTTTTTTAATTTCATAATAATAATAATGTTTAATCGAGTTTTTAAGCCTTTAGTCCAGAAAGCCACTGCGCATCCGCTAGGAAAAATATTCTAATTCGGATTTTTTGCACAATCTTACTCAAAAAGGACTCCTTTTAACAAATTTGCATGTTGCCAGGACCAAAAGGTGGTCAAACATTTTTTAAACGTTTTTTTTTTTGTTTTTTTCCTAAAATTATTATTTTTGCATGGAAAAAAGTTTTTTTAGGTTTTTTGGATCATTCCAAACAGAAAAGGTCTTTAGTGACTTTTCTCTAAAAATGATAGTTTTTGACATATAAGCGATTAAAAATTGAAAAATTGCGAAATCGGCCATTTTTAACCCTCAAAAACTATGTGAAAAACTGAAAATTTGAATGTTGCCAAGGTAGGTAGATATTCTTTAAACATCGATTGATGAAATCCCGAAGAGTTTTTTGCAATACAGTATTCAAAACTCCTTTGTTTTTTAATTGCTTTTCAAGCGTGCGCGACACTATTTTCCACCGACAGTATGGTGCAAATGAAAGGAATAAATTCGTTATTTCGTAAACTGGCGAATTTTAGGAAAAACCCCGAAACAGGTCGATTTTTATTTTTAAGTTATGATATTGTGGCATATATGGTATACTAGTGACGTCATCCGTCTGGGCGTGATGACGTAATCGATGATTTTTTTTAATGAGAATAGGGGTCGTGTGGTAGCTCATTTGAAAGGTTCTTCAGTTCTCTAATCAGTAATGTAAACATTTACATAATTATTTATACAGGGTGTCCTTCTACTTCTTTTTTTGTCAAATAATTTAATTTAATAAAAATTTTTTGGACACCCTGTATAAATAATTATGTAAACGTTTATATTACTGAATAGAGAATTGAAGAACCTTTCAAATGAACTAGCACATGACCCCTATTCTCATTTAAAAAAATCATCGATTACGTCATCACTTCCAGATGGATGACGTCACTAGTATACCATATGTGCCACAATATCATAACTTAAAAACAAAAATGGACCTGTTTCGGGATTTTTTCTTAAAGTTGCCAGTTTACGAAATAACGAATTTATTCCTTTCATTTGCACCATACTGTCGGTGAAAAATAGTGTCGCGCACAATTGATTAGCAATTAAAAAACAAAGGAGTTTTGAATACTGTATTGCAAAAAACTCTTCGGGATTTCATCAATCGATGTTTAAAGAATATCTACCTCCCTTGGCAACATTCAAATTTTCAGCTTTTCACATAGTTTTTGAGGGTTAAAAATGGTTTTCCATGTAAAAAAATAATTTTAGGATAAAAACAAAAAAAAACGTTTAAAAATTTTTTGACCACCTTTTGGTCCTGGCAACATGCAAATTTGTTAAAAGGAGTCCTTTTTGAGTAAGATTGTGCAAAAAATCCGAATTAGAATATTTTTCCCAGCGGATGCGCAGTGGCTTTCTGGACTATACAAAAAGTATTGTTTTTACTTATGTAACCGATAGCTGTTGTACATGGTATACGATATATACACATATGTCCAAATGTTTGGAATATTATAATATTTCATCTTTTTATTGATCTTTATATAATATAAACTCTTTTGAATATTATCATCAATACTAAATAAATCTCAATACCAGATAAACGATATGCAAAAAAATGATCTAATCTCTTGGAGTGAAAAATTTGCAATGTACAGCTTATTTTTAAAAATAAATTGGTATAGATAAAATTAAAAATAATTTTTAATAAAACTAATAATCAGTATTTCCTCCATTGGCCTGTATGCATGCCTGTAGTGGATTTGGCATTCTGCCGATTAACTGGTTGAGCTGGGATTGCGTAATTCTCTCCCATTCTTCACGATCAACATCTTTTAGTTCTTCAAGTGTAATAGAGGGATTGTTTCGCTTCTTGATGCGTGTTTTAAGAATATCTCAAGCATGTTCAATGACGTCCATATCGGGGGAATTCGAGGGCCATTGTAATGTAGATATTCCTTCTTCTTCTAGAAAATTTTGTACTGCTGCTGTTCGATGAGGAGGTGCGTTGTCATAGATAAACAAAAATCCATCACCTACTGACCCTCGGAATAGACGTACGACAGGATTTAAACTTTTTCGATTTACACAGCACCAGTGACTTTTCTTTCCAAAACCAGCAGTGGCGTCCGGGTACCACCCATAATATGTACCACCCCAAATCATAATACTGCCACCTTTAAATGGGAGACGCGATTAGGCTGTTTTTAGTCGAACTTGTCATCCTGAGGTCCTCCAAACCAGTATTCTTCGCGAATCAGAAACCAAGCCAATTTTTGATTCATAAAATAACATCATGTTATTCCAGTTAGGACCAGGATGCACCATTTCTCTAACCCAATGCAACCTTACTATTTTGTGTTGGTAGGTTAGTTTAGGAACATGCAAAGGTCTTCTAAGATACAAATTTACCACATTTAAAAGGTAAAAAGGTAAATTTTGGGAGGAAATAGACTAATAGGTTTTCAATTTAAAAATCTTTTAGTAATATTTTTAAAAGTTTTCAATATTATTAATGTTGCTATTAGGATTGAAAACTTTACCTTTCAATTGCCAGATGACGCTAGTCACCTAATCCATTAACGTCAGTTGCAATGTGGGGATAAACTTTCATGGTTTGGTCACTTCGAGCAGAGAGCAGCAGGCCTACGCCTCTCCGATGATGACTCCAATAAGAGTCGAAAATCGTCGATTCAGGGTGCTGGACTGCCCTCCCTGTTCTAAGTGAAAAATAAGATTGTTTTGCCTTCGCATTGCAACTGAATAAAAATGGTATACATTTTTATTTTATTTTACCGCATTTAGTTTGCGCGTTATTGTTTTCCGTGAAATATTCAGTCCTTGAAATTTAGCAATTTTTCTGAATATACCACTTGTAGATTCCAGACGATTTCTTCGAGCTATCAATGTTATCTGTCGGTCTCGGGCTACTGTTGTACACTAACTTCTACCACTTCTGGGGCGATCCTTCACGTCATTTGTATCTTGGATTTTTTTTTTAATTGTTGATACAGCACTCTGGGTAACAACAACAATACTCGAGATATCACTTAGAATAAAGCCCTGTTGTCATAAAGCAATTATTCTAGATCTGTCAAAATGAGATATCACGTTTCTAGGCATTTTTAAACGGTTCAATTCAAATTTAACAAAGACTGAAATAATGGGTAAATACGATAATCAGTTGAATGTGACTAAAATGATACAAAAACGATTTAATTTGTTTGTCATTTTCATTAAAAACGCTCTAGAATAAATATCAACAACAGTTTTGAAACCACCATAGGCGTAGATCTATTATTTGTACGTATTCCAATTTTTTGGACATATGTGTGTAGTTGTATGACTTTACGTACGCATCTAACCCTCCAAATGGGCATGAAATTCTACTGAAATACTGACTGTTTATTATTATACTACATACTTTAGCTACAAATTGTAGTATACTCATAGGGGAAGCCGCAGTAATTTTGGAAACCTTCCTCTTATGTCTGTCTTGTATCTTCCACTTTTGGACATAAGCCCCCCCCCCCCCCCCCCCCCCAACTCCTTTCATCGATCTCTATCTATTCTGACCACCATACTTACAATTTGTTCCGGCTATTTTTTTGATGTCATCTACCTATTTCATTTTATTGTGGTGTTCCAACGTTGGTCTTTTCGTCTAGCAGTGTAGTCTGTGAAGCTCCAATTGAGTTTTATAATTTTTGTTGTGATATCGCAAAACGCAGCATTTTAAAATTAAAAAATAAATAATAAAAATTTCATTTAATATTACAGTTGGCATATAAGTACAGATGAGAAACTAAGAACAATAATTACAGGTGAGAAAATATTTAATTTTTTCAAAAAATTATGGATATTATGGTAAGTTGAGGAAAAAAGTACATATTTGTGGGAGAATTGGACCAGATCAGAACGAATCAATTTAAATCGAAATATCAGTGAGCAGATAATGTACAGTCGAATCAATGAAATAACCGTTACGTCCCATCTCTAAATTTTGTGAATAGATAAAATAATCACCAAAAGTCCAAATTGATTTTAATGTGGTACGTAAGCAGAAAAGTGCTAGCAACTGCCGGCTGATTTATAGATGTAGCTGAAAATGTATGTAGCTAATCACCGAAATGGAAAGAAGGAAATTTATGCGGCTTCTAAATTAACTTACATTCGGAGGTTATAGGTTGGGAATATATCACTTCGGAGGAAACATATTCGATTTCCTGAGCTTCAGAAATGGGAAAGTTGTTCTAAATCCATTTGGAATTCACTTTCCGGAACACTGAGGTTAATTTCTTTTTCGAAGTCAATACTTTATGGAATATAAGATCAAATTAGAGATTGGGACTAACATTATCTTATTTTATAAAACATTTTAAGCTTTTACGTAGCTATTTATGGTCAAATACAGCTTATATACTTTATTTTTCCAATGTCTAAGAGCTAGCAACGTTTTCGAGAAAACATTTTAAGACGGCTGATTCTTTCATATATTGTTCCCTATGCTTCCTCGAACGCCGTACCGGCCATCTGGCTGCTGATACAGGTGGTGTTCATTACTGCGCAGCACACCTGTTAGTCCGTTCTTTAACGGTAAAATATTGCAAAATCTCTAAATTTTAAAGAACCGCTTGGATTGACATGAAATTTGGCATACACATAGCTAATAAGTCAAAGAAAAAAAGTGATATTGTGCCGATATGTGCTTTTGCCCTGGGGGTGGTTTTCACCCCCTCTTGGGGGTGAAAAAATATTCGTCCAAAGAAAGTCAGGAAATGGATAAACTGGCTAATTTTAAGTAACTTTTGTTCTATAGAGTTTTTCACTAAGTCAATACTTTTCCAGTTATTTGGCAGTGAATATGTTCATTTTTTCAACAAAATAACCACGCTTTTAGACGGTTTTTCGCAAATAACTCAAATAGTAAGTATTTTGTCGAAAAAACATTCTTAGCAAAAATATAACCTGTAAAAAATTTTAGAAAATGGCGTATACATCAGGTCTCTACACCTAGCAGAAGCAGAGTTATAGCTAATGAAAAATAGGTTCATATTCGTCAAATTCCAAATGGAATACTTTAACGTGAAATAACCAACAATGAAGCACATTTTTGGAAAACTCATTACAACTTATTTAAAGTGTTTAAAAAAGCTTCATTTTTGTTTTGTAAAAAAAATTTCTAGCATCAAAATTAAACAAGTTACGCTCGAAATAAAGTTTGTCCCTTTTGGTTTTGGTAAAAAAATCGAGAAAATCACCCCCTAATTATTATCTTAAATGAACTTAATCGTTACGACTTCAAAAGTTTCTTGACTCGTGTATATATTGTTTATACGATCTGTAAGTTTCATCGGTTCAAAGTCCTTATTATTGAAAGGGCTGTAGTTAAAAGGGGTTGAACGAGTCACTGATCACGAATGTATGCAAATTTAGAAACACCAAATCTTAATCAGTTTTTTTCTAACAGAAAAACAAAAAAATACATGATATTCAGAAAAGCAAATCTAACTTTTTTTGTTTATCGAGATTTTTGGTATCTCTAACAATTTTTAAGTTATTTTGAACAAAAAGCATATTTTTCAAAATTTAAATTTTTAAAAATTTTATTTTGAAACCAATTTTTTTCAAAAATAAGCATTTTGAATCGATGAAACATACAGATCATATAAACACAACATAAGTAAAATAATTTGTGGAGCGGTAACGATTAATTTCATTTAAGTTGCTTATTAGGGGGTGGTCTTCCCGATTTTTTTTTGCAAAATCAAAAGGGACCAACATAATTTTGAGCGTAACTTGCTTAAATTTAATGCTAGAAATTTTTTGTAAAAACAGAAATAAAACTTTTTTTAAACACTTTAAAAAAGTTATGGGTTAATGGGTTTTCCCCAAAAGTGCTTAATTTTTTGGATATTTCACGTCGAAATATTCTATTTCAAATTTGGTGAATATGAATCTATTTTTCATTGGCTACAACTGTGGTTCTACAAGATCCAGAGACCTAACACGTACACCATTTTTTTTTTACTTTTTTATAAGCTATATTTTTGCTAAGAACGTTTTTCGACAAAATACTTACTTTTAGAGTTATTTGCGAAAAACCGTCTAAAAATGTGGTTATTTTGTTGAAAAATGAACATATTCACTCGCAAATAACTCGAAAAGTATTGACTTGGCGAAAAAGCTCTATAGAACAAAAGTTACTTCAAATTAGTCAGTTTACCCATTTCCAGACTTATTTTGGACATATATTTTTTCACCCCCAAGAGGGGGGGAAAGTCACCCCCAGGGCAAAAGCACACATCGGCACAATATCACTTTTTTTCTTTGACATGTAAGCTATACGTGTGCCAAATTTCATGTCAATCCAAGCGGTTCTTTAAAATTTAGAGCAAAAACCGTGAAAGAGTGGACTATGTACAGGTAAACACAAAATCAGGGTGATTGATTAGTGTGAAAAAGCTTAGTAAATCCGCTATAAAATAGATAGAAATAAAAGTTAATAACAAAAATTGTAGCTAACTTGGCGCTTCACGTTACAAAATTAGTTAGAATGTTACAGGTTGTTCGATAAAATAGTGGCAGACCAAACTTTTGTTTTCTTTAAATGGAACAACCCATATTTTATTTTATATTAGAAATCTTATTAACTTCCCCATTACAGAACGATAAAGGTTTTTTATGTTATACAGGGTATTTACAAAGTTATAACCAATGTTCTATGAAAATCGTAATAAGTTCAGCTCCTGGTATACATAAAAATAAGCACAACACCAATGGTTTATTGGTGCCATATTTTTTTGTTTATTGTCAAAATTTATAAAAATGGTTGATATTGCTAATTTTCTTTATATCGAATACAGGGTGAGTCAAAACGCAAGTACATTATTTTCACAGTATTTTTAAACAGAACACCCTAATTAATAACTTGCTCTGAAAAATGAAAATATCTCGAAAACTGACAAATTTAGGCATAGGGAATATTATACAAAAATTAAAGTACGGTAATGATATTTTTCGATAGTAATATAAAATACAGGGTGTTCCATTTAAAATTTCTGAGAAAAGAATGTACTTGCGTTTTGACTCACCCTGTATTCAATATAAGGAAAATTAGCAATATCAATAATTCTTAAAAATTTTCACAGTCAACAAAAAAAATGGAACCAATAAACCATCGCTGTTGTGTTTTCTTTTATTTATACAGGGAGCTGAACTTTTACGATTTTCATAAAAAATTGGTTATAACTTTGTAAAAGCCCTATATAACATAACAAACCTTTATATTTTTGTGATGGGGATATTAAGCGGATTTCGAATAAAAAATAAGATATAGGGTGTTCCATTTAAAAAAACAGAAGTTTGGTCTGCCATTATGTTATCGAACATCCTGTAACCATGTTGCCAACGAAAGTTGGCCAAAATGTTTATTATTAACTTTTATTGCTATCTATTACTATAGCGGATCTACTGAGCTTTATTCTCTCATCAATCACCCTGTATATTGATTTTAAATTATTTTAGGACGAAAATTTTACTTTTTAAACCACAGAAATGTCTGGCAATTACAGTTCATATTTCTAATAATGTTTAAAAAGTAATGACAAAAAAATTTTTCGTCTTACAATAATTTTAAATTCGATATGTTTACCTGTACAAGTGTGCTGCGCAGTAATGAACGCAACCTGTATCAGTAGCCAGATGGCCGGTAGGGTGTTCGAGGAAGCATAGGGAACAATATATGACAGAATCAGCTGTCTTAAAATGATTTTTTTTTTCGACGTTGCTAGCTCTTTGTCCTTTGGGCCAAGTATTCTGAGTGGAATAAACACTTACAAGAGCTAAAGTTAGATGTAAGAAGGCTATTTAACACAGCCAAATCCAATCAATAGTGAGAGAACTAGAGGAAAAAACTGGCTATAATAAAGAAATTAGTCATGCCAAAAGGGGCTCACGAAGAAGGTTCTGCAAGGAAGTCCAAGAGGCTCTCGTATGCTTCAGAATCCAAAGTTGCTTCGTAAGCCAAAGGTTGGCTTCTTAAAAATGGAAGACGACACTTGTACGGAAATGCTGCAGAAAAGATTTTTAATTGTCAGCGAGGTGAATTTTCCCGGATCATCTAGCAACATTAAACCTTCGGTGAGGCCGAAATGGGTGAAATCTATCTAGTCCATCTGCAGAAGAAACAGAATGTGATAATATCACATTTAAGTCAAATATTGCTTAGTATGGAGTATACCATATGGCAATAAGACCGTATGGCAAAAGGTAAAGGTCACGTATATATAAGGTCGGCAAGGTAATGGACCAAATAACAAAGTCATACATACCAATATTAATAGTCTCATTTCTAGAGAAAACGCTGGAAAGGATCCTAGATTGGTATATCAGAAACAAAGTGCTGGATAAAATACCATTCTGTGATCGTCAATATGCGTATCATCCAGGAAATTTGACAGATATTTTGCTGGGCGCTCTTATAGACAACTCACAAAGTCACTGGAGGACAAAAAGGTAGCGGTAGCGACTTTCCTTGACATGAAAATAATTTTTAGTAGCATTTCATTCGAGTCCGTGACAGAAGGGTTTAAAAGAAGAGGTGACCCTATCTTCATATGCGAGTGAACGAGGGCGGCCTTAACCAATCGGGCCATCGTGTCCACGTTCGATGAAGCCAGTATATAGCTATAGAAAGGGGTAGGAAGGGTTGCCCACACGGATGGTTATTATCTTCAGTATTACTACTGTGACGACTATACTAGTGAACGACCTCATAAAAATCTGACCAGGGAAACTTTCTACTGCCTTAGATATGCAAATGACCTGGCAATAAGAGTAAAGGGCGTTAATCCACAAAAAATATTAACAGGCTTACCAGAAACGCGCCACTAAAATTACTACATTCACCGGAGCTCAGAGAAGTGGAGATTCCATTTGTAAGTTAGACCAAGTACTTACATATATCTAATATTTGACCAGAAGCTGACGTGTACCCCAAACATAAAAAATGTTACACATAAAGTTACACATAAAGTTACACTGGATATTGGCGATGTAGAAGACTGTGTGGAAAAAGGTGGGGACCAAATCTAAAAATGACCCTTTGGTTATACTTAAGGATTGTAAGATCTATGAGGACCTACGGTTCAGTAGTATGGTTGACCAAGACGCTACACTCAAAGCATAATGGCTTGTTTACTTAAGCGAAGGATAATACAGGGTCTAGCTTCTGCAAGCATGTGTGCTAGGAACAAATAGATTTGCTAGTGGAGAATGTTCCTATCGTGATCTATTCCGATGATCAAGCAACTCTAAAAGCAATCAGTTCTACTCAAGTTAATTTGTTGCTTGTGTGGGACTATTTGGATCCAATGTTGTAGGCGGGAAGAGATTCACACTAAGCTGGGTTCCGTGTCACAAGGCTGCCATGGCAATATTAAGGATGATAGATTGGGCCGAGAAAGCGCTTATGAGTCACTAAATGTCCCGGTGCCTTGATTTGGAATTGCGAATACATAAATAAGACCAGTCATTAATAAACGGATGCAAGATTAGTCTCTGGAGTGGTAGAGAAATGTATAAGAACAAAGCTAGGCTTAAGAGTTCATTAATGGATATTTAGCGTACAGCCGATTTATTGGCCGACAATCGAAAGATTGCAAGGGTAATAGTGGGACTGATGGCTGGACACTCTAGGCTCAATAAGCATTTTTATCGTAGGGGGTGGACGGAAAATGATACTTGTGAATCCTATCTAAAAAAGTAGACCGCTTTGCATGTCTTATAAAAATCTGAAGGTCTCATAAGGCAAGGCTGCAATATCTAGTAATTGGAGAGGAAAAACCAGAAACATCAGTATAGATGAAGAGACTACTTTCAAGACTATGGAAAATAATTAAGAAAACAGGGCTGAATGAGTCTCTTTAAGTAACAAAGGGGACCACAATAGATCAGCAAAGGCCCAAAGCCTTTGATCAGCCATATTTTCAAATATAATCTAATCTTTATCCCCTTCTCCAACTGATTTTTCAAAGGAAGGTAAATGGTAAAAGCGGACCGGGAAGAAGACGAATTTCCTGGCTTTAAAATTTACGAAAGTGGTATAACACGACTACCACTGAACTGTTCCGCGCTGCGGTAAACACAGTCAATATAGCCATGATGATCGCCAACATCCAGAACAGATACGTACTTTAAGAAGAAGAATCTTCATAACTAAACAACCAGTGCCTAAGCCGTGTAATGAGGAATACATGTAGAATGAGGAATGTGGTAAAAACGTTTTGTATACATATTTTAACAGATCGATCCCCGACAAAAAATAGTATGTACTAGAATTTGTCTACGTTCTCGGAGAAAGACTAAAATAATTAATAAAGAAATAAGAAAAGAAGAAAGGTAGATAATAAAATTAGTAAAAAAGTACGCATAAAGTTTTGCGATAAACATTACTAATGAAATAACTGGGATGGAGCTTATATTTAGGAACGAAGTACCAGAAATGTTGGAAAATGATGTATGATGATTCATTGATGATGGATTTATACTGGAGTGCAAAATTAACCCAGACACCTTAAAAATGGGTCAAATTCAAATTCAAATTCAAATTTATTTAATCCTTTTACGCTGTAAACATACAGATTGGACGTGTCAAAATATATAATACGTATATAATAATAAGTAATGAGTTAAGTTAAAACTAAGAATAATTACAATTACATGTAAATATAAAATATAGTGTGTTAACATACACACATACACATAGTCAAAACACAGATAACAATACAAAACACACATAACACAAAAAACAGTGATTATAAATAAATTACACTACACGTAGTTTATAAGGCCGTCTTTAAATTCCTGAATGGAATAAAAACATCCATTTACCAGTAATCATTTAAGTTTTTTCTGAAACAGAGTTGTTGAGTTTGAGCTCCTTAATTGTTCTGGTAGCATATTATATAACGAGATACCTGAGTATAAAGGTGATTTTTTTGAAAAATTATGGTATATTTTATTCAAAATAAAGTTGTCTTTATGCCTGGTATTGTATGAATGTAGATCCGAAAATTTCAACAAATTATATCTCTTCTTAAACACATATGAAACTAATTTATAGATGTAAATAGATGGGACTGTTAAGATTATAAAATGTCTAAAAGTATCTCGACATGAAGTTCGGAATGGTAAGTCGAATATTAGTCGAATCAGCCGTTTTTGAAGAACGAAAACTCGCTGAAAATCGCTCGATTGGCCCCATACTATTACATTATATGAAATACCGGAATATGCATAAGAGTAATAAATGGATAATAATGTATTCCTGTCCAACATTTGTTTCAATGTCAAAATAAGATAAAAGCAATTGTTTAATTTTTTACAAGTGATATTTATTTGTGGTACCCAAGACAAATTGCTATCTACGGTTGTTCCTAGAAACTTTGCTGACTTGGTTGATGTTACTAAAACATTATTAAACAAAAAACTACAGTCCGGTGGACATCTTTGAATAGTGTGGAAGTTGACGGAGATTGTTTTATCATAGTTTATCATGAGTTTGTTACTATGACACCATTTTTAAAATTAGTTAAGAACAATGTTTATTTTCTCATTTAAACCTTTTTCTGTAAAATCAGAGAGAATTATACACCTGTCATCCGCATACATAAGGACCTTGCCTTCAGATATATAAGAAGGAAGATCGTTAATAAAAATTAAAAAAATTAGTGGACCTAAGACACTTCCTTGTGGGGTGCCCATATCTATGTCGTACGGACTGGATAGTATGTCATCAATTTTCACTATCATTTTCCTGTTTTTAAGAAAAGACACAAACCAGTCATTGAGGGGACCTCTAATACCTAAAGAACCCAGTTTTTTGCTAACGAATACGTGATCAACTGTATCGAACGCCTTACTTAAGTCAAACATCAAGGATACAACAAAATGACCCTCATCCATCCTATCACTAATAAATTGAGTACACCCAACCAAGCTAGTCTCAGTAGATGATCGTTGACGAAAACCATGTTGATTATTACAGATCAGTTCGAAACTCGATAAGAATTTTTCAACTCTACTACTCACAGCCTTTTCGATTATTTTAGAAAACAAGCTTAATAAATGTATAGGACGATAATGATCCATATTCAGGCGGTCATACTTTTTGAAAAGCATAATTACTGACCCAAGTTTCAGACTAGAAGGAAACTTACCTTGAGTAACTGATATGTTTACAATATTAGCTAATGTGGGTGCTATAATTGATTTACAACCTTTAATCACTGAAGCAGGAACACCGTCGGGTCCAGAACATTTTTTATTTGGCAAATTATTAATAATTTCAATAATATCATCTTCTACAACTGGATTAAATAACATACTATTGTTCAGTTGTGGACCGGTGGTACAACTGCGTGAGAAATTAGAGCCAAAATGGGCCGTAAGCTTATCAACAACGGCAACTGAGAGATGATCACCAAAAGCCATTGCTTTATCAAAAGAATTAGTGATTATTTGATTTTTGTATTCTACTTTTGGTATAGAGTTATCTGTCTTTTTGCCCTTAATACAATTGACCATATTCCATACTGTTTTATTTTTATTACTGGAGTGATCAATTTTATTTCTAAAATATTCTTTTTTTTTCTCTTACAATTTTGTCAATTTTGTCAATTTTGATTTGTCAATTTGGTTTCAAATTTCCCAAACCTGTTGTCCGATTTAAGAGATTTTTTTAACATATTATAGCTTTATTCTTTAGCAATATCGCTGTAATAGTCCTGTTGCTAAACAGTTAAATTTTCATTGTACACCGGGTGCGCCAATCATACTGTGTTTTTTCTCAAAGTTCGCATCACCCTGTGGAATATTCTGGCATTTATCAAATACTAAAATTAAAATCCAACTATAGCCACATGTTTTCTTAACATTTTTTTTTGTTATTCGTTCGCTTACATTAGATTGTAAAAAAGTTACGTACTTGAACAACTAGCCATGTTTTTCATCAATACAGTGGTTTTTCAATAAGTGTGGCAAACTTTAAGGGGAAATTATGCATAAAAAATAATGGGTGCGTTCGGACGACCACAGCGGCTAGACAGCTGAGCCAGTGGTAGCGTTTAGACGACACCGCTGGAAGTCAGGCGCTGAGAGATTTACTAAGCTTTCCCTATCAGCGCTATATACAACCACTCAGCCGATTTCTGCTGACAGTCAGCCGCTGTGGTCATCCGAACGCATCCAATGAAGGTTTGCTTTTTATACGGTATGTCTGCAAATGCTTCGTTTCCGATAGATGTTGAAATTTTTCTTACAAACTGACGACTTATTTATTGCTCTAAAACTGGTTGAGATATGCGAATGAAATTTAGTCGGTTTTAAGAGGTAGGTATTGCACATATTTGGAATACAATTAAGAATTTAATATTCACCATTGGCGCATATACGGGTAATATGATGGCTTATATTGCCCGTATGCGCGCCAATGGTGAATATTAAATTCTTACTTATATGTTAAAAAATGTACAATAGCTACGTCTTAATACCTACCAAATTTCATTGGCATATCTCAACCAGTTTTAGAGCAATAAATAAATCGTCAGATTGTAAGAAAAATTATTTCAACACTCTATCTCAGAAACGAAGCATTTGCGGACATAAGTTTATAAAGCAAACTGTCAATATTCTTTCATGTAGAATTACTCCTTGAAGTTTGCAATACTTATTTAAGAACACCCTGTATTGATGAAAAACATGTCTAATTGTTAAAGTACCTAACTTTTTTATGATCCAACATAAGCGAATGAATAAAAAAACTGAATGTTCAAAAAACATGAGGCTATAATTGGGTTTTAATTTAAGTGTGTTATAAATGCTAGAAAATTCCACAAGGTGATGCGAAGTTTGAGAAAAAAAAAACAGTTTCATTGGTACACCCCGTATACAATGAAAATTCACCTGTTTAACAACAATATAATTACAGCGATATTGCTAAACAATATTGCTATAAAATTTTAAAAATCACTTAAATCGGACAACAGGTTTAGGAAATTCGAGACATCAAAAATTACCCATTTTTAACGTATCCGGTTAATTTTGCACCCCAGTGTATTTATTAAGCAACTCTTCAGCTTTGTCTGGAGCTAACATATTCTTTATATTTCTGCAATTCTACAATTATTATTATTTTCAGCTACGCCTGTTTTTCTTATAAATATCTCCTCTATGTATTCATTTCATTTTTATCAATTTTTTTAAACCGTAAAGTTGCAGTAATTCCTGTACATTTCTTATAGATTTGCTGTCTCTATTGATCGATTCTCGTTTTTTGAACTTAACGGTGTTAGTTTAAATGCGCTTCTCGAATAGAAAAGAAGCTTGAGCGTTCTGAGAATGCATTTATTTCAATCTCATACAAACCTCAACATCGACAACTTCGATTACTCAGATGATTAGATACGCGAGCACGATCGGCTCTTTGATGCAAACTCCATTTGCAGTTAATCGACCTTTCAAACTTTTCTTGTTAACATTTTCTACTAAACATTAAAGCAAAGTGGAACATTGTCAACCTAGGTGCGAAAAAATTAGGTTTGTTTTCAAAGGATGCATTCGTTTATAAATTAAAGCAAAGTGGAACATTGCCAACCTAGGTGCGAAAAAATTAGGTTTGTTTTCGAAGCATGCATTCGTTTATACAGGGTTTTTGGTAAAGAATGGGCCATAGCTTAACCTCAGGTTCCTGAGGTTGTCAAGGTGTCAAACTTAAACTTTTTTTTTTTATTTATTATTAAATATTTCCTGACAGGTATGAGATAACAACATGAAATTTGGTATATGGGGTTTTTTGGGTCTAGAAAACTAAATTCCCTACCAAAAATTATGTATTGCCCAGAGGGCGCCACATACGCCTTTCAGCACTAATTTATTACGTTCAATTTTTTTATCCCTCACTCTGTATAATTTTGACATTAAAATTTTTATTTTACTATTAGTTCTACTTAAAAAAGGTATACTTCTTTTATCTCTCTAAACTCATCCGTTTTCGAGGTAAACGCATTTTAAATCTGCCATACACCATCATTTTTAGCATATCATTTTAGTTCCACCCGAAAAATAATTTAAAACCATATTGTGCCAATTGTGATAGTTCTAAAATTTATGTCGTTGCATCGCAAATTCGATTTGAAGAAATTTGCGATACATTTTTGGATAATTTTATGGTTTTAAGTTATTTTTCGGGTGTAACTACAATGATTATGCTAAAAATTATGGTGTATCGCAGATTTAAAATGCGTTTATCTCGAAAACAGTTGATTTTAGGGAGATGAATTAAGTATACCTTTTTTAAGTAAAACTAATAGGAGAATAAAAATGTTAATGTCAAAGTTATACAGAGTGAGGGATAAAAAAAATTGAACGTAATAAATGAGTGCTGAAAGGCGTATGTGGCGCCCTCTAGGCAATACATAATTTTTGGGTAGGGAATTTAGTTTTCTCGACACAAAAAACCTCCACATACCAAATTTCATGTTGATATCTCATACCTGTCAGGAAATATTCAATAATAAATAAAAATAAAGTTTAACTTTGACACCCTGTATCTCGGTTATTATAAATTTTGTACTAAGGTAAGTTAGCTTAAATCGGCATATTTTAACCTCAGAAACCTGAGGTTAAGCTATGGCCCATTCTTTACCAAACACCATGTAAATCAGTTTTTGTAATTTTTCCCTTAAGTTTTCTGAACGTCTTTTTATATTACTTGGTATGTTTAAAGGTGTATCTTACCGACTTAAAGTAAGAGTACCCTGTATTAATAATACTCAGGTATTTATTAAACATTATATTTAATAAAACTATAAGATTTACAATCTCCACGTTACATGTTTATTTTCTAACCTTCTAACCTATATCTAACTTCATTGTGCCAAGTCACGCCTCTTCTATTTTATCATGGCCTATTACTACACATTGTTACCTACTACATATTGTGACACCTATTACTACATTTGGTACTAGAGTACCTCACCATCAACCATCAGATATCAAATTTTATCTACATATTTTGCGAGGTATTTCAAAAAATATAAATTTCGCTAAAGAGTAAGGTACTTCAGAATATTGAGAATTGTTGTTATGAAAAGTTGTTTAAAATAAAAAATTATGTTCTAATATATGCAAATACATCCTTCTAATGAAAAAAACAATGAAGATTTTTCTCAAATTGGGAGGTGTGCTATTATTATTTTTGCAAGTTGCTTTTATTATTAATTTGAAACGGTTCAAAAAACGCAATTATTTTGCCTTTGGTAGAAACCAAAAATTGTAAATTTATCGTAACATATTTTTGTCTCACCCTGTAGACATAAAAAATATAGCTTCATATGACAAGCGGATGTAAGGAATTTATTTAAACGTGAGAATTTGAAGTTTATCTGTCTTGTTACAGAAAGACGTTATTGTATTTTACGGTCATATATTCTATTCCCTGTGCTCCGTTTGTGATGTAAAAAAAATAGTACAATGTAGCTAATGACCGTTTTGGCTACAATATTCCTGGTAGTTAAACACAAAACGTGGTCATATCATTATTAGAGAGCACATGTGTTAATTGGGGACTCAGCAGTATCTTTACTTACAACTGTAGAACGGAGTGAGTTTTGCTGACTTTGCAAACTGATTTTGGATGGTTCCATACTAAGTAGGTTGGGTTTGGAACATGTTTTGTTTTTTTTTCTATTGGTTGATAAAAAGTGTAGGAATCTTAATTATTTTTTTATATTAGTCAATGATGAAAGATGGAAGGATTAAACTTTTTTCTTATTGGTTGATTGGATGAGTAGGGTAGAATGAGAGATAGAGTGGATTTTTGGAAGGAAGCGTTTTGGTTTGGGGAGAGAGATTCAAGTTCTGAGATTGGGGAATTCAAGTTTGAGCTTTCAAAGGGAGAGGTTTGTTGAGCCTCGGCAGAAGCCGCCACGGCGCGGTTTTCTGAAGAGTTTAGTTTTCTGAGAAAGTTAAGTTCGAATATTAAGTTCCGACATAGCTCTTAATCAAGTTTTTAAAGTTCCTAAAAACGTAGTGTTAGAAACGGTTCTCCTTTCGTGACTTCCCAGTCACAAGCCAAATGCCGCTGTTAGGCAAAGATCCAGTTTATTTTAGTGTATACTACACTACCTAAGTTTCTTTTTGTAAGCAGTTATCAATTAAGTACCAGACTCATGGACAAAGTCATGCGTTAAGTGCCAGTACTAATAATAAACACTTCAAGAAGCTAAATAGAAGTTATTTAAATATTTTAAAAAGTCAATATGAGCAGACTCATTTCGAATTTTATGTATTTTGGAACAATTATTTGGAAGTTTGTTTAATTTTGCTGAAACTTTTCATAAATAGTAAACATTTTTGTACTATTCTTTATCTAAATTCAGTGAAAAGTGCGTGCTTTGGACATCCACAACGTGAAGATAAGGACAGGACTATATGACAAGGTATTGTTTGTAAACCTTTTTATTGTTTTTGTAAACAGAATCTCTTTTATTTTCTACAAGAGGTCCATCAAATCATTTTTTTTTATTTTTAAATTTTAATAAAATTTATTTCATTTTGCAATAATGTTTTTTGCTGGATAATATTATTATTTGATCCCTTTCTCTTGTTCCTAAATGATATTCAACTGAGAACACTAAGGTAAGGTCATGCATGATATATTTATGTTTATGTAAATGTGTTTGTATCATATGATCACTATATATGATTATTAACTTTTTATTTTAATTATTTTTTTTTGAAGTTTTAAGTATGTTTCGTCTTTTATTCTCTTTTAATTATGGCGCCCCCCGAGCAATTGAGTTTCTATTATATTTAAAATCTATTAAGAATCCACACCCTTCGATCTCTGAAGACTTAGAGCTACCCAGGTACTCGTAAAGTTACGTAGCACCAAGTATATTTTCATGTTTGTTTATTTTGTCGAGTTCATATTATTTTTTTTGCCTTTGTTATCCACGCTGGAGCTGTTACACAAAAATGGTTTCCATTCGTGACGCTGGTGTTACAAATTTGACGAAAAAAAAAAGTTATTTTTTGGAAAAAGCTCTTCATGGTCTAAGATCTAGATCTAAGATGCAACCATAAAATGTTTTGATTTTCATACAAGGTATGTCAAAAAATAAGAATTTCGCTCAAACGTCAAGTAAGTACCTTTATAGTTCACAATATTTCAGTTAGAAGGAGATTGGCACATTAAAACAATTTGTTAATTCTAAACAATTTTTCATAATAGTAATTTCTCATATTAGGAATTTAAATACGTAAATAAACAAAGTTTTTTTTTTCTTTATTTATCGCGAATAAAGTACGTGCCTCCTAGCGGCGGGATACGGGCAACAATACATTGGCTTATAGGGCAGTCCTTACAGTAGGGATCCTGGCTTATACAGAAAAATGCAGGTGGGTGTGGGGTAATATTGAACTTTGGTTGCATTGGTGGTGTATTGGCTAAACGTGTAGGGCAGGGTATGGTGCTGATAGAAAAGGCATTCAGGCATCAAATACCTATCCAAAAAATCTTTTCAGGCCATAATAATGAAAAGACCTTCTCCGACGCAATAAAAACTTATACTAAAATGATGGCATCTCCTGAGGTAAAATATTCCGGAAGTAAAATGAGCTTCCGTTTGGATTTCCAGGTGAGGACTATCTCAGGGGAAACACCATTACAGGTTAGAAAAATCAGGATAGGGTCTTGGAATCTTGGTAGTCTTACAGGTAAGAGTCTGGAGTTAGTGAATGCGCTCAAACGAAGAAGAGTTTAAATTGTTTGTATTCAAGAAACTAGGTGGAAAGGACAAAGGGCGAAAGAACTAGGTGAAGGATACAAATTGTGGTATGTAGGGAGTAGTAACACTAGAAATGGAGTTGGTATAATTGCTGATAGTGAAATGAAAGATAACGTAGTAGAAGTTGTAAGAACCAGTGATAGAATGATGCCAGTGAAATTTGTAATTGATAAAGAGGTATTGAATGTTGTGTGTGTATGCTCCTCAAACAGATCTGGGTGAGAATGAAAGAAGAGCTTTCTATGACCAATTAGGAGACGTACTGAGTGATATTCCAACAGAGGAGAAAGCTATAATAGGAGGTGATTTCAATGCACATGTGGACCAAGCCAAGACAGGATATTAAACAATACATGGGGGATTAGGCTTTGGAACTACAAATGAAGCTGGAGATGATATGCTTGAATTAGCAACAGCACTAGATAATATGGCCATTGTTAACACATTCTTTAAAAAGAGAGAAACTCTACTTATTACCTACAAAAGTGGACAACATCAATCCCAAATAGACTACTTCATGATAAGGAAAGAAGACATACGTGAATGCAAGGATTGCAAGGTAATACTTAGTGAGACAGTAAGCCAACAACATAAGCTGCTTATTCTGGACATCGAAGTAAAAAGTGAAACTAAACAAAAATATCGGAGAGGACCACAAAAGATCAAGTGGTGGATGCTAAAAGATGAGAAAGATGGTCTATTCATGGAAAGAATAGTACAAAAAATATATTGGAACATGAAAGGAAGCCCTAACACAATTTGGAGAAAAATGGCCAACATTATTAGAGAGACGGCTATTGAAATACTTGGGAAAACGTCAGGAAAGAAGTTTGAGGATAAAGAGACTTGGTGGTAGTTCTTCATATCGGACATAGATCTTCAAAACTCCACGGTCGCCAAAAAGGAAGCGAAAGTAGCAATAGCAAAAGCTAAAGCAGAAGCGTATTCAAACCTATACGATCAACTTGATACCAGGGAAGGCGAAGCAATGATATATAAAATAGCCAAGCAGAGAGCAAAAAAGCAAAAGATTTTAATCAGATTAGATGTATCCGAGATGAAAATAATAAAATACTAATTCAGGAAAAGGATGTCAAAAAGAGATTCAGAAAGTATTTTGACAGTTTATTAAATGAAGAATTTGACAGACAGCCTGTGGAGTTAACGGAGACAGTAATAGCAATGGTTACCAGAATAACAAACGAGGAAGTGACTCAAGCCAACGAGACATACAACAATGTACAGACTACAGGGCTATAAAACTACTTAGCCACACCATGAAAATATGGGAGAGAGTAATTGATAGACGGATACGTGAAGAAACCGAAATATCCGATAATCAATTTGGCTTTATGCAGGACAGATCAACAACAGATGCAATTTTCATTGTAAGGCAACTGATGGAAAAATACAGGAATAAAGATACCAACGCTCATATGGTATTCATTGATCTTGAGAAAGCATATGATAAAGTTATTCGAGAGATTCTGTGGTAAGCATTCAATAAGAAAGGATTCCCTGGCGAATATGTAAAGATTGTGAGAGATATGTATGAGGGAGTAACGACTAGTGTTAGGACAGGTGTGGGAGAGACTGATAAATTTTATGTGAAAGTTGGATTTCACCAAGGCTCGGTGCTTAGTCCTTATTTATTCTCATTAGTTTTGGACCAGATAACAGCGAAACTACAGGGTAGCATTAAATGGTGTCTAATGTATGCTGATGATGTAGTGTTAATAGGAAATAGTGAAAGAGACTTAGAAAAAAAAGCTGGAACAGTGGAGACAAGCTCTGGAGGAAAAAGGTTTAAAACTTAGTAGGACAAAAACAGAGTATTTGGAATGTTCATTTAAAGATGGAGTTACTACAAATAAAATGGTATCTTTGGATGGTGAAATTATTGTGAAAAGCAATAGTTTTAAGTACCTAGGATCGGTATTACAGAGTAATGGAGAAATAGATGGAGATGCATGCAGTAGAATTAGGGCTAGATGGATGAAGTGGAAAGAAGCGAGTGGTGTGTTGTGTGACAGAAAAATTTCAATGAAGCTGAAGGGAAAATTCTATAAAACAGCCATAAGACCGCTATGATGTACGGAACTGAATGTTGGGCAGTGAAAAAGAAAGAGGAACAACGAATGCATGTGGCGGAAATTAGAATGCTTAGATAGATGAGCGGGGTGACAAAGAAGGATAAAATTAGAAATGAGTATATTAGGGGAAGTCTAGGTGTGGCACCAACTGATGCCAAAATGAGAGAGCATAGGTTAAGATGGTTTGGTCATGTTCAACGTCGAGACGTTAATCACTCAATACGAAGAATAGCTGAAGTGCAGATTCCTGGAAGGAGTAGGAGAGGAAGACCAAAGAAGACCTGGGGGGAGACAATTAGGCAGGGCATGTTGGTAAACGGGATTAACATTGATATGACCCAAGATAGAATTGTGTGGAGAAATGCAATTAGAGAAGCCGACCCGCATAGGGATAAGGCAAAGAGAATGATGATGAAACAAAATTTTCTTTATGATAATGCTCCCATTTTCAGCTTGTTATTTTTGAATTATGATTTTTTGGAATAATATATCACTAATCGGTGATTTTTAAATGAGAATAGGGGTCGTGTGCTACCTCATCTGAAAGGTTATTCAATTTTATATATTCATCAATATAAATATTCATACAATGTGTCGAAAAAATATTTTTTAAAATAAAATACCTAATTGACACAAAAAGAAGAATGTATTTAATTTATTTGACTCAATATACATTTTACTGTTGTCAGAAAACACAAAAAAATGTTTGTTTGACAAATAAACATTACTTTTCGTTTAAATTAAATGTTTAAACTGTCAAGAAGCAGGTGGGTGGCAGCTTAAAGATTGAATTTAAACGAAACGCAGTGTTTATTTGTTAAATAAACATTTTTTTAGAAACTATTTTGAATTAAATAATTTAAAAATACAAATCGACCTCCATTGGGATTTTTTTCAAATTGGTCTATTCTATAAAAAATGAATATTTTCCATAATTTTAAACCTCTCTATATACGTTCACTGTGGTACCGACACGTATCTAATGTGCAGCAGCTGTAGGATAAATAAAGCAATAAACAAAATACGGGCAATCCCAAGATTAAAATAACGATTAATGGTCTGTATTTCTATGACAGATCAATTCCCAATACGCTGAATTACTAATCTGAAATGAAACTAGATCGGACATAATATTACAAGGTTATCAGATTATTATCAATGAACATATTGCACCGCCGAGTGAAAATAAATGTAGTTTTAAAAATGGATACAACTTTCTTAATATTGATAAGCATGAACTTATACGGTATAAATTTATAAGGTAGACTTATGTCCAGTAGTGGACCGATATGAGTTTATGATGATAAAGTAGTACTTTTAATAGTTTGCTTCACTTTTTCTAGTAAACTTATTTTACTGTTTCTAACAATATCATTCCTTCTTAATTTTAGGCAATCATTAGTAACATTTGGTTCGAATCTTGATAATACAGTAATAAACCAATCCAGTAGCAATTATTTTCGTTATCTAGAGTGTACAACATGCAACAGAAATAATTCGAAGGACGCGATTATATTGACCTTCCAAAAAAAGAAATCCCCGAAAATCGATGGGTCGTGTGTAATGAAAACGCTTAAGCCTGCTTAATGGCCAACTAAACCGTTTGATATAAAAAAATAATTACCTGATTAATCATGCTACCCCAGGACTGTAATCAGTGTGGCGTGCTCCAATTCCTAACATACGGGGTGTCAACGTCTCGATTTTCAATTTGTGGGGATTTCAGAGACAAAATTAGTTTGAAAAACTGGAAAATTTTTATATACTATTAACACTCTTTCTCTTTTCATCTAAAAATATAATAAATAGATTCGATAATGGGTGTCTCTTTAGTGATTTATTCACATCTGACCATCTACAGATACTGTTTAAACACACATGCTTCTTCTATAATCGAACATCCGATAGTACATCCAAAATAAAAGATTATAAAACCCATTCAAATAATTTCTAATAACTATGTGTTCACAGCTATGAAACCTTGAAACGAAAATTAATATTGACGAAGGTATCACATACATTTTCGAAATATATTAATGTTCCTTTTCTTAGTAGGTCTTTAAATTATAATGATGTTTCTTAAATTATTTTCATCGTTCTCTTTCCTCTACAACTCTGAAGCAAAGGTTTAGTGAAATTTCGACATATCCTGCAACGTGGATCAGATATGTTGCTGGTGATCTTCCCCGGACTCTCGCTCCTTGCACCATCCGCTGCCATATCAGCTTCTCCAGACCATCCCTACGCAACACATGACCAAAGTAAGCGCTAATTTTTATGGTCGCAATGTTTTGAAGCCTACTTGTAACGTGCAGATGTCTAAGAATAGACTAGTTGATTCTTCTTGTGGTCAAAATTATTCAGAACATTATTCGCCAAGAATGTATTCCAAACGCGTCCATAGTGCGTTAATCAACTTTCTTCAAAGACTATGATTCCGATTCATATAGAAAAATGGAGAAGATAATTGTTTTTACCAGTGTTATCTTTGAATCCATGGTGATGTTGTTGTTTTCCATTCTTTTGTTAGCTTTGTCAAAATGGATCCTTCGGAGTTGATTATAAGAGTGATTCTGTCAATGTCTGGACAGTTGTTATCTCGTCTACCTATGATCATAATCTTTGTTTTTGATTTATCTGTGGACAGCACTGCTTTTAAACTTACTCGTTCTATTCGTTCTAATAGCTCCGTCAATTACGTCCATCTGCGTACATTAAGTTGTTTATTTTTCTGCCGCCAATGGATATGGCCCCTTCCCATTGTGAGATTGCTATGCTACCTTAATGCCGAGACTAGCAAAAATAGGTTTATCTACAGGGTGATTGATTAGTAGGTTAAAGTTCAATAGCTCCGCTATAGTAATAGATAGCAATAAAAGTTAATAAAAAAATCTTAGCCACCTTTGAGCTTCACATTACAAAATTAGTTAGAATGTTACAGGGTGTTCGATAACACAGTGGCAGACCTAATTTATGTTTTTTTAAATGGAACACCCTATATTTTATTTTATATTCGAAATCCTGTTAACTTCTCCATCACAAAAATATAAAGGTTTGTAATGTTATACAGGGTATTTACAAAGTTATAACCAATTTTGTATGAAAATCGTAACAAGTTCAACTCCCTGTATAAATAAAAATAAGCACAACAGCAATGGTTTATTAATGCCATATTTTTTATTTATTGTCAAAATTTTTAAGAATTATTGATATTGCTAATTTTCTTTATATCAAATACAGGGTAAGTCAAAAAGCAAGTACATTATTTTCTCAGTAATGTTAAAAGGAACAAAAAGTTAAAAAGTACAAAAGGTATTTTATATCATTATTGAAAAGTAACATTAACGTACTTTAATTTTTATATAATATTCCCTATGCCCAAATCTATTAGTTTTCGAGATATTTTCGTTTTTCAGAGAAAATTATTTTAGTTGTTTAAATTTATCTAAATTTTAAGTAAGCCATGACTGAATTGACAATTGAAGATTACCGATTATCAATCCGGTAATCAGTGTAACACTGTAGCAAGTAAAGAAATAAAAATAATTTATTAGTAATACATTTAATAAACAAAAACACAACCGCTATATGCAACATTTTTGAAAGAGTTAAAAACTATCTTTTTATGTAAATTCAACAAACAAACAAAGAAAATTAGTAATAAATTTTACAAAAAAACACACAAACACAAAATACAATATTTTGTGAAGACAATTAAACACTACTTTTGTATGACAATGTAATAATTTATCAGTAATACATTTTGCTACCAAACATGTTTGAAAAAATTAGAAGCTACTTTTAATAAAATATTTTTAATATTTAATTACATAAGGTTTTCAAAATTATCTCCTAACACATTTATGTACGCCTAAAAACGATCATTGAATGAGCTACTTACTCTACGGAGCATTTGTAAATTAACACATCGAAATACACTTTGTATTCTATTTTTCATCTCATCCCTTGTTGTTGGAGGTATTTTATAAACTTCATTATTAACGTAACCCCAGAAAAATCAGTCCAGTTTATTAAATTCTGGTGATTTGGGTGGCCACGCTACTGGTCCAATGAAAAATGAAAATATCTCGAAAATTAATAAATTTAGACATAGGGAATGTTATCTAAAAATTAAAGTACGGTAATGGTACTTTTCAATAGTGATATAAAATACAGGGTGTTCCATTTAAAGTTACTGAGAGAATAATGTACTTGCGTTTTGACTCACCCTGTATTTCTGATATAAAGAAAATTAGCAATATCGACCATTCTTGAAAATTTTGACAATATGTTAAAAATATGGCATTAATATTCCATTGTTGTCTTGCTTATTTTTATTTATACAGGGAGTTGAACTTGTTACGATTTTCATATAACATTGGTTATAACTTTGTAAATACCCTGTACAAAATAGCAACCCCTTATTTTTTTCTTGATTGAGAAGTTAACGGGATCTCGAATTTAAAATAAAACATAGAGTGTTCTATTTAAAAAAACATAATTTTGGTCTGCCACTGTGTTATCGAACACCCTGTAACATTCTATCTAATTCTGTAATGTGAAGCTCAAAGGTGGCTAAAATTTTTGTTATTAACTTTTATTGCTATCTATTACTATAGCGGAGCTATTGAGCTTTACCCTACTAATCAATCACCCTGTATGCTTCATCAATTATCAGATTCGATTGTCTATTGCCTATTCGATTGCCATATTCGATTGCCATATTCGATTGCCATATTCGATTGCCTATTCGATTGTCCAAAATATCAACATGAACGACGATTTCATGGACTCAGGAGTAGCCTGAATGAAGCACTAAACTCGCCAACTGATATTCTCCACACCACAAGCTACCTACGAAATATAAATATTTTCAATAAAATATAAATGTTCATGTAATGTAAATCGCTCGAATCTATGTATTTTTTGTATATATGTATTGTTTATTAATGGTAGGGGAGCAAAGTATGCTAAATGTGCAGTCACTCGAGCGTTATGGGGACCTATTGGGTTGTGAAGAGTAGGTCCTAAAACCAAAAAAAGTTAAGTAAAGTTTTCCATTTTAGTGGGCGCTTGCCTTTTTTTAATTTAATTTTCCATTTCCAACAATCGTTTATTCCGATTATAACGCCATCTATTCATAATTCGAAAAAATGTTTCGAATGAAAGTTAGTTATTTTTACGCAAGGAATCCAAATCTGCAATAAAAAATTAAGGCTCCTATTTGAGATTTTAAAGTAACCCCCCACCCCACCTCCGTGGGGGAACGTGTTTGGTGTCATTCGATAGATTTTTCAAAAATATTGAATAAGTGTATTTTACAGTTTTTCGATTGATGTTCATTTTGAGGAAATATCGCGGGATTAGTATTTAAAATATTAAATTTGCCCCCACCCCTCTCCGTGGGAAGTCATGTTTGGTATCATTCGATAGATTTTTAAAAAATATTGAGCACATATTTTTTAGTTTTTCGATCAGTCATTAGTTTCGCGAAATATTCTCTTTTTTCTTGTGAAACTTTGGGACTCACCCATTTCCTTACGCCCGGCTCAAATCGTCAGATTTTTGAAATGTACACTCTTTTGCATGTACTTAACTTACCTTATCTTAATCTGACAATTTCGAGTTTTTTTAAGGATATATTTTTATTTTCGGGCCCCCCTTAACGAACTCCCCTGTGTTAAATGCCAATATATAGTAGAGGTACATCTGCAGGGTATCAGGTTTCTCCCCATATGATAATCTGACGCGCTCGAGTAACTGCAAAAATCCCCGCTTGGGCTCCCCTACCATAATGTATAATTGTACCTGTGTCAATGATCATTGTAATCGAGACACGTTAATTCAATAAAAAAAAATATCAGAAAGTGTTCGACCATGTCAAACATGCAGAGCTAATTAAAGTGCTACAAGGTAGAATGATAGATCATAATAAATTTATTGTTCATTAAGAATCTCTAGTTAAAAATAAAGAGCATCTGTAACAGTAAGCAACGAAATTACAGAGGACTTCCCAATAGATTACATAAGAAAGAGTTGAATTTTGTCTCTCCTACTATTCAATCATTTACTTTGAAGCAATTTTTAAAGAGCCCGTGAGATACTGAGGATTGCATAAAGGTTGTTAGTAACCTTGTTAATAACCAGCCAGAATAATAACCAGAAGGATAATAATTTGGTTTCAATATCCTTCTTCTTCTCATTTCATCCATCGTTCCTCAATCCATCTTTTCAGCACTATAACCGGGGGTGGGGCTTGGCTGTCCCACCATAACTCGCTTCCATCTCAACTGGTCGTCCATGATAGTTGAATCTGTGGGTAGCCCCATTGTTTTTAGATCTGGCCATACGTTATTTCTGCATCGCATTCGTGGGCTTCCTAAAGGCCTTCTTCCTATCGGGGCTTTCTCTCAGATTAACTGCGTAAGGCGGTTATTGGTAATCTATGGACATGGCCAGCCTACCTTAGACATTGAGATTTAATATCTTCGGTTTATGGTGGTTAATAGCAGATCACCGAATATACAGTATGGTGCAAATGAAAGGAATAAATGCGATATTTCGTAAGCCGGCGACTTTAAGGAAAAATTATGAAACAGGTCGATTTTTATTTTTAAAATATGATTTTCTTGCATATTATATCATCATATTTTGCAGGTACTAGTGATACCATCCATCTGGGGCTGATGACGTAATCGATGATTTTTTAAATAATAATAGGGGCCGTGTAATAGCTCATTTGAAAAGTTATTGTATTTTATTTTCAATAATATAAAAATTAATATAATTATTTATACAGGGTGTCTAAAAAACGTTGTTTGAATTAAAGTAATTGACAAAAAAAAGAAAAATGTAGGATTGTAATTTATTGAATTCAAAATACATTTTACTTCTTTAAGAAAACAGAAAAAATACAGAAAGAAATAAGCGAAAGGCAATGTTATTTTATCAAATAAAGATTTTTTGTGTTTTCTGACAGCAGCACTGTATTTTGAATTAAATAAATTAATACATTATTCTTGTTTTGTCAATTAATTTAATTAAAAAAACTTTTTTTGGACACCCTGTATAAATAATTAGGTGAATGTTTATATGTCGGAATAGAGACTTGAATAACCGTTTAAATAAGCTAACAGACGACCCCTATTCTCATTTAAAAAATCACGAGATCAACACGATTACATCATTACGCCCAGATAGATGAGGATACTAGTATGATATAAGTATATGTTAAAAAATCATAATTTAAAAATAAAAATCGACGTGATTCGTGGTAGATTTTCATGTTATGTTTACTATACAACAACTGTACGATTCAAGACAGTATTTTGTTTTGTGTATATTTCTTATAATATTCTTCCCTCTATTTTTAAAATCAATGTCTTTATTACGCGTAAGAGGTGGCAGCATGACAAAATTACCAACATTTTTTCTGCAAGCTCTGTGCCATAAATTTTTATGGATATTAAAATCATATCAACTCCTCCTGGTATTCTTTATCTAAGGATCTTTTTACATCCTTCATTGTTTGCCGGAGACTTAACAATATCGAAATCAACGGCAATTGCCATTGTGCTCTTGATATTGCTTTGGGACCTACCGATGATATTGTAGGTTTGATCGAAATTATGAAAAATAGGCCGGTACATAAAAATATATTAGAACGTGTGACGGGTAGATCTGGCGAAGAACAAACTCAGTAAAACAAAGGTTTAATAATTTAAATAAACATATTTTTTTAACTCAATACAATAAAATAAAAGCAAAAGCAACAAAAATTTAATTCTCCGCTCTGGCTTGAATGTTCTCTTCCTACAGCTATCTGTAAATATAAATGAAATGTATATTATGGACCTTAAAATACGATGATAATGTTAGTACATTCACACATGCATACAGTGACAAACTACAGGCAGCGGTAACCACCGTTCAACGCACGGTTACGGTCATCGCAAGCGGTTCATCAATTCTAAATCATTACACGGTTGGCTTTAACTCAACACGTCAAGCCCGGTTGTTGCTCGCTAGATCAGTGCTCCAGTTTGAACCAGTTGAGTCTTTTTAGATCAGTACTCTGCCTCCTCAGACCACTCTGCCTTTGATGTTCGAAGTGTGAAATATATCGGGCGCGAAATTTTTGCTGTCGCTTAGAAGAATCGAACTGTCTGCGACGTCGGTATCCAACTATTATTACAAATGGAATAAAAATGGTTTTATATAAAAGGATATCATAATAAAATGATATACAAAATAATTTATATCATTTAAGTTTAAAATACTTTATGGTAAAATATAGCTAATTAATATCATTCGAAACTATCAACGATGCAAACTTGGTTTGTCGGTGCTACATCTGGACATACTAAAAAATCTTACGTCTACATAAATTGAGAACCAAAAGAGAGAGAAAACGGATTTTGTGGATAGGTGAAGGGCTAAGGATGATGGCCATAGTTATGCAGTTTCATCATATGATATGCGAATGGATATAATATAGATGAAAGGGCATGAATGGGAGTTACTGGGCCTAATTTCAGGCTATCAAAATCTCACAGAAACGCCCCAACGATGTTTCGGGTAGAAATACATTCTATATGCAGTAGTATCCATAAATATCTCAACTGAGACACTCATAGGGCAAAAGTCTTTATTTTATCAGACAGCCAAGCTATCTTACAGGCTCTAAATTCATTTAATTGTGAGTCAAAGTAAAGTTTGGGACGGTAAGCAATTCCTCAAGAAGCTGGCGGAATGCAACAAGGCAACTTTGTTGTCAGTGTGAGTCACAAGGGACATGCAGGAAATGCGAAAGCTGACAGGTCGAAAGAGAAGGGGCTAATACCCCATTATACCGCCCAGACACAAATGTCTACTTTCCCGCACGCGTTTTAGTTTGGAAAGTTTTACGTTTCCGCGTTACTTTTCCGCATTACTTTTCCTCATTACTTTTCCGCACTGAATTTAGATATTGTAATATGGCCTTAAAATAATTATAATACATGCAATAAACTAATATTTAGATATTATTTACTAATTTATTTCATATGTATCTTATTGTGTTCATGTTTTAATGAAATTAACGCGACAATACGATGAAATAAAATTATTTTGACATAATATTCGAAAGTCAAATCAGTAGGCAATAACAGTGGTTTTGAATCGTCGTCATGAAAACCAAGATCATCGTCATGCTAACCAATAATTTTGAAAGTTTGGTTTTGACAGAGTTGTCAAAGAATTAATTTTTGTATTTTCTTATTTAATAATTCAATTAATTGATTAAGATTTGGTCATTTTTTAAACGCTCGTAGAAAAAATATTGTTCCTAACTTTGCGGAAAGTCTCTTTTCCGCAATTGACTGCTTGTCGAACTTCGCTTCGCGTCGTTCGGCAAACTGCAATCGCGTGCGGAAATGTATGACTTTCCGCACTTGTTAGGAAAATAACTATTATACATTTTTAAACAGTTTATAACTGGCTTTTACACTCAGCTAATAAACTATGTTGTACTCTCAGTATACTGTTAAATTTTCATTAAATTCGAAAATGATGATGTCTTTTCTTCATCTTCTGTATCTACCATTTTCCATCAACTCTTGAATTTAGGTCTCTTCCGATTGCTTCCATCTTTCTTTATCTTGCACCAATCTAGGTACCTATATAGATTACAAATAAATATTTGTAGAGGTACCGGAAGATTACAAGGAAAGCATCGATAGAAAATGAAAAAGGCGAAGAATTTTGTGAATATTAGGTTTGGTTTATTGAACTTACTATTAAGGAATTTCTTAATAAAAATTAAAATTAAAACTCTTGACATCGTCAAACGTATAAATTACCAACTTTTTCCACTTTTTTTCCTGGCCTAATCGAAGATATCACACACTCGATGAAATTTATCAGGAAACGAAGGGAGAACGAAACACGAAAATTTAGTCACTCGAAGGTCACCGGTTCGACCTAGTTGCCAGATTTGCGGTTTGCCACGAAGGATCTCTCTAGGACGTTCCATTTAAAAGGAGTTTAAACGGAAATGAATTCATTTTGAGGATTGAGGATTTGTGTTTGCTCAATATTGAATATATAAACCGGCTGAGCTTTGTATTATATACTGATCAGTTAGATATACTTGAAATGACTGGAAAAGTTATTATATTATCCGATAGCTAGTTTATTGTGGTACTTCGTTACATTATTTTTGCAGGAGTAATACCACTACAAACAAAACTACGAAAACCAAAATAAAATTTTGTCTGACAGTCAATAACAAAAAGTAAATAATCAGATCAAATTCATATACTAAACAGAAAAATTAGAACGAGATACAAAATGATCCCAAATTTATTCAGGAATGAAATGAAATAAAAGACATTGTCACAATAAATTATTTATTATTTACTCCGGTACCTCCGGTACTACTACTACCGGTTTCACTGTCTATAATATGCAGAGAATCATCAGGTCCCGGTAACAATAAACCAAATGATGCCGGTTAAAGCAATGATTTTAGAAGTAAAGCACTATCATACTCTTTTGCTCAGTTATTGCTGATAGGGAAATGATGGCTAGAATGGATTTAACTGCATTGATTAACAAATAAGTTGACTGAGGGCAGGTTGTTCGAAGGCTAATCAAAAATGGAATCAACTGATCATTATAAAATATTTAATTACTGTCACCAATTGTCAATGTCAACTTTGATTGGGTTGCTGAAAACACAATTGATTAAAAGATTAATTGATAATTGATTAGTTAATCAATTATGTTAATAATTGCTGTGTTAACTAATAATTAATTAATCAATCAATTATGTTAATTATCATAATGATAATTAACATAATTGATTACAATCAACTGATTGGCATACGAACAACGAATTTTGTTATTTGATGGTTATTAAGGGGACTTGAATATAATCAACTTCTTCAATAGCGTTCGAACAACCGGCCCTATATCTGGATATTTGTTAATTAATGCAGTTAAATCAGTCCTAGCTATCTTTTCCCTATTAGCAAAAACTTTGCAAAAAAGTATGATAGTGCTTACTTCTGAAGTCATACCTTATAGAGGCATCATTTAGATTACTCTTACCGGGACCTGATGATGCTGTGCATATAATAGACAGCGAAATCGGTCGTCTGGAATAAATAATAAATTGATTATAAGAACGCCTTTTATTTCAATTCTTAATATGAGCTCACACATGCAAACCATTCAACATTTTTTTTTTATTAAGGAAACTTTCAAGCTTATGGGAGATAAAATATACAGTCGAAAAAATGAAAGAATACCCATGAACTAACATATAAAACACACTGTATTTTCCTGTCACGGTGTCACAAAGAAAATTGTCCAGTGCAATTACAAGTAACAAAAATTATTACATGTACTTGCGCTGGCCAATTTTTTGTGTGACACGGTGACAGGAAAATACAGCGTGTTTTGTATGTTCGTTCATGGATATTCTTTCATTTTTCCTACTGTATGTGAATCTATACGTTCATTCTCTTGAAATTACATGAACCAGCCGAACGGTGTAGAAAAAACATTTCTGTAGGTTGCTGCAGTTCTTAATGTTTCCAAGAAATATCATGCTGATACCACATTCGTGTTTATTGAGATTTATGTGCCATATATTCTGGTAGGGGAGCCCAAGCGGAAATTTTTGCAGTTACTCGAGCGCGTCAGATTATCATATGGGGAGAAACCTGGTACCCTGCAGATA
Source organism: Diabrotica virgifera virgifera (assembly GCF_917563875.1). Taxonomy (NCBI): domain Eukaryota; kingdom Metazoa; phylum Arthropoda; class Insecta; order Coleoptera; family Chrysomelidae; genus Diabrotica; species Diabrotica virgifera. Next base: position 131,080,873 of record NC_065446.1, read on the forward strand.
TACCTCTACCATATATTGGCTTTTAACACAGGGAAGTTCGTTAATAGGGGCCCGAAAAAAAATCCTTAAAAATACGCGAAATTGTAAGATTAAGATAAGGTTAGTTAAGTACATGCAAAACAGTTTATATTTCAAAAATCTGACGATTTGGGCGGGGCGTAAGGAAATGGTTGAGTCACAAAATTTCACAAGAAAAAAGCGAATATTTCGCGAAATGATAGATAGATCTAAAAACTAAACAATACATGCTCAATATTTGTCAAAAATCTATCGAATTATACCAAACACGACTGCCCACGGAGAGGGGTATATTTCGCGAAATGAACGTCAGATCGAAAAACTGAAAAATACACTTATTCAAAATGTTTAAAAAACCTATCGAATGGCACCAAACACGACCCTCCACGGATGTGGGGTGGGGGGGTTAATTTAAAATTTTTAATAGGAGCCCTTATTTTTTATTGCAGATTCGGATTCCTTACGTAAAAATAAGTAACTTTTATTTGACACATTTTTTCTCGAATTTTGGATAGCCATAGCGCTAGATTATGGCGCTATAATCGGAAAAAACGATTTTTGGAAATGGAAAATTAAATTAAAAATGGAAAGTCCGCACTAAAATGGAAAACTTTACTTAACTTTTTTTGGCTTTAGAACCTACTCTTTACAACTAAATAGGTCCTCAAAGCGCTCGAGTGACTGCACGTTTAGCATACTTTTCTTCCCTACTATTCAATGTGTGGGATGGTACGATTTCAAAATCATGATTTTAAAAAATTGAAGTAATAGCGACACTTCGAAGTTCTAACGGTCCAATTTTTGATGAATATTGACTCTCTGAAATTTGTTGTACTTATTTACTAACATACTGTATATTATACCAATAAGTAGGTACATATTATTCAAATAGACAAAGAACTCGACACTTTAAACGTCTGTAACTCAGAAACAATTGATGTCAGAGTTTCAGGGAAATGAAATCTTTTAGTCAGTATGACCAAAGCTATCTCAAAGATATCTGAAATTGGCTGAAACTTCTAAGTTTCAGAAAATTTCACTGAAACCAGGTTTACATACGAAAAGTGCCGGCAGCCATATTGCTCTTCTACCCATAGGGTGTAGAAATGAAATCTATTGTTATTTCAAGTGTGCACGAATCTCTTGTGCAAGATTTTACTATCTTATGTCACCTTTATTTATCTCTATGTAAATTCTTTTTTGTCAAATTTTTTTGCTGTTTTGCGTTTTTATCATTCCAGGTCTCCTCTTTTCTACCTAGGCCTTTCTCTTTTCTTTTCCCTTGTCCTTTAATTTTTCATATTTTTTTGACCGTCATTTCATTTTCTAGTCTCTACAGGCGATCCCACCAACTTAAGTCCATGTGCTCAACATACTCTGCCATCAACTCTATTTCTAATTCATCTCTCATGACCATGACACTGTTTTTTACCCGATCTCTTCTAGTTACTTCCCTGTACCTTTCGTAAAATCTTATTTCTATGGATAGGTGTTAGCCTTAAAATGCACTCATTCAAAATTTTGAAAGTTCAATCGCATTATCTCGAAAACTATGCATCCTACGAAAAAACTTATAAGACCAAAAATGTTTTGTTATGCGAAAAATCGCTGTTATGTAATTCCTCAAGTTCTTTGTTTATAACAATCTTATCGACATCCGGATCAACTGTTACCCAAAAAATTCGTGTTCTACGGGTCAAAATACATAAAAAAAAAACTTGGGTATGTCCATCTGAATTAAGGAGGTCGTTGTACCCCCCTGGCGACAGGACTATATAAAAAAAATTAACTTTTAAAAGTTTTTTTATTACAAAATAATTACCGTTGAAATTAAAAAAAAAAAGTTACAGGAAGGCAGGAAAGTGCCCGCCAAATTAAATGCTTCTTTTGGAAGAAGCCCTCGGCTGTGGCGAATAACAACTAAAAGTACCAACAATTTTTTTGTAGACCTCGAAACCTTTTTAACATTCTATAAAAAAATTTTAACTAGCAATATAGATTTTTTAAAAATATTTATTTAAAAATTGCCTTTGCTTCCAATTTAAAAAGTAAAAGTCCCCTTAAGGAACAAAATAAATAGATTTTTGTACAAATCTGCAGAATCCCCAGGTAAAGACTTCCACACTATACAAGGGATCTATTTAAAAAACAATCTTTTGAAATCTCTTCGCTCGCCTATTGCACTTGTTTACTGAAAAAAACACTTATAGCAATTTTCATCGAGACTATTCTCATTCAAACCCATTTTTCGTTTTCATCGGTTTTCATTGTGAAGAGCACAATGGCCACATCTATCTATGGCCGGGTCGGAGCGATTCTTCGCAATGAGTTACTTTAAAAGCAGGAAATCACTCCTTTTAAAGGGTTTCATCCATTTTTCAATCGAACAGACTAAACATTTTATATTATATAAAGCAAGCTTAATACGAAATAAATAATTTAAACAAATAGTAAGCAGTAATGGTATAGCTCACAACACAATTAAAAAAGTGAGAAACAGTGCTTTTTAGTCGTCATAAGTAGGGTATAGCCAAGTTAGAACAAGAAAATATTAACTTGGAAAATAATTACTAGAGGAGCAACGTAACTTTTATGGCAATCATCAGAGAACAACTATCTATTCTCGTTGTTTTTTAACGATCCTTCTCTCTTCTTTCGTGTTAATATTTATTTTTACCCTAACTAGATACACTATACAATAAAGTCAATTGCTATAAAGTTGTTTAATAAATAATATTTTTTTTGGCGTGATTTTGGCCATATTTTACGATTCTAACGAGATAAATAAAATTTATCACTTCCAATGACCGGTCGTTATGGAATTTCCATTGACAGAGCCTAAATCTTTATAACCTATAGCGTGAAATTTCGATTTTAAAGCTAAGTAACAAATATGTGTAATTTGTTATCAATTTACATTACACATGATCCAATATATTTAGCTGCTTTTTTATTATACAAGTACGTTTTTAGAGTAACGGGAAACTGTGTAGAGCACACTGCAAAGAACTGAGGGATGCCTATGTCCAGCATTGGACGCGATTAGCTGATTGATCATGATGCCGTTTTTAGAAACTACACAATTTCAGCTTAGAGTTTCACCGTTTTCCTAAAAGAGTAGCTCTTGACGTGAGATCGTTTGTAATGTACATACTTACTAGGGTGGATTGTTAATCGCAAAATTAAATGAAAATTTAAAATTGATTTGAAATAACCACCAAAAGATACCTTTAGAAAATGTAATAAAAAGTATTATTACGACTTTTTGATCAAATTATATCTTCTGCCCTCTACCTGCCTTTGAAAAACGAAAAAAATGGAGTTTTAATCGCAAAATTTAAAAAATAACAAATTGATTTGATATACCTACCAAAAGTTGCCTTTAGTAACAGTAATAAAAAAGTATTGTTACGACTTTTAGATAAAATTACATGTTCTGCCCTCTAGGGCTTTTCAACGATTCTCATTTGTTTTAAGCTTCTGTCATATATGTCGTATAATAATACTATCCACGGATAATACGACATACGACAGAAGCTCGAAACAAATGAGGATCGTTGAAAAGCCCTATTGAACAGTATTGTGCTTTTAGGCGATCGTAACATAAAATATGAGTTTTTAAAACATACATTATATTAGGCAATACATTGACTGTCAGATAAAAATGACACATTTCAAAGATATTTCAATTTGATATCATTTTAATAACAAAATGTACTTATTACAGTTGATCGCAAACACTTTTTTCAGTGCGTCATTAATTTTGACGTCATCTAAAATTTTAAGAATGTCTAGAATTGTGGCATGACATTTTAGTAAAATCTGACAGTTAGAACATTTAAAATATTTTGAGGAAAACATAAATTAATATACAGTGCGTCCATAAAGAAAAGCATAAATTCGTTATTTCGTAAACCGGTGACTTTAAGGAAAAATCCCGAAAGAGGTCGATTTTTGTTTTTAAATTACGATTTTTTGGCATATACAGTGGAACCCCGATAAGTCGGCCCCCGATAACCCGGAAGTCCGGCTAACCCGGACCGATTTTCATCAGATAAACATTTTGATTTTCAATATTTTGTATTTTTTAATTTAATTGTGGCTTATTTCCAATCAAAATAGTTAATTATCAGACAATCCTTTCAACAATAAAAGTGTATGTACATAATATAATATTTGAGAGATAATGTGTCTAGACTCTCTGTGTCGTGTACTTATGTGTGTAATTTGAACACGAGATTAAAAATTACTCATAGTACACGCCGCAGAAACAACAGCCAGCTGTCTGTAGTATCGATTCCTTTTTATTTCAAACTGTCAGCATTGTTTAGGAAAGACTATTTAAAAAATTCTTTTATAAACAATGGTCTTTAGTATTGTGTGTCTTGTATTGTTTGGGTTTGGTGTTTTTTTTAGAATTGTAATGAGTAGGTAATATGTACTGTGCATATTTATAAAAATATTTCATGTTATTTCAATTCTAACGGAGTTTATCTGTAAGTATACCGTATTTTATTAATTTTTACCATATTCTCCGGCTATCTCGGATTTTCGATAACCCGGATCGGTCGTGGTCCCGATTAATCCGAGTTATCGAGGTTCCACTGTATATGATATTAGTGACGTCATCTATCTGGGCGTGATGACGTAATCGATAATTTTTTTAAATGAGAATAGGGGTTATGTGATAGCTCATTTGAAAGTGTATTCAATTCTCTATCTAATAATATAAACATTAACATAATTATTTATACAGGGTGTTCAAATATTAAAATTAAAATAATTAAAATAAGTGAGACAAAAAGAAGAATATATGTAATTTATTTAATTCAAAACACATTTTACTACTGTCAGAAAACAGAAAAAAAATTATTTGACAAATAAACATTGATTTTTGCTTAAACGAAATGTTCAAACTGCCAAGAGACAGGTGGGTGGCAGCTTTAACATTGAATTTAAGCGAAAAACAATATTTATTTGTCAAATAAACGTTTTTTCCTGTTTTCTGACAAGAATAAAACGTATTTTGAATTAAATAAATTACATACATTCTTCTTTTTGTCTCAATTATTTTAATTAAAAAAATGTTTTTTTGAAAACCTTGTATAAATAATTATGTTAATGTTTATACAAGTGAATAGAGAATTGAATACCCTTTCAAAGGAGCTATCACATGACCCGTATTCTCATTTAAAAAAATCATCGATTACGTCATCACACCCAGATGTATGACGTCACTAGTATGATATGTATGCCAAAAAATCGGAATTTAAAAATAAAAATCGACCTGTTTCGGGATTTTTCCTTAATGTCGCTGGTTTACAAAATAATGAATTTATGCGTTACTTTATGGACGCACTGTAGAATACAATTTCACTATACAATGTTCGAATATACCAATGACATAAAATATTTATATTTACGTCATTGTCAAATTTCTAACCTAGAAATTACAACTGTCATTGTATCCGTTAAAATTGTGAAACTTACTATCACGATAGATTATTTTGTTTCAAATTATCTTTATCCGCATCAGGGATTGGTTACCTCTTTAGAGTATTGTAATTGTCAACCAATTATACATTTACAAAAGTATAAGTAGCTTTAATACGGAAATACCCTTCAACGAATACATAATTTTCGAGGTTCAATGTATAATTATCACGGACGTACGATATTTCTGCAACTTCGAGCTTAATGCGTTAGAGCGCATTCGACAAACTATGACGCACTGAAAAAAGGGTTTGAGATCCACTGTACCATTACCTAACTTTCCAATAATTAAGATCATAAGTTCGAATTTGTTTTACTGTTTTATTTTTTTAAATCTCGATAGTTGACAGAAGATTAGAATTTAAAAAAAAAACGCAAATATGGGTTTTGTAATACCAATTAGCAACTTACAGTTTTCCAAACTTCGATTTTTCGCTCCACGCTAATACGTACACAGGTAATTTTTATCGGTTTCAATAAGAGGTTCATATTGACCGAAACGTATCATAATCATAGGTAACAATTGAATTTTTATAAAAAAAAATCAGGAAGTTGATTTTTTATCTCATATGCAATTGAAAGACCTCATATTAGGTAATAAAGTGACGGAACACCAAAACGTTACAGCGCGTAATAATTTTGTAAAATAAGAAATACATTTTTTTGGGCCAGATAGACCCGAACAGAGCAGCAGAATTAAAGCGAAAACGTTTGTTCAAAATTAGTGGGGTAACGTATAAAACAACAATATTCATAACTCCCCGACAGGACATTTTCCCACATTTTCCTTCGTCACTTATTCACGCATTTCCATTTAAACAAACGCCCTGGATTTTTATTCGGCGAAATGTTTTCGTCAGTGAGAAACAGTTGACAAAAAAATCTGCATTGGATGATTGCCAAACGATTACGCATCGCGCAGCCTTTCATTTTTATAATTTTTTAGAAACTGTCAGCAATACATCGCAATTGATGAATGGGAAAATTATTGGGATCTTCGGTGATCGATGATTTTGGTAAGTTAATGAATACCTTCGTCGAAAATAACGTTTAAATGTTTTCCGATTGCGGAAAATTTATGGTTTTTTAAGGGAACGCGATGTTTTATTATAACGAAAACAAGAATTGGAAGTTGGGGAAGTTTCATTATAACGAAAAAAAAACATAAAAAAATGAGAACATTACAACATTAATGGTACAAATAAAAATTATCAAATAGGTACAAAACGCAAATAAAATTCCTTGTTTCTTTCTTTTTTATGACCTTTGGGAACTGTGCCAATTTAAAAATAGAATTCCTTAATAATAAAATAATTGAATTATTCCAAATAGAGTCACTACAGATAATAAATAATATATTCATACTATAGTACGTTCTTTAAAGGTAAAATATTGCAAAACCTCTAAATTTTGAAGAACCACTTGGATTGGTCAACACAGCAACATATACAACATTTTTAGGCACAGTTGTAGACGCTAATTTAAGTTTCGCTAAACACATAGATCATTTATGTAAACAGCTTAATAAGACGTATTTTGCAATAGCGGCATTAAAAAATGATATGCCATCAAGTACATTGATCTATGTTTACTATGCGCAGGTATATTCCCCTATCGCGCAGAACATCATTACAGTGGAACTTCGATAAGTCGGATTATTCGGGACTGTGGCCGATCCGGGTTATCGAAAATCCGGGTTAGCCGGAGAATATGGTAATAATTAATAAAATACGGTACTCTTACAGATAAACTTAATTATAATTGCCAAAAAATGAAATACTTATGTCCAGTACATCTAATTTACGTACAGTTGTATACATTATTGTTTATTTCTTGGTAAAAAACTCAGTCAAATTGAAAACATTTTTATTTTATCTGATGAAAATCGATCCGGGTTAGCCGGACTTCCGGGTTATCGGAGGCCGACTTATCGGGGTTCCACTGTATTTGGGGCCGAGCTTCCGAAAGTCTGCGCATCTTTCTCTTACAGAAGCGTATTATCAGACGAATTTTTGACATAAATTACCGTGACAGTTGTCGGGAGGTTTTCAGAAAGAAACGAATTCTTACGGTACCTTCCGTGTATATATATAAACTGTTAACTTTTATTTTCCAGAAGGTTGAATTGTTTAAGAAAAATATCGACCTTCATTCACACTTCACGAGGAACTGTGACAAAATTCGTTTGATAAAATGTAACCATGTCGGTTTTAAAAAATCCCCTCACTATACTGGCCCTTCTCTATACAATAGACTACCGCTAAGTTTAAAAAATCAAAATAACTTAAGAAAATTCCAAAAAGAGCTGAAAGAGTTTTTGTTGAATAATTCATTTTACTCCTTGGAGGAATTCATCCAAGAGACAGTTGGGTAGTCGCGGATATGAAAATATTGTATTATTTCTGTTTTTTTTGTATTTTAAGTGTGCAAGTGATTTGTGTAATTTTTTTATACTTTATTATGTAATATCTATTATGTAATTCTACATTGACTTACCCTCATACATGTATGACACAAAAGGTGAATAAATTATTTATTATTATTATTATTATTATATTGACATGAAATTTGGCATAATAGCTAACAAGTCAAAGAAAAAAAGGTGCCGATGTGTGTCTTTGGCCTAGGGGTGAATTTTATCCCCTTTTTGGGGTGAAAAATATGTGTTCGAAATAAGTCCGGAAATGGATAAAATTACTAATTCTAAGCAACTTTTGTTCTATAAAGTTTTTTCACGAAGTTAATACTTTTCGAGTTATTTTCGGGTGAATATGTTAATTTTTCTACAAAATTACCACGTTTTCAAATAGTTTTTCGCAAATAACTCAAAAAGTAAATATTTGGTCGAAAAAAATTCTTATCAAAAATAAAGCACATAAAAAAGTGAAACCATGGTGTATATTGGGTCACTATCCCTAGTAGAAGCAGAGTTATAGCTAATTAAAAATAGCCAAAATAGTAAAATTCCAAATCGAATATTTTAACGTGCCATAACCAAAAAACAAAGCACTTTTTTGGGGAAAAACTATGTTAAGTTTTTTAAAGTGTCTAAAAAATGCTTATAATTTTTGTTAAAAAATCTTTAGCATCAAAAGTAAAAAAGTTACGCTCAAAATAAAGTTGGTCCCTTTATTTTTGTAAGAAATCGGGAAAATCACCCCTTAATTAGCATTTCAAATAAATTTACTTGTTACCACTTCCCGATTTTTTCACTCCGTATGTATTGATCATATTATGATCTGTAAGTTTCATTTGTTCAAAGTCCTTATTTTTGAAAGAGCTGTATTTCAAAGGGCTTGAACGATTTACTTATCACGAGTTTATGCAAATTTAGAAACACCGAATCTTAACCAATTTTTGTCTTACAGAAAAACAAAAAAATACAAAATATTCCGAAAAGTAAAGCTGACTTTTTTATTGTATAAGATTTTTGGTATCTCTAACAATTTTTAAGTTATTTTGAAAAAAAGCATTTGTTTCAAAATTAAAATTTTTAAAATTTTTTCTTTAAAACCAAATTTTTTCAAAAATAAGCACTTTGAATCGATTAATCTTACAGATCATATAAACACAACATAAGTAAAGTAACTTGTGAAGCGGTAACGATTAATTTCATTTAAGTTGCTAATTGAGGGGTGATATTCCTGATTTTTTTTGCCAAAACAAAAGGGACCAACTTTATTTTGAACGTAACTTGATTACATTTGGTACTAGAATTTTTTTTTATAAAAACTTTTATAAAGCTTTTTATAGACACTTTAAAAAGTTGTAATGTGTTTTCCCCATTATTTGGATATTTCACATTTGGAATTTTTCGAATACGAACCTATTTTTCATTAGCTATAACTCTGCTTTTGCTAGTATAGAGACCTAATATATACACCGTTTTTTTCACTTTTTTATAGGCTAGAGTTTTGCTAAAAATATTTTTTTCGACAAAGTGCTTACATTTTGAGTTATTTGCGAGAAACCGTCTAAAAACGTGGTTATTTTGTTGAAAAATTAACATATTCACTTGAATATAACTCAAAAAGTATTGATTTGGGGAAAAAACTCTGTAGAACAAAAGTTACTTAAAATTTGTCAGTTTATCCATTTTAGGACTTATCTTGGACATGTATTTGTTTACCTCCGAGATGGCCTGAAACTCACTCCCAGGGCAAAGCACACATCGGCACCATATCACTTTTTTTCTTTGACATGTTAGCTATGCGTTGCCAAATTTCATGTCAATACAAGCGGTTCTTTAAAATGTACAGAAAAGACCGTGAAAAATGTACTACAAATAATGATACAAGAAAAAGCTTATGAATATGTATGTTTGTAGATTTTAAAGAAGCTTTTGATAGTATGAAAAGAAACAAAATGGAAAAAGACCTTCGTAATCTAGGTATACCTAAGAAATATATCAGCCTCACAAAAATTACGTTGCAGGGTTCAAAAGCTGCAGTCAGAGTAGACGGAAAACTGACTACCCTGTTTCACATCAACATGGAGTGATACAAGGAGACGCTCTATCAACCATGCTATTCAACCAAGTTCTTGAGTCAGTCATCAGAAAAATCAATGTAACCAGCCATACAAACACCAAAACAGTACAAATTACTGCATGTTCAGAAGATGTAGCTACCATTATTAGGAACAGGCCACGACTAATGGAAGCTGTCAAAGAAATTGATCTTGAAACACGAAAAATGGGGCTTAAACTAAAGAAGCGAAAACAAAGTACATGATCGTCAAAAGAACACGTGATAATGAAAATAATATCACAATAGACAACTATATTATTGAACTTGTGGATGCCTTCACATATATCTGGACACAGAAATCAATCAGAAGAATTCCGTAAGTAGCGAAATTAATGAACATATTTCCAGCGGGAATCCTACATACTATGCTAATACTATGACATCGAAATTATTGGACAAAGGAAAGAAAATGACTGTCTACAGAACATTGATCAGACCCATAGTAACCTATGATTGTGAAACCTGGGCAATGAAGAAATAATTCTAATTCAGGACATTAGAGAGAAAAATACTGTTATGTTGTGATATACACTGTGTCCGTAAAGTATGGAACAAATTATTTTTTAGCTAAACAGAGCATTTTAAAAAATAATTCTAAAACACGTCGATTTTTTATTTTAATTTACCGTATTTTAAAATAATAGTCTAATATACAGGGTGAATTACTTTCGAGTAATGACGTCACCGTCATTTTTTTTTTAATGGAACACCCCCATTTTGTCTCAATTTTCGGATTAGTCTAGCTGAGTTGATTCCAAGAATGTATCACATGTTGATTCAAATTGGTACAGGGTGGAAAAAAATACAATAGTTTTGTGTGTGCTCATAATATTAAATTTTGATTAATTTTTGATATTAAATTAAAATATTAAATTAAACAATATCAAAAATTAATTAAAATCAAAAATTAAATAAAATATCAAAAATACAATAAGTATTTTTGATAATATTGTTAATTTAACTAACGCGTTACTTTATGAACACACACAAAACTATTGTATTTTTGTCCCTGTTCCAATTTGAATCAACATGTGATACATTTTTGGAATCAGCTCAGCTAGAGTAATCCGAAAATTAAAACAAAATGGGGGTGTTCCATTTAAAAAAAAAAATGACGGTAACGTAATTATGTACTCGAAAGTAATTCACCCTGTATATTAGAATATTATTTTAAAATACGGTAAATTAAAATCAAAAATCGACGTGTTTCAGGATTATTTCTTAAAATGCTCTGTTTAGCTAAAAAAGAATTTGTTTCATACTTTACGGACACAGTGTATACTTGTTGATACTGTGAATATAATGAAGGTTATGATATTGTAAGATTTATGAAAAGTTAAAGACTGTTATAGCTGGGACATGCTCAGAGACAAGGCGATGCAAAAACAACAAAGAAAACATTATAATGGAAACCAATAAAAAGGCCAAAAAAAGAAAAGCCCAGAACGAGATGGTTGGATGACGTGGAAGACGACCTGAAAACTATAAACATAAGGCAATGGAAAAGAAGGGCAAAAGAGAGATCTGAATGGAAGGACATATCCAGACAGGCAAAGTCCCATCCAGGGTTATGATGCCAAAAGAAGAAGAAGAAGAAAAAGAAAAATAACATAATAAAAATTACGCATGCATCAGATGGAAGACGTGGCACGGTATAACATAAAGACTATTTGAGATTGGTGATGAAAATACCAAAAGAAGACTGAAGAAAATGTAACGTACAGTGTATAAACCAGTGGACACTAAATTGGTGGCAGTGGCTCAGTAGCTATGTTACTACTATGGGTCCCAGCTAAGGTAAGCTACGTAAGTAATCATTAACACTAAATCCTTAATCAAAAGTTTATACGAATGGAATATGTAGAGTGACCAATTGGCTGCGGTACATCTCGTTATAACAACATCAGTAGAAGAAGTGTCAGTCAACGTCGGAAAAGATGGAGTGAGAACTTTTTATAGAGATCTAAATTTGCCTATGAGTAACCAGAGTTGCTTATAGAGGGAAAGAAGAGGAAGAGGAGGAATAGATTTGTCGCCTACTCGGTGTTTTGATATTTCATTTACTTCACCTTACATTATACCATATAAAAACATATGAATTGGTACCTTTATGCATTCAAGAGATACGCATTAAGTTGCCAAAACACTATATTTTAACGGCTGATATTTTATTACTGCTTGCTTCTGTTAATATTTAGTCTCTCCCTTCCTCTCTTTTTTTCTTGTCGTTTTCTCATTGCTAAGTATCGTAATGTTGTTCTGAAGCTATTTTCTTGTGGCATTTTTACAATTTTAACTATTTAGAATGGGAAATAAGCCACAATATTATTAAAAAATGATTTTTATTAACGTTTCGACGTCCAAATCGGGTGCCGTTGTCAAAATACAAAATACTATTAATATAAACAAAAATGTTGTTGCTTAGTAAAAAAATTCTTCTAATAATTTATTTAATTTGACTCATTTATATCGGCAATTCAGATACATATGATACATTTTAAAGTAGAAGACTTTAAAATGATATTGCCAATATTTATGAGTTGCGTTCCTGGGACGACTTTACTGAAAGATAGTTCATTCGATTACATGAAATCAACCCCAACTCAAGAATATCCGTCACAAAAAATCATAGCATGTGATCTGTCTTTAAAAAGACAACCACATGCAACGGTGACATTAAAATTCTCGCGCTAGAGATCTCATAGTAAATCACGAGGGAAAACCAGGAAAAACCTCGTGATACTATCCCGACATCGTAAGTATTTGGTCTTACATTTAATTTACTCTCAAAATTAATACCAAATTCTGACTTTACTATAATTTTGTTTAAATTATAAATAATATCAATAATACATGGGTATATAAGTAATACTAAAATATAAAATATGTACTAACTCGACTATTGACTTACTAATTGTGGTATTTTCTTTCTATTGACTTCCTCTTTCAGTATGGGTATCCACATCCTACTGCATTCCACCGAGGAATTTGCGACACAATTGGTTTCGTTTAGCATAATTAGAGCCGCTTCTTTGATTTTTCTCTTTTTACTATCTGTTTCTTTCAGGACTATACTTGAATCTCTCCACTGAACTCTATGTTCATTATCCCATGCGTGTTGACATATTTGAGATCTATCAAATTCTCTATTTTTAATATAAGATTGATGTTCACTTATTCTAACGTTTAATGGTCTTGATGTTTCACCTATATAAAACTGTTCGCATTCACAAGGTATTTTATAAATACAATTCTTTGTCCTTTCTTGTTCATTGTTAGGTTTAGTTTTAGATAGAATAGATCTCAATGTGTTGGTTGTTTTGAATGTTGTTGAAATGTTGAATTTATTTCCTATTGTTTTAAGTTTCTCGGATAGTCCTTTTATGTATGGTATTGATATTTTCTTCGTATTATTTCTTGTGAATGTTGTAGGATCCCGTTCTATGTTGTTCTGTTCCATTCGATCCAATCTTGACAATTCCTTATTTATAAACGATAAAGGATAATCATTTTTTAATAAAACAGATGTTAAGAATTGTTTTTCTTCTAAAAAGGAATTTTCGTTAGAACAAGTAATTTTGGCTCTATCATATAAGGATTTTATGATTCCCTTTTTAACGTTGATGTTGTGATTTGATTTGTAATTGAGATATCTGTTGGTATGTGTTGGTTTTCTATACACTTGAGTCTCATATCCAGTATCCTTCTTTAAGACTAAAACATCGAGGAAAGGCAGGGTGTTATTATATTCCTTTTCCATTGTAAATTTTATTGTCTCTTCTTGATCGTTTATAATATTCAGGAATGTATCCAACAATTCTGATCTATGAGGCCATATTGAAAACACATCATCTACATATCTCCACCATACAGTGGGTTTTAAATTTTGTTTAGAAATGATATTAGTTTCGAAATCCTCCATAAATATATTAGCCAATAATGGAGATAAAGAGGAGCCTAAAAAAAAAATTTCAGTGGAGAGATTCAAGTATAGTCCTGAAAGAAACAGATAGTAAAAAGAGAAAAATCAAAGAAGCGGCTCTAATTATGCTAAACGAAACCAATTGTGTCGCAAATTCCTCGGTGGAATGCAGTAGGATGTGGATACCCATACTGAAAGAGGAAGTCAATAGAAAGAAAATACCACAATTAGTAAGTCAATAGTCGAGTTAGTACAAATTTTATATTTTAGTATTACTTATATACCCATGTATTATTGATATTATTTATAATTTAAACAAAATTATAGTAAAGTCAGAATTTGGTATTAATTTTGAGAGTAAATTAAATGTAAGACCAAATACTTACGATGTCGGGATAGTATGACGAGGTTTTTCCTGGTTTTCCCTCGTGATTTACTATGAGATCTCTAACGCGAGAATTTTAATGTCACCGTTGCATGTGGTTGTCTTTTTAAAGACAGATCACATGCTATGATTTTTTGTGACGGATATTCTTGAGTTGGGGTTGATTTCATGTAATCGAATGAACTATCTTTCAGTAAAGTCGTCCCAGGAACGCAACTCATAAATATTGGCAATACCATTTTAAAGTCTTCTACTTTAAAATGTATCATATGTATCTGAATTGCCGATATAAATGAGTCAAATTAAATAAATTATTAGAAGAATTTTTTTACTAAGCAACAACATTTTTGTTTATATTAATAGTATTTTGTATTTTGACAACGGCACCCGATTTGGACGTCGAAACGTTAATAAAAATCATTTTTTAATAATATTGTGGCTTATTTCCCATTCTAAGTATCGTAATTTTCTACAATACTCAAATAAATATTCTCTATTGATCTTTTTCCCTAGAACGTTTCCTGAAACAATTATGCTCTCTAAATAGTCACCTCTTCGAACCACGTGACTAAAGGACTAGGATTCACTGCGAACATGTTTTGGATATTATGTTCGCATTATCCAACACCATATCTTAAAGGCATCAATTCTGTGGCGTTCTTGTACGCGAAGAGTGCTGAGAAGAAGTTTTTTCCTGTATAGAAGCAGTTAGAATAATACATACATCAATTTTATCTTGATTTTTGGAAAGATAGGTCTGTCTTTTTAAACTTTAATTAGACGACTCATGGTATTTTTTGCCATACCAGTGCGTCTCCGAACTTATGCTTCGAAGTTGCCATCGGTAGTTGTACTACATCCAACAGAGTTGAAGCTGTTTACTATCTGGTATTCATGCAGGTGTTTACTCAACTGAATTGTATTAAATATATCACCATTATTTCCATCTTGTCTTTATTCAGTTTAAGATCATTAATCTTTTCCAACTAAACTATTTGCAGGAGAACTAGCATTTCCTGTTTATTTGCTGCTATAAGTGTAGTATCAGCAGCATATCTAAAATTGGAGATTTTCTGGAAGCTACAGTTACTCCATCAACCCATCCTTTTAAAGCCATACACATGATATGTTCACCATGAACACTGAACAAGTCAGGTAAAAAGACGCATCCTTGGCTTAACCCTCTCTTTGTTTTGAATTGTATTATAAATTAAATATCTCTAATAAAATGGGCCAAAGATTTATCCAGCTTGACAATCGAATGCTTTTTGGTAGTCAACTAACCATATTATCATAGATACGTGAAATTCTCTCGCCTTCTTACTGGAGTTATCTCAGGTTCAGGATTTGCTTACATGCATCTTTTCCCTTTCCAAACACTGCTTGCTACTGCGGTATTTGCTAATTTAAGTAAGTTTTTAATCTATTTTTAATAATATGCAACAGCATTTTACTGGCCTGTATAATTAGTGACAACTCACGATAGTTTTAACATCTGGTAGTAGCTTATTTGTTGTGTAGTAAAGTATAAATTAAGGTACGCCAATCAGATATCTATTTTTTCGAATTTAAAACAACGACACAGATAGAATGGATGAAATGTAATCCTTTGTTTTCTAGCGACTGCAGTATTTCTTATCGTACTCTGCTAATTCGTGGAGGTCTATTTTTCTTTAGCGATTTAGTTGCATCCTATACGAGTACTTCGGATAGCAAGACAGATGGATCTGTAGGGTAGTTGGTGGGCCAAACATTTTGGAATATATTCTCGTTTTCCCTATACAGGGTGTTTCATTAATAATTGTCCATATAGCAACTAGAGAAACCTTAGCACAAAATACGAAGATTTAACATAAACACTTAAATAAAACGTATCCTTTTTATATTTGCCTGGAAGTATAGGTACTGTACAAACTACTAAATTATGTTAAACAAACGTTTCTGGCTATTACCAGAGGCGTACGACGGGGGAATTTGAATGGTTGACCCTTTCCAAATTCTACACCACTATCGAAATTGCTATTTTAGTTCAATTTTTGGATTCTCCAAAACTTTCTCTGAAAATAATATACTCTTCATTCGTAACGATAAAGTCATTACTTTTCGAGATCTTTGAAGCTAAAAATGAAACGACACGGTTATTTTGATTAATGTATTGTGTCGCTTCATTTTTAATTTCAAATATCTCAAAAACTAATCATTTCATCGTTACGAATGAAGAGTACATTATTTACGTAAAAAGTATTGCAAAATCAAAAAATTACACTAAAATAGCAATTTCGTCAGTGGCGTAGAATTTGGGAAGGGTCAACCAGCCACTATCCCCTGTCGTACGCCTTTGGTAGTAGCTAGAAACGTTTATTTATCTTAATTTAGTAGGGTCTACATTACCTACACTCTATGCCAAGTACGATAAGGATACGCCAAATAGTTTTAAAGTACTGGGTACAAATACTATATATATTTTAATTAATCATAAATTAATCAAAATAACTGTGCCGTTTCATATTTAACTTTAACTATCTCGAAAACTAATGACTTTATCGTTACCAATGGAGAGTATATTATTTGCGTAGAGAGTATTGGAGAATCTAAAAGTGGCACTAAAATAATAATTCCTCCAGTGGCGTAAAATTTTAGAAGGATCAACCATTCACCATCCCCTGTCGTACCTCTCTGGTAGTAGCTAGAAACGGTTGTTTATCATAATTTAGTAGGATGTCTAGTAGTCACACTTTCTGCCAAGTATGAAAAGGATACGCCGAATAGTTTTAAAATGATGAGCAAAAATAATTTTTAAATTTCGAGATAAAACACCCTGTAACTCAGTAAGAAACGACATTTTATGTAAGTGTTTTAGGTTAAATCTTCGTATTTTGTGCTAAGGTTTCTCCAGTTAGTATATGGACAATTAGTAATGAAACACCCTGTATAAATCGCTACAATAATTTAGCCACGTGTCACCTATTTCCTCACAAATGGTCTTTAGATCATCTTCCTTGTCCATCACAGACGTTCAAAATTTAACCTCTCTGGTAAGGGGTTTGACCGTTTGAAATAAATCTCTCGGTTTGTTTCGACAATCATGATCTTCTATTTTTGTTCATATTTGGAAGAACGAATCCACTTTGTCTTTGACGAATTGCCTTCTTATTTTTTTCTATAAGCCTCTGTACTGATGGTTCGTTTTAAGCTAGTTTTATTTATTTACTGAATTGAATCAAAGTCCATCTGTGTCATCAGTTATCCATGGCTTACTCTTTGTGGTAACCGGTATAGTATAGTATTTTGGTGTCTCTAATATTTTGACTTTTATATAGATCTAAGTATTTTGTGGTACCTACTTGATCTAGAGAAAGGTTTTGTTCTAAGTTCTGTAAGAAATAATTGATATCTGAGAAGTTTACGGATATGATTTTTCATAGGGTTCTCCTTTTAAGAACTTTAAAAGGAAGTTGGACGTTTATTATTAGGAGTTAAAGGCCACTTCCACATTCCACAATCCTCGCCCAGGGATGTGCTATAGTTGACAACCGAGGATTTCTATCTTGCTCTTATTAGGATGTAATCTATTTGATTTTTTGTTCGTCCATTTGGGCTAACTCCATGTATACAATATACGTAAGTGATGCATGCTGATAAAACGTGTTTGTGAGTACAAGATGATGCTATACACAAAACGGTCAGCGTTGACATTACTGTTCCAGTCCATTGCAGCTCAATATTCCTCCAATATTTTTGTTAAATGACCTTACTTTGATGTTAAATTCTCCTAGGATGTTGACTCACAATTGGGAATAGCGGTAATACTTTCTTTTATACGTCGTATATAATATCCTCGCCTCCATTTTATATAGTAAGTTAACGTAGCAGCAAAACGACGTATTCGAAGTTTATCTATTGATGTGGATAATTTTATGGTATTACGAATTTTACGATGTGGATAATTAATACTAGTGGCAATCCTGCTGTCTCGACTGGCAAGAGTTGGGAAAAGGATTACGGAAACTACCAAAACTTAATACCAAAATTCGATTTAATTTACCACAATCTTTAAAAATCCTAAGATGCATAGTAGGTACGTGAAACTGACAGTCAGAAGATTTATTAATTTTATCCAAAAGAATTGAAATAGATATTATGGTGTCAACAGAAATAAATGGAACAAAATTTAGATATCAATTACATATAAATTTATCTAAAAAATCACCCACAAATAAGTGCTAGGATTTCGCTATTCGAGAACGTTGAAAAAGGGGTAAACCTCATTCATGCCTTTAGAAACTAATCAGTCAATGAAAAACACGATCTTGTATATTTAATAAATTAGAAAAATCCTACATGGGAAGACCAAACCCATCCAAAATTTTTAAAGCAAATCCTTTATACAAACCAATTCAATTATGCACTCAACATTCCCCAACACCCTTTCAAAAGGATCAAGCCCCGGTTTCACTAAAGAACCTTAACGATCTCGAGTTTGTGAGGCCATTCTCTTACAAGAAATGACTAATTTTCTCCATCAGGCTCTTCTATTAAAGAAACCGCCCTCCATCAGCTCTCCAGCAATTTTCTACTGAGTGCCCCATTGTTTTCCCATTTTAAACATGATTTATTGGTATTTACAAAGAACCACAAATAATGATAGAGCTAGCTTCCATTATTTCACCATTCACCGTAATCCTTTCGAGAACGAGAAGCTTCCATGAGAACTTTTGGGTGATATAATCGGCAATGAGTGGCGGCAAAAGGACGTTGAAACTATATATTTACTTCAATGGGGAAAACGATGCTGGCAATCAACTGTGGACAATGCGCGCTTAAGAATACATCAAATAATATCGTTCGACCATTTTTAATTTATAAGAGCGTTAGAAATAGCCGCGGAAAAAAATATTGCATATTTTGAAATCTACAAATTTATTTGCAAATGTTTGTCCGTAAGTATATTAAAATTGCCACCCACTTTAATCCCGTTAAATGAATACTACTGCTACTTTGTCGTAGATAATATTTGTTAAATATTTTTTTACATTTACAAATAGTTGCGTTAACGCAACATATTGAATGCAATTGGTTTACATTCATACTGAATATTTGTTTATAAATTTAGAACATCATTATGTTCAGCAAGAAAAAGTTTCCTTACCAAAAATATACTAGTTTTCTTAATACTAGTAAAATAACTAAGAAATTATTACAAGCTAGGTAAATTCTAAAAAAATGCTTTAAAATATATAGGTAATATTGGTTTATCATTCACAAGATATTTTCACAACTTAGGACATAAAACAATAATATTCTTAACGTAAAATGTATTTGTTTAGAAAATATTGTCGTTTCAGGACTTTGAATATACCGTTGCGTTAACGCAGCAATGGGACAATAAGTATAATACATAATATATAATTGACTAATCTCTTGTTTAAACCCGAATCTGATAATCACATGATGTTTGTTGTTTTGTCTTCGCCAACTTCTTGAAAATTTCAGGATCTTGTCTTGATCTTGTCTTGATTTAAAGACAAGATCAAGACAAGAAATTTTATATCAATACCAAGATTTCTTGTCAAGAAAACAAGAAATTTTGAAATTTCTTGACTAATAATTAAAATTCTAACACGTGTTTATTTGTGAAAAAGATAACATTATTTTAACATAACATAACATATTTTAATTTATTGGACACTTGTTTTTTACAAAAACGTAAATTAAAAATATTAATGATACTTACCTAATCCTGTTGAAAATAAAATTGCAAACTAGATTTCATTTTAAATAACAAATTTAGCACATTTTTACATCGAAATTGATAAGCCATGAATTAAGGCAGATAACACTTCTCATGGAGTCAACGCCTAGCAGATTTCTTGGCTTTGTTATTGCTAAAGCTGCTCTTGAAAATAGCATTTCCGCAGGTACTGATATTGCTGGCGTTCCGAGAAAATCCTTGGCCATTTTGGATAATGACGGGTAGATATTTTCGTGCCTTCTTCACCAATCAAGTATAATCTCAGACCAGTAGGTATATTCTGACCGAGGCTTATTTATGTATTGTTCAATTTCATACTTCCAAGATTGTAAGTTATCATTATCAGCGTTCTTGACAAGATATAAAATGTCAAGAAAACGTCAAGACAAGTTTTTTTTAAATGTCTTGATTTTTTCTCAAGATAAGACAAGAAGTTGTTGTCAAGACAAGAATTCTTGTCTTGTCGACCCCTAGATTGCGTATACTCGACTTAACGCAGAACTTTTTATATATAATGACAACTTTTCTTCGTAAAATTAATAGTAAGAATGATTTACACATATGTCCAACTTAGCAGACACGCTGGCGCTGTATACGGAACGATTTTTACATATCTGAGAGTTACTGTAAATATTTCCTATGCACTTTGGAGCTTCTAAAATGCGTATTTTCTGTCGTTATGTGAGGTCGTAAGATTTCCACTAACTCGTCAAAAGATTTGATTGGCATCCGGTAGTATTGAAAAAAATTACCATTATAAAGACGAATTTTTTCGAAAAATCTCTGAAAGTTTTCCATTGAATCGCGTTGGGAAAAACCGATGAAACCTATATGGGCAATTTACAGGTTTTCTCAAAAATCCTTCCGCTTCTAATACAGAAATTGTTAACCATTTCTGTTTCAAAAATTTTTGAGACATCGTGATGAGCTTACAAATCGCAGCGACTAATCGCATAGTGGGACAGATTGATCCGGTATGGTCGCAACACATGCGTTTTCACCGCACCGGTGAACAGACGTGTCTTGAATAACGGTATTTTTTTGTATTTGAGATGTTTTCTGTTAGTTGTACGGTGTCTGTAAGTGTTGAGCAATAGCCAACAAAAATATTTATCCTGTTATATCTTTATATCAGGGGAATTTCTGGCATTGTAATAGCGTAATAATCTAGGCGCCAATTAGGGATCACCGTAGCCTGTTCAATTCTGATGGGTCACCCCAAGTTTATTTCATGTATTTTTGGCTGCTGCTTACGAATTTAGAGGTTGGATTTCGATCCGGGTGTTCAAAAAACATGTTATAAACAATTGAATTGTTTATACATTGTTTATAAAGCTCTGGCTTGTAAACTAAGAGAGATAAAAAATAATTTTTTTAGAAAATTATTTTCAAACAAAATTTGTTCCTTGACTAAAAATAAAGAAAATGGCATTTACTAAACTGTAATACAATAGTTATTAGAACTCGAGATATTGTAAAATTTATGGTAAAATTGTTTGCAAAATAACTGTTTCAAAGCCATTTCAATCGTAACTCGGCTTTAAAGCTTTAAAGTTTCAATTTATAGCTTAATTTATAGACTTTCAAACACAATTTGTTAAATTACATTATCTTTATTTGTATTAACTCACCCATTCGCGTGCAATTTCATGCACTAACTAGCTAGCAACAAATTGATATATTGTTCGAAGTTTTAAAACAATAAATCATTGTATTGTAGGACTGATGTAGTTTGATTATGATACGATTCCATGTTTCCAAAAACCCAACTTTTTATTATATCCAGCGTGGCACATAAAACTGACGTATACAACATGGCACAGTCAATCCGGGAAACAAAATACCAATGTTCGTTAGTAGTCACATGCATTCAATAAAATGAAGCACAGCAATTTATGGCACAGAAACAGGAATGTCTATCATCGTCATATAAAAAAGGGTTAGCTGCAAATAAATTGGTACAAACGGTTTATCGGAGTTGAAACAATGTTATTCGCAGTTTGTTTAGGCTTACAAATAGGATTACTGGAAATATGAACTATTTTGTTTTGTTGCTATTTCGATTCCATTTTGTTAATTTTTCATCATTTTTAAATAGCCTTGTTGGAAATGGAGTAAAATTAAAAATGACACTTAATTTTTTGAACTTTTAGCGATAGTCATTTTGTAAATAAAATTATTATTTAACAAAAATAAGTTTTAATGTTCTAAATGTTTGTTATTTTTCTTTAAATGTTAATTCTCTGGCGTTGAAGACTCGATAAAATTCTTAAAAACCAAATGCTATAGTCCCCTCGGAAATCGGTTGGGAAATTTAAACCGAATATAACAAAATTCAGCTTGAAACATTATGTAAGTACCAAGTTCAATAGAACCGTAATTTAGTCCAGACGACCTAATATATTTTTAACAACAAAAATGGGCTATTTTTAACAAATAGCGTGTCAAAAATGATATGCAGAATAATTCTGAATTCGGTTCTTTAACGAAATTCCTTTTTTTTTGTCCTTAAAAGAAAACAAAATTCCAATTATTTTTACTTAATATTTTATCCACTTCTAATTTTAACTGTACTAATATGCAAGTCGACTACTAAAGACTAATTTTTATGATTATTGTGATGTTAAAATATCGACAAGCTCTTATCTTGAAAACGGCCGTATTGAATTACTTAAACATTTATACCGAACATTGATAGGGCTAGTTTTGCACATTCTGACAAAATTCCGTGTCTACTATACAAAGTGTGAGAATCACTTAATCTTCTTCTTCCTTTCTAAAAGCAATTCTGCTTATTCAGTGGCGGATTGATACCTCGATGAAAGGTTGTCCCCCCATCTTTTGCGCGGTCGACCGATACTTCCTCTATTGTTTGGTGATTTATCTCTTGCTAGTTTGACCAATTTATGTCTAGCGCCTGACCCACTACGTTGTGCCGTGTAATTTGGGTTGCCTATATGAACTTGAATCGGCAAAATGGGCACATAAATAATAAAGTTTTGAAAAATAAAATTGTATACCATATTTAATAAAGTTTTGCTGTATTAACCACTTTAAAAATTCACATTGTAAGGCATTAATGAATCAAATATGTAGTACCTCTTTTTAGATGTATTTAAAAATGAAACTGAAAAGTTATTACTATAAAGAGTGATATTATAGTGATATATGTAGGTACCTATAACTGTGGCTATGCTTGACTTAAATAAAACAATGAATAGATATAAAAAAAAATCACAAATTTTAGTAAATTTGTGAAAGTATCATAAATACAAATACCAATGTTGAAAAGTATTTAAATATCAAGTATTTAAATACTAAAAATGTACCCAACTCCTTGGGTAAATGTTTTTCTTAATCATTCACGCTTTTTGCACATTTCACATTTTTAACTTGGTATCAGAGCTAATGGGCCGTATTTCAAAATTTAAATACTTATTTGTAGGTACATATTTAAATACTTTAGACTTTAGAGCATTTAGATATTAATTACTTATTTATATAAGGCTATTTAAATACTTGACATTTAAATACTCTAAATTCTACAGTTTTAAATACAAAAAAGTATTTAAATTTTGAAATACTGCCCATCATCTCTGATACCAAGTTAAAAATATGAAATGTGCAAAAAGGGTGAATGATTAAGAAACAAATTACCCAAAAACCTTCCCAAATTTAATAAAATTTGTGATTTTTTTTTGTATCTAATCGTTGTTTTATTTTAGTCAAGCATATAGCCACAGGTACATATCACTTTTTATAGTAATAATAGCTTTTCAGTTTCATTTTTAAGTACATCTACAAACAAGGTACTACATATTTAATTCATTCATATCTTACAATGTCAATTTTTAAAGTGGTTAATACAGCAAAACTTTATTATTTATATGCCGATTCAAGTTCATAATCATAATGCAATTCAAATTACACGGCACAAAGTAGTGGGTCAAGCTCTAGACATAAATGTTTGACCACACTTGTCTCCCCCATTCTGGTTATGTGGTTAATCCATTATTTTTTTTATGTAGTGTCCATTCGCTTATATACTGTACGTTACATTTTCTTCTACAATATTCACTCTTCTCACGACCTCTCCGCGTATTTCCTGTAATTCTTCTCAGAAGGTATTCTCACCTTTGCCCTTTCTGATGCATATGTCATTATTGGTCTTACACTGGCTTTATAAATTCTTGACTTCATCTCAGTGTTAATATGTCGGTTTCACCATATAGTGTTATTAAGGGATTTTGCAAGTTTATTTACGTTTTGTACTTGATTTTTCACTTCTTTGTCTAGGTCTCCGTAGCTGGGTAGTGTAGCTGCAAGGGATTTGCTGGTACTGCCGGCCAATTGAAACCTCTATGCCCTAGGTATTGAGATTTTGAAGGGAAAGAACTGACGAAATAGGGGAAAACTGGAAGAGAAGTGATTTAAGACACTGATGAAGAGTGGCTTAGCTCGGAAGAACAAATCAAATGGGCAGAGAGACACTATATCTCAAGTGAGTATTCGGGCTAGCTTCAATACACTGAATATTGGCTTTGAGATATAAAAATAGAGAGGTGGGATAATGAAATGATGGAAACAAAGAAAAAATAAGACCCGTTAATACAAAAATGGAAGGCAACTTGATAAGAACGATGGAAATAGAGTGATATGAAAAGTACGATAAGGAGAGAAGAAGATGGGCGCCAACTCGGGCTCTGGTTTTGCCTAGAATTTGAAAAAGCTTACTTTACTTTACCTTTAGCGAAAAAAAACCTACTTTCTGTCTGGCCTTGGAATTTGAAAAGCTCGAGATTTTTTGAAGTAACGAACGACAGGGAATAAATGACACTGGATACAATCACCTGAAATACAAAATACTCAATACTAACCTTGTCTTGCTATATCATATACTGATAATAGAGACTGAAATAAAAATCAACTTTACTAATAACAAATATATTTATAATAAATATGTTAGGTATATATTAATAATTAACATATATAACGCAGAACTGAATAACAGTGGCAGTGCGTGGTGTAAAGATCGAAGAGGACCTAATAGCTACTTAACAAGCAAATAACCACTACCACTGTGCCAAGCAAAGGTATTAATATCACAATCAAATCAAAGTCCGTTGGAATAGCAAAAGGTCTTACAACTAAAGGTTAGTAATATTACTTACTTGAACTAGACTAAAATGAGATACACGAAAAGGACATCTACGGTTACCAAAAAATAAGTATCTCATGTAGCAAAATAATAATTACATAAATGAGTTGGTGAGTACTCTTTATATTATATTCTATTTAAAAAAAACCATATTAGACATATTCCCTATTAAAAAAAAAAACTCGAAATAAATTTTAACAACCCTGTTCCCTATCAAATATTAATATGCAATTATTTATAATGATTATATACCAAGACCTGATTTTATTTATTTGAAAAAAACTATTATTAATTTGAACAAAAACAAAGACCTACCAATATCAAGAAAAATAAATGTAGTTTACTTGATCATATGCATATGAGTAAGTGTACACTGCAAGCAAATATATATATATTAACCAAAAAACAAATAATGAAACGTAGACAACTTATCTTTCACAGCACTTTTAAAAGAGTTGAAAGTCCATAGGAATGTCCTCTTGGCACGATAAAACTAGTTGGCTGCTGTGGTGGTAGGTCCTACGGAAAATCTTGGTTACAGTCAAATCAGGTAATGGTCTTCTCCAACAAAAACAGCAAATTCTATGGGTAAACCATAACAGAGTGGCTAGCAATTAGTAGCAATATAACTGCTACATAATTAACGTAAGTATTCAAGTGAGTACGTATTCAAGTGACGAAATCTAAAATTTAAGTTTTATCAAATTTAATTACATTCTTAATTACAATCTGTGTACCAGCACAGGTTTAGTATTTGTTTGTTTTATTTTTATTAGTTGCTTAATACTGATGCCATAAATTTCTCCTTTACATCTGATTGGCTCTTTACTGATTGCCATTGTTTTAATTTTATAAGATGAAATTGTCATATTGGATTCTTTTGCTTTTATGTCAAATCTGTGAACTCATCTTTGCAGACAATTTTCATCTTTGGCTGTCAATATTACGTCGTCTGTTTAACAGAGTATTTTTATTTCTTTGTTTCCCATTCTGTACCTCTTCCTTTGTTGGCGCTTTTGAGTGTTACATTCATGATTAATTTGCAGAACATAGGGCGCAATGAGTCTTCTGTTTTATTGCGCTGCCTATGTCTTTAGGTTCTGTAAGTTGTGCATTTATTCTGACATCCATTTTGTTGTTTGAAAAAATAACTGTCTTAGTAAATAGCTGACAAGTCAATCGGTTTTTCTAACATAGTTTCCAATTTCCTAATATGTATGTTTTTCTCGACCCTCTCGTAATTACTCGTACTCCAAAAAATTAAAGGTACAAAGAGTAAAAAGAACGTAAATTACAACAATAAATTATAATAAAAAAGCTACAAAACCGTTATATTTCCAAAGCCGCTTATCTATTTTGTTAGTTCTTTGACACTTATGCTTCGATATACAGTTCTAAAATGACCTCGTATCTGTTAGTTTTTGCCCGATCCCATTTGTTAACTTTATCGCACGCCATTCCAAAGCCGAAATTCAATTGATTGTACAATTCTACGTTCTGCTTAAAAGCCAAAAATAAAGTACTCGCCATTTACATGTGACATAAAGCTTGCATAAAACTGCATAAAACATGTTCCACTACTCGTATCTGCCGAATTTACCGCAATGTATTCAATAACCGCAGAGTTGCATTTTTACGGTTTGCAAAAATGAACGTTCATAAAATTTAATAAAATGGTTTTAAACCTCGAAATAGGGTAATGATCAGCGAGGCGTACAAAAGGAATTTTCTTGTATCTTTTCGATTGTATTATTTCATTTTTGGGTTCGTTCAAATTCTCGTCATATTCTCGGAATATCTTGTCAAAAGTTAAACTAGTGCAGTCGCTGAAGGTTTTTATCTCCAATTTCGTTGAACCTCCATCGATTTTCATCAAAATTGGTGAATCGTTAGATCATACCTCAAGAAACAATAGTGACATGGTGCCAACTTGCGCTTTTACCCTGGGGGTAGATACCACCACTTTTTGATGCCAATTCTAAGTAAAATTTGTTATATGATGTTCTTAAAATAAATCAATATTAGTGAAAAATTGAATCTTTTAAAGCGGTTTTTTGTAAAACGCTCAAAAACATTAGTTTTTACAAAAATATTATTTTTACCAAAATTAATTCTAATAAAAAAATCGAAAGTCCTTACTTGAAAAACCAATAAAACAATACTTACTAATTTTTTACTTATACTATGGGCTTCAAATTCTTACAGTCTTTCGTTATGTTTTTGATATAGAATCTTCAGCTGACTTTGGAAAACTTACCCTAGGTGCTGCTGGCCATATCTTGTCTCTAAAGCTTAAACGAGAGTAAACCGCCATTTCTATCTCAGGCCATTTTCTCTAGCTGCAGCTTCGAATTGGAAACGATGGCTTCGATGATGATAGTGGAAACGATTATCCCAGGCTTTTTTTATTAAGAAACATACAATCCATATCAACCATGTTGAGTTATTAGTGAAGTAACGTACACAAGAGTTCGATTTATTTACAGTGAATAGATGTACATAAATGTTAAAGGCCAAATGCGATGTCAGGACAAACTAATTTGGCCTATGCCATAATATTATTGATGTCGATGCGGCCGAAAGAATATATCGATACCAAGGTAATTAGTCGATATCCAGCGTGTCTACTAGTCCATGTGGTGAGACCGCTCTTGTCTGAAAAAATTTCTGATTCGGTTTCTTTGTGGATGCCTATTCAAAAATATCTCCTTTAAACAAATCTGAAGGGTGCTGGGCGGAATGTTTGGGCAGAAATTGTTTAAACAACTATTTTAAATAAATACAAAAGATCGCCCTTTTTTGACCAGAAGAATATTTTTTTAGATTTTTTGGGTCATTCTGAACAAGAAAGGTATCTTGTGATTTTTCTCAAAAATTGATAGTTTTCGAGTTATCGAAAAGTCTCTTTTCCGCACTCGACTGCTTGCCGAACTCCCTTTTCGCGTCGTTCGGCAAACTGCAGTCGCGTGCGGAAAAGAATGACTTTCTGCACTTGTTAGGAAAATAACTATTTTATAATTAAAAAAAGTGCATTTTTCTTAAAGAAACCTAAAAATATTCATGATACAAAAACAAAAAAAAAATCAGAATTTTCAATAAAAATAATCCTAAAATTACTGTTTGAAACATTTTTTCATATTATGCATACTTTTAGATTTATTTAAGAAAAATAAACTTTTTTTTAATATAAAAAAATGTAATTTTGGGTTTAATCCACTATTTTTTCTAAAATAAGCATTCCAAACCGGTCATATCACATGGATCAATATCAATTATACCTATAATAAAGTTAATTTTAAGTGGGAAGCTATCCATTTTTTAGGATTGTAATGCCTATTGTAATGCCGATTGTAATGTCTTTCGTTGACAAAAACATTAAAAAAAAAAGCAGGGAGCGATTTTATTTTCGTCATAAGTCAGTTAGTTCATATTCCAAAAACTTTTATCAGAGCTCATGTGAAAAGTTTTTTAATGAACTTTAAAATATGTCTCTTAAGATTGTTCCAAAAATTGCACCACTTTTCAATTATTTGAGATTTAAGGTTCTCCATTTCGAGGTTATTCGAAAATAACCATCCTTTTAAGAGCAATAACTTTGTCGTTATTGGGTATACATAGATCTTTCCAACGCGAATCAATTTGTTTTTTTTTATTAGCTACAATTTTGTTCTTAATGATTTTTTCTATAAAATTAAATTTTTTTAAGTTATTCTTGCAAAATGTTTATAAAACGTGAGTTTTTTCAATAAAAATGCATAGTTTCAAAGGCTAATAATGTAGAAAGTATTTTTGCAAAAAAATTTTAAAGAACAAAATTTACTCAGATTTGGTCAATCTGTAGCCTTACATAGTTATTTTGATTAAGACAACTTTCATTCCTTAGATGGGGTTGTTTTCACCCACAGGGAAAAAGCCCGCCTCGGCGTAGGGTAGATTTTGACAAAGGTTATAAATACTACCTAAATCAAAATTTTCAAGGAAATCCATCTTGATACTCAAAATTCAACGAGAAAATGGCTGTTGATTAGACTATTTTCAACGAAAATTTTCGTTTATAATTCGCAAAGTCTGTTCGTTCGTTCGTGCGTCGCCGCTCCTGCAATACTTAGAGCCGATTTACCGATGGATTCCCTTGTAATTTTGTCTTCTGAATCCATATCTGAAAACAGCATTTCAATATTTCTAAACATCTTCAAGATAACCGACCTCTAACCGAAGTCTAAAATGTGACGTCACAATCCTTCTTCAAATATTTATTTTCTGCCTACACACTAAACGTCAACGGAAATCGTTGTTAGTAGGCTAGTTTTTTAATCTAAATTTGTTAAGCAAAGCATAGGTATTTACATTTGAGTTTGACACTTCGTCAATGTCAAACTAAATTTTAAATTAGGTATTAATAAAATATAAATGACACTTGATAGTGAATTTAATTATTATATAAAATAAACAAGATGTCTAAAAATACAATTTGAGTATATTTTGAAAGCCATCATACAACATTAAAATGGTTTGTAGGAGTATACGCCCTCCCTTTAACGGGAGTACCTAATAATAAATGGACTGTTCCGTGGGGTGGTTGAGTTGCATGTGATAACCTTATTGTCCACGGAAACAAGTAATGATAAATAAATGTAAAAACAACAAACTGTCTGTCAATAATATATTTATTTCTTTCGGTAAAAAGAGCGTGAATATGTCTCGAAAGTGATTTGTTATTCTTTGCGAGTGTGGTGGTGTTACCGACCGGGATGCCAGCTGGGTTGTGACTAAACGAACTGAACTAGACTACAAACATTAATTTGTCATTATCCATGTGGTTTTACCCTATAGCCAAACAGGCGATAATTTATTAGATCTGGTGTTTTAAAAGCTGAAAAGGCATTTTACCTGAATAGGGATATATTTCGTTTCTTAAAACTTAACAGGCCCTTCTATGCATATTGTTTGTATAATAAATGCCAATTTTAAATGAGAAAAAAAACAAGAAAGAACAAAGAATTGCATTTATAAAATCGCTAACCTGTGTTAGTTGAAACTTCTGTTCGAGTACCAGTTTCTGGTGCTATAGAGCGGTTAGAACGAAGAGAATAAATGTTTTTGAATGCAAGGCAGTCCATAAATAAATCAAAAACAAGGATTATGGCTGATGAATTAATAATTTTACTTTCATTTTTAAAATATCTTATATTTAAAAATTAATTTCCAAATTAAACAGACACAGTTTTCGCATTAGGTGAAAAATAGTTCTACTACAATGTCATGTTTTGACGTTTATTAGTGTCACCCAAAATTAATTGTCAATTGAGATAGCGAAGTTGCCACAATTATCTTAATATAATACAATGTATGTATTTATGTATTCAAATAAATACAATGTATGTTCCTTATAAATATCCAGCTAAACGATTTACGCACTGTATTATATTATGGGAAACTTTTTTATTTTTAATTTTACAAAAAAAAGTTATTCTTCATAAAAAGTTCTGCATGGCCTAAAACCTAAGATTCAACCATCAGATATTAAATTGTATCTATATTATACGAGATATGTCAAAAAATATGAATTTCGCTAAAGAGTAAAGTATCTTTTTTTTGTTCACAATATTAAAAATTGTTATTATGAAATGTTGTTTGGAATAAAAAATTATGTTCTGATATATGCAATTACATCCTTCTAATGGAAAAAAATATTTGAAGATTTTTCTCAAAATATGGATACCAACATAATTTTCATTTATAACTCTTTTATTTTTAATTTGACGAAGAAGAGTTATTCTTCATAAAAAGCACTTCACGGTCTAATATTTCTAATTCAATCATCATAATATATCAAATTTTATTAGTTTTTTACAAGGTATATAAAAATATGAATTTCGATCAAGAGTAAAGTACCTTTATACTTCACAACATTTAAATTAGAATGATATAATTGCACATTAAAACATAATTTTTAATTCTAAACAACTTTTTATAACAGCAATTTTCCATATTATGAAATTAAATACGTAAATAAACAAAGTTTTCGTTATGATAATGCTCGCATTTTTAGCTTGTTGTCTTTGAATTTATTACTTTTTTCAGAGGTAACTAATTTGGTTCTTTCACCAGTTATTACTTACTTTAAAAATAAAAAAGCCGCTACAAAAAAAACCCTTAAAACCCGATTATTATGGAATAAAAAACCCATTTTTCCCACCCCTATTATGTACCATTCCCTTGTTAATATGAAACAAAACAGAAAACAAAGCACGCCCCTGTCATTAGCACAGAAACAACGCCGACAGGCAATCAAATTAATGTTTTACGCCATCTTGTGTGGATTCAAAAAGTGACTTAAGGACAATATCGACCTCTTCATTAAATGAAGAATGATCGAATGACAAGCGATAATAAAAAAATACCAAGCCAAATTCTCCTTCAGGCTCGGAAGCGTAAACTGGAAAAATGTTCATTGTTTGATATTTATGAGATGTTACTGGGGTTAATCACCCTCGACTCTCATTTTTCTGATGTCGAGAATTACAGAATATATTTAAAAAATGTAGATTTTATACTAGTTTTGTAAAAATTATTAAAATTAATTTTTGACAAACAGAATTTGTTTTGGATTAGTCAGTAAAAAAAGAAAATTAAATAAATGTACAAGTACGCTAAACCTAAAAGTATGTATACATTACATATGCGCTCTTATAATGTACGTATGTATCATAATTATACAAAAACGCTATTATAGTCGGTTCGCTAATAGTCCAGGGCGCATCTGTTTTGAGATGGACGTTAAGAGGTGACTCATATTTTTTTGCAGAAATTTCTTGGAATTAGCTCCTATAATAATAATTGGGTTATCCTCCCACTCAAAAATGTCCGGAACATTGTTTAAATAATCAAAATGTCATAAAATGAGGGAAAAATTCGATTATTTTCTTCGTTTTTTGATTATAACTTTCAAAGTATTCACTTTCGAGAAAAGTTGTAACGATAATATGAAAGTTGCGTAATTAAATTTCCTACAATATGGGATTGCTTGCAAATTTTAAAAATTGTCACCCTTGTTGCAAAATAGCAATAATTGCGAAAAAAACCATAAAAAAACAAGTATTTGCATTTTACGTTTTTCAAATATTTATGCTACACTTAGGACCTTCATATTTTACCCAGAAAAACTAAATAATATAGTAAAACAATACTGTAAATTTCATTAATGTTGGTGTAACAGATTTTGCAAAATAAATTTTCGCAATCCAGCTTTCGCAAAAAATTCATTTTTTGAAATTGTTGCAGGACTGAAAATGAAGCAGATAGCAAGTTGAATTTTTTTTGCCTTATAGAAGAATACCGTACCTTTCATTTGCAATTTTTAAAATTAAAATCCATTAACTACAACGGCATCAGGAATTTTTTTAAATAAACCTCAATTTTTGGTGTTACGCGCAGGACAGCGGTGTTCGATTCACACAAGTTGATTTCCACCAAAATTTCTTCAAATATTTATCTAATATATTATTTTCTTACATTATATTTACTTTGTTTTATTTTAATATTTTAATTCCACAACAATCAAACTAATTTGATTATTGTTTGTGAAATATTGTTTAAACAGTTGCATATGTTTAAAAATAATAAACTTTTATTCTCTAACTTAAAATATATGAACAAAGAAAGTTTTTGACAAAAAAAGGGTTATTTCAAAGGACAGAGCACATGATTTTATTTTGCAATAAACAAATTTATTTATTTATATCGAAATGTGCTAAAAATTAAAATGTGTCAATCATTATCAAAGGTCATTGAAATGCCCAATCAGAGCAAACTATACGCTGTCCTGCGCGTAGCACCAAAAAAATGTGTATTTAAAAAAATTCCTGACGCCGTAGTGGTTAACCGATTTTAATTTTGCAAATTTCAAATGAAAGGTACGGTATTCTTCTATATGCAAAATAATTTGCTGTCTGCTCTATATTCAGTCCTGCAAGATTTTGAAAAAATTAATTTTTTTTGCAAAAGCTGGATTGCAAAATTTATTTTGCAAAATCTCAACCGATCTTAATGAAATTCACAGTATTGTTTTCTTATATCACAAAGTTTTTCTTGGTAAAATATGAAGGTCCTAAGTGTAGCATAAATGGTTGAAAAACGTATAATGCGAATATTTGTTTTTTTATCGTTTTTTCGCAATTATTGCTATTTTGCAACAAGGGTGATAATTTTTTAAATTTTTCAACGAATTTTTTATTGTAGGAAATTTAATTTTCCAAATTTTATGTCAGTACAACTTTTCTCAGAAATGAATACTTTCAAAGCTATAATCAAAAAACGAAAAAAAAATCGAATTTTTCCTTCATTTTTTGACATTTTGATTATTTAAACAATGTTCCGGACCTTTTTGAGTGGGAGGATAACTCAAATATTATTATATGAGTTATTTTCAAGCAATTTCTGCAAAAGAATATGAGTCACCTCTCAACGTCCAAATGTACTAATATTTTTACAGATGCGTCCTGGTCCATAAACTCAGACACAACTGGCTAGTGATTTTAGTAAGTAATTTTGCCACTTTGTTAAAATTGTCAAAAAATAATTACTAAATAGTTAATAATTACTATGGTTTGTTTTTAAACCAGGAGGAGTGATTCAAATTTACCGCGCTATAATGCTTGTTCGTAATTGGTCCAACCGCAGACAACTTTACTCCACCCTTATAAAATTTTGACACTAACGAGATTTATGAAATTTTGACAGTTTGGCATTTTATAGGTTAATTAAGTTATTTTTAGTCTGCTTTTATATAAAAAGCAGTTATTTTTAGAACTCTTTAGTGACGTAATAATATAATAAAATATTTATGGATTGTCGCCGAAGGCCGACATGATCAACCAAAAAAGAAGATGTATTTGGTGATGTTTCTAGTGACTTTCTTGGGTATGAATCTTTCTCTTTAGTTTACTCCTCCTGGTTAAAAAGCAAATTATAAATACTTAGTCATTTTGCCAATTTTGGCAAAATTGGCAAAAAACAAAAAAATGACCTACTAAAATCACCAGCCAGCTGTGTCTGAGTTTAGCGAACCGACTATACGCTGTAAGCTCGTACGTAGAGGGGATATTTACAAATTCGCGAGCGCCAATAGTGGCAAGTCTGTAAACGTTTACCGGAAATTTGATATAAAGGTCAAAGTGATTAATTTAAAATTAAAATTAAAAACATTAATTATAAAAAATATTAGTTGGTCAAAGCTGTGGTATATATTTTTACCTTAAATATACTTACGTTTTAAATACTGAATTTAAGTTTTTTTAATGTTCCGTAATATGTAATTAAAATTTAATCTAAAAATCTTAGCGCCATCTACACGATAATTGTGAAAGTATCCGAAGTAAGAAATTCATATTTTATCAATAGAACGTCAAAATGATTAGCAAAATCTTAAAATAATTGATTATAATTTAATTAATTTTTTGCGTTGTAAATGTTAAGCGATAACAATTAAATAATAAATTTAAAAATTACCGGTGAAAGTTGAATTAGTAATCCGCTAGGAGCGCCACCAGCGAAGCTCAGAGCGTATAGTACGTGTTTACAAGATGGGCACGTACTCATCTGACAAATACGATGTGCGCGAATAGCGCGCGTCGAGCGTTGTGCCTATGTATACGTACCTACCTTAATTACATAAGCAGCAGACAAATACAAAATATAAAACTATAAGAACAGTGCTTATCAATTTTATTAAAATATTCACGAAATAAAACGTATATTATAATAAAAAATCTGTTAAAATCAATTGAAGTGTTCGAGTATTCATATTATATTTTTTGGGAAGCATGTTCAGATGACAGAAGAATCAACAACTTTACAGATGATACAATGCTTTTCGCCAAATCTTTGAAAGAATAGTTAAAATTGTTAGAACGAATAGAATGAGAGGGTTAGCAGAGTTGTCCTAAAATATATCAAATTAATAAAGATTATAATCATAGAGACAAGAAATAGCAACTAGTCACACATTGTCAGAATCAATGAAGTGGTAAATCAATTTGTGTATCTAGGCACCCTGATCACCAACTGCAAAGGATACACAAAAAAAATAAAAAGGTCAGCCATGGCCAAAGGAGCAAAAACAAAGCTGAATAAAGTATGGGAAAATCACATCATCGCAATGGGTACAAATATAAGGTTTCTAAAACAATGGTCTTCTCAATTTTTCTACATGGATTTTAATGCTGGCCTTTAAAGAAAGTTATAATATATAATAAATGCGTTTGAAATGTTTAGTTGTCGAAGAATGTGGCGGATACTCTGGACTGCAAGAAGAACCAACGAGTCTATTTTTAGATACTTGCACGTTACATGCAGGCTTCGAAGCATTGTGGTCCAAAAGATCACCTGTCACTTTCGTTGTATGGTACTTAGAGATCGTCTGGAGGAGCTTACATTGCAAGGAATGGTGCAAGAAGTGAGAACCCGTGTAAAATCCCTAACAAAGTATATGGATCACATTACAAAATAGGTCGGAGCTTCACTAAACATTTGCTTAACAGTTGCAATAAATCATTAAAAATTCAATACAGCAACATGTCCGGATTATACAACCAACTAGAAAGAACAAAGATTTGGAAAGCTAGACTCAATAGATTCACAAATCACTTTTGGAAAATGGGGATTAAATAAATTTTCCATTGTGGTTACAATCGTGCTGGGACCAGTGACTTAAACATGCAGGTCCACACATTTTGGAACTCCTTTGACAGATTCAGCATCACTTTCAGCGTCAATGCCCATCTCTCGTTTTCTTCTCTTTTGTTTCCGTACGAAACTTTCCACCACGGAACTTTGTCGTTTGAGGCTCCTTCCGGATATAATACTTTCTTGGGCTTTTTGAAGTTCATTACTTTCTTGTTTAACTAAAGCTGTAACTGCTGTCTCCAAACCAGATATGGATTCATTTCTACTATTTCTGCTAAGGTGTTAGAAGTTCCCAGTTAGTAGGATTGGCAACGTCTCACGTAGTCCGTTTATGTTCATTATTTTTACTGTTGGTTATAGTGAGTCATGCGTAGACTCTGTCGCTCACGTTCACGCCAAAAAAGTGTACTCTTGCTCACAACGCGACGGGTCACGTCTTATTCGGTCATGAATCCGGTATTTCAACTAACGTACGCGACACTATCAGGTATACAATATACATATAAGTGCATACCTCAATTTTATTTATCTAGCCATAATGTCCACTACTTTTAAATAAATTACAATATTTTTTTCTTTGTATAACATATTTATTTATTGTTTCAGGTCCGATCTCGGAGCCTCAACCATCTAGACAATTTAGAGATGAGGCAGGGAGTGGTGTCATCAGTAGACGTCGCTCTAAAGGACTCCAGATCGGAACCGGATTGCACCAGACCATTGCCTGTACCTTCAGCGTGTCAGGAACCGGGTACGCCAACAACAAATATACCACCCGCTAGAAAACATATGCTTAGTAGGTCACAGGTAAGTCTTAAAATAATTTCCACAACTGATCTGCTAATATGTTACAGGGTGATTGATTAGTGGGGTAAAGCTCAATAGATCCGCTCTACTAAT
The DNA here is from genome assembly GCF_917563875.1 of Diabrotica virgifera virgifera. Lineage (NCBI taxonomy): Eukaryota > Metazoa > Arthropoda > Insecta > Coleoptera > Chrysomelidae > Diabrotica > Diabrotica virgifera. The sequence goes on from NC_065446.1 coordinate 131,117,716, forward strand.
AGATAGCAATAAAAGGTTATAACCAAAATTGTAGCCAACTTTGAGCTTCATATTACGAAATTAGTTAGAATGTTACAGGGTGTTTGATAACACAGTGGCAGACCAAACTTTTGTTTTTTAAATAGAATACCCTATATTTTATTTTATATTCGAAATCCTCTTAACTTCTCCATCACAAAAATATAAAAGTTTGTTATGTTATACAGGGTATTTATAAAGTTATAACCCATTTTATATGAAAATCGTAACAAGTTCAACTCCCTGTATAAGTAAAAATAAGCAAAGCAGCATTGGTCTATTAATGCCATATTTTTTATGTATTGTCAAAATTTTCAAAAATTATTGACATTGCTATTTTTTTATATCAAACACAGGGTGAGTCAAAACGCAAGTACATTATTTTCTCAGTAATTTTAAATAGAACACCCTATATTCTATATCACTATTAAAAAGTACCATGACCGTACTTTAATTTTTATATAACATTCCCTATATTAAAATTTATTAGTTTTCGAGATATTTTCATTTTTCCAAGCAAATTATTTTAGGTGTCTAAACTTTTCCATATTAGAGAGTTATTTTTGCCAACGTCTTTTAAATCGGCCTGTAATAAAAGATCCTTTATTTTGACATATAAGCATGCGCAGTATTGCGTCTTTTATTTTTGTCCTTTATTATTTAAGGAAAATTAGAGGACACCGTTCTTTTAATAAAAGTTCCTTTATTTTGACATAACGTGTCAAAAATGTGAAGAAAGGTTTAACTTCACTTGTATTTTGAATTTATTTTGTCGCTTCTTTGGATTGATAATAATTTATGTATTTTGGGATTAATATTTGATTAAACTTTCATCATTAAAGTTGTATGTTGGGTTTTATTTATTAAAAATAACTCTAAGTAATATTCTCAGATATAGATTATTGATGTTTTGACCCAAACGAATATAAAAAAGAACATTTTATTGAAGCTTGAGTTATTACAAAAAGTTGTTTTTTTTTCTCTGATTTTGGCTTTGGTTTAGAACTAGAACCTTTAGCCACGTAATTGTATAACTTATCACTAAGTCAGGGGAGTAATGTGTAGTGTGTGTGTTGAGTAAGTGTCTTGTTACTTTGCAAAGTCGACGTCATTGTCTTTGCAAAGAGACGCTAATTGTTTCCGAACGTCTGCGGTCCCTCTGGTGAGTACCGATCCCACAAGGACAGAAACTATTTTTCATTTATTAATTTATAATAAATGAAAAATTTCTGCCCCTGGTAGGATTCGAACTCCCGACACAAAAAGTTGTAAAAAGGAATATTATGTAAATAATTTGAAAGGGTTACTAATTAAAATGATCAGACATAGAATATCATTAACTCATTTATTAAACTCAATATATTTTTAATTTTTGTATAGTAATAAATATTTATTATAGATATACGAGGTAATTTCAATAAATTTTAATGAAGGTTAGGATTTGTTAAAATTCCAGATTCATAGTAGAGGTCAATTCAACAGATATATAACAACAGGTTAACAAAACAAACAAAGGTTCAAGTATTTATTTTTGAAAATTTAATCTTTTATAGATTATTAACTATAAAATTTTTAATCACGTATTAATACATTTTCATGTCATCTTATTTTTTTGGTTCCTATCCGTTTCCAATGTTGCAAATCGTATTAGCAATCATAACCTTGCTAGCTGCGATTCGAAACAGTTCCATTGATATTCTCCCTCTATCGGGTTTTCGCTTACCTTTGACTGTACCTTGCAATATGTACTGCAGCAGGGAGTAACGGTGCTGATTTCTCATATGTGTCCCAAATACTGCAATTTTATGCGTTTAATGGTAAACACAATCTCCAATTCCTTCTTCATTCCTCATAGAACCTCCTTTTTCGTGATCCATTTCATGCCATCATCATTTTTTTATTTAAACACTGCCAAAAAAAAATTAATAAAAAACCACCATAAAGCTTAATTCTTCTATTATATTTTTGTCTATCGGGAAGTTTATCTGACAGATTAGATATTAGAGGTCTTTTCATTTCGAGATAACTAATTATTGGGGAGTTTATATAACAGTACCCTTGGTACACGACAATTAGACCGAAAGCAGTAGACCGAACTCATTGGACCGAAAAGCACTTTACCGAAGTCTCACTAGACCGAACAGCATTAAACCGAAATGGTACATACATACATTGAAAAAGATTGCAGTAAATAATTATGCTAAGGTTTTGAATATCTGTCTTTCTGTTTATTGTATTTTTTTGTATTATTTTATACATAGACTGTGAACAGTCTGATATAAAATCATTTTCATCCGTTAAACAAATTAGTGGACGTAAAAATAAATTAAGGGTAGAGTGACGTTGACACCATTTTAACTGTTTCTAATAACCATCCAAATAACATTTAGTTGGAATTATATTATTTTTCTTATCTCTTTTACTGCGACAAGTAAAAAGAAAAAGAAAAAATAAACAAAAGAAAAGCAAAAAAAGCAAAAAAAACCAACCTCTAATCTCGCCAGTACTTTGTGCTGCCAGTCCTAAGCCTGGTTAAAGGGTGAGGGCAGGTTGATGTTACCCTTGCTCAGATTACAACCCTGTTTGAGCACCCTGTATTATGTACCTATTGCTTTTAGGTCTCCTACTCTTCGGTCTAGTGAGGTTTCGGTAAAGTGCTTTTCGGTCTAATGATTTCGGTCTCTACAGTAAACCAGTATCCTTAGTATCTGTCTTTTCAGCTCCGGATAACTAGTTAACGGAAGTTTTTCTCTGTCAGATATCTATTAGTATCTAATCTCTCAGATAAACTTCCTGATAACTAGTTAACTAGAAGTGAAAAGAGAGGGACATAATGGATCGTAATGAACATATTTTAAACGATAAAAGATCAAACACCAATAGCATGTATATAAAATACTTAGAATAAGTCACCAATATAATGTCTATATTTATTTATAAATTTATTAACAACCTGCAGTACAATAAAAATAAAATTAGTTTAAGCTAGCTTTAAATGTCGAACAATATTTTTAAACAAACACACACACACAATTAAGTGGCACTAGATTAGCTACTGGTTGAAAATGTACTGCCACAGTTTCTATATGAATATCAAGAACATACTCATTTGCCAGTATTTCAACATTTTCTCTATTATCTACAGCAATATTATGTAAAACTGAAAAAGCTGATATTATTCTTTGAGCAAAAGGTAACTTGCATCTTATTATATGTTAAAATGGAAAATCTCTTCAAAATACCAAATGTTCTTTCAATAACAATTCTTGAAGGGATTTGTGATTGAAAAACACAACTTCTGTCTGAAAATTCTGTAATGGTGTCACAGTCATAAACAGGCGCGGATACACAGGGGGGTCAAGGGTTCCATAGACCCCCCTATTGTATTTAGTTTATAAGTATTTTTTTATTATTTATTATTGTTTTGTGTCAACCAGAGCTCAATTATTTTGATACCATAGGTATCTGAGATAACTGAATTTTATCCTTAGAGTAAGTGTGAGTCGTATGGCTAAATATGGACAAAAAAATATTTGCGGTACGTCTGACCCCCTATTATGAATTTCTAGATCCGCGCCTGGTCATAAGGTAGTTGTATACTGGATATCCACTATTCCCTAAAAATGTAAATTCTCCAGAAATTCCCCATTTTATATACCCATAATGCAAAAGTATTTAAAAGCTCCTAAAATAATATTTACAATTGCACTTCCATATTCCATATTATTGAATGATGAGTATTATGGGATATACTATGTTGGTCTCTAAACATCTTTAACTGACAAAATAATTAAATTTAACGTTTTACTCTTTTCAATTATTTATTTTCATTTGTATCAACAAATGGAATTTAATAGGTTATTTTTATATTTATAAAAATATTTCATGCATGTAATTTGTCAAAATAAAAGATTCCTTAACTGCGTTTGCAATACCACTCTTTTAGCGCCGTCCTTTATTAAAGTATCCTCTAATAAAGGATCCTTTATTATGCGCTGGCAATTAAGCCATGACTGAATTGACAATTGAATGCTATGCTGGAACAACGTTGTAACCGCCAATATTTTCATATGTGGGTTTTCCATGGAACAACGTTCTAAATGTGCAAAAGAATGTACTGCTGACTGTGGGGAATGTTAACAGACTTAATTTTGCCTGTTTTGGTAGTTTGAAAATTAGTCAACCTTCAACTTTCGGTGTAACAACGTTGTATGTGTTACAGTGGGTCGTCTTTCGCGCCAACTTTTCTGCACGTGTTTTGTAAATCAACGTTTTCAATTGTGTAATTTGTCATTTTGAGCTAAAATGGATGTTAGTATAACCAAGTCAGTGATTACCCAAATTAATAGAGGGAAAGCACGTTTCGTAATTTCAGGTGTACTTCATTTTTTATTTCTAAAACAACGTTTTAACCGCCTTACTTCCACACAACAACGTTTTAACCGACGCGGGTTTAACACGTTGTTCTTTTAAACTATCGCATATATTATGTTCATAAATGCTTGTTTTGTATAACCTAAGGTTATTTTTGTTGATATTAATGTTATCCATCCTATAATCTATCATATTACACTCATAAATAATTTTTTTCGACATAATCAATTATAAAGTGTTTTTTTCAATTTGCCAACAAAATGTGATTTGGCGTTTACAACGTTGTTCCAGCATAGCATTCCATTGACGATTTCTGATTATCAATCCGGTAATCAATGTAACAATGTAGCAAATAAAGAAATAAGAATAGTTTATTAGTAATAGGTACATTTTACAAAAAAAAAAACACAACCACAACATTCAACATTTTTGAAACAATTAAAAACTACTTTTGTATGTAAATGTAACAAATAAAGAAAAGAAAAATAATTTATTTGTAATAAATTTTACAAAAAAAAAAAACACACAGACACAAAATACAACAATTTGTGCAGACAATTAAACACTATTTTAGTATATAAATGTAACAATGTAGCAAATAAAGAACGAAAAATAATTTATCAGTAATACATTTTGCAAAAAAAAAAACGTTTGAAAAAATTAAAAGCATGAGCTTTTTAAATTAACACATCGAAATACACTAAAATGAGTTTGTAAATTAACACATCTAAATACATTTTTGTACATATTCTATTTTTCATCTCATCCCTTGTTGTTGGAGGTATTCTATAATTAACGTAACCCCAAAAAAATCAGTCCAGTTTATTAAATTCTGGTAATCTGGGTGGCCACCCTACTAGTCCATTGAAAAATGAAAATATCTCGAAAACTAATAAATTTAGAAATAGAGAATGTTATCTAAAAATTAAAGTACGGTAATGGTACTTTTCAATAGTGATATAAGATACAGGGTGTTCCATTTAAAATTATTAAGAAAATAATGTACTTGCGTTTTGACTCACCCTGTATTTGATATAAATAAAATTAGCAATATCAATCATTTTTAAAAATTTTGAAATACATAAAAAAATATGGCATCAATAAAACATTGCTGTTGTGCGCATTCTTATTTATACAGGTAGTCGAACTTGTTACGATTTTACGAAACGTTGATTACGAAACAAACCTTTATATTTTTGTGATGGAGAAGTTACGAAGATTTCGAATATAAAATAAATTATAGGGTGTTCTATTTAAAAAACCAAATGTTTGGTCTGCCACTGTGTTATCAAACACCCTGTAACATTCTAAATAATTTTGTAATGTGAAGCTCAACGTTGGCTACAATTTTTGTTATTAACTTTTATTGCTACCTATTACTATAGCGGATCTATTAAGCTTAACCCCACTAATCAATCACCCTGTAAAAAATTATAGTGTCCCCTGTATATAATTATCAGCATGGTGTACCATGGATGGAAACTTTATATTTTTGAAAGTAAAGATGATTCAGATTTAATTACAGCACAGGGCCTGCACTTGGTGTTTATACATACATATTGCGATTTTAAAGAAATCTCATCAGAGCGCCTGTGTAGCAACACTGAACTGGAATCAAATCTTTGTTATCTTTTCGGATGCCTTTTAGGATGTAAATATAAAGCAAAACAGAGTGATGAATTAGTCGACAAAGGAATCTAAAATTGAATTCACGACTTGTATTTATACTCACAAAAGTGAATAAAAATAAACTGAAAGTAAAGATGATTCAGGTTTGATTACAGCACAGGGCTTCCACTATGTTCTTATCCATCACTCTGTTTTGCTTTATATGTTTTACATATTAAAAGGCATCAGAGGACAATAACCCGAATTTTAGTTTTCCTCCTCTTTTGACTTCATTCATAGTTGCGTCTTTGGTAATTATTTTAATAATTACCCCGAAAAGATGACAATAAAGATTTTGATTCCAGTTCAGTGCTTCCACAGAGGTGCTCTGATAAGATTTATTTAAAATCGAAATACGCATGCGTACATAGTGAAGGCCCTGTGCTGTAATCAAATCTGAATCATCTTTACTTTCAGTATATTTTTATTAACTTTTGTGAGTATAAAAGAACTAGTTTGCTAAAGATTATTGTCACGGTGAACGACAAGTCCTGAATACAATTTTAGATTCCCTTGTTGGCTAATTTATCACTCTGTTTTTCTTTATATTTACATCTTAGAAGGCATCAGACGACAATAATCCGAATTTTAGTTT